>NW_026944027.1:0-688988 GCF_033296635.1 Dichotomopilus funicola
GGGGGGGGGGGGGGGGGGGGGGGGGGGGGGGGGGGGGGGGGGGGGGGGGGGGGGGCGGGGGGGGGGGCGTCGAGGGATGGGCGGTTGAGGGGCGGCCGGTGTGGGATCCAAGGCCTGAGTAGGCGCGACCGGGGCAGTAGATATGCGTCCCGGTGTTCCGTAGTTGCCTCGAGGTTGCGGATTCAACGTACCGCGGCGCTGGGATCGAGGTGGCGGCTGGAGATGCGGTGAGCGATCCCGTGGTGGTGGTGGTGGTGGTGGTGGTGGTTGATATAGATGACCACGTTCCTGGCTCCCGTTACCCACCGCTGCGGGGGACGACGGCTCTGGCGATATCTTCGGCTCGGGGGGAGGAGGCTCTTCATGCTCCTTCCGCCGATTCCTCCACCGCCTGGGAAGTATGGCGACCCAGCACTGTCGCTCTTCTTCCACATACCCGTCCTCATAGCCCGCTTCCAGGGATCCCGGGGAGATATCCACATCCGCTTGGCCATTGTTGTTCATGGTCTGCTGCTCAGGACTGTTGAGCCCATCCTTGATCTCGCGCCGTCTGCCGGAGGCCAGATATAATCCGAGCAGAATGCCACCAATCACAGCAACGCCGATGACCGCGCCGGCGATCTCTCCGGGTGACACGCCGGTGGTCTCGCTGCCTATGGCATACTGCATGGCAAAGACGGTGGCGCTGACCGTGACAATGGGTTTGTCAGATCTAGGGATGTGGTCTCTCCTGCCGGCTGTGAGTGATCCGCCGGTGGTGGCCACCGAGGGGGGCACTATTGTTGTTATGACCGTGGACAGAATACTGTAGCAAGGTGTTGCGCCCCCCAAGGCGGCGGTCCTTGGAGCGAAGGAACTAGCAAGTCGGGTTCAATGACACTGCTCGGCGCGGCGAGGACGGAGAACAATATCGGGGGCATCTTACCTTGGGCAGCAATGGCCGGCCGCTGCGTAGTAGTTTGTAGGGCAGCTCTTCACCACGGCGTCCCTGGCCTTATCCGGCCCGGTATAAACGCCCTGGGAGGTCGCCACGGGTGAAAAGGGGCAGCAGTCGAGCTGGCTGCCCATACAACCTACGAACTGGATATATGACGCCGTGGGCCCTTGGTCAATGAGGGTATATTGGGGAGTTGAGCAGCGGCCCACGGATGGCGTGATAGGGTTAAGTTGCTGGACAGGCGAGGGGTTGGCTCCGTTTAAGAAAGGCACGGTGGGAGAGGGCAGTCACGATGGAGACGGCAGCCGTGAGGAAGGTGGCACTGAGAAAGGGTGTGGGGGGCACCTAACTGCGAAACTAGAAATCTGAGAATACGCGAAGGATCATGGGGTCAGGAGGGACCGGTACCGAAGGCTGGCGGGCAGAAATCATTTCTTATATAGGTAGGTGGCTCTCGGTCCTTTTGCTGGTGGTCTTTTCGGTGGTGTGAGATCATTCTCAAGTAAGTAGGACCGGCCTATCGCCCGCCGCGCCTCTTGCCACGGACATCCTCAAAAGCTAGCCGCATGGCCCCTCATGCGCTTGACTGATAGTGGATCTAAGGATGGGTGAGATCACCCATTGCGCTCGAATTAGGCGTGAGGTCGTTCAGGCAGGGTCTAGTCATAGCGTCGAGGTTGGAAGGAATGTGGCTTTCAACCCGATACAATCACCGAGTGAATCTCATTTATCGACTTGGGCTAGTTAAGGGGAATTCAAGGAAAAGAAAAACAAGATAGTTTAGAAAGGTAGCCAGGGCGCGAGGTAAAGGATTTTGAAGTGCTGTGTATTCATTCCGGTGTAATCCCTACTCTGTACCGTCGTTGTGAAGTCGGTCAGACCCATTCGAAAGTTGGGGAACATTCCCACGGCCCCATGAGATTCCGTGCGGGATGAGAAAGCAGAGGAATAAATGTGAAAACAATAGGAAGACGAGAAAGCGAAAAATCCGTGATATACCAGGTTTCCAGGTATAGGACCACTTGCGATGTACGGGTGAAATTAAACTTAGTTATATCTGAGGGGGCTCATGTTAGTTACAATACACAAACGTTACAGCGGTCAGATACCTACTCCGTGTGTTGACCGCAAATGACATTTTGACGGGGCCCAATCGCAGGAGGTGCGAGAGAAAGTGGGGCGCCATCTTTAACCCTATCCCTGGACATCATTGACGACGACGTCCCCTCATCTCCATCAACACCCCGCGATGTAGAGTATCAACATTTTGATCAAGCAAAACATCAAATCACCACATGGGCATAGGGCGTGACCCTGGGGGCGCTGAAAAATGACGGACATGGTGGACACACCAGAAACGGGTGTCGACAGCACGAACGCCAACCTGCCTTCGCTTGACCGAACCCCCCCTGCACATCAGCAACAGCAGCAGCAGGGCCAGGAGCAGCATCAAAATCAGCATCCATCAAAACAACAACAGGAGTCGCCGCAGCAACAAACCCCCTCACCCCCCTCCCAAAGTTCGGAATCCAGAGACAATGTTCGCACCAGCGAACCCGTGTTTCCCCCGCTGCATAACAATGCAGGTGCGGATGCGGATTCCATCATCTCAGGCAACTCGGCCCCTTCCCGCGGGGCCCCTGGCACGGGCACAGGCGGTGATGACGACAATGATGAGGAGGAGCCCGCTGTGGCTCGGCCCTTTCTCCGAACTTCGAGTCCCGATCCATCCGCGCGCCCGGGCATGACCACTACCGCTGAGGACGAAGAGGACGATACAGGCTACGGAGGAACCCCGCACGGCGGCGGTGATAGTGGGTTCACGTGGCGGCCGAGACTCAAGCAGCAGATGCACCGGTTTAGTTTGTACGAGACAGCCAGTCGTTTCTACATTGTTGGCGGCGATGTGACCGAAAAACGGTACCGCATTCTCAAGGTCGACCGCACCCACGACGACGGCGACGCCTCGGAGCTGAGTATCACCGAGGACAAAACCGTCTACTCGCAAAAGGACATGAACCAGCTGCTCGACACGATCGATGATGGGAACCGAGGCACGGGCGGGCTGAAACTACGCTGCACGACCTGGGGTCTTTTGGGTTTCATCAAATTCACAGGGCCGTACTACATGCTGATCATCACGAAAAAGAGCACTGTGGCCATGGTTGGTGGTCACTACGTGTATCAGATAGATGGCACTGACCTCATACCGCTTACCTCGCCCAGCTTCAAGGCTGACCAGCGGAATAACACGGAAGAGTCGCGCTTCCTGGGAATCCTAAACCATCTTGACCTGACCCGATCCTTCTACTACAGCTACTCCTATGATATTACCCGCAGTCTGCAGCATAACATTGCCCGCGAGAGAGACGCCCTCCTAGGTGTGCGCAACCCGGAATCTTCTATTGACGAGGATTTCAACCCCATGTTTGTCTGGAACCACCACCTACTCCAGCCGGCAGTCAAGGTCTTGAACGCCCCCTTTGACTGGTGCCGCCCCGTGATCCACGGCTACATCGATCAGGCCGCCGTGTCTGTGTACGGGAGGACTGCCCACATCACCATCATTGCCCGCCGCAGCCGTTACTTTGCCGGCGCTAGATTTCTAAAAAGAGGGGCCAACGACCTCGGCTACGTGGCCAACGATGTCGAGACCGAGCAGATTGTGTCCGAAGCCATGACCACCTCCTTCCACGCTCCGGGGCCCCGTTTCTTTGCTAGTCCTGCCTACACCTCCTACGTGCAGCACCGCGGCTCGATCCCTCTCTATTGGACCCAGGACAACACGGGAGTCACACCAAAACCGCCCATCGAGCTGAACTTGGTCGACCCCTTCTACACGGCCGCTGCGCTGCATTTTGACAACTTGTTTGAGCGTTACGGCGCCCCAATCTACGTCTTGAATCTGATCAAGGCCCGCGAGCGGACCCCGCGCGAGGGAAAGCTCCTCGACGAGTACACCCGTGCCATTGCTTACCTCAACCAGTTCCTACCCGAGGAGAACAAGATCATCCACCGGGCCTGGGACATGTCGCGGGCCGCCAAGAGCCGCGATCAGGACGTGATTGGGACGCTGGAGAGCATCGCCGAGGAGGTCGTAAGCACCACCGGCTTCTTCCACAACGGCGACGGCCATACCAGCCCGATTCGGGTGCAGAACGGTGTGGCCCGCACAAACTGCATTGACTGTCTCGACCGGACGAACGCGGCCCAGTTTGTCATTGGGAAACGGGCGCTCGGCCACCAGCTTCATGCCCTCGGAATCTTAGGCGATACCACGGTCGAATATGACACGGATGCGGTCAACCTGTTCACCCACATGTACCACGACCATGGCGACACCATCGCCGTGCAGTATGGCGGCTCACAGCTAGTCAACACCATGGAGACCTACCGCAAGATCAATCAATGGACCAGCCACTCGCGCGACATGATTGAGAGCTTTAAACGATACTACCACAACTCCTTCCTCGATGGCCAGCGCCAGGAGGCGTACAACCTGTTCCTGGGCAACTACATCTTTGCCCAAGGACAGCCCATGCTGTGGGACCTAGCCACCGACTACTACCTCCACCACGAGGACCCCCGGAGGTGGATCGAGAAACGCAAGCGGGACTACATCAACTGGTACACCCCTGAGTTCCTCAAAGAGCGTGTGCTCCCGCCATACCCACCGATCCACCCATCGGCGACCATGGCAGCGGGCAACAGCAAAACATCGGCCCCAATAATCCCCTCCTCGGCCTACGACGACTACTGGCTGGAATACTACCGCCCTTCCACGCTCTCGTCCTTCCCCAAGATGTTCCCCTACAAGATGAACTCCACCATCAAGTACATCCCCTTCAAGTCGACTCACGACGGCCGCTATGACCTGAGCCCGTTCCGGGTGCGCAACGAGAATGAGACTGACGCGCACGAGAAAAGAAAGTCCAAGAAGGAGGTGACCATCGTTGCGCCGCATGACGGGGCCCGCATGGCCGGCGATGCGAAGACGCCATCAACTTTTAGTGAAAAGTCGGTCGCCGCGTCCTCTCACCACCGCAATGCTAGTTATATTTCTTCTACATCCCGCTCTCATCATCACACCCAACATCAACACCACCACACCCGCCACCAAAGTCACCCTCATCCCCTCTCCCAAACCCAGACCCACTCCAACTCCCACTCCCACGTCCACCACAGTAGCAGTCTCCACCACCAAGGCCACAACCCAGACCCGTACCACTTGAAGAAGCCCCATCAAACCGCGCTTGAAAAATCCCGCGCTGCTCAGCAGACCTTCACCCAGCTCGTGCGCGACTCCCTCAACCCGGCCGTCGGTGCCGACGAGGCGGATGACTACGCCCGCTACGTCGAACACCCACAGAACCTACCCCTGGTGGTGTCTTCCACGTCGTCGTACTCGAATTCAACCGCTGTGCCGGTTGCGTCGGCAGGTGTGGATGGGACGAGTAGCGGCCGCTTTGGTACTGGTACTGGTACCGGTACCGATACTGATACGGGCACTACCACCGGACATGGGGGACATAGGCATAGTTCGTTCCCGCTGGGAGCGGTGGTACTGGACGAAGATGAGGTGGAGCCAGAATATGTCGAGTTTATTGCCGGCCGTTGGATGGCGGAAGGGTTAGGAAGAGAGGCAGATTTTGTACGCCACGAGTCTTCCACCACTAGCAACGGTCATAACCACCACCACCCTCACAGTAACAACCCTCGAAATCGCAATAGAGCCTGGTCTCTTCCCAGCGACCCTTACAGTTCAATCCCACCTCATGGTCACAACAATCTCAACGGCGACCTCACGAAAGAAAGCGGTGGAGTTGAAGAAGAAGAGGAGGAAGACGATCGGGTGTTGTACGCCGAAACGGTCAAAGTACCCGAGAATCCGTTGACCGTCACCGAAGAGGACGCGCTCAAGAAGCGGTACAAGGCCTATCGCAAGTGGTTGAGGGGCAAGAGCCTATTCAAGCAGCAGCCGGTGGACTAGGGGTCCCCGGTGTCTGCTTTGGGGGCGCTGGATGCGAGTTTGCCTGGTGATGACGATGATGGGGTCGATGAAGAAGGAGACTTTGGGGGAGTTGTTGCTGGTGGCAGAGGGGCTCATCACGCTATTGGCGGCTTCTTCACAGCTTCAAGGACAACGCCCTTGCCATGGGGTACGCGGTCGATCGCTACGTCCGCAGACGAGAGCCCGGAGAAAATTACACCCATGAGGAGGGTACAGTGGATGAGAAGATAAAGGTTGTCTCATTCTGGAGGGACGGCTTCATTACTTGGAAGGAGGTCCAAAAAGCCCGGTGAGCCGAGGATCCTTGGCTACTAGCGGCGCAACATACGAACCCAAATCTGTCTCGACATTTCCCTTCCCGTCCTCTCCGCCATCGACTTGTTTCCGGGCTGTCTTCAAAACAGCTGCCACTGCCCTCGCCGTGAGGCGTAATTCCTTTTTCACCAAGCCAAACCGACGGTTTTTGCTCTCCTCTCCCCTCGGCCTCTCTTGCTCGCTGCTTACCTTGTCCTCCTCACCCTCCTGTTCGAGAACGTGCAACCAACACAGCACTAAGGCGTTGATGATTTCATCCTGCCACGGCGAGCCCAGGATGCGCGGCCAGCAGTTGGTTAGGACTGCCTGCAGCGCCTTGACCGCGGCGAGAAGGGTTTCTGGTGCGCTAGGGCCGAAGGGGTCGGTTAAGATCGCTGACAGCATGGGGATGAGGTCCTAGGGTGTTATTGTGAGTTTCCAAGTCGTGTTCTTGTGGCGAAAACACGCTAGGGTATCACGCTAGAGCAGTAGGGGGAGTGTGGTTGGGAATCGGTATCTCACCTTGAGATGTTTGACCGCATGCACTTCCAGCTCGTTAAGGATCCTTGCAGTCCACGAGCACAGCTCCGCGACGATCCTGACGTGCTCTTTTGCGTGGAAATAACCCATAAAAACACCGTCCCGCAAGACCTTGTCCAGCAATGCATGCTGCTTCTTCAATACCCCTCCATCGCCATTCTCATTCTTTCTGGAAGTAGTAGTCTTGCCATCGCCAATACTGCTGCTGCTGTTGCTCACCGTTGGTTGCCCCACCTTCCTCGCTAACTGTAACAGCGCCCCGTACGCCGGCCCTAACACTAGCATCGACTCATCCTCGGGGGTCAGACTTGGGAGAGCCGACAGAGTAGGGAAGATGGCATCTTCAAAGACCTGCGCCAGGCCGGTTGCGTGAAGTGTGGCGGCGGGGAGTTTGGCGAGGAACTCGGATAGCATGAGCAGGCCCGCGCGGAGGAGCGGGGATGAGGCGGGCTCGTCGGCAAGGGTGAGGAGAAAGGGGGTAAAGAGTGGCCAGTGGGTTGCCAGAAGATGAGACTGTGAGAGAGACGAAAGTTAGTATGGTCTGTTTTAGGTCCCGGTTTTGTTTCGTGATGTTTGCGCATTGCAAGATACCCCTTTTCTTTACGTTTTCTGCGCCTCAAGGATAGTAGATACGTTGAGCAAATGGAGACATATTGACCCAATAACGTAAAACTGGATCGAAAACTAAGAAGGGAAAGCGGCATTACAACGGCGAAAGGGGAAAGAGGTGATGAAATAATGGTAAAATACGCTGAGGGGGGAATGAAGAAAAAAACCTAAAAAAAGGAGAAACAAGCGAGGGGGGGGGAAGGAAGAAGACGAACGAGGGAACAATGTCTAAGAAAAGCAAACACTCACATCCGCCTCTTTAACTGCCCACCCAAGGACCGGCACAGCCCTGAAATCTGTATACTTCCACGGCTTCGTCTGTGCCGTTTCCTCCAAGAGACTTGCTCCTCCCCGTCGTGGGCCACCGGCACCACTATCATCCTGATCCGGATAGGCCGCCTTTCGCCCTGATGCCGTCACGGTTGCGGGTCGGGATCGAGAAAAGAGCGGGCGTAGATAGGACTGCAGGACGGTCTCGGTAATGAACGCAGTTTTGGAGCGGGGTTCCTCCTTGGCTCGGTTGTTGTTATCATTGCCCGTAGAGGTAGTGAACTGCTTTGCTAGGAGTCGTGATGCAGCTGCCTTGACTTGTGAAGGTACCACTATTCGTTGGTCGGAACTGCCGGCGTAAACCATAAGCAGATACAGGGTTTGGTCGTCCAGTTGGATAGGGCTGCTAGCTGAGGCATCGTCGTCGTTGGTCCCATTATTATCCCGTCCTTCAGGGGTAGCGACTGTGTCTAGAAGGCTAGTGATAACTTGAATACTAAGGATGGAGCTTGAACTGCATCGCTCGGCGAGGGCTGGATCAGTCGTGGGTAAGCCAAGTTCAGAGTGGTGCGTTTTGATCTGAGCTGGAGTTATCGTGTGTTAACTTCGGCACTTCGGTATGTTTGAGAAAAGATAGAGAGGGCTGTTCACCTCCAGGATGTCCACTAGCCCCCGTTTGCCCCTTATTCTCCGCAACAACAGGGGCGACAACCTTAGTGACGTTAAGTACGAGCTCTCTCACTGCATTGCGGTTCTCGATGGATGGCCTTGGAGGGAAGCGACCTTGACACCGTGTACAGGCAAGTAATGTGAGGAGATGGGACGTGGCTAAGGATCTCTATTTAGGACCGATCAGCTAACGCGTAGCTGCAGCAAGTTATGTTGGGCCTCCTACGGAAGTGAGATGATACCGGCCTTACATTTGGTTTCCCTGCGCACAATCTGCTTAGAGAGCCCCTCGCAGCTTCAGCGAGCTCGTTGAGAGTGAACGACTTGGGAATAACTACACAAGAGGAGTTGTCTCTAGTTAGTCTACTATATTGGTGGGATTGTGTAGATGTCAAATACGGTGGGGGATCAAACCCGACTCAAACGTATGACTCACATTGAGAAAGTTCTTCACAGGCCTTGACTTCACTCAAGGTCTCGAGGCGCAAAGCATCGTTGGCGATCTTGTCGAACCACGACATCGTGGGTCGTGGATGTGGCCAGGATAACTACAAAATCGGAAAGGAATTTCAGATTATACTGACTTGGGCTGGATGAGCGGGTGATGAGCTCTAGAACCGTCCAAGTAAAGAAGAACAAGCGGGAATCCTGTTAGACTGGCTTGAATGGATCGAATTTGGAACTGCAAAACCAAATCATGGAGGTTCAAGCGATTGAAGGTTCCTGAGGTAAGGTTGAGTGAGCAGTGAAACCTGCCCATGTTGGGACCCTAATGTTGCTAGAGACCCACTATCTGTCTAGAAATACAGGGGAGGAGCCACTAAATTTCTAGCACATTGACCACTAAATCCGCCCGACATCTTGGTAAACCCTCAAAGCAAAATTCTCGGCCTAATTCGTTGCCTACGATGGAGGTAGTGGAGATTGTCATCCCATGTCATAGGAATGCGGACGTATCAAAGACTTGTTCAATCTTGAAAAGCTCATAGGTACTGTACAGTACGAGGTAATTTAGTTTGAAGAACCCTCAATCGGAAGCGAACGAACTGATAGTATCAGATATGCTGTGGATAGTTTTCAGGCAAATACCTACTCTTGAACTGCTTCACATAACATACATGTTAGAGCTCCCTAGCCGACAACCCCCATTTAGATCCAAGCATATCAGGAAGAATCAATCCCTAGCTCTGCGCGCCGAGCCCTAACCGCCTCAATGGCGCCCGTCGGGTCCTCCACCCCGGGATTCCGCAACTGCCATGCCAGAGCCACATCTAGCGCCGGACCCGTCCATCTCCCGGGAGAAGCTTGGAGCGCCCTCATCAGCGTTTTGCCATCTACCAGTCGCTTGATGGATAAGACATCCATCAGGTCCAGTTCGACTATGTGGTCGAGGAACTCCTGCCACTCGGCCAGGACGGCATCTCGTGTCTCGTCAGGGCTGGGGACGGCATGAGCCTTGCTGGCCCCCTTACCACTCTCCCCCGCTCCCGTGGCGGTAAGGGGGCCAACCCGCTCCGCGACGTCCACCAGAATCGCATACAACACCTGGAGCCTCCATTCGCCATGCTGAGAGTTCCATGAGCGGATCGCCATGCCAATCCGATCACGCTCGTTGCGGCTGTCGTCCTTGTCGCGCACAGCGTTTCGGAACTCGAGTATCTGGGCACGGTTCCGGATGGAACCATTAAGGAGGTCGCACAATTTGTTGGGCGCGCGGAAACCGTCCCGTGCCACCTGCGAGGAGAGCGTCGGCGGACTACGGAAAATCCTTCCGGAGTTGTTGTGGTTGTCCATGAAAGTCTTGACCTGAGCATCTGACAGTGATGTCCAAGGGGTGAAGCCGACAAGCGACCAGGCGTAATAAGATGCGTCATCGCCGGTAATGAGCAAGTCGTAGATCGAGCCGGGCTTTTTAGTAGACTTTAGGAAGTCGAGACACTCGTATGCAGTAGCCCAGGTGCTAAGGTCGGGCTTGGCCATGTCGGGCTGCTCTGGGTTGGTGAAAATGGCGTGATAGAGCTGGAGCCGGTCAATCAGCCGGAGTGACTCGACGGGGTGTTCGCCTGTGATGTTCGTTAGCACATATTGGCTGTTCCGTTTGCTTACTCCCCAGTACTTAGCAATATTATAAGTATGTGGATAACTCACCTTTCATCATCTTCTCCAACTCCACCCCGACCCTCTCACGGGAGATCTTGACAAGTAAACTGTGCAACACGTTCTCATCCGCCATGACTTCCTCTGTGGTCGGATCAATCGTGAATCCTAACCGACTAGCAAACCGCACCAACCGCAGGACGCGCAGCGGATCATCTAGGAACGTCTGTAGCGGTGCTAGAGGTGTGCGGATCAGTTTGCGCTTCATATCGTCTAGCCCACCCACGAGATCTTCAACCAGGCCTGTTTTCAGGTTGTAGAAGAGCGCATTCACTGTGGCATCGCGGCGCAAGGCGTCCTCCTGAGCGGTACCGAATTCAACGGTTGGGTTGCGGCTATCGGCCGTGTACGACTCGCGGCGCAGGTTGACAAAGTCCAAGTCCAGATCCCATAGTTTGATGTTCGTGGTAGCTAGGTGCTTGGATTTGTCCGGGTTACGCGCAATCGTGTGCAGGCGCCCCATATCATCTGGCCCCAACCCATACTCCCGCGAGACACCGTCCGTCTCGCAGTACCGACGCAGCTCCGCCGCGAACTCCTCGCCCGTCACTGAGTTGATGGCTACATCGATGTCGTGCGACGGGATTCCTAGAAGCTTGTCGCGCACCCAACCACCTGCCCAGCGTAACTCCACCTTCTTGCGCGGCGGCGTGGACGACCGCTTCTCCCGTAACCTCTTGCCGTACTCCACGTTCATGTTGTTCGCAGTGGCATTGAGAAGGCTCCTCAGTCGGCCCTCACGCTCAGTGAGTTCAATCTTGGGAAGAGCGGCAGCCATCCTGTACTCGGCCTTCTCCAGGGCGCTCTGACGCCGCCTCTTTTGCGCGACGGAGGGTGTCGGCGGCCTGCGGGGCCGGAGTTTGAGGACCCTGAACGCTGGGAAAAGTTTCGGTTTTTCTGAAGCGGGTGCTGTCGATTCCCGTGAGCGTGTTGTATTTGGTGAAGTGGGTGATGCCGTTCGAGAACCGGGTCCTGTGGTTCCCTGGGATGTTGGGTGAATGGTGTTTGCAGGTGATGAAGCCTCAGGAACCGGCCGTGGCCTTTTGCTAGTGGGTTGCGCGGGGGATGATGAGCTGCCGAGTTTGCGTTTCATGGGGTCAATAAAGTGTGCCGCGGATTGAGTCCTCGGCCGGGCAAAACGAGCAAGCATTGGAAGACGCGCAAGTGCCAGACTTCCGACCGTTTAACAATCACTCATTTTCCTGCCTCAGGTTGCGATCAAATATGTGACTCCCACTTGTTTGGTGACTCCGCCGGCGTTGGGCGCATTCATCCGAAGTCAATGCCTCTTGAAACCCAAGCTGTCCACCAAAATAGAAAGAGAGCAAACCCTATCGATTGGGTCAAGGCACAACGGTGAGCGTCGTATACTTTGAACCGTGTAGAGAGGCAAAACTCGCAACCACAGCTCCCTAGGAAGGAAGTCACAAACTTGAAGCTGATAACCCCACCAGGCACTGTGAAGAAAGGTGAGTCACACTGTATATACACTGTGTTGCCACCCCTCCCCAAGCTCCCCTAGCTCTGAGACCTCCCACCGGGGAACAGGCCACAGAGAAACATACCCGGCATCGCCTTGTCCTCGTAGACGTATCTCATTTACTCTGTGGCATTTGGCGGAACCATAAATGTGCCTCCGCTCAACTCCCAGAGAAACAAACGTTCGGTTCCGCACCACATTTGGCTTGATAGTAAGTTTAGCGCGCGGCCGTGGAAAACATTCACCACAAGCATTCAGGTGTTGTTGAACTCAAGAGAAAAATAGATATTATATCATGCCCCTCCCCCGGAAGCCTCTCCTTGGCTGTCTTCAAACATCACCAATAACCGCCTTGTCTTCCGTTACTGCCTCCCCTTCGGGAACGGCCGCAACTCCCTCAGTCGCTGCTTCACTAGCTGGGGCAGGGGGTATCTCAGCGGATTGGGGAGGAGACGCCGTGGCTTCAGCTACAGGCTCATCCTCCTCGAGTGCTAAATCCGCCCTCAGGCTGGGCAGGAACCGGTCAATCCGCTTCCATGTCTCGTCCCACAGTTCCTTGCGCGACGGGTTCTTGCTCGGCGGTACGAGGTACCCGTTGCTTGACATGATGAGTAGAACATTTTTGAGGTTCTCCGGTACGGCCTCCTCCTAAAACACCGAGAAGTGTCAGTCACGGTCCGCACAGCGCAACTGAAAGAAAACAATGACCAAACATAAAAAAAACGTACCAAACTATCACCCTGACCGCTGTTCATTAACCGGTCCATGATCTCAATAATCTTAACCCACAGGTCCAGCATGCCGTCCCACTCCGACAGTGCAACCAAGTACTGCAAAAACACCTTGGACAACAACGACGCGGCTTGCACGCGCGTCTCGCTCATCCCGTCACGGTCCGATGAAAACACTTCCGGTTTCAGCAGCCGCAAAATCAGCGGGAACAGGACCTCGCCAAAAATTGCTGTCCATT
The DNA here is from genome assembly GCF_033296635.1 of Dichotomopilus funicola. NCBI lineage: Eukaryota > Fungi > Ascomycota > Sordariomycetes > Sordariales > Chaetomiaceae > Dichotomopilus > Dichotomopilus funicola. Next base: position 12,938 of record NW_026944027.1, read on the forward strand.
CCGCCCTGTCTTCTCTCTGCCTCTCGCCGCGAGTATCCTCACCGGTGCGAGTAGCAGGGGTGATGGTCGTGGACGACGACGATGTCGTCATGAGCTCTGGCAGAAGGAGAGACCGTTGCAGCGAGCTGAATGCTAGGTGGCGGATCTCGCGGCACGGGTTGGTGCATTGGGTTGTGAGTGCCCGGAAAACCGGTAGCCAGTAAGCTGACCAGGCCTCACTGCTCTCCAGGTGAGATTGCTTCATTAGGTGGGGGATGCGCTCTGTCATGCGGTAAATGTTGTTGAGCGCCTTGACACCACGCTCAACCACGGCGTTTTCGCTACTAGAGTTAGTACTTGACAGCTAAGACAGCTCGGATGTAAAGGAAGAAGGTCTCACCTAGGTTTGTCGTGCTTACCGACCCGCCCGCTCTTCCGCCCCTGTTTCCGATCATTCTGCTGCTCGGTCACGGCTCCAATACTCGCCATAGATGCAAACTCATTCAGAAGCGCGAGCGCCGCCTCGTAGTTATCCGCCATGATCGCTGACGGTGTCTCCGACACCCCGTTCTGCAGAATCTCAAACACTGCAGGCGCCGCGTCCCCGTTGGCCGCTAGGGTCTGTAGAATCACCCAGAAGTCAGGCGAGGTCATGATCTCATTGCGTAATGGACACGGCTTTTCCGTGCACAGCTTGAGACCACGCAAGACTAGCCCAGAGGCTGTGACAAGAGTGTCGCTTGGAAAGCTGGAGACTGTGTGGAGCAGGATGGGCACGCGGACGTGGTCATGGTCCTAGTACCGGTTAGTACTCATATTTTGAAAGTAACAACTAGCCTAAAAGGGGAAGACGTACGTAGCTGGCGTGGAGCAAGTTGAACATGTAGAAAGTCGCCCGCTCGATCAGAATCGGGTGGTACCGGGGCACATCCCTCAGAATAGTCTGAATCGCCTCGACGACGCGTTTCCCAAGAAGTTCGACCGTGCTATCGTCCCGGAGGGCTAAGACGGTGCAAAATTCTAAAATGTAAACCAAAGCTGGGTCGTAAAGCGCGGTGTTTTGCCGAGGCTTTTGCCCGTTGGGTTGGGACGGGGGGATATTCTCCGTTTTGACTGTGATGACGGTCTGGCCGTTATCTTCTGGGATTTGGTCCAGAAGGGTGTCGACTAGGGCCTCGAGGCTGTGGCTAGGAAGATGTCTACATCACGTTAGTGAAATGGGAAACCCTCAACACCATTCACATTCCTGCATGCACGTACGCAACATTGGCAAATACATCGCCCATGTGGCACTGGTTTACGCAGTCCACGGTGCACAGCGTGCTTTCGAGCTCCTCGTCCGACGGCTCGGGCGGGTCATCGGCGGCATAGCTCGAGATGTACGACGTAAACGCTGAGAAGAAACCGGCCTCGCTTTGCTTGGAGGCCCGGTCAATCACCTGCGACGGCGGCTGCAACGGGATAGTCGGTAGAGCGAGCTTGTCCGCTTCGGTAGAGAAGAACGGGGGAATCAGTGAGTTCACGAAGAGGTTGAGCCAGATGCGGATGACCTGGTTCCCATTAGTACAACAGCCAAGTGTATTGGGAAAGGGGTAGTGGAAACAACTCACATGCTTCCAACTCTTCCGGATAACATGCTCCGAGCCGGTAACGACACGGAACAGAACCAATGTCGCCAGTTGCGGTCGGACATCCCGTCCGAATCGCACCGCCAACTCACTAACCATGACGCTGTTATCGCCGACCTGTACCTCCGTGTTGAGCGAGGTATTAGCCAAGGCCTCACTACCCAACGTCGAGATGTAGCTCAGGCGGTACACAATCTCATCAAGAGCCTCCGAGTTGCCATACTTGGTCGCGATGCGGGCGCACTCGTCAAACCCAGTGATGACACGCGCATAGACGGTGTCGTCGGTAGCCGACATGAACACAAAGAACAGGCACGAGACGATGGCATTCCACGTCGTGGCAAACATATCAGCATCATAAATGCTGGTGTCGCACAGAACAAGGGGACCCGCCTCGTCCGTTTTGAGCAGCAACTCCTTCCAGGCGTAGTCGAACGCGTGCTTGTTGTCGTGCTCGTCCGGCAGGATAATCTCGTTGGTGCGGATGGTGTCGAAGATGTCCTGCAAGTACTCGGGCGAAAAGTCCTGCCCATCATTTTGCCCTCGCAAGTTGCGCGAGAAGTCCTCAAACGTCATGCGCGACCGATTCTTGAGCGTGGGGGTGTGTTGGTCGGTATTGAGCAGGATGATGGCATACGTAAGGATAAAGACAGCGTCCTTGTTGGCGACCTCCTTCGGGACCGAGCTGGTGCAGTACTTCTCCGTGAATGAGTTGACGATGCGCTCGATGAGAATCGATTCACCAGGCAGCCGGAAGGTTTCCAGCATGAGCCGGAGCGCCTCGTCCACTCGTTTGCCCGTAAAGTCGAACTGGTTCATGAACGCATCTAAAATGGCCTCATTGCCCTTCTTCGACAAAAACTCGCCGAGCATCTTCTTGTTCACTCTCGACGTCCCCTGCAAGAACGTTGCAACACATAACGGATCTGAGACGCTCTCAATCACACCCTTCTCTTGGAGGTACGCCAGTCCGCCTTTGGGGCTCTCGTTGAATTTGGTCGTGCCCTTAATGATGAGCTTCTTTCTACGCCGCCTCTCCCTCAACACCTCCGGGTCGGGGTACCCTTCCGTCTCGGGTGTTTGGTCCAGCCTTTCGGCAATGAACTGGATGAAGCGTAGCAGGGCGTCCAGGCATAGAGGCGGGACGCTCGTCGTGCTCCAGGTGGCAGAATCGGGCAAGGCGTTCCTAGATAGCAGCCCAACCAAATCCTCGCAGAGATCGGCCCTGTTTTCGTCGCAGTCGTAGTTGACAAACAGCTCCACCATGAAGGTTGGCATCCGCGCCAGCACGCCGATGTTTTCTACCATGGCCTGTCTAGCGTCTGGCTTGCGAGCACCGCCCTCGAGGCCTAGCTTTTGACGGTCTTTGACAGGCACGGGAGTCGAACGGCCACTACCAGCTTGCGATGACGACGGCTTGACTAACTTGGGGGACTGCGGGATACCAGAGTAAAGACTTGGATCAATCCCGGGCTCCCGCGGAATCTCCACCGCTGGATGGAGGCACGCCACAAGATACGAGAGGTACAACTCCTGTTGCAGTTTGAGAACACCACGACACGTCGAAAGCAGCGTACCCGCCACGATCAAGGCCTCTTGCAAAATAGCCATGTTGTCGGACCTGACGAGTTGGAACAGGTAGCAGCACAACTGGTCCTCCGCAATGGCAGCGAGGGCAGGATGCCGAGCAATCGATGGGCCCGCGACTTCCAGCGCAACGTGGATAATGCGTAGGGCCATAACCCTCATCTGGTCGGGGTGTTTACGGTCGTGGGGGTCGAGAAAGTTCACAAGCACCCGGAAGAGTTCACGGATAGATGGCAGCGAGTAAGGGCGCAGGTCGACTGACGTGATGCTTTCGGTGGCCGAACTAATGCTGGGCCTTCCGGCGCCCGGGTCGGGACTCCCAGGGGCCTCCGAGACGCTACCATTCTGGTCGGAGCTTGTGGATGGGCGAGGGTCCGCCGAAGGCTCCGTAAGGTCCTTTTCTGGAGCCTCCGCGCCGGAACCCGCCTCGGCACGAGACTCGGCCGTCTCGTCAGCCGCCCCAGTAAGTGTCTTGGTGGGTGTTTCCGACTCTCCCTCCACCGCTGCTGGCTCCCCAATCGGAACATCCGTCCCATTCGCAGCGGGATCCATACTGACGCTATCCATATCCCTGCTTGTCTGGCGATCTAGCGCCTCGCTCTCCTCGCCAGCCTCCTCTTCAAGGTGCTTCAAATCCTCAAAGATGATCTGCACCATGCGCACCATGGATGCCTCCGCAGTTCGGCGCAACACCTCGGAAAACCGCGGGCGCGAACATATCGTTAGCCCACGGCCCATCATGTCGCACACGCTCTCGTCGCTAAGAATATCCCCACCAGGCCCAGACAGCATGTCTTCCATTAGGTGCAGGATCATGAGCAGCACCACCTCCTCTTGTGCCGGGTCGCTGATGTCGAACTGGCAGTGCGTGATGGCTGCGGAGAGCGATTGCATGGCGAGGGCGAAGCGGGGAGACGCAGGGGCTACAAAGCCGTAGGCTAGGAACTTTTGTATCGCCCGCAGCGCCAGGATCGTGACAGGGGCGGCAGTGCCCTTAGCTTGGATGATCTGAAGAAACGGGTAGAGGAGTACGAGAGAATCGAATCGGTGTATGTCTGCGGAAATTCCCCATCCGTTAGCAGTGTATCTTCATTCGTATCCTTATATCACCACATGCAACCAGAGACCACGCAATGGGTGCAGGGGAACGAAAGCAGGCCTCTACTCTACCTTTCACGCCCGCCAACTCCTGGCGCAATCTCCCGAACCCCGAAATCAACGGGTTATCCTGCATGCTCTTCCCTTTTTTCCCACGCAACCCCCATCGATTCGCCGCCGCCAAATCACCACTGCCGGCCGCATCAGTACCGCCTGAACCATCAGCCCCGGGCTTCCGGCTCCGGCGAGCACCAACCCCACTACCACCTGGAGCGGGCGGTACCAGTTGAATGAGGTTCGGACTCCCGCCGAGGATCGCGGAAACCGAAGAGTGGGGCGAGCGAGCGTATTTCTGGATGGCCGAAGTGATGGCGATGCATTCGGAGATGACGAGCGAGACGGGGTCAACGGCGACTGACACGGGCCTGCTGCGGTACTGCATGCGCGAGGACAACAAGGGAGCCCTCCGCGGTGTCGATGTGCCCAGTGCGGACGGCACCGCTACCACCGCCGTCGTGGTGACGGCCGAGTCTAGGGGCGTGGGGAGGTGTCCATCGCGGTTCATGCTGAAGACTGAACTTCGAATGCGTGCGTGCGGACTTTCGGGTCCCCGGCTCAAGTGTTGTCCAGAAGCTTAAAATATGAGGTCGTTTGTTATGTAGCTAGCCCGATAGTGGGAGCACAGGTTGGCCGGTAGGCGAAGCGTTGGGGACAACCTAAATGTCCTTGGGGCAGCGGTGCTACGAGGTTCGGTGGTCGGTCGATGGAAGCCGAGCACTGTGGGAGGAATGCGGGTCAAAAAAAGAACCTCAGTTTCTAGCCGAAGAGGACAACGCGAGAAACATACACCTCTAAAGGAAATAGAACAACGCATACAGAATATGGGTATATAGCCTTGACAGTTGTGTTGCCTCGAGACAGAAAAAAGGAACCGTCCTTGTGACAGGTAGGTTCCTTTACGGGCGGCGTTGTCGTCAATCGCGAACGCCAACCTTGAACGGAGCTTCCCCCAATCCCTGTCCCCACCCACTCATCGTTTTGGACACTTTGCTTGGGCTCAACCAATTGCATTCATAACAGAACCACCCACCTGGCGGGCATCGGATTCGGCACGCTGCGGGCACTCGAGTGGGGCCGTTGAAGCCAAGGTCCATTGGGGGAGAGGTACCGATGTACATACATACCACCTAATCTGGCACCTCTACTCTGTAGCGACAGAGCCTTCGGGGCCTGAAAACAAAACGTAATGTCACAAAAGAAGCTTTCTCGGAAGTTGAAGAGAAACTTAATACGAGACGCAGAACTATCGGTACTGTTGAAAACACATCCATTTCCAGTCCACAACAATACATACCAGGTATCTCTCTTCGTCCCCCCCGCTCTTCCCTTTAAAGTGTGATCCAGCCATAGTCCGAACCGTCCCAAAACGCCCCAGCCATGAAGCCTCTTCTACTCATACATATGATATTACTGGTTGTTGTTGCTCGCCACCTCCGCCCACCTTTTGTCTTTCCTTCTAGGACCGACATGTAGTGGCTGTGCCTGCACCTCCACCTGTCTCATAAATCGAAACCCTCCTCAAAACCAGATGCTGGCTTGCAATATTGACGCAGAGATTAAACGGAAATAGACAGCATAGAAAAGATAGAAACCGAACGGAATCATGGGGGGCTGTGAAAGAGGGATGGTGACGAGGCGCGAAGCGGAAGTAATGCAACCGCCTCTCATCACACTCGTTCGCCTCCGATTGTTCTCCTCAGGCGACGACCTTTTCCTCCACCTTGCCTCCGGCAGGTTGGGCGGCCCCCTTGCTCTGAGAAACGGCCGCGTTATCGCCAGAAACAGCCTCGACGGGGTCACCCGCAGGGGCCTTTTGCTTCTGGTCTTCCTGGGCAATATTTTGCATCCCTACCTTGTCCTTCTCCCACTGCCCCGCAGCATCGCTGAAAGACTCCTTTATCTTCATAGCCCTCTCAGCTTTCTCTCTTTCGGCTTGTTCCTGAGCTAACTGCTCCCTTTTCATTTGCTGTTTTCATATTAGTCTTAAATTCCTTCAGGTATCGACCCCAGAGGAAGAAAGGAAGGGAGAAACCTGCCTCCATATGCTTAATATCGTCTACGCTAGGTTCGTAGGCGTGCCATATCGTGTAATGGGGCAAGCCGATGACGGACAGATCCATCCTACGGGCCATCTAGAGGACAAATATTAGCCGGGGTCAAACACTAGGTTATTACCGCATGGATAGACTTACCTTTCCGAACCCCTCAGTCTCGGCATGCTTCTCGAAGCTAAACGCCGGGAAATGCACTCCATAACGAAAAACCTTCGCCTTGGCCAAGATGCTCACACCTCCGACACCATCGAGTTCCATTTCTACGTCGGGGTCACCGTAGGGGTCGCGGAGATACGCCAAGTGTGGCCGGTACGTGGCATACTCGGCGTACCCCTCAACGATCACGGCGTCTTCGTCAAGCGTATCAGCCAGCGTCAAGGCGGTGTCCGATTCCTGCCATGAATTGAGATCATACGGCTGTTCTCCTCCGAGCCATTCTGGCAATGGGCGCCAGACATCTGTGCGGAAACCAGTTCGTTAGCATTCCAGCCTTTCAGCCTAACAACCGAGCCAAAACGCCATCCAGAGAGTTAGAAACGTACTTGGAACAATAATGTCTTTGTTGTGCCGCATCAGATCCTCCAAGATCGTAAATGGCGCCGTCTCAACATCCACATCTCGCCAATACACCCATGAATGATACGGCCGCAGAGCAGCACTCAACAGCCAGTTCCTCGCCCTCGCCATCAGTTTCCTTCTGCCCGCTTGCGCCGCAAACCCATGGCGGCTCTCCACATCCTGATTCACCACCTGGCCAAAATCTTTCTCAATGATTGAAATCTCCCCATAATGCATTGACTCCTGCTCATGCGCCTGAAGGGCCTCCAGGCTTTCCGTAAGCAACCCCAAAGTATTATCTTTCGAATCCGACACCAAAAACGCCAGGTCGAGCAAGTGGTGCGGGTAGGTCAGATTGTGTAGGTGGGAAAAGAACATCGAGAGGTGCGCCTCCGCATCGCGCAGCGGTACGCAGATCAGGATGCGTTCCTCCCGCTCCCATCCACGCGCTGTACCCTGCACGCTCGAGAGGTCATGGTACCGTACTGTTTCAAGTTGGAAGTCGGCGCTGCCGCTGGAGGAGAGGAGACCGAGGGAGAAAAGCGATAGGGTCGAAGACGTTGAGGTGGTGGTCGAGGATGGCGACGAGGGCTCGCGGAGGAGGGTGTAGAGCAAGATAAGAAATAGGATGGCCGCTACTGCGCCAATTCGTAGGAGTGATTGTGTCCGTCGGCGGGTCGTGGGGATCGTGCCGCGTGGTTGGTATCTAGAATGGAAACAGCAACTCCATGTCAGTCAATGCCCAACGAATCTCCCCTGTAAGAGAATAATACAACAAAGATAAGAGGCAGTAAGATCTGAGCACAACCCCCGACCGGAAACACACCTGTGCGGCAAAATATCGAACGTCTTGCCCCGCGGGTACCCATTCGAGTAGCCCCCGACAGGATGCCGCGGGGTCACCTGGGGCTCCGGCGATACAAAGGGCAGCATTGGTCCTGCGCAAAGGGTCGAGGATATGCAGCGCCCGATAGAAAGTCTCCTCCTCCGCGGTACATGCGTCTATCTGTCTTGTTGTGCAGAAGTGGGTGACGGGTCGGCGGGCGCACGGGTGCACGGTTGCCGGCTGTAAGGCGAGGATTACTTCGTCGCAGGACGGAGGGTTGCAGGTCGAGTCGAAGGTGAGGAAGTCGGGCCAAGAACGAATGAATCTCTCACGAGCGGTGTAGAGAAGGGTCCTAGTCGGAGGACACAAGATTAATTCGGTTGTTTGTCTTCAGCACATCACTTCGAGAATGACAGACGGGTTGCGATCACAAACACGTCGCACAAAAATGGTGAGGAAAGGTGTCCGCCTGTCCAAGCTGCTTCAATGTCCCTGAACGGTTCAAGTTGCCCGTGGCGTTTCGTTTCTTGAAAACACCCCAGAAGTCTTGGCGCCACGCCAGCTCCTGGTCTCCCGGCTTCGCTAACGTTAACACCAGCCGGATCCAACCCCCGATCCGTGCAATCTCAGTACCCCCAAATGATGTCACTTCAGGGGCTATGATGGTGGAAAATCCCGCGTGCATTGCTTCAAATGCGACCTGTCACTCAAGTCGCCTGCGGAACTGTGCTACCAATCTGCAGCAATTCGAACTTGCGATGCCCAGATCTGAGGCGGGAGCAACACCACGCCAAGGTCAGAGCACGTCGATGATCATCTCAACAGATCGATATTCAAGATTAAGAAATCACGTAGGTCTCAAAGCCCCGTCTACACTAACTACACTACATACACGACACCAATGGATCCATAAATTTCTGCATCTAGTACTCGTGTATAATGAAGCTACGTATTGTCGTTGCGGGATGCTAATGGAACCCACCTTCACCTACCTTGGGGGAACGGCCCCGGAACGCCCGCGAGGCTTTGGTGACGCTGTTGTAGATATGCTAGATCTTACAACATGTTAGCAATTGTCTTCAACCGAAAACTGCATCAAGTCATTGCGATAAACACAGAATCAGTCAAGCCGTTTTAACTCAGCCCTACGTGCCGGCTCGACCTGCCATGCACCATAACGATGCACAGCGAGATCGGGCAACGGAAGTCTAATAACGTCCTCAAAGGGACAACACCACAGCTCGACATCGCATTCGGGAATTAGCCGATATGCTAGAGCGCGGGTGGAAGACTCGGCCCGTACATTTCGTTGAATGGATAAGCTATTGTCATCAGGGTGGAAGGAAAGCAAATGAGAAGCAAAACTATCAGGCGTACCGTTTCAGGATTAGCGAGTGTTGTAGGGAGGCCGCGAAGTACTCTGTAAAACTAGAAGTGGCATCCTAAGCCGAGTCAGCAATAAGTTCACGGCAACTGAAATGGCAATGAAGGTGAAGGTATGAGGATGCTGGTATCAGAAATATGTTTTTGGTATATTGGTATCTTCATTCTTGTTCAGAAGCAGAACTGAAATTGAAAGATTTTCATCATGAAGCGCATTTGACTCTGATAAGAGAAAAGGTTTCTTACCTCGTCCGGAGGATAAGCCGAGCTCTCAGCCCGTACCGTTGCTGGCCAAGGTTCAGCGTATCTGCCATCGTATCAGTCATGAATGGCAACCAAATGCGGGCGTCAAAATGTCCAAAGGAAAACTCGGGTCAGATGGTAGTGCATGTGTGTTCGTTCGCTCAGAGAAATCGCGTGAACTGTGGATAGGAGATCATCATAAAATAATTTGGAGGGAGCAAACGAAAGATGCGTTGTTTGACTTACTTGGAGCAGCATGCCCCGTGGCCAGCGTCGCGGTTGGCGATCGATCAAAAAAGCGTTTCACGCCCAACACGCCGACCACGAATCGCGTATGACCAACAATAATTGTAGCAAGCAGTATCCTTAAGAACAGCTTGGGAAAGAAACCCTTTCAAGTACCATTTTTTCGGTACTGCGTGCCACAGCACTGCACAAGGTATCCGTCACAGAATGAACCAAGTCGCAAGGTGCTTGCGCGATTGTTGTTGGGAAGGGAAGCGAAGCTCCGAAGCTCGATAAATTTTCAGTTTAAACGATGCAGGACTGGTGGGGTGGATTGGTCCGAGCGCCCGAAACTGTGGCACATGTGGCTGATAACATACATCGTATGTGGCTTGCTTTGGATCAAAAGTGGGCCATACCACGGTGCATCTCTATTCAAATAATTTCTGAGCCAAAGTCGTGAGTGAGGCCAAAACACATCCAGAACTAAGACAAGGTTGCGAGAGCTTGCTTTTTTGTTTCCCTTCCTCACAATAGACTGGTCCCATTAAAGCCCGCAAAGCTGCCCTGAGGAATTTTCGAAATTTCACAGTGCCCTCAACACAACATCAAGAACCTAAGCATGACTGACAGGCGGCGCATCAATGGCCCTGCCGGGGCTACGATACCACCTATTTTCGACGACCTCAAGGTCCAAGAAATCAAGCCGGTGACAGGCCGGTTGCGCGCGCCAAATGCAACCCGCAGAATGTGTACGTCCCCCTTCTTTTTAGTCTGTTTGTAAGGCTCGCTCTAACATTATCCTAGACCTCAAAACCGGAGTGACCCCCTCAGCCTCCGGGTCTGCCTATTTGGAAATTGAAACGTCTGCAACACCTGGCGTATCTGGGCTAAAGCTCAGCTGTTCTGTCCACGGGCCCAGATCCCTTCCGCGATCCGCCCCTTTCTCACCTCACATCGTCTTGTCCACACACGTCAAGTACGCTCCGTTTGCCACCAAACAAAGACGCGGCTACCTGCGGGACCCGAGCGAGCGTGATCTAGGGATTCATCTCGAAGCTGCCCTCCGTGGTGCCATTATCGCCGACCGGTGGCCGAAGAGCGGTGTCGACATCATCATCTCTATCGTCGAGGGCGACCAAGACCGGGAAACGTCCAAGCTGCAGGGAGACGAAGTGTGGGACATGATGAATGCCCTGAGCGGCTGCATCACTGTCGCGGCGGCAGCCCTCGCCGATGCCGGTATTGATTGCGTTGACACGGTTGCGGGTGGGGTGGCTGCACTAGTCCAGAACGCAGGGGAGGATTCTGAGCCGACGATCGTGGTCGACCCGATACCCTCCGAGCACGAGAAGATACTGGCAGCCTGTTGCGTCGCGTATCTCCCTATTCGGGATGAAGTGACAAATCTTTGGTTTCGGGGCGATCTGCCAGCTTCCGAAATGGGCCTTTACACGAGCCTTGTTGAACAGGGTATCTTGGCCTCCCGAAATGCGAACCGCGTCCTTGTCGGCTGTTTAAGCGAGACAATTCAATGATTCGGGGCCTGCTGCTCGGGGGCAGCGATCATGGAAATCATACCTCCCAGAGATACGGTGCATGTCTCCCCGGCGAAACGGCCAGATCTCTACCACTTTCCATAACTCCGGATTTTGCCCTGCTGCCACTGCTGGGATGCCGTCTAGGTTCAAGGCACGTCATACCCCGCCATGATAGCCCCCGAACGAATAAAACAGCGAGCAAAAGGTCTGCATCCAATCCAGAGCTCTTCCACCAACCGCAGTGCTCTCGGTTGCGCCCTGCCGGTCGGCAAATGGACTTCGAATACGAGGGTTGCGTCCGCGAACATGATTCTCCATGGAACCAAAGTTACGCCGAGCTCGGCAGCACCACACGTACATAGTAAACCCGAGTACTTCGTATGCGAAGCAAGTCCAGGCGCTCTGGCGCTGACGAAAGTGGGGGCTGCTCGGTCAATGGCGGGTTGGGTGAAGGCACCTTGGGCACCTGTGTCAGAATCGAGCATCCGACCTGCTCTGGTCTGCCCCAAGGAGATCGGCCGGCTTGGCTGGAAAATCTGCGTCTGCAAGATCCTGGTCGAGCGTTTGTGTGCTTTTCGGTCGACAATCCAGAAAACCGCCGGAGAATCGACTATCTAAATCGCAGATCTGCAATCCACAGTCCCAATCAAGTTTCTCAAACACTGTTCTGTTGCAGCCCCCCCACCTGTTCTGCACTTGGCCAACGGCCTTCCAAAAACGAACCTTCGAGGATCCACAGAATCCTGTGCCCAACCCTGGCAATCGTGGAAAAATACACGCTAGCGGCGGACCGCCACTGCATGATTTGCGGAGGCCCCTGACGTTATCGGAACGTGTCGTTCCTTTGTGTTCCTCCAAAGTAATCATCCAACAAACCACCAATTCCATCACCTCAACTCAGCCGCTTTGTGCTGTGTACGTTCGTTTGCACGATAGCCCTCGACGCCCACACTCGTTACCTCAAGAGCCGAAACATTCTGCGCATTACCTCTTCGATACCACCTCTTTAATAATTACGCCCTGAAGCTTGTTTTGTTTTCTGTTTCCTCCTTACCCCATCCCCTTCGTTCGGCTCTCGACTCCTTGGCGCCAAATACCCGCATCGAAAAGTCCGCGAACCCCCTCGATGTCCGCGGGTAGCTAGGCGCAGCGATTTCCCGCGCCGAAAACCCAGTTCCGATTGCGCAAGCCCTAATATCGACCGCGTCAACTGCCTCCCTTGCCGGTTTTTCGGCCCGCGCTCATCCCTAGCCGTAGTCCTCATGGGCAAGAAATGGCGATGGGGCGTCATCTTGGACGCCGGCTCGTCTGGGACAAGGCTGCATATATACCGCTGGAAGGATCCTGAGAAGGCTATCAAGAGCGCTTCAGAGGAGGAGTTGCGCAGCCTGCCGAAACTAATAACCCAGAAGGAATGGACGAAAAAGATCAGGCCGGGCGTTTCCACATTTAGCGAGGATGTTGGGAACGTTGGGCCGACTCACCTACAATCTCTCATCGACCATGCGCTGAATATCATACCAGACGACAAAGTGGAAGATACTCCCATATTCTTAATGGCGACCGCCGGAATGCGCCTACTACCCCAATCCCAACAAACAGCCCTGACGGACGAGATTTGCTCATATCTCCGGCGAAACACTCGGTTCTCACTTCCGGACTGTGGCCTCCACATCCAAGTCATCAAGGGCGAAACAGAAGGCCTGTACGGCTGGATTGCGTCAAACTACCTCCTGGGCGGGTTCAACTATCCAGACAAACACCAACATGGCAAGGGCCATCACACATACGGATTTCTAGACATGGGCGGCGCATCGGCACAGATCGCCTTTGCACCTAACGCTACGGAAGCAGAGAAACACGCAGACGACCTCAAGCTTCTCCGGATGCGCACACTCGACGGCTACCCGGCGGAATACAAAGTCTTCACCACAACCTGGCTTGGTTTTGGTGTGAATCAAGCTCGCGCTGCCTACATCCAGAACCTCGAAGACCGATATGCCGAGAGCAAGGGCGAGCTCCCCGACCCATGTCTACCCATGGGCCTTCGAACGACTCGACTAGGCGAGCCACTGAAACAACGTGCCACAGGCGCCCCCACGCTTATCGGCACAGGCCATTTCGACGAGTGTTTGCAACTGACATATCCGCTGCTTGGTAAGGACAAGCCGTGCGAGGACAGCCCCTGCTTATTAAACGGCCAACATGTCCCCGCGATCGACTTTGACGTCAACCATTTTATCGGTGTCTCGGAGTACTGGCATACGACCCATGGTGTGTTTGGTGGTCACAACAACAAGGCGTACGATTTCGCGGCATATCAAAAGCGAGTTCAGGATTTTTGCGGGCAAGACTGGGACCATATCAAGGGTAAAATCAACAGCCGGAAGCAGGACGATATGAAGGTCGCCCAAGAAGCCTGCTTCAAAGCTTCGTGGTTAATCAACGTCCTCCACGAAGGCATCGGTGTCCCCCGGATCGGGCTCGAAGATGTGCCTTCTGCGAATGTGTCCAAGGGTGCACTTGAGCAGGCCAAAGACCAAGGCTTCCTCGACCCATTCCAGCCTGTCAACAAGATTAACGGCATCGAAGTGAGCTGGACGCTTGGCAAAATGGTTCTTTACGCTGCTGGGCAGATTCCGCCCGCCACTCTCGACAACCGGTTCCCTGTTGGTTTCGGTAGCAACGCTGTCGGGACCCCACAAGATTTTCAATACGCTGGGTCGAGCTGGAAGCCATACAGCAACCAAACGAGCGATGACGACGACTGGGACCTCGATGCCGAAGACATTCTCGAAAAGGCCAAAACCAAAACCACCACAGGCTTCTTTGCTTTTGTCTTCCTCCTCGGCTTGTTCGCTTATCTGTTCCGCAAGCGCGATCGACGCATGCGTCTTTATAGCCGAGTGAACACGATCCTCCGCCGGGGTCGCAAACCCGGCCATGGAAACCTGCGTAAGCCTCCCGGTGGTGGTCATGGTGGTGGCGGTGGTGGCCTCACCGGGCTAGCTACCAAGATTTTCGGTGGCAGTCGGCGGCACTCTGGTGGCCACAGCGGCAACTACGAGCGTGTCATGGAGGAGGGCGAAACTATCCAGTTTGAGCTCGGCGACGTGGACTCGGACGAGGCCAACGACTACTCGGACTCTAGTGACGCGGTTTCGACCAGCTCCAAGTCGTCTCGTCGGTTTGGCCTGTCCTCGGGCTTATCGACACCACAAGTCGTGGATCACCACCACCACCACCATTACCACCACGGCCTAGCATCACCAACGGTGTCAGCATTGGACCGCAGCGGTCTAGTCGTGCGCACCGAGAGCCGCGAGCGGCTGACGCTGCCGCCAAATCTAGCGCTGTCGGGCGCTGGCAGGAGGAGCAGAGCTGGGAGCCCGACGCGGCTCAAAAGCCCGATGATGTCGCCGTTACAGGAGACGTAGTTGCATGTATTTGTGAGGGTTCCATTGGATGGCGTACCAGGACGTGTTGCACTTTCGATTCCCGGGTAAGGAATGGTCGGTGGGGTGCTTGGCTTTACTGTGTACGTCACAATCAATGTGTGGCCTGCGTTGCGCGCAAAACTACTTTTTAGTACCAACCATTCTTCTTCTTTTCTTCCTCATTTCTGTTTTCCGCGTTGGGCACAGCAGGCGTGGGTAGTGGGAAGGAGTCACGGTTCTCTTTTCTTCGGGGGGCGGCTGGGGTCGGCTGTCATTTATACATACTTTTAGTTGGCGTCGTCCGGGTTTTTGGTCGTCTTTTTTTTCTCCAGCGGAGGGTGGGACGTATTTGTATTCGCCTTGTGCGACGAGGCCCTTCTGTTACGATGACATGTCTTCTGAGGACTCAACGTTTTGCTTCATGAGAAAAGCACAATATCAATATCTCGCTTGGCTTGCTATGATTTTGCTTACCTCACAACGAGACGAGTCTTTGCTTCTTTAAACATGTTCAACCCACCTCCTCACTTCCATTATAACCCTTGTCCTTCCTTTCATTTTTTCCCTTGCTCTCTTTTCTCTTCACCCCTTCACCCCACCCCCTTAATCATCTCTTTCTAAGAACCCCGGATCACTCTTCACCCTTCCCTCAAACTTGCGCCACCACTCCTCAAACGCCTTGAGTGGCACTACCTCGACCTGCCCAGCCGTGCCACTAAAACTAGATAGGAAGTTGAATGCGTTCTTGATGATTCGTTGCGCTAGCACCAGTGTGCTTGGCTGCTGCCCTACCCCTCTTGAGCCTGGTGCGACCGGCACCAACGCGCCACTATTCCCGGTCCCAGACGAAGCAGCAGAGGAAGAAAGCTCCGCCATCCGCGCCCCGACAGACCCCGCGTCCTCCACCGATATCCCAATCACCACGTTCCCTTCCCCCCCTCTCCCGCCTCCCAGTGCTCCATTACCCCCCAATTTGAAAATCGCACTCTCCTTCCCCTCTCCAATGGCTCCCAAAAACTTGAAATCCGGTTGCGTCTGCCCCGGTGTGCTTGGTGGCGTGACCAGATAGATAGCGGCGGCTGTTCCGGGGGGTAAGACGACACCAGGGAGAAGGAAGACGACAATGTGGGAAAATCCGGCGGGCCCAGAAGAGGATGAGGCATTGGGTGGTGTGGGAGCTGGCGCAATGGCGTAAAGAAAGGAGGTTTCGCTAGGGGTTTCGGTAGGGACAGTGAGAACCGGTCGGCCGGCGGGGACGAGGCCGAAGAGAGGTTGTGACATTTTTGGATGTTTTTTGTGTCCTTTTTGTCTTGAATTTTATATCCCCTCTTTTGGAGTTCAGACTAATCAGGGAGATCCGTGACGGTGCTTTGGAAAGCTGGCTAGTCTTAGTTTGAGATGCCGACTCAGATAAATGAGGGACTCGAATAAATGAGTTGTCGACTGAAGCGTTGATTCAAGGTTCGGCTGATGACCTCATCTAATACTGTCCTGCGAGTGGTGTGTCCTATTCCTGATTGAGGCTTTTCAAGGGTATCCGTGTATCGAACTCTTGAGGTTTTGATAATCGATATATGTTATGCTGCTTTACTATACTGTAATTCAATAAGTCCAAAACTTTTGTTGTGTCAATGTTCCGCAAAGAACTCAAGTCCTAGTCTTGTATTTCTAGAGAGTTCCAGAGTAATCCACGAGTGCCAAGACAAGGGAGCTCTCTTTCACAGCACCAGCGGGGCCATTCCAAGTGGTAGCCATTGAAAGCAACGGCAGTTCCATTGGAGCCACAGTGGGGTCCTGTCCATGGCGGGATCAAAGATACCTACCGACTTCGTACCAACTGGGATTTCAGGTTTACCTCTGAGCGTCGTGTTTTTTTCATACCTTATATGGATGTCTTGAAGAAGATAGTACATGAGACAAATAGTCGGAATTTCGCTAGGGTTAACGTGTTGAAAAAGCTTCCCTGAAAGATTGAGATAAACTTCAAGAACAGAGACCCAAAGACCGGTGTCCTTATCATCGATGGTCAAGGGAGAGGGTGGCATTTGGACGATGGGCCCCAACTGCCTACGGAGCTAAAAGTGGAGGTTCTGCTTCCCGTTTGCTACCTTACCTGATTACCGAAGGTCGAGCTCCTCAAAACTCGAGCTTCGTTTAGAGTAACTAGTTTGGAAAATAAAAGTCTCTCCTCACCTAGGCTCAAAATCATCTTTACATTTGAGAAGTCTAGCCTCTTGTTATAGGCCAAAGCACTTGTCCTCCTTCATAAATTTAAGAGCCCATCACTGGGCTTGATCGGTATTTGCCAACATCAACACACTCGCACCAAACACAATGCCACCTCGATTAAGCACCTTGGACTGGGTGAACAAGGTGGATGGGTAAGTTGCCCAATTTGTACTTCGTAGTAACTTCTAGTACACGGCTTACGGGCACTTAGCTTCCCCATTCTCGACAAAGAACCCCTGCGGCACACCGAGGAGATGAAGCGGCTTTACACCATGGTCTGGAAAGATACACAAGGGATATTCCCCATTGGCTATGTACCGCTCTCGGTTCTCGAGGCCCTCGAGGCTACGCCTGAAAACATTCGTGGCCCGATGGAAGTCGACCACGAGGCGCGGACCATCCTGCTCTTCCAGGAACCGACCACGGAAGCCGAACGCACCCAGCTCGTGGGCCGACTGACGGCACACTGGCGCCAAAACCAGACGTTCCGTATGCTCAAGGGCTGGCGTGATGAGTTGTGGCCCGTGTATGGGCGCAACGGGGAGTTGTTGTACAGCATCGAACGTGTGGCAATGGGGTTGTTCGGCAATGCGCGTTTTGGAGTGCACATGGTGGCTTTTGTCCGTAACAACGGCGATGATGGTGCAAAAAGCCAGTATGACTTGCGGATTTGGGTCCCTAAGCGCTCAGCCACCAAGACATCTTACCCAGGCATGTTAGACAACACGGCTGCAGGAGGGCTCATGACAGACGAAGATCCGCTGGAATGCATCATGCGCGAGGCCGACGAAGAGGCGTCACTCCCCGAGGCTTACATGCGTCAGCACATCAAGCAGGTCGGCACCATCACATACATCTACATCACCGATGAGCGCGCGGGCGGCGAACCGGGATGGATTTATCCAGAATGCCAGTGGCTTTACGACCTGGAGTTACCCGCAGACGAAAGCATCACGCCGCGACCCAAGGACGGCGAGGTTGAGAGCTTTAGTCTGCGGACCGTGGAGGAGGTTCAGGAGCAACTGGCGCAGGGAATGTGGAAACCCAACTGCGCCCTTGTCATGCTCGAGTTCTTCGCCCGTCACGGCATCCTAACTCCAGAAAATGACCCGCACTACGCCGAGCTCAATGCGAGGGCGCACCGTTTCATCCCTTTCCCCGGTCCACACTGGCCGGACTGGGAACATGTGACCCCGCCCCAGAGAAAATCTTAAAGAGACAGGGCAGCAGGAAGAGGGATGTCGGAAGGCGAGCGTCGACGGTAACAGGTGTATTGCCCCCGGGGTGGTAACAGTGGTCCGCGGGGGCGAACTTTTGCTCGAAACAATGAATTCCCATTTCCCTGAACGCCATAATTCCCGATATTAGCCTTTCTCCCCGCTGTATCGCACCACGCCCGCTCGTCCCAATCTACAAGTGGCTGAATACAATCCGAAAGTCAATCTCTCGTCCCTCGTCTAGCATAATCACCGCTTCCGGGCGAGTAGGTAAACGTAGTCTACGCGCAAAGGCGTGAGCTTCTTGTACGGGCCCTCAAGGGACATCAACAGACCGCCAAACGAAATGTATGCTTTGCTATTGTCCTTGTTAGAAAGCCAAGCCCAATTTTCTACGGATATTCGGGAGTCCCTTCCGACCCCTCGCAGTGGTAGACTCACATCGTCTTCCCATCCTCAGCGTCCTCGAACTTGTAAATCTTTCCATAGCAGACATAGTCAAAGATATCCGCGAGGGTGGCGTCACTAGCACCAGCCTTGGCAACGTCGCGCCAGCCGCGTTCGTCGTCCTTACTACCGTCGTAGTGCAGCGACGTGGCCAGCGCCACGTGCAGTTCGTCGTCGGCCTTGCAGGGGAAAAGTTCGGTGTTGATGTCGAGGCTCATGCTGATACTCTTGTCGTCCGATTTGCAGTAGATGCGATCCACCCGGTCATATTTGGCGTCGCCTAGTCGCTCGACCCGGAAATGGTCTTCGAAGAGCTGCGCGTCGGAGGCGATGTTGGACATTTTGGATTCGAATATGGTCGAGGATTGAGACGTATGAAAGGTGTTGTTTTAGTTAGAAAGGCGCGTATTGACGGTAACTTTGGGGGGATAAAGGGCGGGGTTGTTATATCTCGACGCAGAGGGAGGTGGATGAGTTCCAGAGGACAATTGCGGGCGTGGTTATGCGAATGCGACGGCTGGGGAAAGTTGGTTTGGAAGCTGGAGAGGCTCAAAAAATTCCGGAAGCATTGAAGCATGACAGCAAGGAACGCGGATTCGAGTGGACAGGGGTGCTGCCCCCGGCAGGCAAGCGGGGCAGCGATAAGAGCTTTTTTGTCTTATCAAACACCCCTCCAAATGCCCCTCCAAGCCGTTGTCCGTCCCTGTAGAATAAATACATTTGATTACTCTTCTCCCACCCGGACATGTCATTCGTGAAGCGAAATACGGTGCTTTCGGCACGCCCAGGGCGAGCGGCCCCCCAGGCGACACAGACTCAAGAAAAACGGCGGTTGGCGCTGGGAATTCGACCTTCGCCCTTGGATGGCCGGCCGACCACCTCGACGGGCACTGCGTCGCTCGACCAACTCCTTGCGGGCCATGGCGGACTCTCTTTAGGAACCTGCCTACTAATCGAAGAGCAAGGAACAACCGACTTTTCAGGGGTACTTCTACGATATTATGCTGCCGAAGGTCTTGTCCAGGGCCACCAAGTACACCTGGTGGGCTATCCTCCAGAATGGAGGCACCAGTTACCTGGCGTGGTTGCACCCGACACCAAAACAAAGGTATCACAACCAGCGCCAGCCCCAGAAGACAAGATGAAGATTGCCTGGAGATATGAGGCATTGGGAAATAAAGCAGCCCCCGCGGTGACTGCAAGAGAAGGGGATACTAGCCTTGAGACATTCTGCCACGCCTTCGACCTTACAAAACGTCTCGCGCCCGCCGTCTGCAAAGGATCCCTTCACCCAACTCCCAGCACATGCCCGCTCACCTTCGAGCAACCCGGTCCATCTTCTGCCTCCCCCTTCAAACTAATAGTTAAACATCTCCAAACTAAACTCGCCTCCTCCCCGCCCACCGAAATCCACCGTGTTATCATCCCCAGCCTTCTCCTCCCCAGCATCTACGCTCCGCAGTGCGCCCAACCCTCCGAAGTCCTCCCCTTCCTTCACGCCCTCCGTGGGCTTCTCCGCCAATACCCAACCCAGCTCACTGCTCTCATCACCCTTCCAACCACGCCATACCCCCGCACCTCCGGTCTGGTTAGGTGGATTGAGTTGCTTAGTGATGGCGTCATTGAGTTGATACCGCTCCCTGCCAACCCTGGTGTGCCACCGGCTTCTTCGTCATCGTTAAACCCTGGAGCGGGATCGAACTCGAAGTCGGAGGCGGACAAGAGTGCACAGACACAGGGTTTATTGAAGGTTTACACCTTACCAGTGTATCACGAGAAGGGAGGTGGTGGAGTGGGTGCGAGTTCTGTGGGGGAGACTCTCGGGTTCAGTCTAAGCGCGTCTAAGGGCCTGGTGATCAAGCCATACAGCTTGCCGCCTTTGGAGGCGGAGGGTGGAGGGGAAACTGAGAAGACGAAGGAAGGAGAGAAGGAGGGTATCGAATTTTGAGGTTTAATGTGTGTTCGAGAATGATCCGGGCGGAACATGGTTTCCGTCACACGGATTGTCTCCGGCGGTGTAATATAGTCAGTAGTGGGTAGGAGCTGCCGGTGGGAAAATACCCGGCGTTCTTAATTAAGCAGCCAGAACTGGATTTACGAAAATATTTTTCGGATATGCACTAGGTGTTGGGAGGGATCAGTTACTCCATGTATCGAGCTTGGTTGAGATACGGGTACGTGGGAATAGACAAAATAAAACGAATACATAAGAATATACCACCTGTTTTCACAAAGGTTGCATTACCTATCCTTGAGTTTGGTGTTGCGGTGTCTTGGGTGGTTGGTAATTACAACGGAGGAGGGTATCGGTAATCGTAATATACAGATCCGCATCCACCATTAGTGGGTCTCAACCGCTGAGCTCCAAATCCAACATAAATTTTCGGTCTGCGCGAACTTGCAATTGTTTTTTCTCTCCGTGCTGCTCAGTGTAGCGGTCCACGCAAGCAAGGTTAGTCGCATTTCCTCTCCCGCAACCCCCGAGAACTACATGATTATATCAATCGTATACAATCAATCTGTCAATCCACCGATTTTCTATGACGACCATATACGTCTTAAAGACTATGACTTTTTCTCGCTTCAACCATGCTTCGCAAAACACTCCTAATTGCATGAACTTGATCTAACTGAGAAACGATAGGATTTGATTAAGAGGAGACCTCAGCGATGGCCTCACCGGCGGATAGACAGGTCCGTATCTCGCACGTGGCGGGTCGGTACCTTGTCTTCGATATTGACGATGTCGTTCACATTCGCCGGCACCATGGCATCTGCGCGGTCCTGACGGGTACCATGCCACAGAACCCGACTCAGAACCTCTTCCTCGGGCTACCTGTTGAGCTGCATGCCGAGGAGGCCCGACTACTGGTGGACAAAGGCGCTGGTTATATCGCTGATGAGCTTGCCGAACATTTATCGCAGCTTACCCTCGCCTCTGACGCGCCGGCGCGTAAAGCATACCTTCAACACCTCAAGCAGCAGCGCCGCAGCGCGCAACAGGTGTTTAGCGAAGAAAAGGCCAAGGTACAAGCTATGCATCAGGACAAGCGCAAGGCTAAGAAGTCGGTCACTCCTCCCGCTTCGTCCTCGGAAGCCCCGGCGGATACAAGCGAGCGAGATGCACCCGCGTCCCTCTTTGACACACCTGCTTCCACTCCCGCTACTGTTCACAATAAAAAAGAATCTTCCCTTCCTGGCGTGACTCCCACCACCTCCCAACCCCTTACCACCCCACCATCCTCCTCATACCCGACCACACCAACACTCAAGAACTACCCCCTCTGCCAGTATCTCAATTCCCGTGGGTACTATACCACGCCCGGCCTCCGGTTTGGCGGCGACTACAGCGTATATCCCGGCGATCCCTTCCGATACCACGCGCACTACCTGGCTAATAGCTACGGCTGGCACGAGCAGGTGGCGATGTTGGATCTCGTGACTAGCGGGCGGCTGGGCACGGCAGTAAAGAAGGGGTTTTTGTTCGGGGCGGAGAAGCCGGCCGAGGGGGGTACTTCGGATCGGGGAGATGGGAAAGAGAAGGAGAAGGAGGTGAGGGTGTTTTGTATTGAGTGGGCTGGGATGTGAACGTCCTTGGGAGGATACTATAGTCGTGGATTGGCGTGATAGAGGAGTGGGAATGGATCAATGATACCCTTCATCAAATATTCTCGTTCCTCGGTTGTGTGTTTCTGAAACACTTTTATACCACGCGCGTTTTTGTTATGAATGTGCTGCGATCCCGTCTTTGATCCCTTCGGCGGACGGACTACCGGGCAGGGCATCAAGATAAAAGACCGGCGGATGCCATTGAGGGAATTTCTGTACTACCGGAGCAAATATGTATCTGCACTTAGCTACAATGTACCTTACTACAAAGACAACTGTGTATGTATGTCTGCATGTATTTGCTCCTCCCCCCCTCCTCTGGCACTGAAAGTGACTCAAACCTGCCAAGTGGGCAAGGTTACGATGTCGAGTCTGCTCAGGTCTACCCTAAAGAAATTGAAATGCTAAACCCGAATCCACGACAAGCAACGCAATGCTAGACCATGTGAACTAATTGTCCACTTTGATGACGTTTCCACCACGAAAGCCATTCACAAGAAGGAATTTATCAATCAACATAAATCGGTAGTTTCAATTACAACAAAAATAAAAAGCCCCAGCCCCAGCCTTCTCTCACTCAGTAAAACTAGGAATGAGGGGCACCCCAACTTACGGCACATAAATCCGACTGAAACTAATCACCTCCCGCCGACAGCACACACACTTATCAAAATTATTCATGGCTAGCGAGACCCGGCAGTCATCGCACAAACTCAGACACCGGCACGGCCAGACAATGATGGTTCGCGGCGTGCTCTGGCAGACTACGCATTGCGGGCCATCGGGACCTAGGCCGGCGGCGCCGGTGGCCCACGAGGAATTGGCGTCCGCACCGGATGAGGAACCTGAGATACCTTCGTGCGATTGGTCTGTTCCTTCTGTTGGTGGTCGCCCTGTGTTAGAGAGCGGTGAGGTTTGATGTAATGACCCTCCCGACCGGGCAGCGGCGCGGCGGGAAAGCAAAAGCTGCTCGAGCGCGCGAGCCTCTTCTTCGGGGGTCATTTTCTCCAGGACACCTCTAGCGGCCGAGGGATATTGGTGGTGGAGATGGGCTGTGGCTTGGGTATTGGTGAGCAGTACTTGGGCACGCTGGCGCTGAAGTTGCTGCTTGAAGCGCGAGCGGGTCATGATGCCGTCGCTAGTGAGGTGTGCGGCAAGGGCGCGGGCCTCATCACGGTCTTGCGGGTTCTGGGGATGGAGGAGCCGGGCGAGGTCGGCGGTAGCTATGGGGGTGTCGAAGACAGGGGTAGATTCGCGGGATGCGCGGGCAGAGGCCACGGCTGAGGCGAAGGAAAAGGGGTTAGGGTTTTGTTGGGTTGGGGTGCGCTGGCCGTCTTCAAGCGACTCGGTGTCGTCGTGGTCAGATTCCCAATCCAACTCACTTGCGGTTTCGGTCGTGGAAATGACACTGGTAGTATCGTCGAAATCGGGCTCGTCTGGACTAGCATTGGAGTGTTGAGGGAACGGGGGGGTGTAGTCGCCACTGGCATCGTCGCCCCCCCACCAACCTCCTCGGAGGAAGTAGCTGTAGAGCTTGGAATCGACCTCCCCTTCATCCACGGAGTCGCCCTCGGCGCTCGTTATCCCTAGGTTGTTCCTCCGCATCCGGCGACGCAGTTCAGCCTCCACGTCGACTTGATCGACCCGGGGGATGGCGAAAAAGACCCGGCCTTCGCCAGGTGACAAGATATCGACGTTTAGCCCCCGACCGCGGCGTGATGCCTTCTTGTTGGATGATGCTTCTGACTTGGTCCGCTGTGACAGGCCTTGGAGCCACCGTGGGGGTGTGCGCAGCCCAAAGAGGGCCATGGTCCTGATTGTGATGAGTGCCCACACAGTGAGCATCAGTTTGACAATGTGTAGCAGATAATCGAAGGCTATGAGCCACCGCGAGCTCCGCTCAGCAGCACCCACGCCGTCACGAACCCTCCTCCCAGAAGTGTTGCTTTTTGGAATTTGTTGCGCGGCCCTTTCCCTCGCATAGCCACTCATGGCATTCCCATCCTTCACCGGCACGAGGCCGATTGTTCCCACGGAATCGAAACGTGACCCAGGAATGCCGCCTCCGATCCATTGCATCCGCAGCTCTTCGAGCTCCCGAAACCTGTCATCCTCTAGCCAAGTGTACCGTTTCAGGTTCACCTGGTGGTCTTCATTGAGGTAGACTGCCTCGCTCGCCATTGTGATGGCCCCAAAGCCCGCTCGTAGGAGCGCGGTGTAGAAGTCCATATCCATCCTGATACGAATATCCGAAAGGGATACGTTAGCTTGCATGTTGGCATGCGCGCTCTGGAGGCGTTGGCGTATGGAAGGCCGTTCGCCGTTACGGTCTGCTTCCGGCGCGGAGAGGGCAGAAAGCGTGAGGGCCGCGGCATACACGAGACCGCAGGTGAATATGCCACACAAAATGAGGATATGCGGGATGAAGCCGATGATACAGACAGTCGGGAACCTCATCAACCCTTGCGCCGCGGGGTCTTCAACCGAAAAGTTGAAGGCACTCCACAGCAAGCTGGCCATGAAGCAAAGCCCCCAGAAGCCCGTGCTCAGAAGACGGAACTTGGATTGCAGGTTGAATATTCCCAGGATATGGCTCGTAGTATGGCTCATGGCCGACAGAAGGGCAACAACAAGTACTTCGGGAGGCGTGTTGACCCGTTTCAGGATCATCGACCTGGTAAGTGCAACCTTGGATCCAAGAGCGGCATGAGAGGCAGAAGCGGTGCCGTTGGTAAACAGCCCCCATCCCAGCTGGTTGCTGATTGCAGCATCCGCCTCGGCGAATGCGAGAGAGTGTTCGAACAAAGTCATGCCCGTCTCAGCAGCTACCGGACGGCCCTGGACAGCGCAAGCAAGAACCTCAACAAATTGGCTCAAGCAATAAGTCCCAAAGAGGGGCCACAACCGGGAGAGAGACCCGGTGAGCTCTGGCTGATCCCGGTCGTCCCAGGGCACCATCTTGACGGAGCGGCATGACTGTTCATCAGAGGCGCCGAACAACAAGGTCGAACTAATCCGATTGAAAATGGGATTCGGATATGAAAACATGAGGTCAGAGCTCTTACTCGAGTTTGCCCAGCGCAGCTCGAAGAAGTCGTTCGAGGTCTGGCACTGTATGGATTGCAAGAGCCACCTTGCCTGGAGCATGAACAGGGCGACGGGCAAGACCCGCAGCAGAAGCCGGACGTGCCATCGGAGACGAAGCCTACGGCGGGTAGCGGCGAAGACGTGGGTGCGGTTGAAGATAATAGCCATGGCGATGCAGCAGAGCGCCCACTTGCTGGTGGCATAGCTGAAGACGCCTCCCAAACCCTTTGCGCCCTCCATCGAAAACCGCGACACAAAAGCATGCGGATTTTGTGTTGCGTTGCCGGCAGCAGCGGTGGCGGCCGCTGATATGTAGGATCCGGAGGAGGAAGTCGAAGCGGCCGCTAGGTTGGCGGCAGTCGATTCGGTAAAAACATCGGCCACACCGGGGGGTACGAGGGTGGACGACGAGGAGAAGATACCCATGTCGGTGGCGCCGGGGACAATCCGCTGGCCAAACCCGTCAATGGCCTCCGGAAACGAGATCAAAGAACCAAGCCTGCCCAGCCTCATAACCATGCGCGGGCCTGCCCAAACCAGATCCTCCAATGATGGCGCCAGCTTCGTCATGTTGACGGCCATGCCGAGATGCTGCGCCGTCCACATGGTGAAGTTGCGCCAGGCGCTAGAATTATCGAACGCGCCGGGGACGGCCGCAGCCACGGCTTCTTGGAAAGCATTTTCGTCCATGTTCATTCCTCGTCGGAAGGGGGGTTTGCCCCGATCGCGGGTCGTCGCGCAAGTCGTCGGACTCGTCGTTGAAAGGGTCGGGCGGATCGAACGGATCAGGAAGGCGGCCAAGTGCCTTCAAGGGGAATGATTGGGAGGAGGGCCGAGTGGCCACTGCCTCAACCCCAAAATCGCAAATAAAAGGCGAGTCAAACTGGCGACACAAAGAAACGCGCGCGCGGTAACGCAAAAATGATCCCCGTGCCTGGCATGTGTGATGTTTGCAGCCTCTAGTCTTCCATTGTTGGGAATGGAAGGGCTTCGGGGCGAAATGGGAGATTGGAAACAGGAGGTCTTGCAACGCGCCGCTGATGCTGGTGTCGCGCAGTGGGCATTGGTCCCAAGTCCCCCACCTCAACCCCTAACCCCCGGGGGGTGCCCCACACGACCTTCTAGGCATGCTTGGGGCCGGGGCATCGGCTGGCATTGGCCCCGACGAACCGACAACAAAAACCACATTGGACGTCTCCAGGCTCGATATCAACGAATTTCCATTCCCAACTATAACTCTGCCGTCGTCCGCATCGGGAAACTACGACGATTACAATCCCACACAAACCATGGCTGCGCAACAGCCCATCGCTACGTATGTGTCATTGCACCCCGACACATACAAGGCAAATCTGGAGGCAGACGCGCGCGCGCTCCGTCGCTCCCCATGATCACGAGGGAAAAGGCAGGAGAACTAACAAGTGATTTTCAACGCACAGGGTATACGTCCGTAATCTAGAAGAGCGCGTCAAGCCAGAGTTGATCAAGGAGGCGCTGAACGCCATTTTCTCCGAGTATGGCAACGTGATCGACATCGTGGCCAAGACGAACCTCAAGGCCAAAGGTCAGGCCTTTGTCGTGTTCGACAAGCCCGAGTCGGCGCTGGCCGCCATTGAGGATGTTCACGGCTTCGAGCTGTTTGAGAAGCCAATGCAGGTCGCACTGGCTCGTACTCGCAGCGATGCTACCGTGATGCAGAACGGAAATGAAGAGGAGTTTGACGCCCACAAACGCCGGCGTATGGCTGAAAAAGGTACGTCTAATTGAGGTCCTTCTCTGCTCGGATCGGTCCAGTCAGACTAACGAATGCTACGCTACGCAGACAAGAAGAAAGCACTCGAAACCGCCGAAGAACAAAAGCGCCTCAAACGACCCGTCCCCGGCGGTGCAGCCGCTGCCGAAGCCGGTGGACGTCCGGCCAAGAACGCCCGTGGTGCGGGCCTCAAATCCACCGGTGCCGGCCCCGCTGCCGTTGTGCCCGACGAGTATCTACCACCAAATCGGATTCTCTTCGTGCAGAACCTCCCCGACGATTTCGACAAAGAGACGCTCACCGACATCTTCGGGCGATTCGAAGGGTTCCGCGAAGTGCGGACGGTGCCGGGCCGCAGCGGGATTGCCTTTGTGGAGTACGAGGCGGAGGCCGGGGCGATCACAGCGAAGGAGAACACTGCGGGGATGCCGCTCAAGAATGGCGAGAAGATGATGAAGGTGACGTACCAGAGGCAGTAAGAACTCGGGCACTGTTGGTGAGAGAAAATTGGACGAGTGGGGATCGTAAATTTAAGAAGGGCGGTGCCTATAATACAAGTGAGGTAAGGTGGGTGGAAATATAGCGAGATATCAAGTCCGAGATGACCTGAGTAAGAAATAAACTCCTTATTGCGCCTATGCCAGACCAAACATACTACTATATGCATCACAAATCCCCCGATAATCATTTGACCACGCCCACGACCCGGATTATAAAAGCCCGCTTTCTTTCGTCGGGTACGGTAGACATACAAAACTTAAAAGATCACGTCCTGGTCGTCCTCGGCGGCGAGGAGATCGGTGGGCCCGGTTGCGTGGTCGGCGTCCGGCGTTTCGTTTTCCTTCTCGAGCAGTTCTTTCCGCTTCTTTGCCTCGACATCGGCTGCGGCTGTGTCTCGTTGCTTTTTGTTTGCGACCTGTAGGGGGTAAGCGACAAAAACAAGGGTTATGTAGGCTAGGCGTAAATATACCTTCTTGAGCCGGTAGAACTCTTCTCTGTCCAGCTCATCCAGCTCTGAGTTAATATCTAGTGTGGGTCAGTGATCCGGCCTCTAGTAAGAATAGTCGTTCTCGGCGCTTACACTTGATGGTGTTTTCCGTCCTCGGAATGATGACGTGTTCACTGGAAAAAGTTAGAGACGAAGGGTGACCAATTCCACGCTTTCACTCACATCGCATTGACTATATCCTGGTTAGCTAGCGCGTTCATCAACTTGAAAAAGCATGGGGGGTTGTAAGACATACCTCTCCTGTTGACCACCTTGATCACCTCATCTAAGATGACAAACGCCGTCTGCAGGCTTGCCAGTTCTACCAGCGCCTCGACCGCACGGGCGTACGTCTCGCGGCAGCGCTGCACCTGCTGTCCGCCCTTCCCCAGACCCGTCATAGCAAAATCGTTGTTGCCTTCGGTCTGGTAAGCTTCGAACGCGGGCAGCAGCACACCCGACACGTTTTCCTGCTTGGCGCGGATGCGGAAGCGCGCCGACTTGGCCGACTCCTGGATCTGGTAGCCAATGTTGCCGCCGACCGCGTATGTCACCTCGGCCAGGGACAGTGACGCGATCTGCATCACACGGCCCATCTTACGCTTTGCTTCGTCGATACGGTGGGTAATCTCTGTCGGTAGGGGCGGAAAGGAAACAGGTCAACGGAAATTCGGGAGCACTCGGAGTTCATGAATTACCTCGGAAACGTCTGCATCCAGATATCACGGTTAGCTTGTCCTCCGACATCAATACGAATCAGAAAGACGCACTTAGTCAATGCTTCACTCTTCCTCTTGAGCAAATTGTGCCCCGTCTCTGCGCCCTTGAGCTTGGCTTTCATAATGCCCAAGGACTGCCGTGTAGGGAACACGGCTTCCCGGTCCTAAGTCTCGGGTTAGCGACGTCGTTTACATCACGAGTTCGTCGAGTTCTTCGTACTGCTGCCCCAGACATGGTCGTGGATCACAATTCGAAGCGGGAACGCAGACGGTGGGGTAAAACGCGCAGATATCGAGGTGAGAGCGCAAGTTGTGGTTTCTGTCCACGGAATGAGCGAGTGATGGGCTTAGGTGTTGTTGTTTGGAGCTTGGTTGAAGCTCCCGTCCCGATAACGTTGACATTCGTGATGATACGCTGCAGGCGGCACCTCCGCCCAACGCAACCAACCGATCGCAGCACAACGGCCCAGAGGTCGCCTCCAGCGGCCTGCCCCACCAACTTCAATCCCTGGCTGCGGCACGGCAGCCCAGAGTGCCAGAGCCCCCAGCATGCCCCACCGGGCCCAGGGAGGTGAGCCGGCTCGCTAGGCTCCAAGACAAAGAGGTGGCCCGAGCGTTTAACGTTCCACTCAGTCCTAATCTCCAACGCGCGCCCAATAGCCAGGAGCCTCTCGAACTGAACCTCGAAAAACGCAGCACGAAATCCGGGCAACACTCCCCGTTGCTGTCCCGCTCTGTCGCGTGTGCAACCACACCTTCAATCACCCCCCAACCATCCGGCAGTGATGTCACGACAACACGCGATCTAACGAATCGCTCTCCCTCGCCTCCCTCCTTCTCTCCTTCTGCTCTCCCAGCACCTCCGGAGGGGACGGGTGGACGGACTCCTGTTGGTTTCGTGCCCGCGACAGCTCGATCACGACGACGACATGGCCACGGGCGCCGCCTCTGCGCGCCAGCCAGATTTGGCGCTGGTGGTATGCTTCTAGCCTTTTTCTTTGTAGAGATGGAACTTTAGGTGAACTTGTTGCTAACAGAACTTTGCTCAACTAGTCCGAGGAGGATTTTCCTTACGAGCAAGACATCCACCGGAATCCGGGAAGTACCAAGCCATGGCTGGCCTACATCGAGTATAAACTCCAGCATGGCACTACACGGGAGCAGGCGTTTGTTATGGAGCGGGCTTGCGTCCAGCTACCACGGTCTTACAAGCTCTGGAAAATGGTGAGAAATCCCAAGCCTGGTCTTCGATATCTCTAGGTTATGGGTTAGTTGTGTCGTTAACTTCTTGCAGTATCTCCGATTCAGGACTAAGCACATTGGCAAGCTCAATGCCTCCATCTTTGCCGCCGAATATCAAAAAGTCAACGCCCTGTTTGAGCGCGCACTCATCCTCCTCAACAAGATGCCCCGGATTTGGGAGATGTATCTCAAGTTCCTAATGCAACAACCACTAGTGACCGTCACCCGACACGCCTTCGACCGCGCGCTCCGAGCACTTCCGATCACTCAGCACAACCGGATATGGGCGCTGTACCGACCGTTTGCGAACTCAGCGGAGGGCATGACGGCCGTGAAAATCTGGCGACGATACATGCAGGTCCACCCGGAAGATGCCGAGGACTTCATTGAGTTACTCGTGCACACTGGCCTGTACACCGAGGCCGTGAACAAGTATATCGATGTGCTCAACAACCCACGTTTCCAGAGCAAAAACTCGAAGGGGCACTACGAGTTGTGGAGCGAAATGGTCGACTTGCTTGTCGAGCACGCAGTGGACATTGACACGGGTCACGAGACGGACATTGATGTGGAGGCGATCATCCGGAGCGGGATTGAACGGTTTGGCGATCAAAGGGGGAAATTGTGGTGTGGCTTAGCAACATATTGGATCCGGAGGGGTAATTTTGAGAGGGCAAGGGATGTCTTTGAGGAAGGCATCACCACAGTGATGACGGTCCGCGATTTCACCTTGGTGTTCGACTCGTACACCGAGTTCGAAGAGTCCATCATTGGCGCCCTGATGGAAGTGGCCTCAACGAGGGCCGAGAAGGGCGTTATGGACGAAGCGGCCGATTTCGAGCTCGACATTCGCATGATGCGCTTCGAGCACCTCATGGATCGCCGACCATTCCTCTTGAACGATGTTTTGCTCCGGCAAAATCCCAACAGCGTCACCGAATGGGAGAAGCGAGTCGCGCTGTGGGGAGAGAACAAGCAAGAAGTGGTGCAGACGTACACCGACGCCATCGCCGCCATTCAACCAAAGAAGGCGGTTGGGGCATTCCACCAACTGTGGGCCAACTACGCCAAGTTCTACGAAACGGGTGGAGACTTGCGCAACGCCCGGGTCATCATGGAAAAGGCCGTTAAGGTCCCTTTCAAGTCGGTAGCAGAACTAGCCGACATGTGGATCGAATGGGCGGAGATGGAGTTGCGGAACGAGAACTTCGACGAGGCAGTGAGGATCATGGCCAAGGCGACACAAGCACCAAAACGGTCGACGGTGGATTACTTTGACGAAACGCTCTCACCACAACAACGAGTGCACAAGAGTTGGAAACTGTGGAGTTTCTATGTGGACTTGGTTGAGAGTGTGAGCTCCCTCGAGGAGACGAAGAAGGTATATGAGAGAATATTCGAGCTGCGAATCGCTACACCACAGACGGTCGTCAACTACGCAAATTTTATGGAGGAGAACAAGTACTTTGAAGAGTCATTCAAGATTTACGAACGTGGCCTGGATCTCTTCAGCTACCCCGTCGCCTTTGAGCTATGGAATCTTTACCTCACCAAGGCGGTCGACCGCAAGATTGGCATTGAGCGGTTACGGGACCTCTTTGAGCAGGCTGTCCTGGACTGCCCCCCAAAATTCGCCAAGGTTATCTACCTGATGTACGGTAACTTGGAGGAAGAGCGCGGACTGGCTCGCCACGCGATGCGCATCTACGAGCGCGCCACGCGGGCAGTGTCAGACGAAGACCGTGCCGATATGTTCAACTTCTACATCACCAAGTCGGCATCTAACTTTGGCCTACCATCGACGCGCCCGATTTACGAGCGCTCCATCGCCACGCTACCAGACAACGAGGCCCGGGATATGTGCCTCAAGTTCGCCGACATGGAGAAGCGATTAGGCGAGATTGACCGGGCCCGTGCCATCTATGGGCATGCCTCCCAATTTTGCGACCCGCGCACGAACCCAGACTTTTGGAACAAATGGGAACAGTTTGAAGTTCAGCATGGCAACGAGGACACATTTAAGGAGATGCTACGTATCAAGCGCAGCGTGCAGGCGCAGTACAACACCGATGTCAACTTTATCGCTTCGCAGGCACTCGCCAAGAGCCAGTTACAAAGACAACTGCAACAGAACGGTGACGAGAATGGGGAAGGTGAGGTTGACCCTGAGGTCGCCGATGCGATGGAACAGCTTGAGAGGCAAGCTCGCGCGCCGGCCGGGTTCGTCGCAGCATCGGAGGGGCTCAAGGGAAACGTGGCGTCGACTCAATCGGTCGAGGTGGCCAACCCAGATGCCATCGACCTAGACGATATGGATGACTAAGGCGATCCTTTGTTTTCTGTTTTTTTATCTTCTTTCTTCCTCCCCCCCCCCCTTTCCCTCCGCCTCCGTATCCAGAACGAGAGCCGAGAGTGGCACGCATGCGAGGTCCCTTTCCTTTGTCTTTGGTTGAATCACAGTATACTCTATTTTATTCCCAACTTTTCGAGCGGCATGGTTCGGGTGAGGATTTGCTACCGGGTTGCTCAGGGGTAACGCAATGCAGGATAGGGATATCACAAACAACCGGGCAGAGTTCTAAATTGCCGCCACGGGCGCAGGCGAAACCGATGGAATGAAGGAAACAAAAAAAACACGTCCATTCTTTCCCCTACATACATATTACATATGAAATGTTGTTTGTTCGGTGTGTTGTGTTGACATGTCGCTCCACCTTACGTCACGCAGAATCCGTCGTTCCGCCCTCCTACTTTATCATCTCCTAATCCATGGCGTCCTCGCCGCCGTCTAGCGATGATGTGTCCTCATCCTTCAATGGATTTCTTCACGGCTTTCATCCCCCCCTTACTTCTTGTCGTACCCCTTCTCATGCAACTTCTCAAAGTACTTGCTTTGGTAGTTGCTATCAATCCTGCCGTCGCGCGAAGGCGGCACGGCGTAGATGGAGCCCTTGCGCTTTTGGAAGCGTGAGGGCGGGACTTTAGAGGCGTCTAAGTTTTGTGTTTCGCTCAAGGTTATTACGATTGTTGTTCTTAGAAAGACTTGTTGTGAAAGGCGAGGTTGGTCGCCAAAAAAAGGTGGATTTGACCGGAGGGTAGGGAGAGAAAGAGTTGAGGGCTAAGAAAGGGGGTGTATGTATGGCTACATAAACCCTTGAAATAGAGGGAGAAAGAGGGTATGGAAAGAAAACGCACCCCATTCATCACTATCCCGTCGGTCTTTATGTACTTGAGAAGCAACCAAGTTAGTCGGAGATCTGGGGCTCGCCGGGCCAATGCTGTCATGAGTGTCCTCTTTGTTGTTGGCCTCCTTATCGGATTGTCTCGTCGCGGCCACAGCCTGGGGGAAATCTTGCGTGGTTGGACTCGGGGAGCCTGCGGTAACGGTGCTCTGTTTGCGATCCTCTAGAGTAAGGGACGGAGAAGAACACTTTGGTTAGCGGGGCTGAACTAGACGGAAAGGAAGCAGGATGAGGTAGGTAATAGAGCATACCGGCCATTCTCGACGCGTGCAACTTAGACGATTATCTTCAAATTCCAATTCGATAAGAAGAGTTGTTTCCGGTCAATTGTTGCCAACCACAGATACATACACAGGAGGAAAAGGTAGGAGCCACAGATCGGGGCTGAGAGAGATGAGGTCACACGTCAGTCAGGAGAGAAGTCTGAGCGCAAGCCTAGCCCGAGCTCAGAGCATAACAACGGGGAACGCCGAAAGCTGGTGAGGTTTGGTGGGGTTATTATATCCATCCCAACTTAAGGATACAAGCTGTGGCGTGGTTGTCCGAGCCATGCCATGGAATGAATGGTTCTCGACATGCGGCGCTCGGATCCCATTTCTTGCCGTCTTGTCTTAGATTCTCGGCACATTATTGAGACAGTCTAGATGGAGGCGTCCATGTTGCTGTGCAGCAATGAGAAGACGGCAACCACATGGCCCATCCATGGGCTGCCTCACCGGCTATACAGCGCATGACTCCCCACAGCATTGACAGGTTAACATCGGCTTGACGCGCAGTACCATCCGTATCTCGCGCATCTGCTATATCCCTGGATTCGGATGTCACGCGATAGCTGAACTCCTCAACCAGTATGGTCCAGAGCACACAGCCACTGTTAGCCAAGCTCTCATGACAAGAGCCGAGCATGATATGAGACGGAATGGACCACGGTCAGGCAATTGTGGCAGTGTAGTTCTCAAAGACGTCCCTAGCCCCAAATTTCACTTCGTAAATGAGCAACAGCGTGGGTAACTGAAGATCGTGAAGAGGCATTTTGAGGACAGTTGCGAGGCTACAAGTCTGACGTCACCACAGCTCTTCTCACTCTAGTGTAGTCTAGCTGAAAGGTGCACAGAAGAAAACAGTTTCCCTCGTTCGTGACACAACAGCTCGGGGTTTCCAGGAAAGGAATTCCTGGGCGGGCTTCCTCCTGACGAAAGCGGGAGATCTACAGTGTCACGCCCTTCAATTGTTGGACGCCCGGCTTGTGAGATGTAGAGGAAATGGAGATTATGTGGCCGAGACTTTTAGTCCGCAAAGCATCGGAGGCCTCAGAATGGACCATGCAATGGGTTTCCTCCTTCGCTTCAGTGCTCAAGCCGATGGTGCTGCTTAGTTTGGGGTGAGCATAGGGAAGAGGGGGCACATGAGTCACATGCTGTATTGAATCACTGACTGGGAGTGTGGTGAGTTCCTCGCGTCCCGAAACACAACGAACTCACCGGCAATGGTAGAAAAAAGAAGAATTGGGGTTTGGAACATATGGTGTTATAAGCCGACCAAAAACAGGTAATCAAAAGATGAGGTCGTGCCCGGGTTCGAACCGGGGTTATTGGAAAACTCGATACGAATCAAAATCCAAAGTGATAACCACTACACTACACAACCTTGCTGTGTGTTAGTGCGCACTCCCAAAACTGGGGCTTATGTATGGTATCGATAATCACAGGGTTAGGGTTATGGCAAACGAACATCTCCCACACACACCATTATAACAAATCAAACCGTAACAAGTTTCCAGTGATGCATGATTCTGAGACCGTCTATATGTTCTATTACACGTTGTCTTCATCTCTTGTTGCATCACCTTCTTGGCGTATTATTTCACCCCTAATTATGTCTTGCGATGCAGCGCCCCAGCACCAGCCTAGAGGAGGACGTCAACATGACCGTGTTTACTCTTATAAATAAATGCATGAGAAAAAGGGAGGAATGGTTATCGAAACCTACCTGGTGGCTCGGGAAGATAAGTGTGTCGGCAACGACCACGTTCTGCCGCCGTCCTGCAACAAAGACAACCACCTCTGCAATGTCGTCAGGGGTAAGAGGGTCGCAGCCGCTGGGATTCGGTGTGAGCGAAACGATCTCATACAAGGTGAATTTTTCCCTAGGCCACTTACGCATAGACTGCATCAGCCTTGGACTTGTCTCCGTAGAAGCGGACGACGGAGAATTCCTGTCCATTTCATATCATGTCAGCTTCCGCTTTGTGCTCGCTCCGACGCGTCGGTAGAAAATGAAGCAACCCACCGTCTCGACCTGGCCCGGGTCAACCTCCATAACACGAATACGGGTATCAATTAGTTCCTTGCGTAGGGCATCGCTGAAGGAGCGCACGGCGGCTTTAGTGGCGCAGTAGATGCTGCCGCCGGCGTATGGCTCGCGGCCGGCGATGCTACCGACGTTGATAATATCTCCCGCGCCGCCTTCAGGGCGGGTCTTGAAGATGGGCAACACAGCTTGCGTCATATTGATCAGACCGGTCACATTAGTCTTGAACATGACGTTGATGTCGTCTTCCGCAATCTCAGGTGCGCGGGCCACTGAGTAAAAGCGAAGGCGTAGTTAGTATCATCGTCCTGTTCCCGCGGAAAACCACAGGGTTATTTCCATACTTCCTTTGACGAGGCCCCTAGAACCAGCAGTTAGTCCTCGTTTTCTACGGTGTACCCAATCACCCGATGCTCTCAACTCCTAGATCTGAGGCCGACTCACGCATTGTTAACTAGCACATCTACCGCCTTAAACTCCTCAGGTAGCTTCCCCACAAAGCCCTTCACAGCCTCGGGGTCTGATACATCCAACTCAACAGGCAGCACCTGCACGCCTTCACCTACTTCCTCGCGGATCTGGGTGGCAATCTCGCGCAACCGGTCCACGCGGCGGGCAGTGAGCACGAGCTTGAGGTTCTTGGGCGCGGTGCGCGCAAACTCAAAAGCACAGCTTCGCCCGATTCCGGACGACGCGCCGGTTATGACCACGGTCTTGCCTTCGAGGCGCTTGGTCATGGCTGCGGCTGACATGGCACGGGTTGTTAATGGCGATGCCAAAGCGAAACGAAAAGGAAGCTTGTTGGGGCGGACGAGAAGGCGGGCGAAGGTTGTGATTTTGGCAGTTGTTGTGGCAGTTGTTGTGGCTGACGTTGTAGCAGCGGACCTTGCGAAGAACATGGCAAGTCAATGGATCCTCTGTTGGTTTTAAACCCTTAAATACTCCCCGACAACGGAGCGGAAAGGCTGGTTCTGTACTAAAACTGAAAGACGTGAATTAAATGGCTGCAAGTTCCTGAAGCCCTGCGGAAATCGGCACTGACGCCATTCTTGGGAGAGGTCCACTTTCCTCGTTCTCCTCGTTTTCTATTCCATGACCATTTGCCTCTGTCTGTTATCTAAAAGACCATTCCTCATACCGTTCAATGCCCCGGCCGGGCCCGGAAAACACCCCCGCACGCCGGGTCCATTTCAACCCACCGTGTGCCGGGCTTCAGCCGCTGCTACCCCGCACTGATTACCCTCGAACCCGGGACCCGGGCCATCCGCAATGGAAAACCAGGCACCTATCGAGCCAGGACAGGAATACGGCTCTCTGAATGGCCTCGGTGTTGGGGGTGGGTGGAGGCCGCTAGGCTGGGAGAATGGAAAAATGGGAATAAACTGGCCCAAGATTGTAGCGGAGTTATGAAGGCCAACAAGAGGGACAAGAATATCCGTCCTCATCTTGCACCGAGAGCTTATTATCACATACCTACCTACATTAACGTTATAGAAATATCGAAGATTTCTCATTGCACCACACTAGAAAGTAGGAAGTAAGTTTTTATCTGGTCTCCTTCACCTACTCATATGACAAATAAACCGTTCAAAAAATCTTACCATCATGGCCTACAGATACAAAATATACCTTCTAATTCGACAACGCCGCCTCCGATGTAGTCTATGATCTAGCCTTTCCTCTATTAATGACTTCCTTCCGAAACTCCCGGTCTATGTTTCCTCTTCCCGCTTTTCCCGCTGCCCATCGCCGCCCGCCTCGGTTGCCACCGAACCACCCCCCTTCCTCCTCTCCGCCTCTTCACGATACCGCTGGTGCATCATCTCTACCATCGACACCCGGTTGCGACGATACACACCCAACGTAACCAGCATTCCGACCACGAGCACGGCACAACAAACAATCATGTTTTCACGCAGAGCATCCGTGTAGACGCGCCGGATGGCATCCCACTGCTCGGCAGGCAGCGAGTTCGTGTCAGCCGCCAGCCTGGCCACGGTGCCGGAGCCGAGGGACTCGGCGGCGGTTCCTGCGAGATCGGAACGCAGTTTGACAGCGAGGATGGCGGACGACGCAGCAATGCCGATGCTTCCACCGAAAATGCGGACTTGCGCGATGATACCTTGAGCGGTGGCTAGAAGAGAGAGAGTTAGGCGGCTGCAAGTAGCAAGAAGTGAAGAATGGGGCGGCCGGGGGACGAAAGAGGGGAAACTCACCATGCTCCCAAACGGGCACTTCCACGGTGCCCATCATCGTCGACGATGAGGCCGATAGTCCGAACCCCAGCCCAACAAACACCAAAAAGCCCAGTACCTTTGGCTCAATATCCGACCCATAACCCGCCGTAATCTCTAGCCCACAACCCAGCAGCATGAAGGCGCAGGCCAGAAGCATGGTCTCAAACATCCGCTCCGGTTTCCCTTTCCGCCCGTTGATGGCCCCGGCCAGTATCGTCCCACACGCCGACGACACCAGCATCGGGAGCAGCATCAGACCCGCTTGCAGCGCCGACCGGCCGTACACTACCTGGAACCGCGTCGGGAAGACATAGATGCATAGGAGGAAGGGGAAGCCCGTCAACATGATGTGCAGAACCGTCGCGACGTAGACGCGGTTCCGGAGCAAGACGGGGGGCAGAGCTAGGGCGGGTTCGTGAAGGGGTTTGCTGGGGTCGGTTTTATGGCTGTTCTTTTGGATACGCCGGCGCCAGTAAGCGAGGAACAGGTGCTGCCAGCCGAAGAGGAGGACGAGGGCTAGGAGTCCAGCTAGTAAGGGCGCGAGAAAGACGGGAGAAACCCAGTCGGGTGATTGGGCAGTATTTTGGAAGGGAAAGACGATGAGAACGGTGGCGGCGATTCTAGAGATTGTTCTTTGTTAGACCATGCCTCAGGGCTCGACGGGCAATAGTTTGGAGGAAGCACTTACAAAAGAAAAGCGCTAACAAAGTCCAAGTCCTTCCAGGCCCGGCGCTCCAACGACGGCAGGTACTTATCGTCGGGCCAAGAAAGGATAAAAACGATGAGTGAGAAGACGCCGACGGGGCCGCTGTCGTTTCCGTTAGTCCACGTCCAGCTATCTACTACGCACGAATCTCACGCAAGATAGGGAGGCACATACTTAATCCAAAACACCCATCTCCAACTCGTGAATTCGGTCAGGATACCGCCCAGAACAGGGCCCAACACACCAGATATTGTCACGACAAATCCAATCACGCCGGCGATATGCTGCTTCGCCCGCTCTGGCGTCGCCTCAGTCAAGATAACCATGGCCACGCTGTACAACCCTATAATCAAATCAGCCCTTCGTCGGCGGAAAATCGCCAGTGCGCATCATTATGTGAAGGCACTCACCAGACCCTCCCATCCCCTGCAACGCCCTCAGCGCAATCAGCTCCTCTAAATTCGTCGCAAACCCACAGCCCACCGAGAACGCAATAAACACGGCATACGCGGCCGCAAACGTCGCTCGGCGACCGATCACGTCGGACACGCGTGCGAACAACACCGCACAGCCCAAGTAGGACAGTGTGTAGGCGAGCGCCACCCAGTTGATGCCGCTGACGTCGATGCCATCTCTCCCGAACTCAGCAGCGATAGTGAAGAGAGACGTTGCGACGATGGAGGAGTCGAGCATAGAAAGGAACAGACCAAGGCAGACACTGCAGCGGGGCATGTAAGTTAAGTTGAATGGCACCGAGGAGGAGGGCGGGGCGCACGGGGGTCTCTGAATCTTACCCAAGGATGAGGGGAACCAGACGAATGGTTGGGAGCGGTTCGGGGACAAAGGTCTTCTCGCTGGTGGCTGCAAGGTTGCCGGATGGTGGCTTTTCGGTCGAGACGCTCGCGGGGGTGCGCTCAGGGACATATGGTTCCGCATTGGGGCTGACGTTGCCCGGGTTCTCGGGACTTGGGGGGTGGTTTGTGGTGGCCATGGTGGTGATATGAAGTTGTAGACAACGGCTACAGCACCCGTGAGGTGTTACAAGAGGTATTGTAAGAACAATAGCCCGGGGAGCTGCCGTCGCTCGGGTCCAATACCCCAAGAAGAAGATACGGGTTGTCCAACAGAGAACGACCACCGCGGCTGGGCAGTGGCCAGTTGGGCATATAAATGTTTTCCTCCGATTGCCCTTTATCACAATAACTTGTCACAGCTAAGCCGGCTACCGACACGTGGGAAGCGACTGCTTGATCTATGGCTTGCTGGTCAGATCCCAAGGGACTGACGCAATGGGCGGCGGATGAGGACGAAGTTTTGTAGATCACCCGACTGCCTCGCACTCTCGCACCTTCGCACTCGGCTAACAACCCTCAAAGAGAAGGCTCTTGACACTTGGCAGCTCTCGAACTGCATGTCAGCGTCGATTATCGGACATAACTTAGAACACGCTGCGGGGAAGCGGACCATCGCAAGGGAGAGATTCCCATCCCTCGTGGGTATAAGGGGAAAGCATCAAACACCACCGTCAAGCGAACACAAGGACTCGGAAGGATGCACTATGTACGAAGTAGGTAGTGTAAGCCAACCGCATTCGCACTCGCCAAAGTACACCGTTTTGGATCTTGGGCTGATTCCCAATTCGGCTGACGCCTTGTCATGATTGGCCCGTTTGCTCAATGATGAAGGATCGGCAATTGCTTTTTCTTTGCCAGCGCAGCGCCACAGGCTCGCTTCTGCATCGCCGGCCACACATCGATCCCACAACTCCAGTGGCCTGTTGCGCATGTTCAATTCTTTTCATCCATCGAGATTCGTTTTGTTTTCCTTTCTATGAAATTGTCATACAGTCCAGACACAGCGTGTTCGATGTCGTATTCAACGGTGTATCCAACGGCGTGTCTTTATAGTGCTGCAGCCGGGCTGAAATCCTGAGAATCCTGAGATACTTTCCTTAGGTACCTATGTATGTACCATGTACCTAGGTACCTGCCTATGTTGAAGCCTCAAAGTGGAAGGAAGCAACCCCAGCAGACAGCAGGCGGAACCCACCCGAGCCACCTCCAAGGCTGTGTATCCTTGGGGCCGATACGTCACAAAAGATGCGAATGAAGAACCAGATACTCATTGTAACATAAGTTTCCTACTCCCCTCAAATATTCCACACTTTACAAACTCACAGTCAGCAGTTCTCCGCACGACCAGTCTGAACCCACCGTATTGAAGAACACCAGAGCAGGTCACGAATACACCCTGGTAGCAAACATCGCAAATGCCAGCCCTGCAGTCCTTCGCCTTGTAACCATTTGAGCAGGCTACGCCACGGGGAACTCAAATGGACAACAACAAACGGCAGTTGAAACGACAAAACCTTTCCGAGCCGCTCCGTAATGTCTGACTTGGTAGTTGACGTTATCTAAGACATGTGGGTCGTCCACCGATGAGGCAGCAGAGAAATCAAGTTTTACCGATTCCCCGGACATCTCGGCCCGAGAAATGTTTTTATTTTATGCCCAACCATTGTTGATTAATCATAGCAAAATATCACGCTCAAGTTCGGATGTTTTGCATCAAGGCGGAAGGCCAAAAATTGACCACCGATAAGCGACGAAGGGGCAAAAAACCAAAACACAGCAAGCTGCCTGCCCTTCGAAACGTCAATTCAGCTTGGCACGCTAGCCTTTTCGGGACTTACACAACCCAAACTCTACACACCTTTGGCCGCAACAGATGCTTCAGCTTCTTCCAACCTGTATTTTCTCTCCCAAAACTGTTGCAGTATTACTGATGGTGCTTCTCACGATGTTGTGTTAACCTTGGCGAGATTCGTCAAGACAGGTGACATAAGAAACACGAGGACCTAAGGCGCCAGCTAATAGAGTGGGTGGTCGTAGATTCTGATGTCTTCCTCTCTCCCCAAAGACAGGGAGGAAAGCAATGCACCCTATGCTCCACTTTACGGGGCCTGGGCGGTGAAGGTTGGCCCCGTCGTGGTCAAGGCTGGGCCCTGCCGTATGACCAAAAAAAAACCGCAAATTGAAACGTTTCAATTTGGGTCAATGATATTTACTTGGACCATATACATACACAACTCTTTTCTCGCTCTGTTACAGAAAATATTAGACTAGTAAGGTTGGCTGAAATGGGGGCAC
This sequence comes from Dichotomopilus funicola, assembly GCF_033296635.1. NCBI lineage: Eukaryota > Fungi > Ascomycota > Sordariomycetes > Sordariales > Chaetomiaceae > Dichotomopilus > Dichotomopilus funicola. The sequence goes on from NW_026944027.1 coordinate 54,492, forward strand.
CTATTCTAACTCATCACCGGGTACATTTCCAGCCAACCACTGTCAACTATGGTATGACAGAGTTTGATAAACGTGTACTGTAGATTATATACCTATCGTTACGAGGCACTCCTGTTCATAAGGGGACAACACTCGGCATCCCTGCTCGGTGTTGTAAACCTAATTAGGGGTGTCCATGCCTTGGTTGTCCTTCCCTGGACCTGGGCTCTCAGGGCCCTGCCTCAGATAGCTCATAGCCTGCCTTCTCCTGCTACCACGGTTTGGGGAAAGGCGTCTGATTTCTTGATTATATTACTAAAGGTCGTTTCTCGGGTCATCCATCAGTGCTTCGTCCTACACGCTCCTCTTGATACCATCGTGGTGAATGTTGACCATGGCCACGTGGGTTAGTACTACACATAGTACTGTAACACATATACTGCCTTCCGACTACGCCCTTCAACACATACCAATGCTAACCACAACGGTGCTTTTGGGTCTATATATATGTGTGTATGTTAACGTCTGTGTGTATGGGTGTGTATGTATCCTGCTAACATTTAGTCAAAGAACTAGACTTACTTGGTTTCGCTACTTAATGGTATGTCAATACATATGTGCTATTCTCGGTTCCATGTATATTCAGAGCCGTACTAGCGATACACCCGCCCGTATCTCCTTCGACAGATTCCTGGAAATGAGTGTTGTCTTATCATCCTAGATACCCTAACTCCGTTTATGAGGCCCTTTTCAAACAGACTACACGTGTAGCCCCCCTTATGATATGGGGTCCTCAGCCTCAATTTCCCTTCCTGGGTCGCCCTAGGCTGCTCCAACCGTGTTGTGAACGTACCATTGAATCCATATGAGGGATGACTACCTAAGCCGAGCATGCCGACTACACCGTTAAACACGTACCTACATCCGCTACACCGGTGACATGCTTGAGTGTATATTTCAACAACCGCGCTGTTGAACGCACCATTCAGCATATATCCACATGGACCGAACCGACTGTCAACTACCTCGGTGTACACATTTTTAACTAACAGTTGAATATACTGTTAGCCACCCCGGGAACTAAACCCTTGAGACCCACGGAGCAACGCAACTTACCTCACATGACCAATTCAGCTAATATAATCCGCGCATAGTATCACTAACAACTCTTAGTAGGATCCCATCATCTTGTCATGGATACATGACTAAAGGGCACCATTGATAGAGGAAACAGCAATTTTGGGTCACTCCGTGCCCACCCGGGCGCCACAACCGCCGGCGTGTGTGCCAAATCGAGCCTGGGTCAAACCGCCAAGAAGACAAGAGAACACCTGGCATTCAACAGGAAAAAAGGTCCTTGAGGAACCAAACTTCGTTGCTGGCGTCGCTCATGAAGCACTGGTTCGGACGGGAAGAAGAAAGAGGCCCCGGTCTTGGCGTAGATCTCGGGCTCGGGGCGGTTACACAAATGCGACCGTCTCTCAACCCCGACTTTCGCCGTCTCAGACCCCACCCAAAACCCGGGCTCCGAAAGGGCGGCTTCCGGGTTTCTCGGCATGGTGCCTCTCTCTTCTCCTTCCGGAGCGGGTAGACACCCCAGTGAGCGTTTCGGCGGCCTCCCTCGCACTCAGCCGTCAGGCCAACATATCAGAGACAAGGCAGCGATTCACTCGCATCCTTCACGACAATCCGATCGGTCGCCAACGAAAAACAGGCCCCATTTTCCACCGGCAATGGTCGACAAAGATGCCGCGGATGGACCTGGGTGGAGTGATTTCCGGCATCCAGTACCGCCGAATGTCAAGCCACAATAGTCGGGGGTTGGGAAGGGGGCCAGGGTGATTTTGGCTCACTTCATCTAACCCCGCATTCTTGATCCCATCTCTCGCTCGCAAAACCACGTCCCAAGAAGCAGATTGGATACCGCTGTTGATTGACGCACATCGACGTTGCGAGAGAAGGCATCGACACCCTCGAAAGAATGTTCTTTTGATCACGCCGACCGGAAAAGGCAATTGATTGCCATCGGCCTTCACAGCCCAGTGGTCTTCCCCGCATCTTCAATTTCCTCCCCCAGGTCTCACCAGAACTGGGGTGCATCAGTACCCCGCATCCCCATCTCCAATTTTTGAAAAGTTTCCCCACCTCGAGACGCCCAGAGAGTACTTGGGTACTTCGCAGTTTCGGTGCAACTGACCGCCTCGAGCCCCTTGTCCGGGAGGTACCTCAAACACAATTCGCGCGACGGCCCGCAGATCCAGATTGCCAAAACAGCGGAGACGCGCAGCTTCAGCGTATTCTGCCAGCCAATCGTATCGCGCCGTTTTACACGATGACTCCGCTTTGGGAAGCCGTTTCTGTTTTCTTGTCCTTTGCGGCGCCTGCAATGCCTGGCTCGCCAGCCAACCGCACGCCCTTCAATCTCCTTTTTCACGGCGAGCACTCAAGGGCATTTGATGTGGTTGTCCGGCGTCTCGCCGATGGTCACTCGCATCGAGACGGAAGCGCCAGGGGCGAGCCGTGGGTTGTGGTCCTTGGCAATCAACGGTTTTTTTGCCCCGCCCATCATCGTTGTGTCGTGTAACCTGCAAATAATAAGTGATGCCGGCGTTTGCCGAACGCCTCATGACTTTTTCTGACTCCCACCCCACACTTCCGTCTTCTTCCCCATGGAGAAAGAAAGGCATGCTCGAGAACTTTGCATCGCATTCGCGTTCGGCAGAGCTGAAGTGAGACTTGTCTCTCGCCAACAACCCGGACCCCAGAATCGATGTTGATCTTCACCCCAACCTGCCTCAGCCAAAAAACTGAAAGAACATCCAAAGAAGCATCGTGCGGGTCTGCGAATGCAGATCACAGCCGGGAGAGGGAAAGCCCAAGGTCCAAGCAACACTTGGCGTTCTGGGGCGTCGGCCCTGACATCCAGCGTGCCATCGACGGCTCAAGCAGCAGGCCCACTCGAGACTTTTCTAGAAGCACGCGATGTAACCTTCCGCTCCACCGGCAACTCTGGCGGTCGTTCCCGTCTTTCCACAAGCTTGTTGCATCAAATCTGCTGCACTCGCTCAAGACGACCCTACCACTGAACCGGGTGATCTGGAGAAGGGCCATTTCCCAGGGGCACACACACACACACCGCATCGTCCACCCAGTGGACAACGAGAGCAGGTCGGAGAACAAGTCATCACCCTCTCTGCTATGCAACGTGGAACCTCAATTACTCAGTCTCACGGCAAGGGACGACAACCCGTGCCGGCACATCCCAATTGGCTGTCGTCATCAACCTGGGGAAGTTTTGAAGCATCCGGGAAACATCCGGGGAACCTTGTAACCTCTCGGCCATCCCGCCAGCCATACTTTGTGTTCTTTTTTTTTTCTGGAAAAAACCAAAGGTGGCAGGAAGAACATATGCACATAACCCACCCTCCCACAGATCAGAATGCGGGGAGAATGGTCACCTCTAGTAACAGATAGACCTCAAGCCCGACGGAAAGCGATCAAGCCAGAGTGTCAATGTCGTGTAGTGTAGTCCTCCTTGATCAAAGTCCTCATGACAGAGCGAGCGTTGTTGCTCATTTCGGATATCCAGCCCAAAGAGCCCGAAGAGCCGGGAGCCACTTACCACTTATCCAACTTCACTCCATGACTTTTGGAATTAAGGATAGGAAGAAGCATATCAAGGACCAGACTAAGGTAATTCAGATTGTGAAAGTAAAGTAGTTGAGGCATGGAAGATAGATTTGTAAATTCTGTGTCCAAGAATAAAGTATAAGCAAGAAGAGGGTAAACAGGCACTGCACCGCCCAGCCGAGCCCAACCCAACCGCCTACCGACCGTCCAGCCTATGCGTTGCCCCCCAAGGTACCCAAGATTTTTCCAACCTTCCCATGTCCCATCCATCATTTCAGCAGCGAGCAAACATACGTCTCTCCGTGACATGGTATTCATCGTAACACACACAGAAAAAGTCCCAAAACTCGTTTCCTTGGTATATCCATCATCCGTCCACCCATCCATGAAAAGCCAGCCCACCCAAACAGAAGGAAACACATTTCCCATTCTCATCACATCGCATCCGTCATTCATGAACAATTTATGGTGCGTCCCACACACCCACACACACGCCCAAAAAAAGAAATCGCCCCCATCTGCCCACCCACACACAAATCATACTTTGTTGAATTTCCCGGCCCGGAAAAGTTCCCCCTTGAGGGTGGTAGTCATCCGACGCAGACCGTGCAGATTGCATCGGGAAAATAGGAGGAGAGAAGAGATGATTGGAGAAAAGAAGAAAAAAAAGGGCCCTCCCGAAGAAACCAAATTGGGAAAATAGAAGTGAAGAACAAAAGGGGTAAAAAGTAACACATCATATCCAACACAAGAATGCCCTTCCGATAAAGGGTGTCAGCCTAGTAGGCAAATTCCATGCCCGCCTGCGCCGGTGCATGATGGTGGTGCGGATGAGCATGGTGCGCCATCAGACCGCCGTAGTCAACAGCATGCACCATCCCCCCTTCTGCAGAAGTGACGGAGCCCGGCCCTCCCTGGTGGTGGTACCCGGCCGCCGCGGCCGCCGCAAACTCCGCTGCAGCCATGGCCGCCGACTCGTCGACTGGGCTGCCCAGCGTGACGTGCGGGTGCGAGTGCGAGTGGCCGTGCCCATGCGGGTGGCTCGTCGGGGATGGGGTGCTCGTGGGCTGGGCCCCCCAGTACATCCCGTCGAGGTCACCCCAGAGACCGCCTTGGTCGAGCAGACCCATCATGCCGAGCCCGTCGACGGGCTCGAGGCCGATGGGGCTCATGTGCATGCCAGCGGCGTCCGCGGCGCCGGGAGAGGCCATGAGCATACCGTCGGCAGCACCACCGGCCGCGCCCGCGCCGGTGAGGACCTGGATGGTCGGGCTAGCGGCGGCGCCGGCGCGCTGCTGCTCGACGAGCTGGCGAGCGGCCTCGTACATGCGCCAGACGACCTCGCGCGAGCGGCGGGCAGCGAGCGACCACTCCTCCATGACCTCGAGGAGGTCGAGGACGGCCTCGATCTGCTTGAGCCACTCGGGCACGCGGGGGGAGCCCCACTGCCAGAACACGCTGACCAGCGGCACCATGGCGGCCTGGTACAGGTACCAGACCGCGTTCCAGCCGCTCATCTGGTTCCGCGCCCACTCGCGCGCAATGTCGTCAATGGTTTGCGCGGCGAGGTCGCGGCACGTCTCGATGGCGGCCAGGTCGGCGTCGCAGGCCTGCGTGTGTGGGTTCAAGCCCGACGAGGCGAGGGAGAGAAGTACGGGGCGGTGCAGGAGCATGCGCAGGTTCTGGTAGCGCCACTTCATGATGCAGCGCGCCATGTAGAGGGGCTCAGCGCATGGGTCGGTGGTGCGGAGCAGCCAGGGCAGGGAAGTGTACCAGTTGACCAGCTGCGCATCCAAGCTGCAGCGGTCTTCGGTGCGGAGAAGGGGCGTGATAGCGAGCATGTCTTGGATCTGTGTTGAGATCTTGCAGAACTTGATGTTCTCAATCAGTGGCAGGATACCACCCGACTGCTGGGACGAGTCGCGGCTAGCGTTGACGCCGAACTCGGGCGGGCGGATGTTGATGGCCGGGCCCCAGCGACCAAACGACGGGCGGCCGGTGGTAGTGGTCGCGCAGGTGTCCAGGCAGAACAGCGACCACCAAGTGCGCCGGCGGGTCTCGGCCGCGACGATGTCGCTGCTGGACTGTGCGAGGGATTCGCGGTGCAGGCCGAGCGCGCTGGCCATGCGGATAGCGGCGCCGAGGACAGCGTTGGCCATGTTGGGGCGGTTGATGTAGTGTAGGTAGAAGCCGCCGACGAGAGCGAGCGCCTGGACGATCTCTAGGTGGCTGCTGCCCAAGGCATCCATGGGCAGGTGCTCCATAGCACGGTTGTAGTAGTTGATGTGGTTGTAGTCATCTGACTTCATGGCCGCGATGCTGCCCATAGCGAAGACCATATTGAGGAGCGCAAGCCACGGCGCATCAGTCCGCTGGCCCTCGAGATAGTCGGCCCGGAAGCTGCTCTCGTCGAGCATGGGCGCAAAGGAGTGGATGCGCTTGAAGTAGGCGTCGATCAGGGTCTGGCCCTTCCACGACCAAGGGATCCGTTGGGTGTCCTTGGGCGCTGAGGAAGAGGAGGACGACGATGACTTTTGGCGAGTTGTGGGGAAGTTGTGGGACATGTCAACGTTGCTGAGGGGTGCAGCGAGAGTGTTGCGCAGGCTGGGTTGCACCTTGAGCATGGCCATCAGGGCAGCCTTGATGGATGAGGCGCCAAGGTAGGAGGCCTGGCGGTCGACCGAGAGGGAGAGGGCGTTGATGTCGTCGGCCTCTGCTGGGATGGGGTCCCGTCCCCTGCGCTCCTCATCCCATTCGGTATCCCGTGAGGGTAGCTGCTCCAGGATGTTCTCCGACTTGGGCATCATGGGCGAGCCAAGGTCCGAGATGGGTGAGGTGTTGATGGGTGGTGATGGCAGACCGCCCACTGAGGTGTCGAGCATGGGGCGATCTAGAAGGTTGAGGAGTTCTTGCCTCGACAAGGGCAGGAGGGCCTGCACTTCCTGGTTGGGATACAACCGCTTCAGGATGGAGCGGCATTCTTCGAGGGACTGGGAGAGGGCTTCGAGGGTCTTGCGAGAGGGGATCACCCGTTGACGGTGCTTGTCATAGAAGCACCTCTTGGGCGCCCTGCTGGAGAGGCATTGGCCGCATGGTTGTTGACCATCGCACCGACTGGTAAGGTTACGCTTGTTAGGGCTTCTGCTTTCTCTCTGTGTATGTTTGTATCATTGATGGCTTGCATGAGCTCCGCCAACTTACATCTTGCGCCTCTTGCACTCGGCACAGGCGTGTGGTGTGGTTATCCTCTTGGCTGTGCCTGCGCCGCTGGTCTTGGTGTTGTCTTGCGAATCTGCCGATGCCTTGCGAGGAGTGACTCCTTGAAAAGTGTGGAACATCCCGCCCTGAGTGGGCACCGGGATGGTTGGTGCCATTGTGATGATGGATGAAGAGAGGTCTGAGGTTGAAGATCGAGGTAGTAGAAGTATCAAAGGGGTATCTCTGGTCAAAAGTTGCTTGGGACCGGCCCGAGACGTGACGCCGGGTCGAAGAAGGTAGTGATGAGATGGATATGGTTTTACACAGCCTTGTTGTACATGAAAGGCAATGCCGAAGATGTGGTATTCAACCTCTTGACGACAGCCACAGTGGTGATAAAGATAGACATTGGCAATGGCGGCTGCGAGGCGAGACCGTGGGGAGCAGATGCAGACTTATATATCTACATTGCCGGATGCAGCTGCGAGTTGGGGTTGGGGCTCCCCAGAAAAGTGTGGGGAGAGCGAGATGGGAAAAGATGGTCGGTTAGCCAGGCCGCCATGGGGTGGGGAAAAGGTACCTACCCCGGCTTGTGTTCCCTGGTCCGGCTCTCCGCTCTCTTTGTACCCCCCCCCCTTGTTCTGCGTCGTCGTCCCTCTTTTCAAGTTTCCACCCCCTCCTCGAGGGTACACTGCACGACGAAGTACTCATTAGGGTACCTTCGTACCGTTGCAGCAGGCGAGACGCGGGCGCTTGGACGATGTGGACACTGGAACAGCGGTCCCATTGCCAACGCAATTTGCGCTGGTATGGGGCCCCCAGTATAGCTTTGCCAGTAAGGTCGAATTTAGAGTGTGCGCGTACAAGGCAATGTTCAGCGCCCTCGTTACCCAAGTGGCTGACGCGGTTGGTTAATGCCGCGCGAGAACCGTCTTTCACGAACCGGCGAGCCGACACCAGAAAAATAAGAGAGGCTTGATGGACAGGGGGTAAGGCTGCTGGTTCGGGAACAGCAATGGCGGGCACCACCAATCAGGCCTGACATACCCGCAGGTACTGTCAAGGACTGCGCTGTACCTGGCTCGACATATTAATATCAGGCACAGTACAGGTCACGCTCACCCGCCATCCCGATGGAGATGGAGGGAGGCAAGTAACTAAACCTGAACGCGGAGAAGGCGGAGAAAAAATAGACAAGAGGAAAAAAAAAAGACCAAAACCATCTCTGCCCACTCACCCACACCCACTCTGCACATTGTCTGGGGAAGCATCAGGCCCTGACCTCATCAACCAGCCAGCGGTCGCCCTCGGGTCGGTGGCGTTTCAGCGCCGTGGCCGGGGTGCATGGGGGATGGTGGGCGAGGGAGGCATTTTCCCCAGCAATACCAGACGAGCCAGAGAACGCCCGAGAAGAGACCTCGCTCGCTATTTCCCCTCCCATGCTGCACGTCAGCCAGGGATGCCGCACCCAGGCCACACGTGGGGCTGCTGTGAACAGCAGAACGCTGTGCTTGGTTGTACTGCGGAAAGCCATCGAAGTAACTTGCCGAAGATCCTGATGATGTTACACTGGGGTATCGGCTGCCGAAGCCGCTGGAGACATGGGAAGCGTTGGCGAAAGGTCCCCGCCACTTTCCTGGTGCAAAAGGTGCAAAAGGCCGTGCAAAAATGCTGTTGTTCGTTGACGGAGCCATGCTAGGGGGAGCCCAGTTGGAGTCGGGGTCCCCCACAGCTCCTTGAAAGCCGTGGGATCGAGGAAGAGGACTGCCGCAAGTTGTTGGTAAAAGCGAGATGAAAGGGTCGATTCCACACACACGCAACCCATCGCGCCGCTTTTTCTGTGTTAGGAGTTCTGCGCCGTCTTGTGGGAAGACACCCCCAGGTACGGAGTAGCCTCGTCGCGAAGGAATTGGAGAACAGTGGAGAGAGTGCCCGCGTTGGAGAGTTGGCTGGAGAGGGGGACCGTCGGCCCCAGGAACGCTGCTTTCTCCCCCCTTGGGCGCCGGCAAGTTTGTGGAGAATCCACTGCGTCGTCGCCATCTCATTGGTGTCCGGCTCTCTTCAACGGCCAGCGCCCCAGGGATCTGCCCGTTGGCCCCCCTTCGATCCGGACAGACAGGGGTCTGAGTCCGGGGTTGTGGTGGTGTGGGGCCTGAGCTTCTCCAGCACTCCAGCTCGACTGTTTCGCGAACCGGACAGCTTGGGCGCTTCTCTCCAGATTTTGGCAGGTTTGGACGAGCTGGGGTGCATACATCGTACTGTAGCGGGAGACGGAAACGGATGTGGCGCGCCGAAAGGGTGGTGAGAAAGACGATATGATCCAGGTACATCCGCTCACACTGCCTTGCCCCCATTGTTGGAGGTTGCGGACGCGAGCCGCAGTTGTAGACTACACTATACTGGGGGGCGTGGACACGTTGATTTTGCGAGTGAGTTCTTGTTCTCTCTCATCATGGCTCGACTCATACAGCGCAGTCAATCTCAACTTGGAACAGCGCATGCGACGTTCCCGATGTGGTCACCTATCAATTCCTTTTCCGAGAGGCCTCTCACGCGACGGTACCAGAGGATGTTCAAAACGATTGAAGTTGAGGCAGGGAAGTGAGGGTTCTGGCCTCGTTCGCTTGTCGTGTTGCCCCTCGCGCTGCGGGGTCGGGGGCTTCAGATCGAGAAGAATCACGAGAAAAATAGATGGCAGAGTGGCGAGTTCAGCTCTCGTTGAGGCACATGACTGCGCGCGCAACTCCCCGAACCGGGGGTTTCCATCGTCCAAAGTTCGCCTGACCTTGTGTTTTGCGGTTCCTCGTGGATCTTGTGGAGTTCTGGGCGCTGGCCGAGCCGCCTCTCCACCGTCTCCAGCGCCCGAATTCCGCAAAGCGGGACAGCATCACTGCACGACAACACGCACCCACCAAGGGTTCGTCGCCCGCTCACGGGGTGTCCTTTTGGTCCGGCTGTTCCGTCATGCTGGCGGGCCCGCGATCAGGGGAAGCGCGAAAAATGTGAGCCGGGCCTCGAACGCTGCGGTAGGAGAAAAAAAAGTTAAAATCTGAGAGGGCGAATCGAAAACTGGGTCCCGTCCTCGGCCGAAGGACAGCGGGACGGAAAGCTCGCTTTGTGCCGTCTTGCGTCCTGTCATTTCGGTGCGGCCGCGTGATTTTGTGACGCAGTCTTGGTGTTGGCCGCAGGTCCCTTTGTGAGGACCTCAGCCAAATCGAGCGACTGCCCATCAACGACGTTGACGTTTTGGGGTTCGAGGTCTCCTTGGTGTTGTCTTTTTTTTGCTTTGTTCGTTTGCGGGACCAGGGTCCGTCAGCAGTCCCGCAGTCCCGTTCTCGGCGTTTGAAAAACGATCCTGCGCCCACCGTCGCACAGCTTGCTGCCCACTTCCCCCTGGCCCTGCACAAGATGGAGAGTGACATTTTCGCTGTCTTCCCGGCTGTGCCGTGGCCACGCAGCGGGAATCGAAGGGGTCGGTGACACGGACATGACAGACAGAAAGCGACAACACTGACAAGCGTGACAGCTAACGTTAGCCGACCCCACACTTGCCTCGCTCGAGCCGGTTCGCAGGGAAGAACAATCCTGGCAACCTGGCAAGGCGTCGCCGAAAAGGCAGTGGAAGTGAGACATGGCTTGTGCTTTTCGCCTTCTGGAAGTCCCAGCTTTGCGGATTTCAGGGTTGGTGAACCTGGCGGATGGTCTGAGCCAGCCCGTCGACGCCGAAGGAGGTGTCGTGAGAGTAGGAAAAAAGCATTGAGCTGAATGGTAAGAATTGAACGTTAGGCGTGGTACCCGGACACGCCAGGGAGCTAGGAAGGTCAACGTTGAAGTCCATATCCGCAGGCGCGACGTCTCGGCAGAGCCACAATTTCGAGCTCGGCAGAGCAGGCGCGAGTGGCTTGCTAGTGGCTTACACACCTGGCGTGTGGCTTCGGTTCGACGGCTTTCACCTCCAGATGTTCCATGAAACGGTGTGGCGCCCGTGCACGAGAGTCTCCACGTGCTCCGTGCTCATCTCCCGCCCGCATCAGCCTCGCAGTCTTCTCTCTCCGTGTCCGGGCTTTCGTGGACGGTGTTTGTGTGAAGTCCTCCGTACCCGGGCTCCCCTTCATCCACCCCTTACACCGCCGCTCAAGGAGGTGCCAAGACGGTGTGCCCGGCGAGCAGAAGGCAAAGTTGTTGCTGAGTGGAGTGGGAGCGTGGTTCGTCCCAAGATCCTAGCCGCCTTCAGAACGTACAGACAAGCACCTGGTGGGTGGTGTTTGCGAATGAGAACTTGTTGGCCTCTCAGTCAGAGTTTTGAGTTTCTTCCCCACAATCAATTGACCCAATCACAACCGCAGGATTCGCTGGAATCGCGGCAAAACGAACCGAACCTGGGACGTGTCCAGGAACAACTGAGGTAAGCTAAGAGTGCCGATCCCCATTGTTGCGTGAGTTATTGTTCGGCCACCCGGCTCAACAACTGAGCACAGATGACTGTGACTAGTTATTCCTGGTCTAGAGTTAAGGTTGCAGCCGTGGGATCTTGTGTGGACAGGTCGACTCGCCGGAGAAAAGCATTGATCAATCAGCTCCAGCCCCCTCCATACTCCGACAGTAAATCAGCCCACTATCCGTACCTCGTCGTCGTCAACTCGCGCAGAACCAGGCCTGTACTATTTTCGGCTTGGCGGTGTAAGTTAATTCCTCTGTACTCACGTCCGCCAGATCGTCCGCCCGTTGGCTTCTTGGGCTTCGTGACGCGCCTCCCCCTCAAAGCTCGGGCCAAGAGGTGCGGTCGTGATGGTGTGGTGGGCGGCTTGCAGCGGTGGCTTCCTCGGCCGAATTCGCAACGCAAAGCAACATCGTCGCCCTGTGAGGTGGGCTTGCAGCAGCTTCAACCCCTGCCACAGCGTCAGAGGGAGCGCGGGTGAGGAGGCTTTCGCCGACACCTGTGACAAGCACAAGAATGGGCAGCTATCCCTAAAACGGCTTAGACCTTGCGAGCTTCGGCATGCGCATCCCAGTTTTCCCCACAGGCAAAATCCAAGATCGAATGAGCGTCCGAACACCTTCGACCAGCCAAAACCTTCCACGGGTTCATCAGCCACCAACCGCTTCCACGACGAATGAAATTGTCTGTTCAACGGGAACATCCTGGCCCTTGATCTTCGCTGCCTCTTTTGACCGCCAGCAGCATGCGCACAGACGTGATGGACAAGCATGTGCCTGCCATTCCATGCTTCTCGAAGCCCATCAAGAACTTCCAGCGCAGCACGCTAGAGCAGGATCCAGGAGACAGGCTATGGGGGCGTCAAGATGGAAGGAATCCCGGGACTGATGAACATGGAACGACAAAGTAATCCTCGGAGACGCCAGCGCCATCGTGCCCCCAGCCCACTCCCGATGAATGACCAAAGCCCGGGGTGCAAATGTTCGCTGCGAGCTTCTCGACCCGGCCGTCCCTGATTCCAGTGTCAGCGTTAATTTAGCCTGCCTCAAATCCAGGCCATCTCGTCTTCATATGCCATAACGCAGCCATCTCCGCCAAACCTATCTCGACCCGTCGCTGCCCGATGCTGGGACATCTCACAGTACTCTTCGGCTCCTCGCCTTCCCCGCCCCATTTTGCTCCTCCTCCTGTCATCTGACACTTAGCACTTGGCTCGCCCCTCAACTGGGCGAACTGCAGCCCTCTTGGAGGTGTAGTGCGGTGCGCGGCTGAGTGCGCCATCGCATTGATCAGCGCCTTGGTGGTGTGTGTCGCAAGGAAATTGAGAGGCTTGACTGGAGGTTTGACTGGGGTCGGGGGTGTTCCTCGAGTTAGCCTCCTCGCCCACGGGCTTCCTTGAACGACGGGAGGACGGGATGTCAGCGCCGCGAAGCCGGCCGGCCGGTCGTGGCTGGGAAGCCCAAGCATCGGCCGTTCGCCACGGCCATCCCGAGATTCAAGCCATCACACCCCCCAATAACGAACGTCATGGCTGCCCGCTGCCGGCACACAGTTGCTCGCAAGGCGTGGGCAAATTTGCCATGACTCCATGAGTCTCCATTACCCTAAAAATCGAGGATTGTTTCAAGGCTCGCAACCCTTCCTTGCCTCCGGCTCCAACTTCCTTCCAAGCGGGAGAGGGGCAGGCGGGCAGGGTAACATCGAGAAGGCCGCCCACACGAGAATTCTTCTGAAAACTTCAAGCTTCAGGTTTTTACCAATTTTCCGCCATCCACACTCCCAGCAACCGCAGTATGTGATCGACAGAGCCAAGTGTCTTGTCTCTCACTCTGCTTTGTTACTGTGTCGTGTACACTAGGGTAGGCCGCCCTCTCTCAGATATCGAAGACCAACAAGCAAAGCAAGTCCCACAATACACGTATACACCCCCCCTTGAGGCGATCCGAAACACCTATTCCACCCATTCCACCCATTCCATGTCTGGCCATGAGGATTTGGCATACATTTATAAGCGCGGCGCATGAAGGGGGATTCAACGGTTCCAAACTCTCTGCTGGGTCTTCGGGTCTCCACCGTTCATCCTGTTCATTATGTTCATTCAACAACCCGTTTTCCCTTCATTTTCATCTGGCAATTCCGGCCGCCCCCGCTCAACAGCGAGATGTTGTCGCAGGACGGTATAGATTATCAGAACAGTCTCGCCCGTCCCCTGCACGATAGAGCCAGCGTGTCAGCTCCTCCATCGTGGGACATGTGATCCTGCACAGGACAAGATGTCGCCGCAGCCGCATCCGACGCTACGTTTCCCGCCGTCCCCATCCCGTTTGCCTGCCTGCCGTCCGCCGACAGTCCTGTTCCTGTTCCTGTTTCCGTTTTTTCTTGGCTTCCAAGTCCGGATGAGCAACCAAGGCACGGACTCTGTGCAGTGCCAGTCAGGGACTGATCCCGATGTCGTCGTATCGCATACCACCTCGCTGCATATGCAAGGAGGTCTAGTGCCCTCTTCTCTCGGCCAAATCGCCCAGCGTTCCGGACTGGACGTCGGAACAATCGCCACACTGATCCGTTGAGACCTGGCAGTGATCGCCCATGTCGGCCTCCTGCTCCTGTGGTTGTGTGGCTGCGATGGAAGTTTCCTCGCCGCCCCACACGCATGTTCTCCAACATTTTCCCCAGACTTCTTCACATGAGACAGCGGCAGGAAACCATGCTCCTGCTCATCGTGGCTTGCAGGTTGATCAGAGCCAAGATCTGATAACGGGTGCTCTTGCCGGGCCTCCCGTCATCCGGCCTGGGGTCTCTCCCTACACGTAAGCTCCCAGGACATAGAGAGAGGGGAGAGAGGTGACAGAGTGGGAGAAAGTCTGGGGGGGAAGACGGAAAGCAGCATCCTCTCCCACTCCGCACCCCAAGACCGGGCCGCACACATCGTCGACGGAATACTCCGAAGGGTGACACACAAGAGAGGACACGATATCTTCACCACAGATTATTGATCAAGCCCGGGCCCACGATCCGGGTCCTGCGTCTTTCTTCCCCCCTTTTTCCTCTCTTCCATCGTCGTTCTCGCCCACCCCTTCACCACGACATCATTTTCCCATCGTATACAGTGTACATAGTATGTACGAAGTATGCACATACTTTTACCGCCCGCTCTATCATAGGAGCAACGGCTCGCCGGGAACATTCTTAACCGCTCGCTCCCCTGTGGTCCCCAGCGAAGGGGCGGTCGGCGATAAAGAAAGTAGGTGTACATGCGTGTAAGTGGAAAAGAGGGAAACTTCCGAAAGGCGTCTACTCCTCCAGCGAAAAGTCCGAGGGTTCCATTCAGGCCCTGCGGTCCGAAGCGTGTAAATCGACGTTCGGGGTCTCAAACCGAGTGGGGGCCTTCTTCTTTTTTCTGACTGCTTGCTCCCTTTCTCCAAAAAAACGAAAACAAAAACGCAACGTCTTTGTTGGAGAAAGGAGGGGCAACTGGCTTGGTGTCCCCGCAGCAAACAGGCGCGCGCGAACAGCAGAGCAGCCCAGGCTATCGGACTGACGGGCGGGCAGCCCAGAAGGTCGCAGTGTCACTGGATCCCCTAGTCAGGCCAACTGCTGGGATTCACGATGCTGCATACAATACAGACCGCCATCGTCCATCCATGTCCAGCCTGCCGGCGACTGATGAGACAAGTCAGCCCATATCCGTCCTTGACGGATATTTACCAAACCATCAAGCGGGCTTCCTATCCACCTCGACGTATCCACTTGCCAGCGGCTGCGGTGACCGCCCGTAAACCTTTCTTCTCAATGCTACGATGAAGGCTTGGCTGACGGCGGACTGACTGGTCGGATGGTTGATTGACTTGTCTTGCTGACTCGGTCTGGTTCACCACAGCTCGACCTGGCCGGCGCTTGGGTCACTGACCTGATAACCTTGGCAAGACAAGGTAACGACCACGAATCCACCAGAAAAGACGATACAGGGAGAGCCAGTAAGCCAGCAAGCGAGTGAGTGGGTGAGTGGGCCGGCACGTTCAGCCATCCGTCCAGCCGACTGGCACCGCCTCAGCCCAGCAGACGCCGCAAGGTGACGAGACGGAAAGCGGTCAGGTCATGCATGGCACAGGAGTTCACGATGGCAGTCTACACTAGGCAATGGCACGCCGTGACAGGCAAAGCCGCATCGTGGCTCCATACTCGGATACCAAGCAGGGAAGACCACCACCTCGCCTGACAAGCGGGCCTCAAGCGGGCACGATGGCTGGCTATAGTCTCACTCCGTCACTCACTCCAGTCCTCGCCTTGTTCCTGTGGGGGTTTCGCGTGCTCGCGGCAGGTTTTACGGCCAAAGCGAGGCCAAGCGAGCCCATTCCGACCGGTGGAGCAGGCCGGTAAGTCCGATGGACAACGATGATGATGACGACGGCGGCGAGAAACCACCGACAAACACAGTGGTCGTCACATCTGACCAGCCAGTAGTATGGACGTGTAAGTAGTTCGTTTCTGGGGTTCGAAGATGAAGAACCAGATCAGCCAGTCAGGGGGGAACGCGACGCTCAAAAGGGATATCCCCAGCCTCTTTCGTACACGACCTAAGAAATACATGGACGGGTACGTATGTAAACTACCCAAGGCGATCATATCGGGAAGTGCGAGTCAGTTTGTGGCGATGGAGGAGCAGTTTATGGTTCAAATGGGACCGTGAATGAGGACCATCTGTATGAGATATATCATCCAGCACCACATCTTGCTGCATCACTGCCGCTCATCGAGGTCGATCAATGTACATCATCGAGGAACAAGCACGACAAGTTCGTCAAGCAACGACAAGAATGGAAAAAGAGTGTTGGTGTAACAACCCGCTCAACCCGCCGTGCCCGCCACTGCCGAATACCATGCCATGCCCCATGCCATGCCATGGAAAACTCATAAAGGCCCGTGTAAGTGATGATACCCCTTTAAAGTGGCAGAGCAGATCGGAGATCTTCCTCATCCCAATCACCGTGTAGATCCTTTGGACGATGCCTTCGTTTCCTACTGCGTAAATTCATCCTTTCTCTCTCTTTCGCCCCTTCGCGCCTTCACCATTGCTGGGACCACAGCCAAAAAGATCACAAGAGCAGAACTGAACGCGTGGTTAAACCCGGGCGGATCTGCAGACCCCTGATGCCACTGCAAAATTCAAATACCCAAGATACGACTGATACCCAGGAAGGGGGGTGGGTGGGTGGATAAAAGCGACACGGGCAAATGAAAGAGGTCAAAGGCAGAGGCCAGCACAGAACAAACGTACACAGCACACAGCCCAGATGCACTATCTTGGCTCATGCAGGTCATTTTATCTTCCCTTATTCTCTCAAAGTCATTAATTCCATTCCCGTTTTCGTTCAATCATTCATTTGTCCCCCTTATCATTGGTTCGTCGGTGCTGGAAGCCGGGCCGGAGGGGGGGTGTGTCTTTAAATGTGTGACTGGTGAAGTTTTCTCTCCTTGTTGCCTCCCACCTTCTCGGCCGGCGTCGTCGGTCTAATTCTTGGACATCCAGGCCCAGCCGGAAGAAACCCTGCATCCACACACCCACCCACTGGCCCCTCCTTTTGTGTCTGGTCCCCTTTTTTTTGTTGACTTGCGAGGCGTTTTTTGATAATACCCGGCTCTGTGGTCCTGGGTTCCCGGAATGGCAGGAAGATATTTTCATGCTTAGGCCTCCCTGCTTCCCAAGATAGCCTCCATTCCGAGCTGACTGACAACAGTCAACGGCTGAGCCTCCCAGTCACCAGTGTACCCAGGCTCCTCGGTCGCACTTCACATCAGCTCGAAGAGTTCCAGACGAGGCGAGACGAGACGAGACAGGACAGGCTGTGTTCGCTTCAGCACGAACCCTGCAACCGCCAATGCTCGTGAGAGAGTCAGCACAGGACAGCACAGCACAGCACGTCAAGCAAGCGCCTGTCTTCCACCATGTCCCATTCTTGGATCTAAACGGAAAACGATGGAAAGACTGCGGACGAGACACCCCCTCTGCCCGCCGCCACCAAGAGTCCAGCACGTCTTGGGCCTCGCCATGACCCTGCTCTCCTGCCTTCGCCGTCGTTTGCCGACGGCGAGTGACGCAAGAGATACCAGCAGACGGTGCCAGTCAGCCGAGTAGACGAGGTTAGGCGAGCCAAGTCTGTCCCAGTTTCCTCTTCTTTTCCCTCCTTGGCCTGATCTGCTTCCTCTCTTCATCCTTAATCTCGGCCTTCTCTCGGTTCTCTGCCAAGTTCTCAGAGCCTCAAGACTTGCACACGCCCCCCAATACCGTCATACACACACGTGTTGTCGGCGGGAATGTATTGCTTAGTCACGATTTTGATGGTCTCCTGTGCCACAATGCCGCCCATTAGGGCCGCCACGTTGTGCAACTCACCGCCCTGGGCGCGAGCTACCTCTTGCGCGGCTTGAATAACCCGCTCCTGCTTCTCTGCCCCGGGAACTTGGGCGGCGATGGATGCGAGAATCGAGTCCGCGTCGAATGATGATGCTGAGCTCTCGCCTTCCAGTTCGTTTCCCCCACCTCCTGCCGCCGTCCCGTTTGTAGATAGACCCACGTGGGCCGTGGCCTGCAGAGCGAGATAGATTGGCAGGAGGGAGAACGGGGAAAGTGAGAGGGCGGCGGTCTCGTCGGCGGCGAATTCGCGGTCTATTCAGGTGTAGGGCGATGTCACCCTCTCGTCAGCACTCGTTTTCTGCGTTCATTGTCTTCCTCTTTCCCCCCAATTCACGTCTTTGCCCTTTTCTCTGTTTTCGCTTCGTCTCGCTTGATTTCTCGCTTCTTTTCGCTTCCCCGCCTTTCTCGCCGTGTTCGGCGAAAGGGAGAAGTGGAGGGAGATGAGCGAGGGGGAAGAAGAAAGCCACATGCAGATAACTCGTCCCCGCAAAGCGTCGAGACCATCTGGTGCGGGGGAGCGAGTGTGGTGGGGAGGTAGAAGAGGGGAGGGGGGATCTAGGTGCTTACCTGCTGCTGACTTGAGTCGATCGGCCTTGCTGATCTTCACAGCTGTTGCTGCACCGCTCGTCGCGTTAATTAACTTGACGAAAGCTGCGTTCTTGCAGAAGAGATCCACCTCTGCCGGATCAATAAGGTCGCCACCCGGCGCGGCCTGTGCTATTTGCAGTACCTCCGCTGCGTCCTTGCGCGCCTTCGCCTTGTAGATACTCTGGAGCTGAATGTACACCTTAGATTCCGCTTTCATGTCGGGCAGCTTGCCGGGAAGGGGAAGGCACTGATGCTTCTCATAGAATTGTTTGACGGCGTCGGCGATGAGCCAAAATCCTGATCGTTGTTCAACCTAGAGGCTTCTCGTCAGTAATAGGCATCACCATGGCCAACCCTTGTGCGAGTGGGAGTCCAAGCGGGGAAATCTTACGGGGTCGGTATGCTCGTACTCGAATACTTCCTTCAAGCCAGACGGCAGAGACGGCACAACTACCGTTTTCACAACGGCAGCAGCCGCCTCCTCAAAATTCTCCTCGCCACCTTCCGGGTTATTGGTCCTCGCTGCAGCCTGCACGATCTTACGGAGTTCGGTCTTTTCCTTGAATGTTGCGGGGTATTTGCCGTCGTGTGCCACCTTCCACTCCTTCAGGTAGTGGAGAAGAATGACTACATATGGCAGGTGACCATGTTCAAAGTTGTCTAGACCGTCGATATCCTTGGTCAGTTCGTCGGCGAAGGACACTAGCTCCGGCCAAGGGCCCAACAACCTCAGGTCCGTCGTCGCCGTCTCGTCCGGATGCGTGTCGACGATGGGGAAGGCTCCACGAAGGTTCACCTGGAAATACGAGTAAAACCCAGCAGAGTGAATCGCCACGAGCGGGGTCTTGTGCTTTTGGCCGTAGGCTTCAAGACTAGCGAGCTGCTCGGGGCTGATAGGGTGCGTGTACAGGATGATTGTGAACACCGGGGATGCGGCCAAGAGCGAGTCGAGCGTCTTCAGCTCCTATATTGACCACGTGAGTGAGCATGCGACTCCCTGCACCACTCGCCGAGATTTGTTTGACCAGTTTGATCGACCTACCTCATTCGGATACCAGGTGCCTTGTACGTCGGGGTTGAGCTCCAGGATGAGCTCCGTCAAACTCTTGGATCGAGATTTGCCCAGACTGGCCTCATCTAGGAAGAAGTTGACACCCAAGTCGGCCTCGGAGACCTGCGTCTCGTCGTAGATGGCGAAGCGCCCGATGCCTGGAAACGGGGCATCAATATCGAGCTCAGGCTATGGCTTGTTGCGGGGGGTGAAGAAAACCTCACTTACCTGGCAATACGAGGTTCTTAAGGGTTTCTGCGCCGACCGTCCCAGCTCCCGAGTTCACAAGGAGGATGTTCGCGGACTCTAGCGCGGCCTGACCGCTGGCCGCCCACAGCCGCAGTTGTCGGTCATATTTCCGTTCTTTTTCTGAGGGCCTGTGGAGGATCGGAGGCGTCTGGGACATAATGATCTCGGTCATGCTGCTGTAGGACACTAATCCGGGCTTATCGAGTGAGCCTCTACAGACTGTAATGAAGTCGATGTGAGCATGAAGTTCTATTTCGTGGGGTGCTGTTGGCTGTCTCTGGTCCGCTGACAGCTGATGCCGGCAGCTAGTGGGTTGGTGCCTGCCGAATCGCGGGCCGGAACACAGGATGTGGGGAAGCTGCAGCTCGTGCCACATTGGACCTTGCTGTGGCGCAGGGGCATTT
Source organism: Dichotomopilus funicola (assembly GCF_033296635.1). Lineage (NCBI taxonomy): Eukaryota > Fungi > Ascomycota > Sordariomycetes > Sordariales > Chaetomiaceae > Dichotomopilus > Dichotomopilus funicola. Next base: position 74,444 of record NW_026944027.1, read on the forward strand.
GTGGCGTCAGATTAGTTAGGACGCGCCAACTGCTTTCGACGAGTTGGTTACCAAGTAAAAACTCATGATACTTACTCGAGCAACAAACGGTTGAAAATGATAATCAATTGCCTTTTATTACCAGTTCCTCATACTGCTGGTTTTTAGCCTTTCACATTTTTACAACAGCCCTTCTATTTTTCGTTTTATTTAGTTGCCCCAGATAGTATCCAGCCATATTTGGAGTACTCATTAGCCGCTTGACATTAATGGCAAACTAGGCAAGACCTTCAACGCAGCTTCCTCGCCAGACCGCACAAAGTCATACATGGTAGTTTCCGAAATGGGAGAGGCGACATGCAGCATTGTTTTCGCATTATTCATGCCAAATCAATCTTGCTATAATCATCCTTTGCACTCTAGGCGTCCGTTGCTTGATGTTTCGTAGTACTCACCGGCTACCCCTGAAGGTCGTAAACACACCGATGTGGCCTTTCGAATGCGGAAATGGAACAACATCTAAACTGCAACGTACAGGAATGTAACTCCCAATTAATGAACCAAGCAGTGGTTACTGTGTGCAGGTATGTCAGCCTCAATGCCCAAGGCTCTACTGCATTCAACTTACGTTTCTCAAGCCATGTCATATGTTCACGGTGTGCAAACAACCATGGGCTTGCCGGATCCGCCCCGTTTACTTGCCCGGTTTGTAGCCAGTCTTTGGGAGTTTCTGAAGTGTGCGAGCAGGTTCTCCAGCCCTCAGAAGAATGGAAATCGGTTGCCCTCAGCGGACTCAGCCCGACGATCGTCATGGAGTGCGCAGGGAGGGCGTTAGGGTTTTGGTCCTACCAAATGACAAACCAGATGTTTGTTTCTCCTTGCCCAATTTAAGCCTTGCTGGGCTATGACTTACTCCTGGAAGCTCATACCAAGTGCGGAAGAACAGCAAATTGAAGGACTATTGCGCAGAACTCCAAGGGGAGATTGAGAACATATGGGGCCAGGCAAACCAGAGGATAGGGACATTGACGGTCAAAATACGAGGTTAATATGTTCTAGGCTTCGAATATGGTGAGCACGGCTAATAAGTGACTTCTTAGATATGGAACGGGAAGAGCATGATTTACGACGCCAATGTGAAGAGCTTCGCCTCACACTGGAAAATCGAACTAGGGAATTGACGCAATCTCAAGAATTATACAGCAAACTAAAGCAACGAGTATTGATCGACCAGAGTCAACAAACACCTCCCGCCGCGCTGAGATCGCAAACTCCAATGCGGCCGCACGATACAATCGCTTCAACTCATGTGCAAGTCCCACAACTCCCTATCTCGGCCCAACACGCCAACCATGGCCTAGGGCGCCCTAACTATTTCCCCGCAAGCCCGGGACAACCAAGAGCACAAACTAGGTCAAACCTTATAGCAGACTGGAACAGGCCTACGTCTTACCCCCGTAAGATCCAATGCCCATCAATGGGTCTTCATTATGGGACTAACCTTCTGAGAATAGGAGTACCTGCCACGCCATTAAATAAGCCACAATTTACCACCCCTAAGTCATTAGCCTTCCAGTCGACGCCCAAAACGGGGGGTTCAGCGATGCTATCTAGACCGGGACCGGGCCAGCTTTACCAGGCGGCAGCAGGCCCTCAAAGTGTCGGAAGCAGCGGCCTGAGAGGGCTTTCCACGGCGAATTTAGGGGTTGCCGGCATTAAACGCTCCGCAAGTTGGGGAAATATTGATGTTCCTGGCCCTTCCTTTGGACAGTTAGGAGGTTCGCACCGTTCTGCTCCACATTCTTGGTTTCTCAAGCTAATCCATCCAGGCGTATCTCGCACACCCCCTGTGCCAAAGACAAGACAGGAAGAATTACACCACTTCGAACCTCCTGGGCAAATATTTCAACGTCCATGATCTGATTGCCTATGGCTACCGGGCGACCCTGAACGACTCTACCTGTAAATGCAAAAGAGGGCCACGATCGCGTATCATCACCGAATCATGAAACTCACGAAATTCCTGGACGCATCGTGTCGATGCTCAACCACCCTAAGTCCCGCCTAATTACTAAACTGGTTTCGTACACGATAGTTAGCCCTCGCGTGCGGAATCGGTAGAAGCCACACGGCCAAGGGTTAGGCAGTTCATTCAAAGTTAGGCACCCGCAAGTGGGAGAATAGGAGAGGATTTGTCACCAGTGACATAATAGGGGCGTCTGTTGAGTTTCGGGACTTAACTTAGTTTGAATGGGTAAACCTATTCCCGCATGAAGTGCCCGTCGGTGGTTGTCTATCACACTGAGGTATAGTTGATGAAATTTACGTTCAAGCTATTTGTCACTCTTAAATCACTGCAGAGTGCCGACTGCGGAGTACGGCCATCCTACAAAAAGCTAGGTGTGCTGAGTTACATCCCTAATTTGTCGCGAGACGCCCCTCAAGGACGTAATCAGGTAGAAAGAGATATGGCAGATGTAGATACTACAGGTTATTCTATACTAGGTATGTATCTATCTAGCCTCTGCCGCGGCATTCTGGCCAAAATAACCATAGGCACTTTTTGTAGGTAAGGAAGTCAGTGATGTACATCGGTAGCCAAACCCAAGCCAACACGATGTGCTCGGTCGCGCTGGCTCTCAATCCCATACAAAGCACTGAAACAGTCATTAAAAGGTATCAACACACATGCTCATAACGTATTAACAGAGGGGTATCTCACGCAACCCTTAACCACAACAGCAACAACGCCTAAATACCCCATCACGCCACATTTGCACACCCCGCCATCTAGTGATGAAGTAACATGCACAAGAAAAAGGAGATGCCGTGAACTCATGAGGACATTTTATCGCTTTTCCTCCCACATTCCTGACCTCGCTTCCTTTTTACCCTTACTGTTCCATTATGGTTCCTTCAACCCACTTTACAGCGCGTTCGGGAACTTGTCCCGAACAGGGGTGGAGGGACTCTGTCTCTCAGACATACTGTACGGTGCCTGTGTGATACATTCATCAGCATCTTGCCTTCTTCCAATGACAGAGCAGCCGGGGGCGAGCGGGGACAAAGATGAATAAAAGCTTACCAGGACTTCCTTCGCACTGCACACACGCCAGGCCAGTTTCCGCACCGTCCCATCAGCCGGCACAACCGCCGGCGCAAACTCGACACCAAACATGTGATGAATGGCATACACGACGCGCTTAGCATACTTGCTGTCTCTCTCCACATGTGCGCCGAACCGCTCCTCCACTGTGGCTGGCGCGATGTCCGGGTCACGATCCAAACAGTTACGCACAATCGGCAGTAGTGCGGCCTCGACGTCTTGAGGCCGCGCCGCGGCTTCGATTCCGCTGTCCTCGTCATCAACCTTGGCCAGGCGGACCTCGAAGGGCTCGGAAATCGACATGACGTTGTGGGCACCAGCGTGGTGGTAACGGAACTCGAAGACACCCTGGGTCCACCAAAGCTTGTCACCTTCAAAGACCATCTCGCCCTGGACGAGGTCGACGTCGGGGGAAGCCGTGGAACCGGTGGCTGGGCGGTCAAAGGAGACGATACCCTGGTCGGTGCTAGTGTCATATTCGTTGGCGCAGGTCGGAACCCAGCGGCCGAGCGAGGGGACCTCGGTTACGTCGCGCGACCGGTTGTCGGTGACCATGTACAGGCCGACCCAGTCCTTCTTGCTGTGGTTGACAGGGGCGGTCCACTTGACGCGGATTGGGGCGCCATACTCAAACACCTTGGTCTTCACGGGCTTAGCAACGCGGGCGGTTGCGCTTTCTTTGCCGGTGGCCTTCTCGTCGCCGCCCACAAGGGGTGTGCTCTCCATGGAGATGCTGTAGTGCTTGGGGTCGTAGCCGGCGAGGTCGGGGGAGATACGGCTGAGAGTAAGACGGGCCGGGTACTTGTTGAACAACGCAGAGGTGTCCCGGGCGATAGTGGATGAGCCGGTTCCCAGCCTTGTGCGCGCAACGTCGACAAAGTCGTCGAAGAAATGCTTGGAATCCTCCCATACCTTGTCCACGCTCATCTGTAGCCCCTTGACAGGGCGAGGAAGCGAGCGCTTGATGAACTTGGTCAGACCAGCCTCCTTGCGCAGGTTCTCGCCATAAATCTTTTGCATGTGAGGCTTCTCGACATACGAGATGAAACCGAGCGTCAAGATGTGCCCAATGAGAGCAATCAAGAAGATGGCACGACTCCAGGTAATAAGAGCCATACCCCACAATCCGGCAGTACCAATGATGCGCTCCGGGTTGTTGAGGAACCGGTAAATGGACTTGTAGGTCAGCTTTCCGGTGCTATCAAAGAAGAAGTCACCGTAGAACCAGCCAAACTCGCCCAGGGACTCGTAAATACTTGTAGCGGTCCAGATCTGGAGTGCCACCAAGCTCAGGCCAACCACATGCTTGAGAAGGACCCAGCCATAGCCCCAATCTGCCGGATAATGGTACATCTTCCAGCAGGCAGCGAGGAAGGAGGCATGGCAAAGGGTCATGCTCAAGTGGTACATGCCCCTCCACTGGCGCCAAGCTTCGTTTGCAGTTTCACCAAATTTGAGGAAGTGCCTCGTGAACATCTTCTCGTTTGACTGTTTGGTGAGGATGATACCAAGACCAATTGAGTACCACAGCCGCCAAACAATGGCGTTAATAACAAAGAGGGCCTGGTAGAGGGACGTGGGTGGGGTCACAAGGGCGAGAGCGGCAAAACAGGCGACGAGGAGTAGGGAAGTGTAATCCGTAATGCGGAACGGGTCAAAGTTCTTGATCCCCACCATGTTGTGAACCGGGAGAGGAGTGCCTGGGGCCGTGGTCGCCTTTTTGGATTCCGGACCGGTTTCAGCGTGGACACTAGCCCCAGACTCGGCGCGTTGTCGGGGCGGGGGTGGGTTGTATATTTTTTCGATGTGGGGGTTCTCGACAATGGCGAGGAAAGCAAACTGGGCAGCATGTGCAAGAATGGAAATAAACAGCACATCGTAGCTCGCAGCCATCGTAGAGATGCCATAGTACCCGGCATAGCCGATGGAGTACATGGGATGGGGGGCCATCTCGAACACACCGTCGAATGTAAGCTCCTGCTCGATGAGGTAGAAGAAGTCTGGCATGTGTGAGCTACGTTATGTGGCAATTGCTTGGACTCAATGTGGGTTAAAACTTACCACCCCAGTACCAGGCGTAATCTTTGACGACCCGATGCGCGTCAAGCTTCACCCACAGATTGAAACCAACGAGAGCAATGCCAATGACCCAACGGGCAGCAGCAATGACAAACCCTTCGCCCTCCGGCCGGTGGGCACAAACGATAGCAAATAGACAGTACGAGACAAAGTCGCACATGAGAATAAGATCGACCACGCGGCGGAAGACAAGCCAAGTGTTGTACTCCAGGGGGGCCTGTGCCATCTTGTAGTCGTTAGGAATTTTGGCCTCGAGCTCAGTCTCAAGGAACTTGTAGAGCCATGGGCGGGGGTTCTTCCCGGTGGAGGGGTTCTCAAAAAGGTTCAAGCGTTTGGCCCAAGTGACAAGAAGCTTGTACTTGGACTGAACTGTCAAGAGGTAGCCGATTCCCACGTTGTACGAGGCGCGCCAGAAGAGGAAGATGCATGCGAAGAACGGTCGTTTGAGGCTCGAAGGGAGGGCGTACGCGGTCCAAATGTGAAGGGCGAGAATAGCGAGCACGACGACATCGGAAAGATTCTTGGGTTCGCGGGGGTCTAGGAGCTGCGAGACCATGTCGTGTGTTTCGGGGACGACAAAGACTATACATCAAACACCAATGTCAGTATCTCTGTTGGGCTCGAATATGACGAAGGAGGGTCAAGAAATCCTAACATACCAGTCCCGTCCGGGGTACGCCCATACGTCTTTGTGAGACGAGGCTCTCCATTGTGTTCCTCCGTTATAGACTCGGTCTCCTCACTTGCTTGTGAGGTGGCGCTCACGGACGTCGACGATGGTGTGCGGTTGCGTTGGCGGACATGGTCCGGCCCGGCAGCCCAGGCGGACGATGCGCTCATTCTCAGGGTTCGGTGTTGAATACCGATTTCAGCAGAGACAAGCGTTGAGCTTTGCTCGCATCACCAGAGCGGCAGTGATGTCTGTTGTGGTGTTGATTACACCAGTGCGAATTGAGTAGAATTGGGAGGAGAGCGAAAGCGACGTGAGCGAGGGGTCCGGGAACAATCGACTCGTGTGACCCAGGCACAGCCAACAGATCTCGTAACGCCAAGACAGTTTAGACTTTGCCGTGCCGTCAAGCGTGGGTTTGTCGTATCGCACTTTTTGTCGGTCGAATTTGCCGCTGACACACGCACTCAACTTTGGAAAAAAGAGTTGCAAAAGAAAGCGATTGAAGCTTGCGGCAGCTGTAAAAGATACTCAACCTAAGGAGAGGCTCAAAGAAAGCTACGGTGAAGGTTGGAGCCAGCTGGCCCAACAAACTCGACCAGGGTTCCTGCTTTTCTTCACATGCCTCGATGGAGCAGTTTTTGTGGGTGCCCACTAGTGCCCATGGGGCCACGATACCAGCCAGTGAGATGCTCTTCGGTGACGTTGAAAGAGACCCGCATTGTGTTCTTTGGTTCCAGGGCATTCTATCAGGGCATTTTGGCTTGTGTGGCAACTTGTAGGCAAGACATTCGTGAGCTAAGCCCTTTATGGCGGGCCAAGCTGGCTCAAAGAAAGACTGGTTTTGGAGGCTCGTGGGCAAAAAAGGTACCATGTTTCATGTTGCATTGAGCTTTGATCTCATCGAAAGCCGGCAAGCCGGGTCCAGCAAGGAAGCTCGGGAGTCGGCAGGCACAGCCCAATGACCCCTCCAAAACTGCTGTGACCTTGCCCAACGCCGTCGCCGTGCATATCTGCCAGCGTGCCATTGGGTTTGATGAGGTTCTCATGCCTCAACCGCCCCCAAACCGTTGGCCAGCTGTTGCCAGCTGTTATCTTTTGACCCGACAGCTGTAGGTCTTTCCCCGGTGAGCTTGGTTCCTTGGCTCCCCAGGATTCCTCGACCTTCGCATAAAATTGACGGACAGGCATTTCCCTCGCCCAACATGAACCTAGTCCTTTGCTCTTATGGCGGGGAAATGTTTTCCTATCCCGCCGGTAGGAAGGACTGTGACTCAGAAAAGAGAAAAAATTGGAAGGTAGGTTTGGTGGGAGTTATAAGTGGCACGCCCGTCGGATATTGCTTGTGGTTCCTCCCTCCTCTGGTGCTTCTTTGTCGAGTGATCCTCACCACACCACCCGTTCACTCGTTTATTACCAAACAAAAATACAAAAATAATAAAAGAAATAATACAAAAGGCCTTTTCTACAGGCTGTCCACTCATTTTTAAATGTTCCGCTCATCTAAAACCCCAACGTCTTCCTCAACCGCCAACCCAATGGCCCGCCCGATCAACACCACCTCGCAGGACAACCCCTCCTCCCCCACGGAGCACGACCCCTCCTCCGCGTCTTCCAAGCCCCTCCCGGACCCCGCTACTTCCCAGGTCCACCACCGACGGCCCGGGACCTCAGGGACGCTCGCGGCTCTCCAAACCACAAGGCGCCAGGCCTCGGAGAAGTTCCGTCAAGCCGATCGCGCAGAGCGTACCTACCGCGCGACAAAGTGGTCGGCAGCGGCGCGGGCCAACCGAGCTGAGGCTGGAGACCACTTCCGCCAGTCACGCCAGCACTTCACGTTGGGGTGCCGGCTGCTCGTGGAGGCGGTGCGGGGCTGGCCATACGTGCTGCGCGAGCGGCGCGAAGCGAGGAGGGTCAAGGCAGAGGAGGCGAAGAGGAAGAAGGTGTTGGAGATGAAGAAACGGTTGGATGAGAAACTGGGAGAGGCGAAAGATGAGGATCGGGAAGGGAAGAAGGATGTTGAGGGAGAAAAGGGGGCGAAAACCGTCTAAAGAGCCCGGGGATGAGGAACGCTGAAAGCTAGGAAAGGAAGAGGGCGATATACTCACGGACAGACCTGTGCGAACCGCATACATGCTATGTGGTTTCCATTCCTTGCCCTTCCCTCACTTCATCAGGGCCATTCACGTTATCTTTTCTTTTCTTGCTGTTCTCCTAAAACGTTTTTTTGTCTGTCTCTTCCAGCCCTCCTACTCCCCCCTTTTTTGGGGTTCGGCGAAGCGAGCCTTTCCAAGACTGACTGTTTACTCAAGCCTACCACTCGTCACTACGGGCTTTCATCTTCAAAGCACCAAACACACTCCACTCTCTAACATATCTTTTTGTGTTCTCATTTCCTATCCTTTTTTCTTTATTATCTTGTTCTTCTCTGGTTGGCCACGGCCATAATACCTTTCTACTAATGACTTGACGAAGCATGATACGGTTTAGAAAGGGGCAATTAAAGGCAGGAGGATCTTCCTGACTAGATGGGAATTGGGTTCATCGGGGAAGGAGGATTGATATTCTGCCTATGTTTGGAGTCCCTGCGTTACCGTCTGCTTTGTCCTTTTACAGCTTGTTTCTTGGAAGAAAACTTCGAGCGGATGCTCATATTAACCCAAAATATAAATATAAAATAAAAGTATGTTTGGCAAAGGATATTACCAGTTGGGTTTCAGCCACGACGAGTTCCATCTACATAAATCATGTAGTAAATGTTCAATTTCTGTGCATTACGAGCCGAACCTCGGGTATGATTGAAAAATGAGCTTCAAATACAGTTGCGAACACACTGAGGATCGGGGAAGTTGAGGGACGGCCAGGCGGAATATGCCGCCATGAACAAGAGTTTTAACCAGGTAATTGTCACCTAGCTTCGCCGATATTCCCCATTCTGCAATTGTCCGGCCCCTTCGCCCATGAGGCTGAATCCGACCTAGAAACCCCGAAACCCCACAGTCCATTGCTGCAACCGCAAAGCCAGCGGTACCCGATCCCCAACCCCCAATGCCTCGAGCCCATTTCCCCTAGAGCTCGCCCCAGTGACCTCCCATCCCCGGTGAATACCCCGTTTACTGCGCCTTCTTCGCAAACTCCACTCTTAGGATCAGATGCCTGAAACCGAAACCGTCCATTTTGTTGCACGCCTTGACAGCATCGTCCCGATCCGCGTAGCTGATGAAAGCAAAACCCTTGGCCAGGCCCGTGTCGCGGTCCTTGGCCAGGAAGACACGCGTGACACGGCCGAACCGCTCGAACATATCACGCAGCTCTTGCTCCTCGGCCATCTCAGAGACCTATGAAAGATGGAGTGGTGAGCATGGGACCTGTGAACATGGGATTTTTCGGGGCAGTAACGCGGAATAAGGGGACGACGGAAGGGGAGGAGAGAAGTAGATGAGACTCACGTTTGTCACACGAAGCGTTGCCAAGTCGTCGCGCTCGCCATACTTGCCACCCATGCGCTCGCCCTGCGCACCCGCGCCGGCACGTAGCGCGGGCGGGACATACGAGCCCTTCTTCCCCGGCCCAGCAGTGCCCGCCGATGCGGGCCCAGCCGCCGCCGGCTCATCGCCCATACCGGCCGCTACATCGGCAGCACCGGCCTCGCCGATCGGCGCCATCGTGTCCTTGTAGGGACAGCGGGCCGTGAAATGTTCCCCGTTGCAAATACGGCACTTGACCTTCTTGTCGCGTAGCTTGTCCTTCATAGCCTGGGCGTTGGGGTCGTTGGCCTCGTCCTTGGCCTCGCTGCGCCAGTTGACCGACGGGCGAAAGATGATGTTCTCGCCAACGGTAGTGGTATCGGTGGCCGGGCCCGCCGGGTCGCTGGCCGAGTCGCCGAACTTGGCCCAGGTTTTGCGCTCAGCGACACGAGGGTTGACGACCTCGCGCCGGACGACGAACCGCACGCGCCGGGTCGCCTTCACCTTCTGGTTCAGCTCATTGTACCGATACTCGATGATTGTCCACGTTCCATCCTTGTTTTGGATCTTTTGCGGTGGAGGTAGGTCGGTCGTCGTCGGCGCCGTCGTCTCCTCGAGGTCTTCGTCGTCCGCCCAGTCGTGCCTACCGAGGGAAGGGGGGGTCAGTCAGTCAGTCGACACAAAAGAAAACGGATGGGAAGACAATAGGTTGCGGTGCGGGTTGGCGTCTTCACTCACTTAGTCTGAGCCGCCATTTTAAAATAAAATATTTGTGATCGAGAATACCCCACTGCTCAAATGTTCGACTTCGTCGGTGTTGAAGGACGGGAGGTATGAGATCGGTCTTCTCGGGGTCGGGCGTTCTTGGTGGGGGTGGGGAGTTTGAACGGCCGCTGAATTTTTGGATATTCCAGTGTGGGGCAAAAATTGGTACATTGAGGGAGGCAATAAAAAGGCGGACGCGACTGGTTAAACGCACTGTGTACCGACCGACCGCATCTGTTACCTGACTCCCAAACCTATCGTGTTGTTCCGCTTGTCTTGCAAGCCACCGTCCACCCCGTACTGACCGAGACAGTTGCTGAAATCCAAAAGAAAAAAGAAAGAAAAAAGAAAGAAAGAAAAAAGAAAAAAAGAAAGGAAAAAAGGAAAAAAAGGATTCGATTCCCTACACTTCGACAGCCGCGAGGGGTACAAGCAGGCGAAGGAAATGAGCCGAAATCGCAGTTTGGGTAATAGGGTCCGTGAAAGCAGTGATTCGTGTGTGACATATCGAGAGATTACAAGTTTATTTCGCTTTCCATAATGTAGTATATTACGTGTCTATTTTTGCAGGTCGGTGGGGATTCATTGCCTCTTGAGACGCTTTACGCTTTGCCGATGAGGCTCGACAACCCCTCGCAGAGTAAACACACCCCTGAAGAGGCTTGGAACGAACCACAAGCACACAACCTCGAACACATCACATCAAATGATCATATGACAGGTCTACTATTTCCTGATCTCTGAGGGTGAACAAATGGTACGCCCGGTAAATAGCAAAATACATAGCCTCCTTCCCAAAACACAACTAGGAAATCAAGATGTCTTCGTCGACCGTCATGCGCGGGGGTATAGCTTTCCTCATTCAATAACCCCAGCAACCAGCCAGACCCAACATCCGAACCGACGCTTTACCTCCCATCCATTCCATTTTCATCATCAACGCCTGCCAACCCACGTTTCCGCCGACCCATATCACATGGTAGTTTAGGGGGGAAGCGACAAAAGGGAGATGGGGAAAAATAGGAGATCCTTCCTGCCATCGTCTCTGGTGTACCGGGATAACAAATATAACCAAGCTCAAAAAAATAAGAAAATATAGACATAAAATAAAGAAACCCATCGTTTGGAAGGCCACGACAAAGTTGGTATGTTAATTGTTTGGTTCAAAATCCATCGGTTAATACGATGAATTTCCCAATACCAGTCGGGATGCTTCGTCAGATGAACCCCGGGGGCGGAACACTGTTGAATTTTGGAGGGAGCGGAGGCAGAGCCCTGTTTGGCGGCGGGGCCGGCGGCGGGCCCCCCGCGTCCGACTGGGACGTGGCTGGCTGGGACCAGCTCCGTCTCTGGAGGACTGGATGCGACGGAGGCTCAAGGCGCAAGTACTGGGATGATCTCGGGGCCGATTTCTCAGGCAGCGTAGCCGTCGCATGCTGGTTTTGGTGCTGCGGCTGTTGTTGTGTTTGCGGAGCATCGGACCGAATGTATGGCGAAGGAGAGAGTAGCGAGGATCTATCGACTTGGGGCGCCGAGTTAAAGCTGACTCTCCGCGGCCGGGACGAGAATGTCTGGGGGCCGAATGGTGACGGTTCAGCGTATGTGCCAAGCGAAGTATTCGAACGAGGGGGCTGATCTTGAAGCGGGAAGGTTGAAGCCCGAGGTGACGGGGTCGGGACGAAGTCTTTTGAGTACCTCCGGTCCATGGGTGGGACAACATCTGCCGTGTTCTCTTGCGTTGAAATTCCCGAGTCACGAAGCGACTCCTCGCGGATGCGTTTCGCCAGCTCGCTTTCCGCCCGATGGGGTGACGGGAGGGTGACGGCAGGGGTAAGCGGGGTACCTGACGGGGGCGTGCTGGTTCCTTCGGTGACGGTACCTCGGCTCAAGGACGAAAGAGCGGGGGACGGTTGATCTTCGACTAGGGACAACGGGCGGGGGTTAATGGACAAAGCCGTCGGAGGTGGCCGCCGGCTGCCCATGCGCGAGAGCAGGGGAGATGCCGACGATTGTGTTGGCATCGCGCCGGGAGTCGCCCTCGCAAAAGATAAGCGCTTGGTTGATCCGAGCGAAGCCGATGTGAAAGGTGCGGAAGACTCGGGTTGCCTCATGTTAGAATATGTTGATGCGGGCCGATGAGGAGTCTGCGCCGTGCTAGCGCCCATCCCAAGGACATGGTTGAGTGCTTGGACGGACTGCCTTCGGTCAATAATCGCCATCGCATTCGGACGCATTCTAGGCTGCGATGCGTCCTCGTACTCTGGGAACTCTGACATTGAATCAAGCTCCCCAAACGAGTCACGAATGGGTGAGCATGCCGGCGAGGAGCCAACGGATGTAACCATAGTTCGTTGGCTGGATGAAATGTAGGACAGCCGATTATAGCTATCCCTCAAAGAATCGAGTTGTCTCCCTTCATGAGAAATGAAACTGGAAGTGGAGGTGCCGTCAAAAGACTGCTCACGGGCTGGCGAGTACTGGGCCGGGCTAGAAATCGGCAGGCTTCCATCCCAGGTCTGGTCGGCCGTCATGACCTGGGAAAACCGGCTTGGTGTCTTCGGGACGGCCGTCCGCTGGGGCGTTTGGCTTTTGAGCTCGTTCTCGTCGGTCCCTATCTTCGGCCTGCCAGTTTCTGACAAAACCTTGCGCCCTCCTAATTTCTCGATTTCCCGCCGGAGCGCCGCAATCCAGCTCTCCATGTCTTCGGCGCTTTCAAACACCATCAAGAATGCCGGAGAGGGTCGCCGCTCTGCGCCGCGGAAAGGGAGCCGAGCGCGAAGGGAAGACTGTGGGCCAGGTGAGTGATCAGCATCCGCGACGGATGACACCTGAACCACCCAGTGGCGACCAGGTATGGCGTCGCTCGCAAAAGCGGCTGAGTCTTTCCCCAGCTCTAGTACTCGCTCCGGATGTCGGTCATAGGTGCCTTCGCTCGCATATTGCAACAGATGCCCCGATGTCGTAAGGATATACACCTTGGTGGTCCACTCGAACCTCGGCGCTGAACCAGATCCATTTCTTCGATGACCCCTCTTCGGTTTCTCACCAGCCAAGTCGTCGAGGCCGTCCAATGCCCTTGGGTTGAGTAGCCCAGCAAGCGAAGCGCTGCTCTTGTGGGTGTGCATGCGCAAAACAACTTCCGCCGGTACGGTGCATGCAGGAAGTTGAGCATGCTTGATCGTCTGCCGATATGCTTGGTATAATGGAGGTGAGTTCGGGGCCTCGCATTTTTCCGCGTTGTGTTGCGGGCGGACAACGCTTTCGGATTTCTTGTGCTTCAAGGCGGGCCCGCTGGGGAGAACACGGGACAAAGAGGGCAACGAGATTTCTGAACGATGCCCCTGTCCATTCTGAGAGCCATAGGGCCAGTTGATCTCGGCGAATGAAGCCCGGATGCCTCCCAGCCGTTGGGAAGCGTCTCGCGGGGTCGATGGCCTGCTGTTGTCGTCGCCGCCTTTGCCGCGGCCGAATATATTCCTCAGGCCAAGCCTCGATTCCCTCTTGCGCGTCTTATCCCCTGGTTCCGGTCGCAACGGTACCCTGAGCGCATCCACAGTGTCGGTGTGCAGATCAGGCTGGTGTATCCTCCTTGAGTGTGAGCCTTGGCTAGTGCTGGTATCGGACGACTCCGGGGAGGCCGGCTCTAAAAAATTGTGCATGATGGGCGAGATGGGGGGTTGGAAGAGAAGGAAACGGCAGATACGCCGCTTAAATGCACTGGCAAATGGTGTATGTTGTTTCCTGGGTGGGCGCAATGGACCACTGAGACCCTTTCTCCATTAGAAACGGCGTTGTTATGGCCCCGGTCAGAGAAACCACAAGAGGGTGATAGGTGCCGTAGTGGGTTCCCGATGTGTGCACTGTAAAATGCAAGGCTGAGTGCTGTCGCTGCGTATGTATCGCACGTCAAGTTGAAGAAAAATAAAAAGGAGAGAAGTCGTGTCAGGAACGGATGCTGACGCGTGAAAACAAGGCAAGCTCTGCGTCGAACGGCGTGGGCGCGTCTCGGTCCGGCTGATGCGGGACACGGATCTTTGGGTAGGATGGCGCAAAAGAACACACGACTTTGGCGGAGATTTTGCCAAAGCCACGACACTCGAATTTCCTCCTGCGGACCGTGCCACATACACCTCGAGGTGTCAGGCCGTGTGGGGATCAAGACGGAACGAATGAATGAATGACTGTGGTAATGAACGACCAAGGAAGGAGCGAAAAAAAGGACCAAGGAATCAATGAATGTCACGAGCGGGCAGAATCCAGCACCGTCAGGGTAGGAACGAGACAGCGCGGTTGGGGGCACGCAAATACTATATAAATTGAGGGAGCAGAGAATGGGACGCAAGCTCGTAACCCAGAAAGCTGGTTGGAGGGGATGAACCTGGGCGCAGACAGGGTGCAGGCGGGTGCGGCTGCGCCAGCGATGTTTCCGGCTTTGTCAGAAACGCCCACAAAACGTTTCGGTACTTCAAGGTTCCATCTCGGAGGGCTACCATCTGGGGTTCCCGCCCTGAGCGCGTGTAATTCTTGTCTCGGCCATCTGTTTGGTCCAGAAACATTGAAAATTCAGGTTGTTTTTACCCCATTCGCCCCCACATGTTATTCGCTCTCTTTTGGCTCTCCAGCACGCCCAGCTCATAACTTCACCTAAGGTATTTTCCATTGATTTCTCACCATAAGTTACCAATACTACTGTGTATGTTCACTCATACGGCACTCCCGTTCCCCAGCATGACCGAGCGAAATGAACAAAAGCAAATTCTCAACTCGGGGTTGCATCGAGGCGTGGACAAGGGGAGGACAACCCCGGCAGCCCATCTGCCCTTGTCGAATGGAATTCCACCTTGAATGGGGCGACCCATGCTTCGGCGTGCTCGCGTTCAGGGAACATGTTTCCGAGCCAAGCATGTCTGAGTTCGAGGTTGCATCGAGGGTCGACCTTCCGAGGCCCGGCAGCCTGGGCGAAGATCTGAATTTTTTTTTTTTTTTTCTTCAGGTGGCCCTTCGTGGTCAACGAGATGCAAAGGGAAAAATCGCAGCGAAGACGCCTCGTCTCGATCTCCAACCGCAAAGATATCGAGTACGAAGTACTTGAGGTGTCCCGGTCGCACAAAGCCGTCCTTTTCAGAACAAGTGGGCTTCAGCTCCTATGCCGAGGCTGCATCTGCCCGCTCTCATGTCTCACTAACACAACCTTATAAATCATTCGGCGCTCCAATCCTGGCGCCGACATAGGTAGTAGGTGTTTCCGGCTGAGGTCCCGCGAATGTCAACCCGTCAGCCTGGGGTATTCGCTGTGAGATTCTGTCAACAAATCCAAAAAAAAACTGACAACAAGCGAGCCCAAGAAGTTCGACTGGTGTTTCGTTCAGCGCTGGGAGTTTGGCGGGCCGAGCTAACGGCTCGGCACCGGACCTCCCCGCGATCGGATACCTCCATAAACGAACTCAGCTACCCACGAGGGACTTCCCATATTGGGCTTCCCTCGACCATGATACTGTGTACATATACTAGTGCACTACACGTGTACGGGTACAGGACACCCCAACCTGGAGGGATACTGCAATGTGGAGCAGCAGGTGTTAAAGCCGCTGATTCCGGGTCCGAAGGCTCAATATCATAACCCACCGAGCCTACTCATACGCGTAGTTACTTTTGAGGAGGTCAGATGTTGCGTTACCCCAGACGAATCTCTCGCCATCAAACATGTGTTGCGGACTTCCAGCTCTTCAGCTCGAGCAGCTCCCCGCCAAAACCCACCGAAAGCAGCTGGAGTCCTTGAATCTCCACCCGAGTGGGGTGGCGGCATGCTTCAGGGTCGCACGCCCGTTCTCCCCCTGTTCCGTAAAAAGGCTTGGGCTAACTGCTGCAGGGCGGGGGCCGCTTCACGGAGACGAGAAAGGAAAAGAAGGAGCAAAAGATAAAACGGGAGAGACACGTCGATCTTGATTCATCTCGCGGCAAGCCGCATTCCCTTGCAGCCGAAGAGAACCTTCTCTCTGTTGCCTGCCTATCGATCCTCGTCAGCGCTTCACGCATCAGCGCTCTCCCTCACCCCTTGTCCCCAGGATCGAGAGCCTGACGGTCGCTGAGTGGGCAACGACAAAAACACATGTCCCAGTCAGTGGCTGGGAGCTGGGCAAGCTGGGTCAGGAAGAAAGGCAAAAGGGGGTGGGAAACCAACACCAAATTGACGGCTTCCCAGATCAATAAAAAGATAGGAAATCCAGATCTTGCGCCTTAACCGGTAAGAGCCAAGTCGTGAAGAGGTCGCATCCATCCTGTGTTGTGATGAGATAGCCAGCCCATGCGTGCCATGCGATCGAGTGTGCATTTGTGCGTTCCATGGCATGGCAGCACGCCTCGTGGTTTGAGGTGGACCCGCTTTTCGTTCTTCGATTCGAACGTCCTTGAATCTTGACCTCGAAAATTCATTGGAACCCTTTGCCCCCCTTCAAGCTAGTCGTTGGGAACAAGTTCTCGTTCCTGCATTAGTGCCAGACAATGTGCATTCCTTTCCTGCCAAAACCCTGCGCTGACGCGATCAAGCTGATGACAGCTCCAAGCCTTTGTACCTTACATACCGCGTTGTAATGGAAGGAAACCTATCCCATGGTAGGCCTTTTCCATTGGTACTGGAGGTCACCCAAAGCCTTGCGCACCTACCTAAGCAATAACGGACCAACCGCTTGGCGAGTGACCTACACATAGTAATTGCTTACTAGTGTATGTAGGTACTGTAGTGTACTGGACCTACGGAGATGGCTCCAGCTTGAAAGTCCGGGAGGTCCGGTAATACCGTTGCCAGGTTATCAAGGGTTCCCAAGCCCCGTCGGCTCTTTCTTACCACTCCCGTTAGCTCGTCGACTTGCCCCCCATTCTAAACCGAGAACGTGCAAGCCCGGCAACGGTAGGGCTTGCCAAGTCAGCCGCGACTTCGCGGAGGAACGAGACATGCATGGGAGACATGTGAGCGTTGCCTTGGGTCCGATGCGAAGCGAAAAAGACTCTAAAAAAAGAAGAGGAAAATGCTTTCGCTGCAGTTTCTTCCATTCGTTCGTGAACCGATCGACACCAGCGATGGCCAAAACAAGCACGAGTGGCTTAGCAAGCACGTGGCTCTCGGTAGCCTGATTGACAAACATCACCATCTGTATGTGTGAGACCGACAAACAAGTCTGCTGTTCGTCCCGTCTACCCGCCCGCTTGACCCCCGGCCGAGCGACCTCCCAGTCTCTAGAGCAGCTCAACCAACCAACCCACTCTGTATGGATCTGTACCCGAGTGACAGCATTGGTTGTTTTCGTTGATTTTCTTGTGGCTGAGTCCAGTCCCTCACAATAATCACATCACAGAGGCTCACAGCGGCGGCCAACCAGCGACGACTACATCATTAATGAAAAAAACGGCAGGTACATGTATGGCTGACCACAAAAACAGAAAAGCAACTTTCTGGGGCATCGCCGTTTGTGTGTCAAGTAGTTCTCAGCCCGGGTACCAACAAGCATGCACGACATTCCGACTAGAATCGACCCGTCTCCTTGAAGAAAACAAAGACCTCGATAGTGGGCTGCTTGACCGTGCAACAAACCACATTCGGTACTCGTACTCATACATGATGATTGCTCAAAACTCCCTTCCCCGCCGCCCCCCCAAACGCCGATTCTCCCAAAGCTATGCTGCCTGATCCCTGAATGACTGTGGAAACAGTCGGGATGGTACCGATATCCCGTGTCTATAAGCAAAGAAAGGGAGAAAAGAAAGGACATTGGACCTAACATTGTGATGGAAAAAAGAATGACGAGAGGGAAGGGTGAAAGGAAAGGGATAAGAAAATGGAAAAGAAAGCAAAGAGTAGAGGAAACAAACCCCACGCCCAAGACTTCCGACGGGCCCAAAACAAGGGACGAGTTCTCGGGAAGTACTGCTGCAAGCTGGCCTACTCAATTTTGGCAGAAGGACCCCCAGTGGCAGCAGGAGAGGCTACTTTGGCCCCATCGTCGTCGGAAACCGACACTGAGTGGTTGAGACGCGAAGAATGCGGCGGTTCATGGCTCGCCGATGTATCGTTGCTGCCGTGTGTATCGAACAGCTTCCGCTCTATTCGCAAGGATTCCGGTTAGCGGGTGTCTCAAATGCTATGTCGAGGCACGCTGGGCCGTATCTAGGGGAGAATAACTTACCCAGCTCTCGAATACGATGCCTCAGCATCTGGTTCTCCCGCACCAGCATCTGGGCCTCGGCCTGGTAGAAGGCACAATCATCTCGGCCACCCAAAGCCCACTGCTCGCCGCTGTCGGCACTGATGGAGGTGGAACGCATCCGGGGCGAAGCGTTGCGGCTCGGGGTGCGCGACCGGTGGCGCAAATCGGCGCGGGCCATATCGAACGAAGTCCGTGGGAAGACGGGCGACCGCGGCAGCGAGCCGGAACCCGGATAAATGGGTTGCGGCGACGAGGTCACACCCGGCGCACCGGGCACAGGAATGGGCACGGGCGCCGCGGACGTGGGTACAGAACGGTCGGAGGCCTCATCACCGGTGACGGCCGATGGGTTCTGTTGTTGCTGGCGCTGGACTTGGGCCTGGAGATCGCGGATCTGAGCCAGGAGCCGGTTGACCTGGAACTCCTGCTCGTTCTCTAGCTCCTGATGAAGCTCCCCAAGGCTAGGGGCGCGGCTGTGATAAGGGATCCTGTTGGTAGCGGCTAGGCGTGGTGAGGCAGCGATAGGGACCGGGCTACTAGCTTGGAAGCTCGCGCTATGCTGGCCGTGGCTACTGTACTGGCTGTGGCTATTGTGGTGACTGTGGCCGTTATGTTGGCTGTGGCCGTTACCATGACCGTTCTGACCGTTCTGACTCCCTTGGCTGTCCGATACCATCTCGCCGGGTGCGGGCATCGAGGGGTCCGCCATTTGAAGGTTCATAAGCACTTGTGAACGACGGCGGTCGGTGTGGGGAGACTGGTTGCGGGGCGAAAGGGGACTGTTTGGCGAGCCTAGACGAGACAGATTAGATTAATACGGAAAACCGACCTCGACTGTTTTTTTTGAATTCGTATTAGACATACCCCCGGGAGACTCGCGTTGCAGGCCGGCATTCAAGGTGGCTGCTGCTTGGAGGGAAATGGATGGGTGTCGTGCGGGAGAGCCGGAGGGGGGGCCTTCCCCATTCAAAGCCCGGGAGAGCTCGCCATCCGGTGCCATGTTTAGAAGCGGAACTTTGCGGTGATAAACTAGGTGGCTTGTTTGGATTGCTTGTCGCAGGAGTAGCGGCGGGTGGCCGAGAAAGGGTGGGAACCGACGCCCGTCCTTAGTCTTAAGGTTGAAAAGATATTTGGCCGAGAAAGGGAAATGGAGGTTGAGGGAGAAATGTGGTGACGGGTAGCCGGCCTAGAGGTGGGTCGACCTGGACGGAAATGAAAATGGGAATCTTCGAAGCTGGAAGGCAGTTGCAGCCTAGCGGAACAAACGAGAACAAGAACAAGAACTGCCCGTGAGAAAATCACGGTTCATCAAAAATATCAATGGTACAAATGATGTGATGCTTGCTCCTCAAACGGCCAGCCCTTGATGTTTTGGGAGTGGTGAACCAGTAGCCTACCGGTGAGGCAAAGGGGGGTTGAGTTAATAGTCAACTGAGGACGAGGTCAAGCGGCAGTAGAAGAAATGGACACCAGGTGGCCTATTTAACGTCTCTGCAGCATGGATGCTTTGTCTGTCGCCTGAAGCTCGCAGTTCTTCGCAGGTTGATGCAGGTGCTTCAACCGCCCAACGGGTTCCCGCGTGACGCAACTGGAATAGAAAGCCGGGTCCCGACCAGTCGGGTGCTCGGCGTGCACACAAAAGTGGGGCATAGGCGTCACCTCTCACCTCACACCTTTCTTTCGCTGTGATCGCTCGGTTGGATCAGCCGATGACAATGACAAAGTATTGGGGCTCCTAGAACTTTGTGACTCTAAAGCTACTGATATCACTTAGAGCACCAAAAGGCAATACCATCTTCCGATTTGATATTCGCTGTGCTCAAGGGGGACCACTTTTCGCCAGGCCAAGCCCACTTACTCAACTTGGAATTGTCATGAGCCGCCGAGCCACAGAGCGTCATTCACTCCAACCATGCGCCGAGACCTGAGGAGCTTCCCAGCAACCGAGCTGTCGGGCTGGGGATGCGAATACCCCCGTCATGTTATTATTCTAACGAGCTTTTCTTCAAGGGTTATCGTTTTCCGGTCGAACACAGGTAACTTTCATCAAATGGGGGGGAAGGACGGACCCCACTTACCACAACCATCCTACCATGGACAAGGGGACCTGCTATGTAACGTACCTGGCCCATCATTGACCACTTGCGCATTCCGAACAAACCCCAACTCCCATCGTCGCTCAGTGAGGAGTGCCGCGAATCTTGTTTATAAGGGCGAACTTTAAGGAATAATTTTCGGTCTTTCACGGCCAACACCCCAACCGACTCCAGCCTTAGAAGAAAACGAGCTCTAGCCTCGGCTCGAGATATTGGAATTCGCAAAAGAGCGAGAGGACGGGAGAGAGCATTAGGTGTTGATGGGGATAGCTAGGCAGGGGATAACATGCGCTCTGTCCTAAACTTTCATCCCCGGAGGCCAAAACACCTCATCTCCTTCGCTTCTCAAACCGTTCGTGCGTTTTCCCACACCCACCCACTCCATGCCGATTTCACCCACGTGGTAATAGGTGGCGGCGTGGTTGGCCTTGCCATCGCTCAAAACCTCGCCCGGAGGTCGGCCACGGGATCCAGTCCCAACAGCAGCACCCTTCTCCTTGAGCGCCACGACGCCGTCGGCACAGAGACCTCCTCCCGCAACAGCGAAGTCATTCACGCCGGTATCTACTACGGCGCCAACTCCCTCAAAACCACACTCTGCCTGCAAGGCAAGGCCCTCCTATACAACTTTTGCGCCCAGCACGCCGTGCCTCACCGTCGCACCGGCAAATGGATAGTGGCCCAGACTCCCGGCCAGCGCGCCGCGCTGCAGCAAGTTCACGACTTTTGCGTTCGCGACATCCACGTCCCCGTGCGCTGGGTTAGCGCCGACGAGGCTTCCAAGCGGGAACCCGCGGTGCGCGCCGGTGCAGGCATCCTGGAGAGCCCAACCACTGGAATCGTGGATAGCCACGCGCTGATGCTAGCTCTACTCGGCCAGTTCGAGGACGCGGGCGGGACGCTGGCGCTGGGCAGCGCCGTCGAAGCCATCACCCCCCTGGGCCATGGGAGTAACAACACCACCGACGGCAGCGAGGGTTGGGAGCTGACGGTCCGTGACGCCGCCACGGGTGAAACCTCCACCATCACCGCCGAGACCATCATCAACTCGGCCGGCCTCGGCGCCGTCGCGGTCCACAACATGATCGTCCCGGCTTCGGAACACAAGCAAATGTACTACGCCAAGGGCAACTACTTCTCTTACTCAGCCTCCGCCCCAAAAGTCAACACCCTCATCTACCCGGCCCCGGAACCCGGCCACGGTGGCCTCGGGACCCATCTTACCCTCGATCTGGGCGGGCGCATCAAATTCGGCCCAGACGTCGAGTGGGTCGATTCGGCCGACGATCTCGTAGTAAACGTGTCACGACTAGCTCAGACAGCGGCAGAAGTGAAAAAGTACTTGCCCGGGCTGGACGAGACCCAGCTCCAGCCCGACTATGCTGGGATCCGGCCGAAACTGGGGAAACAGGGTGCTGTGGCGGTGGGGAAGGGGTTTGTAGACTTTGCGATCCGGAAGGAGGAGGGGTATCGGGGGTGGGTGAATTTGTTGAACATTGAGAGCCCTGGGCTTACGAGCAGTCTCGCGATCGCCGAGAAAGTGAGCAGGTTGTTATACTCCTAGAACTCGAGTACGAGATATGATCTTAAGAAGAAATTTATAAGATCAGAAAAGGAACTACAGGAAAAGCGACCCTAGTTTCGACCGACAAACAATTTACCCTCGGAGGGCTTTTTTTATTAGAACTTTCGTGTTCGTCATTATTTAAGACCAAGAGTTATGTTTCCCCTGCCGTCGCTGATCCGCTCAAAGAAAAAAAACCCGTAGCCACAATTTGGTGCTTCCAGCCACGAACACGAAGCTAACTAAATACAAAATGTACTCCAAGTCACGCTGTGCATAAAAGTACCTGATGCATCCTGAACCAACTCATACGCACCCCTGAACGCCAGATAATTCCCATCCGAAAACACCTTAAGTATGGTATGCCCGCGACCAACTCAGCTAAAAGTAACGTCCGGAAAAACCTTCCGGCCGAAGGTATCAACATGGAACTCGTATATACCGTTTTCAGCACCAACGAACCTGAAGCCAAACGAGGTGGCGGGGAGCAGAGGTTAGACAGGCTCCCGCTTTGCATATACATGCCGCATAGAGAAATGTGCAGGGGAAGGGCCTAAACTCACAACGTGTTGCCGTCTACACTCCATGCTAACCCCGCGGTATCATACGGCTCGGGCTGGGTGTGCGGCTGCACAAAGGTATACGCACTGACACCGCCACGCCTGGGTACCGCCGGGACCTCTGGGTCGCGATTCAAATATGACGTGCTGTGGCATCGCAAAAATGGTTAGCATCAGGATCTATAGGGCTTGACGTAACGAACACCGCGCCGGCCGGGGCTTTTGTTCGAGGAATGGCCCGTCCCCACTGGGAGAAGGGTTGGAGAGATCGTACAAAGCGGGGTCGTTGAACGAGTCGCCCGGGGTTGCTCGGGTGTTCGCCGAGGCAAAGTGTGGTGGTGGTGGCCGGTTGATCGAGGTCTCTACGAACTCGCCCCTACTACCGCCTGGCCCGATCGGGATAGCGTCGGACGCCCGGGCGTATCGTGGTATAGAAAGAGAGGAAGAAGCTGGTGCATACCGGCGTCTATCCGCTGCGCTGTCCTCTTGGGCACGCAGACGCTCGTGAGAGTCCCGGATGCGCTCGCGATGGTCTCGAATACCCTCGAGGATCTCGTCGACTGCTCGGGACACGCTTGCATTTCGTGTTTGGGTGGTGGTGTCGTTACCTGCGTCGGCCCCGCGGGTTGCTCGCGCAGGCCACGGCAGGCGGCCGATCATCGTTGGACCGTCGGAATTACCCCCATTTCGATTGTTAGTACTCGTATTGCTGGCAGCAAAGCTACCGTTCCTGATGCCTCGGCCGCTGCTCTCCGTGCCACTTCGGTTTAGCCCTGTGCTGTAATGTGCCTGCCGCCGGCGGAAGTTTTGAACAGCCTCTAGCACCGCCGTCTCGTCTGGAGTGAGCGGGATGTTGTAGTGTGATAACGCCGTCTGGGCTTCCACGGAAGAGTCCACCGCATTGGCAAAAGTCGATAACAAGGAGCTACTCCGTTCAACTCGTTGCTCCAACAGACGGGGATCAATAGTGCCCTTGTCGATTATCGGCAAGACCTCGAAATCTGCGTCATTATCAAGGTGTAGGATTTGTTGAGTTGCGAAATTTCCACGGATATCCGCAACGGCCACACGGCCACGGTCCTCCGTCCACGCGAGGAGATCCACAGAGCCAGGGGAAAACGCCATGTCCCTCACAGCGCCATACTGCGCACAGGGCCGTGTGGTGCCAAACGACGTGATCAGCGGATCCAACCCGTGGACTCCGTGGCCGGCGAGAGTGGCAACATCAAAGATGGACACGACCCCGTATTGGGTCCCAACTGCAAGATATTTACCCGTGCTCGAGAAACACGCCGCAAAACTCCCTCTGCAGTTGGTCAGCAACCGTCTCGCGTATGGCTAGGCCAAGAAAGGGAGAGAAGAGGTACAGACCTATTATCCGAATGATCGCTTGGGAATTGACTCTTGAGCTGGACCCTAGTAGTGAGGCTCCATTCGTACACCGCAGAATCTGCCGTGTAACGAGATGAAGCGCTTTGGAAACCTGCCCTTTTTCGTTCGTGTACGTACAGATAGGCGTCGTCGCTAATCCCAGCGAGGAGCCTGCCATCCGGAGAGATGACGCCGCGGTTCATGTAATCCGGGTAGGTGATTTTGTCCAACTGCTCCTGATCCCGCAACCTAACCACGATGATGGTTTTGTCGTTGTGTGCTAAAATCGCAACATCCTGGCCATACGCGCCATCCACCCTCTCAAAGAGCGTTGGTGGAGACCATAGGGTGATACAATTCACTCGGTCCTTCCCAAAGCTAGTAGTCGCTACCTCTAGGCTTTTTTCAAGACGCGTTTCTGGGGTCGAGGAGGCGGCAGAATCGGGAATTTCAAAAGAGAGCGGAAGACGGTCGTCGGCTTGGAGAGCTAACCCTGGGCCCGTCCCGTCGTTCCGAATTTGTTCGCCCACCCAAAACGCACAAAACATGCCCCGCTCGCCCCCGCAGCACACCCAGCCGTTTCGTGCTACTATGCATCTTGGATCGAAAGACAACCGTTTCACCGTCTCTGTTTCTCGAGTTTTCGTGTTTAGTTTCTGGATAGCGCAACTTCCGTTGTCGGGGGTGTTCGGGACGGGGAAGTAAACGGAGTTCTGATCATCAATACCGATGAGAGATCGCAGTTGCCAATGTCTAATGACGCGCGTCAGTAAAATCGAACAAGGCGAGACTTCGAAGCGACCTGCTCGGAGGTCTGGGAAGGAACCCTGAACGTACTGCCAGCGGACATGAGCGCCAAAGACTCGCCGAGGCTTTGCCAAAATCAGGTTCTCCGTCGACGCATAACTACATTCGCAAATGCCGTTAGCCATATTGCAGCACGATATGCTTGGGCTCGAAACTATGGCTCAAACTCTCGTACTTGTTTTCCTTGAAGGTCATGATGCCGCAAGTCTTGGCGAAATATCAACGTGATGCGACCATCCAAGACTCGCGCTCGGCGGCGCTCTAACTACAAGACGGGAAGTAGCTAAAATGTCGAGAGCACGCGTGGTGTTTAAAGTGTTGATTACGCTCGAGGTGCCGGGGAATGCCGGAATGTCAAGCGGGCCTGCGCTTCGTTTGCGGTTGTTGGTTGTTACTGGGGAAGTTCGGTCGTGAAGGCAACTGCGTCAAGACAACCTGGAAGGTCGTCACCGCACGGGCAAAGGTGGAGTCGAGAAGGCGGGACGGTACAATGCAACCGTGGAACATGCATGTAAAGTATGGATGCAATGATCAAAAGGCATCAATATATTTACCACGCGTTATAAAGCATGGGTTCACACAGCACTTGATAATTGAAGCTAACTAAAATAATGTTTTGTCTTGATTGAAGGTCCTGTGCCCCAAAAGAGGTGCTGTCACCAACGAGCCTCGGAGTGCGGCACGCCCGATAATTAAACGATTAAGGCCCTCAGCGTCAGCGCCTCTCTGTGCTGCAGCTGTTAAAGCCCCACGCCAGGGCGGGGCCGAGACAAGGCTAGTTTACACTAAGGTAGGTAGGTATCTGAACTTCTTTCGCACACACTGAGTGCAGAGCAACTGGTAGTTTCCGTCACGTGCATGCTGCTGGGGAGCGTTTTCTTCTCGAAAGCAGGTACTGTACCTTGAAGAAAGGACAAGATAGCCTAGGTACCTGGAGGGTTCGGCACTATCCATAGAGCTTACTCTACAATCAGGTATGACAGCACGTGTGTAGCACAACCTTAAAATATCACCGCAGTCGCGTGGTTCCGGCTTGTCGGGCTAGCGTCGGGATGTCAACCGGAAGACAATATGAGGGGTCTTCTTTCCTTGTGAGGCGCGCCTAGAGGCCGACAACCAAATCTAGCGGTGCTCAAGATGTTCCCATATATCTCCTTGCCATCTTGCCTCCGCAGAGCTTTACAAAACGTTTGGCACAATTTCCACTAGCATTCTTTCGAGCATGTTTTCATTGGAGACTGGCAGACCGGCTCAACTGGTGGTCGGCTCACTGGTGGCGGGCCCAAAAGGTGGGGCGTGGCAAGGAGAGTGGGGGGAGTGAGCTCGAGGTTTCTGTGGTGTTCTTCGCATTGCTGTGCCGGATTTCACAGAGTGGTCTGTGCACCCAGACGTTCCGAAATTTTTCTCAACCTCCTTCAAAAAGTTTTCTGTGGCCGACCGAGCTTGTTCAATCTCCTCCATCTCCATCAATCTTACTCTTTTCCCACTCACTCCCCGTGGCCTGCCTTCGTTGTGGTCCCCTCATCCTACTGAAAAAGTAGGGTGTTCTTTTTTTCCAGCCCAGATTTTTTCACAATGATGGCGACACGCCTTTCCCGTGCCGTAAGATTTCCCCGCGCGGTTGAGACTGCGACTTAATGTTTGCAGCTTTTACTGACGTTTGCATTAGCTCCCCAGGGCCGCCTCAGTGGCTCCCCGCATGGCGGGATTGCTCCAGAGGACACCCGCTTTCGCACGCTTCCAGTCCACGGAGGAGAAGGTCAAGGGCGCCGTGATCGGTATTGATCTTGGTAAGTCTCGAATCGGCAACTACGTCAGCGGTTGAGCATGTGCTTATCCATTACCCCGCCAGGTACTACCAACTCTGCCGTCGCCATCATGGAGGGCAAGGCCCCCAGGATTATTGAGAACTCCGAGGGTGCCCGTACTACGCCTTCCGTCGTCGCCTTTGCTGAGGACGGTGAGCGTCTCGTTGGTGTTGCCGCCAAGCGCCAGGCCGTCGTCAACCCCGAGAACACCCTCTTTGCGACCAAACGTTTGATCGGCCGCAAGTTCACCGATGCTGAGGTGCAGCGCGACATCAAGGAGGTGCCTTACAAGATTGTGCAGCACAACAATGGTGATGCTTGGGTGGAGGCCCGCGGCGAGAGGTATTCGCCCTCGCAGATTGGTGGCTTCGTTCTGAAGAAGATGAAGGAGACAGCCGAGGCGTACCTCAGCAAGCCCGTCAAGAATGCTGTTGTTACCGTTCCCGCCTACTTCAACGACTCCCAACGCCAGGCTACCAAGGATGCTGGTCAGATCTCGGGTCTGAACGTCCTCCGTGTCGTGAACGAGCCCACCGCCGCCGCCCTCGCCTACGGCATGGAGAAGGAGGCTGACCGCGTCGTCGCTGTCTACGATCTTGGTGGCGGTACCTTCGACATCTCGATCCTCGAGATTGCGAACGGTGTCTTCGAGGTCAAGTCGACCAACGGCGATACCCACCTTGGTGGTGAGGACTTCGATATCCACCTTGTCCGCCACTTCGTCCAGCAGTTCAAGAAAGACTCCAACATCGATCTCTCCAAAGACCGCATGGCTATCCAGAGAATCCGCGAAGCTGCCGAAAAGGCCAAGATCGAACTCTCCTCCTCGCTCCAGACCGACATCAACCTTCCCTTCATCACCGCCGACGCTTCGGGCCCCAAGCACATCAACTCGAAGCTCACCCGCGCTCAGCTCGAGTCCATGGTGGACCCTCTTATCAGCCGCACCATTGAACCCGTGCGGAAGGCCCTGAAGGATGCCAACCTGGCTGCGAAGGACATCCAGGAGGTCATTTTGGTTGGTGGCATGACCCGTATGCCCAAGGTTTCCGAGTCGGTCAAGAGCATCTTCGGCCGTGAGCCCGCCAAATCGGTCAACCCCGACGAGGCTGTCGCCATCGGTGCTGCGGTCCAGGGTGCCGTCCTCTCCGGTGAGGTCAAGGACCTGCTCCTCCTTGATGTCACCCCTCTTTCTCTTGGTATTGAGACTCTCGGCGGTGTGTTCACTCGTTTGATCAACCGTAACACCACCATCCCCACCAAAAAGTCCCAGGTCTTCTCCACTGCTGCCGACTTCCAGACCGCTGTCGAGATCAAGGTCTTCCAGGGTGAGCGTGAGCTCGTCCGCGACAACAAGCTCCTCGGAAACTTCCAGCTTGTCGGAATCCCCCCTGCTCACCGCGGTGTGCCCCAAATCGAGGTCACCTTCGACATTGACGCCGACTCCATCGTCCACGTCCACGCCAAGGACAAGTCCACCAACAAGGACCAGTCCATTACTATTGCCTCTGGCTCAGGTCTTTCCGAGTCCGAGATCCAGCAGATGGTTGAGGATTCGGAGAAGTATGCCGAGTCCGACAAGGAGCGCAAGGCCGTCATTGAGACTGCCAACCGTGCCGATAGCGTTGTGAACGACACGGAGAAGGCCCTCAACGAGTTCACCGACAAGCTTGACAAGACCGAGGCCGACGGGATCCGCGAAAAGATCACTGCTCTCCGCGAGTTTGTCGCCAAGGCGCAGTCCGGCGAGTCCACTGCTACCTCGGCTGAGATCAAGGAGAAGACCGACGAGCTCCAGGTCGCCAGCCTGAACCTCTTCGACAAGATGCACAAGGCCCGTGCTGAGTCTGGCGAGCAGCCCAACCAGGACCAGAACCAGAACGCCGAGCCCGAGAAGAAGGATGATCCCAAGGCTTAAACGTGCCTCTCTCGGGTGATTTTTGCCGAGGGCGAATATACCCCCCTGAATTTCTTTGTTCTCGTACTTTCATTTAGCATTTGTTTGATTAGGTTGGAGCGGTCTCCAGTGTATATTCTGTGTACTCATATGTTGGGTGTTGGAGGCTCATGGGGCTGTCCACATGTTTAATATGTAGACGGCGGATGGCGTTACCGAGCATCAAAAAACTGCTTTCATTCATGGCAGAGGGGATCACGTTACGATTTTCGATGACTGGCAAGACTGGGACGGGGGCTGGATACAGGTGCATGTGTGGGTGTTTGTAGATTTACAGCCACAGATCTATAATCCAAATCCCCGCTCTTTTCGAATTTTACCATTCAGTTTATAAGCTGATTCGTGCTGTTCTTAAACCTGGCTACTGTAATCGATGCTGTTGATACGGGGGATGGGGCCTTGACTTTTGTATCCTTATACTTTTGTGTGCCGCGTATTGTATAAATCATATCGTTCATTACCCCCTATTGATATCGGGTGAAGTTGCCGATGGGAATCAATTTTGTTGACTTTGCTATGTCTCTTGGGGGGGCACCGTATTCGTTCAAATTTCTATATTTACGGAACGAATCACCACACCATAGGTGGCTGAGGATTGCTGGAGCCAAACTAGCGCTGTTTCCACGAGACTGGATGCGACGGAGAGCATGGTGTTTTCTTAGCGGCCTAGGCTCGCAGCTTATTCTACGTGGATGAGTAGGCACGTCAAAGGTTAAACGAGATGAACGCCATGCAATTCAAGCAGAAAAAAGCTTTATTTTATGGCCCCCTTTTTGCCCGCCGGTACATATTTCCTCCCACCCAACATTTTTCTTTCCGCTACGACCTCCCAAATCCAAACCAACCCCTCTTCTGTGGCTTCGCCTCCGCTTGTTCCTCCTCCTCCTCTTCCTCTGCCGGCGCCGTCACCGCAGCTGCCACCTGTGCTGGCTTCTCTACCCGCTGCTGTGGCTGCTGTTCACCGGCAGATTTGCCCGGGTACTCGATATAATTCCACGCAACATCCAAGAACAGCGGTTTGACGGGGAACGACTCTAGGCGTGGAGGGTAGGTGACGATATTGTTAAGATCGACGCCACCGCCGGGATAGTCGGATAGGCGCGCGGAAAGGGGGGGTTTGGAGGTTGTTGCTGCGGATGTTGGCTGGTGGGAGGTGGGCGTGGATGAGTTGAAGATTTCGACGAGGGCGCGGCCACGCTGGAGCTCGCCGGTGAGAGTGTCTTGCAGAAGGGAGAGGTCACGCTTGGTAACTTGGATGTTGCGTGGGGTGAAGGCGTCGTCATCTTCGTCACGCGCGGCGTGTGAGAGGGATGGTGTGGCGGATGTGCAGAGGTCTTGGGCGTGCTTGGTGAGGGCGAGGGAGTTGACTGCGTTGCCGGCGACGGCATGGGAGCGGGCGATAGCGAGGGATCTTTTGGAAGGGTTATAGTTAGCATTTGACACCGTACGAGGGAAGGGGATTGTGGGGAGAGTTAGTTGGCTGTGCATACTTAAGAGCAGTAAAATAATGCGAGGTGGCTTCTAATCGGCCGGATAGCTCCTGGTCATTCGCCACACCAGGCAGTTCTTTGATAGACTCGATGCTCTGAAGGATACCCTCATAAAGCACGGCCTTCTCTTTTAGCCTTGCGATTTGCCGTCCCGGTGCTTCGTCCTGGCCCCTGTCTGCCTCGGTCTGCTCCTCCGTCTGTTTTTTTCTCCGCGATGTTGGCCCAAAGTCCAATTTCAAGCCGTCATTCTCGCCCACCAACACCCGATTGCGGCCTATCCGCCAGCTGATCATTTCAAACCCCACCGCTGTACGCGTGATCTGTAAGCTCTGCATACGGGCGTCGCCTTGCGTGACCCCTTCAGCTCGGAGCTCGTCGATGGCCTGCTTAGTGGCATCGACAGCATCTTGGCTAGTAATCAAAATATCGTCATACGCGGCTGCAAGGTCCTTCGGATACATCGTCCCTGCCGAGGCTAAGTTCTCAGCCAGCTTGCCCCGTGCTGTACCAACGGCAGCCCACGCCACGGAGATGGCCGCATCCTCGATCTTGACCTCCCTTCCCCGCCATGCCAATGTCGTTGGAGCGCCTTCAGCAGCCTTCGTCGCGTCGGGGTCGCCATGCTCCAAAACGGCCGGGTTCAGTTCCTTAACTTGGTCTGCCAGCTCCGGGTCGGCGGATTCTTCAAAAGCTTTGCGGGCAATGGTCGGGATAGGTACCGTACGCGGGATCTTAGCCTGGTAGGCCGCGTAGCGAATGGACGGGTCAATGGTCTCGGAGAGGAGGTCCTTGAAGACGTCGCCCTTGGCCGAGGTGACCAGCGCGCTGTAGACAATCCTGCAGACGGCATAGCTCTTCAGACAAGCTTCCCAGCTCTGTTTCTCGAACAGCGCGGCGCCTCGAAGCAGGGCAGCGTAGGCACGGGCATTGAGGACGTCGATTGGGGACGCGCCGCTGGCAGGGGACGTGAGGGCCTCGGCCAGCGCCTCGGCGGTGCGGGCACCCTTGTCGAGTCGCGAGACGATGTGCGACCGGGTTTTGCTTGAGATTCCTTTTGTGTCGGCGGTGTGCGAGGCTTTCATAGACATGGCATGGGCCCATGTCCGTTCGGCTGTCAAGAGCTGGAGGTAGACATATCTGGAGAGCAGTAGAACAACTAGTTAGCTAGCTAATTCCTTCTTTTAAAAGAAAAAGGAAGATAAAGGAGGGGAGAAGGGGGGATTCCCGAGAGTTAAGCAGGGAACGCACTCATGGTTCTCAGCAATCTTCTCCGCCGTCACGGGAGCTTTGGGATTAAATTTCCCACGGCTTTTAGTCGCAATGTTGAGTTTCTTGCGCGAGTTGAGCAGCTTGCCCGACAGTTGTGACCAGTACGTCGAGTAGTCGCCGTACAGAAGCGCCTTCTCTCTCAGCGAAACCACAAACTTGGTGATATCCATGGCGGTTTGTGGCGGGAGGCGGTGGGTGAGTCGGTCGTGGGAGGCAGATTGCTATTGTCGTGGCTACTTGTCGTGTGCCTCGATCTGAATCGCATTTCCAAGCGGTATCGACAGCTCCCGATTGTGGGGCTTAACTTTTGGTGGGACGATTTCTCCCCCCGCCTGCAACACAAATTTCGGAGGTTGCTCGAGGGCCGTGTAGAGGGTTAGGGTTATGGTATAGAAACCCCTTATCGTGTCGATTGCTCTTTCTTATCTCACTTGGACAAACTGTACAAAATATTGTGGTTGTGCCAACCCCTACAATTCCTTTTTATTCAATCTATGCTACCGATTCTCCGTTAGAAATCCCGATCTCATGTCCGCTTCAGTGACTAGTTTCACAACAATCTCTTGAGCAAACCTGATCCACTGTCCACCATTCAAATCCCACACCTCCCTTGCTCTCGCGCCGTGCAACAACTGCCCCATCATCTTGAAAATCTCAGGTTTCTCGCTTGATCCATCAAGATTTCGCATAACATGCGGCTTCACACTGGCGCTCCGCGAAAAAGGACTGAACTCTATCGTTTTTGCATTCCAGCTTCCTGGACCATCCTCAGCTCCTAAACCTGCCTTCCACATGAAATAGGCCGTCCGCATTGTAGCAGGCGTGAAGCCCCATCTATTCCTCGCATGTGGTTTGGCACCGAGAGATAGCAGCCGATCGACAACAACCGGCAGGTTATCATGATTGCCGAGGGCGCCGAATAACGCTGCGTAGTGCAACGGGGTGTCGCCGTCCGCGTCGGGGATGTTGATCAGGTCAATTGTAGGGAAAAGCGGTGTCAGGTGGGATATAAGGTCGGAGAGAAGGGTCGGGTCTGTTTCGGTGAATGGGAAAACTAGTTATACCGTCAGTCTCCCCCGTGCGGCCCCGAGAATTACGGACCCAGATGAACTTACGACAAGGGAGAACGTGGAAGATTGTTTGTTTTGCGGATGGCCGGGTATACAGCACGGCGAAGGTCTGCCTGCTCTTGAGGTGGTCAGATAAGACAAGGCTACGCAGGATGTCGATGATATCTCTGGGCGGGTGGATGTCGTGGCGTGCTAGGACGATACCAACCGGTGTAAGGCCGTCAAGGGAGACGGGGGTTACAGGCCGGGCATACGCTTCGTAAAGGGCCTCATCTAGTGCCCCCGGTGGCTGCCACCCGGCATGTCGAAAACACCCACGGAAAAACGGCATAATATCTTGTCCGATCGGCACCGTGGTGTCTACACCGAGCTCGACCAGCCGCTTAACCGCCTCGACACGACCGTTGATCACGGCGAGGTGGATGGGCTGCACCGTGGCACCAAAGGTTCCCTCACTGACCGCCACACTGCCGATTTTCCGGTACAGTTCGTTCAGCATAAAGATCTCCGTGCTAGCCAGCTTGGGTGTCCAGAAAAGCATATGCAAGACCGACATGCCCTTCTCCGACGTCAAGGCCCGCGCGTTGGCGCCGTGATCAAGTAGGAGACTAAACACTTCCTTTTGTCCGTGGAGTACCGCTGTATGCAAGGGAGTCTGGCCGTTGTGCCTAGCCTCAATGCTGATTCCCTCTCGGATGAGGTACCGCACGATATCCACGTGGCCATTCATCGCCGCCGCCCAAAAGAGCTGCCCGTCTGAATTCGGCTGGTATTCCCTCAACAACGGCAGGACCTCATCTAGCCCCTCGATTGTGCCAGAACGACCCGAGAATCGCAGCCGCCGTTCAGGGCTGTCCGGCTCCATGGTGATCAGGCCTAGGGGGGTCTCGGCAAACACCGCTTGGCCACAACGAAGACCATGACGGTCCATAAACATCTTCAGTATACCCACATTGAAACAAGGCTCTTCAAGCACATGAACCATTTTTCCTTCCTCCTGAGTATCTGGGACCTGCGGAAATTCCGCTCCCAGATCCAGTAGCACCCTCACCACCTCTTGATTTCCCTGATGCACCCCCCACCGGAGTGGTGTTAACGACCGTCCTCGGAGCTCCGGCGCCCAGTGCCGATAGTACGCCCCCGGCGGAGGGTCCTGATTAGTAGGTGGGAGGCCGCCCGGCTGTGGTAGGCTCTCACAAAAGACGGAGAGATGATCCTGGTGAAATCGGTGGGAAGCGGAAGGGGCCGTGCGCGTGTACCTACTGGCGGCGGATGCCCTTGTACCATATCTGGGATAGATATCAACCTGCTCGTTAACATCGAAGCCGTGGGCGACAATAGCTTCGGCGACAGGGGCGACTTGATCGGCGGGGAGGTGGTGTAGCTGAAACAGTAGGTAAGGGTTGGTGTCCTTTGTGATAGCCGCTTGTTCCGTCTCTCGGTTCCCCCCTGCTGCTTCAGAAAGAAGGGCAAGAGCCATGTCTCCGCGACCGGCTGCGAGCGCCACTGAGACGTACGGTGCGAGAAAAAGTCCTGGGACGAGACGGGCTTGTTCGGTGAGGAGGACACGGAGGGTCGCGACGGAGCCGTAGCAGCAAGCCCAGCGAATGGCATCGTTAAGGAACTCCTTTGGGCTCAGCGTGCGGCCCATTATTGGGAGTGGGTGGGTTCCAGGCGAACTCGGGACATGCTCGGTGACCAAAATTCCTGGGATGGGAGAAACGGTGTCCTCCGTTCCGGGGGGCTCTTCCGATGCTGAGAATAACCCCAGACCTCCTGGTACCCCAGAAGATTCCCGAGGCGTTGAAAATAGGCCGAGTCCCGATGCCGAAGCATCTGGGAAGACGGTGTCTGTAACTGGATCATCTCCTGCGGAAAAGAGGCCAAGTCCGCCTGTATCCCCAGCACCGAAGTCGACATCTTCTCCTAGGGCAGGCTCCTGCGGTGCTGAAAACAAGCCCAGGCCTGATTCCGGAGCAACAAGGGCATCACCATCCGCAGTGAGGGGATCCTCCGGGTAAGAGAATAACCCTAGACCTGATTGCGAGGTAGTGGAGATGACGTCCTCTGGTACAATATCCTCAGATGTCGAGAAGAGTCCAAGGCCGCCCCGGTTCAATGTAATGGGACCGATATCCTCTTCCCCAGGACCTTCCCCTGGTGCCTCGAACGGGTCAGGATCGGGCTCCGATCCAAACAACCCCAAGGCATCAGCCCCCCGACACGACTCTTGCGAACTGGGAAAGGCAGGCGAGGCTTGCCATGGGTCCTCGGGTATCTGGTCCTGAAAGCGCGGTGAAACGGCCGCAGTCCGCCTCTGCCTGCTCTGTTCCTCTTCTCGCAGAATAAAGTCAAACTCCGTGCCAATCTGTTCCCGCAACAACTCCGGGTTAGAAAGATCGAACCGGCCCTTGATCACCCGCTCAAAATACCCCAAGCTAAACCCAGACTCTGGGTATTCCAACACGGCCTTCCGCAAAATCTCATCAAACAGATCTCGGTCGCGCTGTTTCAGCTCCTCCGCCGCCCAGAATGAATACCCTTCGACTGCTGCAACCAACAGTACCTTCTCGTATCTGTCTTCATATTTTGAGGGGCTGTATCCTCGACCATACGCCCGGGTCAGTCTGGAAACGACTGCCTGTGCCTTCTCGCTGCCTGCGTCTGCGGCTGTGCGCATACATTCGAGCCCTCGGTCAATGTCACGGTCGATTCCGAAGCCGGAGAGGAGGCATATGCCGAGCTCGAGGGCGGCGTGGGCACGTATTAGGGGGCGACAAGTCGGGTCTGCTGCGATGTGGGCGATCCGTGACGCAATTTCGGTTTGGCAGTGGATGGGGATGGCGCGGTGGTAACGTGAGCCATAAAATAGCTGTATGGTGGAAAGGAAGGGACAAGAAGTCAGAAACAGGAGTTGATTACTTGGGGGGTATTAGGGATCTTTTTGTGTTCAGCTGCGGGCAACAAACATACCTCTCTAGTGAGAATAGTCAACTTCCAGTAGTCCCCGGGTTTTTCTTCAAGGCGCAAACGACGACGGTCAGCAAAACCTCCCCTTAAGACTGGCTGCGGTCAGCTATCACTTACGCGGCAGCTCCGGATACCCGGGATCCTCCCACTCATAGTCCTTCCCAAACACCACCATCTGCATCACCTCCCCTTCCATGGCCTGCAGGTGCAGAGCAAATTGATACTCAGTCTCGGCTAAATCATAGTTGGCGACGTCGGTGCCGCTGGAGAGCTGTTGAATCGCACGATACACCTCGGGCCAGCTATCGGAAAGTATACCGTGGTAGCGTGAGATCTGTGTGTCAAAGTTTCCTTTCAACTCAACACGGCGTTCATACCGCCAGTTTCCTGCAAGGTCTGTATTCCAGTGGAGAAAACGCGCTGTGTCGGGCCCGGCATCGCCAGGGAGGCCGTTAAGATCTAAGGGAAACCAGGTTTTAAGGGTTTCCCGTGTCTACGAATTATTACCACATAAGTAACTGACCAGTTGCGTTTTGGGGCAGGGAAGACTCACATCCGCCACGGGACCTAGTGTGACATCAGGGAATATTAGCGGCGGATTATGGAACGACGCTGCCAACGCCATCGAGACATCGCCTATAGTGTCCTCAGCTGAGACGGACGACCGGAGACCATCGATGAACTCATCAAATGCCCTGGCGTATAAGTAATTAGTGCTCCGCCGCTTTCACACGCCCCTTGTGCTGTTTTAACAGCCATAAAAAGGAGAGACAAAAAGAAGGAAGAGGAAGAGGAAAAGCCACTTCTAAATATGCGAGACGACAACTCACTCAACCGTAAACTTCGCCCAATACGTCCCCGACCCCAAGCTTCCATCTACACCCGTGTTCAAACCACCTTGGCCCAACGCAAACAGCCTCCCCACCCCAAACGATCCCCAGCCCGAATCTAGACGTTCTAACCACGACTCGCCTCCCCACGACTCGGTGTTATCCTTTGGGAGAACCAGCCGACCAATTGGTCGTTGTTTCTGAGAGCTAGTTTTGTCACCAAGGCTGTTCTGGTGATTGTCATCATCGCTTCTAGAATAAAGAGGCACGACAAGGAGGTCGGGCTCAAAACCGTTGGCTTGTTGGATTTGGTCAGTCTGGAGCCAGATGACGGGACCCGAGGTGGTGATGGCGGAGAAGACTTCGTCGCTTAGTCTTGTTCTACCGGGGAGGGAAACGGGTGTTAGAAAGGGTGAGGCAGGGTTGGACTTGAGGGCGGGTTTAGATGGCGTGATGGCTACGGCAGTGTTTTGGTGTTGCTGGGTGAGCGTGGGATTATACCCGGCGGTTGCGTGCTGAATGTGAAGACCACCAAGGCCGTGCCTTCGAACTCGACGCCGCAGGCGGCCCCGTGGGATAATTTCCGCGTGTTCCGCAGAGGAAGTGAGATGTCCGATCCCAAACCCAAGCCCAGGAGCAGAACTCGCCACGGGAGCCGGAGCAAGACGAACGACCAGGCCCGGGATATTTGTCATGGCCTGGCCGCCCCTTTCTAGCCCAGTCAACAAACCATGCCGTCGAGCCAATTTCCGCCTCCGGCCTCTTAACACCTCTTTCACGGCCGCATCACCATCACCCTTGACCCCCTCACTTTCCCCATCCCCTGTGATACCGTACCCCTTACCCCCCTTCTCCAATCGCTCAAGATATACCCCGAACACCTCCTCCAGCACCTCATCCAATCCACCGCCTTCCACTGCCTCCGCCGTAGCGGCCGCAACAGCGCCCTTGTTTACCCTATCGCTGCCATCAAACAGACAAAAACACACAGGCTGCCGCCGCCGGCGAATTCGATTCTCGCCCCAACCAATCACCTGGCCCGCGAGCAACGCTTCCGCCTCCTTCTCGTCTTCCGGGAGCAAGCAGTACACGATCCGCATCATAGGCCGCCAGTTGTCTTGCGGCGAGAGCCGGCTCCGTGAAAGCGGGGTCAATGGGGAACCGGGGTCTTGCTGATGGAGTCGGGCGCGGTGTCGTAAGGCTTTTTGGGAAGTGAGCGCCGGGAAGTGGTCTCTGTAGGAGGGTGGCTCTGCGGCTCTGCGCTTGTTCTCCTTGGCGTCATCATTATCTTCGTCGTCATCTTCGTCATTGTTGTCATCGTTAACGGGAGTGTCGTGGTGGTGAAGGTGGACTTGGACTTGGATCGGGACCTTGGCTACCCGCTGTTGATCTGATGGAAGCGGACTGCTGATTGTTGCTGTATTTGGAGTTGTCGTTGCTATAGTTGTGGTAGCTGTGGCTGTGGTTGTGGTTGACAGGTCTGAAAGAAGGCGAGTGGTGGTGATATAGCCCCATACTCGGAGGGCAGCGGGGATGTCGTCCAGTTGGAAGGCTCGGCCAACTTTAGTGGGCGTGAGTGAGGTTTGCTGCCAGCCGGAGGATTTTATGATGCTCCCCTGCAAGGGATGAGGGGAGAAAATGCTGTTTTGGCTTGTGTCCTGGACTGGAGATTCCTCGTCTGAATCCTCAAGCTCGCGAGAGAAGCCAAGCCCGAGACCCTGTGACGGGCGTGATGGGAAAGGATCGAAGAAACTCATTTTCTTTTCCTTTTCTCTTCATCTCACACTTACCATGCGCTTCTCATCCTGTTTTCTGTTTTTCTCCTCCTTTTACTCCCAGGTTTTGTTATTACTTTTCCGAGTCGTCGTGTCGAGTGTGTCTGACCTAGAGTAGCAGCGTTTTGGCGGACCCCTCAGCCCCTCTCCCAAGTTGGGGGCCAAAAAAAGGCAGCCAGCAAGGCCGCAATGCTAAACAATCCCATGCGGGCTTTTTGTGTCGTGCACATAAGCAAAGGAACCAAGAAAGTAAACTCTCCTAGATTCGCTCGTCTCCTGTTACAGGAGTGCTCATTTTGGTTGCCCTGAAGGGTCTCTTCCTTCAGCGTCTCCTAACTCCGTCTCACCTCGAAGTTGATCTTGGCCCAAGATATGCTTGGTCCGGACTTGAGATTTGAGTGATCAGCTCGACGACTCACTGTGACGGAGAAGCAACGTTTTTGCAGACATCCAACATGGACGCCATTTCAACCGGATGGAGCGTATTCACCACCTGCTACTCGGCGTACCAAATCGTCAGCGAGGCGATTGAACTCAACAGCGACTCAGTTCTGTGGAGCGTGCAAACCCGTGTCGAACGCGTCCGGTTTGAGGTTTGGGGCCGCACTCTTGGGTTCCTCGATGAGAAGACGGGCGCGCCTAAGGACCTGGACAAGGAAGACTTGACAGTTAGCAATGGGGGTTTGAGCGATATTGTCCAAATCGAGACTGCCAACCAGCTCATCCGCGACCTCCTCAAGGCGATAACGGCCGCTCTCAACGAGTTTCAAAAGACGGCCGAGAAGTATAGCCTGGAAAAGAAGAACGTGGAACCAACCGCGACAAGCACGACCAGCCGGCGCCTGAGGGCTCTTGCGGGCTTCTCCAAGGCTTGGTCGGAGACCAAAGTATTCACCAAGCATGTTGTCTACATCCTGGTGGACAAAGGCCTCGTCGAACAGCTTGTACAGAAGTTGAGCGGCCTAAATGACTCTTTGGAGAAGCTCCTCACGCTCCCTCAAAAAGTCCAGTACGCAAAGGCAGTCTCATCGGGGGTTTTGGTCAAGTATCAACGTCCTGACGAACTCGGCTCTCTGATCGAAGCCCTAGACGACGGCTCCGGGCAGAAAAGCACACAGTCCGACCCGGGTATCCTCAAAGCATCGGCCCGTGTCAAACAACTGTGCGTCCGGATGGATTCCCACGAACCCGCCGAGCGGGCAGCCGCCCCGGGACCTGGAAGTTTCAAACTCGGGACGGAACTCGTCCGTGGGTACCCGGCACCGACAAAGAAGCATAGAGGCGACCCGCACTGGCCCTTTGGTGTCGCCAACTACACCACTGGCGCGGAGCCGACTCGAAGGGTTCTCGTAGAATGGCGTGACGCGAAGCCTAGCTCACCACGGTTCATCATCGAAAATACAGAGCTTGTCCGGCGCCGGGATGCCATCGCTCAACTCCTTCACCGCACTAGCACCATGACGGGCGCTGATGATTACCGGCTGCTCGACTGTGTTGGTTACATTGAGACAACAACCACAGATGGCAGCGACGATCCCGATGCTCCAGCGGTCAATGTTGTCGGTTTCGTTTCGTTGTTCCCGTCGTGGGCTGACGAGCATTCCGAACCCATTACGCTGCATAGTCTTCTCCAAAATGCCTTTGACAGGGAAGTACCGGTCCTAACGGGCGGCAACAACGACAGTACATCAATAGTCCCAGCCTTAGGCACACGGTTCTCCCTCGCTCGTGACCTCTCCAACGCTCTGTACCAGCTCCAGTGCAGTAACTGGGTGCACCGCAACCTCAGCAGCCACCAGGTGGTCTTTTTCCGTGACAGCACCTCCGGAAATGTACTCCGTCTCGATCGGCCCTTCCTCATTGGCTTCCAGTACTCGCGGCCCGATGATAACATGAACTCAAACAATGGTCCGACGCCGGTCAACCTCTTTTCTGAAGGGTTCGGTCACAGCCTCAAGAGCAGCGCCGCTTTCCCCGAGCTGTATCTGCCCCCAGAATTCTCTGTTTTCTCTTCTGACAGCGTGTCGTCAGGAGCACTGGGTCCAGCGGGGCTGAGCTTGCGACGCTATCGACGGTCCGACGATGTCTACAGTTTGGGTGTAATGTTGTTAGAAATTGGATTTTGGGAGCCGGTCAACGCATTCCACCATAACAACCAAGCTAGTCACGACGGGTCGAGAGACGCCACGGAGAAAGCTCCAACGGTCCAGGACACAGCACGCAAAGTGCTGACGGCCGCAGCGGCCGAGCTGCCGTCCGAGGTCGGGGCATTGTATGCTGATGCCGTGCTGCGGTGCCTTCGGGGGTTGCGTCAGGGGGAGGTGACCCAGGCGTCATCGGCGACTGACGACAGTGGGGTTGCTACGGAGGGCGAAGGAACACCTGTTTACGACGGGCAGTATCATGGTGAAGACCCGGAGTTTGCACTTGAGGTAGACTTTTTATGGAAGGTTTTGAGGGAAATTGAAAAGTGTCGCGTGTAATGGAGTAAGGAGAAGGACAAAGAATAGGGAGAGGAGACAAGATAGGAGAGTAAAAGTGATCTATGAGTCCTAGAGCCCATAAGATTTGACATATACTGCATGTACTATGTAAGGCAGATAGAAAGTCTTTGAACCGTTGAACTTAACGAGAAGTCGAGTCATGGAAATTGAGAATCAATTGTTAACCGGTTCCAACAGCAAGAGAGTTGACGCATATAAACGGCAGCCACGACCGACTTCCCGGTGGGCCCGTAGTGGAAGAAGGCGTCATCATCTGCCAGCTTTCCGTCAACATTATAGCCAATATTTCGGAGTTTTGTGCACAGAAACACTGAGTGTTAAACATGCTCTGGAATCATAGATACCTGCACATCTTGTGCTGTAACTCCGAAATGTATTCCATTGTTTCGGCCCCCAACACCGCGTCTCGTGAGCTGACAAATGCGAGCACCATTCGGCATGATTTCAAGATTTGTCACCAGAAATGGCGTTAAGAAGCCAGGAGGCTTGGAAAGGGCCTAGACGTCGCTGAAAACGGCGCCTCCCGTTGGGACTTTAGTTGGGGGCCTGGGAATGAGACTCAAGAGTATTTATTCAAATAGAACCCAGATGCCTCGTTGAAAGAGTCTACCACGGCTCGACGATACTCATCTTTCTGCAATACCAAGTTCCTTCAAACTTCAAAGTCAGCATACACGCAAAGTCATGGCCCCCACAACGATTTTAATCACCGGTGCGAATCGTGGTCTTGGGCTCGGGCTGGCCAAGGAACTCCTCGCCCTGCCGAATCACGTAAGTCTCCGAGCATATGCTTTGGATTTCATCACTACGCCAGCTTGAAGCGAGGAGAGGTCACTACGGACACACATATCTACTATCCGCCGGGCCGACCCTTCCCCTGACTTCTTCTGTAGACCATCATCGCAGCAAACCGAGACCCTAGCCATCCCACCTCGCAAGCCTTGGCCAACCTCCCGACAGGCGACGGCAGCCGCTTGATTGTGGTCCAATATGACGCCGGCGTTGAGGGGGCTGCCTTTGCAGCCGTGAAACAAGCCCAAGAGAAAGCCGACATCACACACCTGGATATCGTGGTAGCCAATGCTGCGATTGTCAAGGTGTTCCCTCACGTAAGGGAGGCCAAGCGCAGCGATATCCTTGAGCATTTCCGTGTCAATTCACTTGGACCGGTCGAGCTGTTTCAAGCTACGAGGGACTTGCTGGAGAAGTCTGCCGACAAGCCCAAGTTTGTGTTCTTGGGATCTGGGGCCGGTGCTCTGGGGTGAGTTCCAAATGTTCCTCAACTTAGAAAGTCTTAGCTCGAAAAGGGAAAAATGGAGAAAGGAAAAGAAACGAAAATGAAGATAGAAAACTAACAGCTCATCACAGCCGCCAACCAGCAATACCTAACGCCGCTTACGGGCCTTCCAAAACCGTCCTAGCCTGGTACGGCGTGAGGCTCCATGCTGAGGAGGAATGGTTGAGCACCTTTGTGATCGACCCGGGTTGGGCACAGACAGAGATGGGCAACGGTGCGGCCGAGTTCTTTGGTTATTCCTCGGCTCCGGTCACCGAAGAAGAGTCCGTCAAAGGCATTTTCAAGATTGTTACAGCCGGTACAAGGGAAGAGTATGGCGGCAAGGTGGTGCTGTACACGGGCGAGGTCCAGGTATACTAAGCAGGGTAATTCTATTCGGCGGGGCCATTTAGAAAGTATTGTCCTCGAGGGATGTAGAGAATAAGTTTTGATTAATATCTTTCTAGACTCTCTTTTCCCAAGAGGATTTAATATGCCGTTGTTTTTTCCCTGTTTGGTCTTATAAAAAAAGAATAAGAATAAAGGAAAGTGAGAGAAAACCAGCTGATGTAACCGATACACCATGATAAGTATTTTAAATGTGATACGAGGCGGGCTTTTCGGCCTTGACAAGAAAAATAAATGCTTTTCAAGACCAAGGTGGACTACACCTGCGACTGTATGTACATGTACATACATACCATGCATGTATGCGCAGAGTATTTACAAGTAATGAATCGGTCCTTTATAACGGTAACGTATGTTTCCGTGGGGTTCCACAGCCGAGCGGCCGGTAACGTTCATGATATAGTGGGGCCCAAAATTTCAAGCCCACCACCGACAAGACCTTGCCGTTGCAACTTTCAAGCCATCTCGACGACCATCACCCCACCCCCTCGGGCACCAGAGCCCTCCTCCTACTCACACGGGGAATAATCTCGGCCAGAGGAAATTCCGTGCGCCATTGTTCTCTTGGAAGTGCCTGTCGTCCCACACGCGCGGGGTGCGTGTCTCGCCGTATTTCCTGCCCCACTCAGCACGCGAGACTAAATCGTCGCCGTTCTCTACCTCACCATGCGACGGTAGCATAAACAGCTTGTTTGGGATTGCATTTGGGATTGTATTTGGGGCTGGGTTTTGTCTGTCTAGTTCCCGTGCTGCTGCGTGCTCTCGCACCTCGTCCGCCGGACCGCCATGCTCGAGAGGACTGCGACAGGCATCGAGCCCTGCAGTACCAGCTTCCAGCGCATCTTCCCTTCTGCCGGCTCCTGTCTGCCAACCCGCCGCACACTCCATGCGGCTTTTTGGCACCATGGCGCCGCCGACCTAGGGCACTTCGATACCTGTCAGCCACTTGTGCGCCATACCCCGGCCGAGGCGACCAAGATCCCCACGGCAACCCCGCGGTCCAAGCCGAAGCCGATCGAGAACGCCTACCCGGTAACTGCCCCCGGGTTTTCGCTCGACTTTTTATACCCCAGCGGAACGGCCGCGCTACTCCAGAGAGTCCACCGGATACATGGCCCCCGCTTGGACCATGGCTCGAGATCGCGGACCCCCGTCTCTCGCCTCTTCACTTCCACTGCCCCTCTTCGGTCAGACCAGCGGCCTTGGGACGACCCAGAAGCCGCCACGGGGCAGGCGGCGGGCAACCCGGAAGATGTGCATGAGGAGGACGAATGGGGCCCTCAGCGGGAGCTGGAAAGGTGGGAAGGAGATGACGACGGCGGAGGTAACAGCGGTAACGCCGGCAACGGCGGGAACGATGGACGGGGCCGACGGGACGGATGGGACGGATGGGATAGAGACCAAGGGCATCCAGTAGATGGCGCTGCCGACATCAATGGTGACGTTGACGTTACCTTAAACAGGCTGAAAAGGCTTCTGTACTCACCGACAAACACCGGCGGCTACGACCAAATCTACCAAAACTACATGAGGCTCCCTCCGGACATGCAAGAGCCCTTTAAGGCGGATGTGATGGTCACCATCTCCGCCTCAGATCGGCCCATCGAGGCTGGGCGGGTCACCG
The DNA here is from genome assembly GCF_033296635.1 of Dichotomopilus funicola. Classification (NCBI taxonomy): domain Eukaryota; kingdom Fungi; phylum Ascomycota; class Sordariomycetes; order Sordariales; family Chaetomiaceae; genus Dichotomopilus; species Dichotomopilus funicola. Next base: position 118,090 of record NW_026944027.1, read on the forward strand.
ATCTCTTCGCTCAGTTTCGCATGAGCCAGTGGACCGACGATCTCCTCGCTGCTGCCACAAAGGCCCTTTTTGTCCTGAACAGAATCCAGGACGCCGTGTCCCTTTTCCGCGTGGCTGTGGAACACCGCCGCTTGAGCGGGGGGCTGGATCGCATCCTTGCCCACGGATTGGAAACGAAGTCGTTCGACTTGGTCACGCTTGTGTGGCGTCTCTACACGACCAATATCAAGGACCCCAAACCGCCGCCCGACGCCCCACCGCAAAGTTCACCTCGCCTACCAGTCGTCAATCATCTGATCTACCCGTTGACCGCCGAGGTTCCGGATCTCCACCTCCGGTTCCGGGAGTTGTACTTCTACTATGGCGACCCCGACGTCAAGCCTTGGCTGCTCAAGCCTTGGTTGATCAAACCTTGGCGTACTGAGTTCATCGGCTCCATTATCAGACACCTTTTGACCCATTCCCTCGAACTGTTGAAGGAGCCCGATACAGTTTTCATGCTCCACTGGGTGAAGGACCCGAAGGAGTACGAGCGCTACATCCTTCTCAACCACCAACGTGGGGCGAAACCCCGCTTGATGACCGACCTGTATTACAGGTACAGGTCGCTCCCGAGCGTTATCCCGGACGCCTCGATACTGCGGATCATGATGGACATCCTTTTCCCACTCAACGTTGTGGGAATGCTACGGCTCAAAACGGATTGGTACCGCGGCTACGGCCGGTTGGATGAGAGGGCCCTTGACAAGTTCATGTCTTTTTACGCGGATCGTGGCGATGTCAAGTCCCTCCTCGATCTGACCGAAGAATACGAGCAGCACCACCCCGGCAGTAATCTTAAACATGACCCAATCTTCATCGGATTCCTCGCTCGGGCTTATGCCGTTCGCGGCGATCCCAAGGGTGTGCGCCAGGTGTTGGCGGATGTCACTGAAAGAACGGGGGGCGGCCCGTCGGTCGAGCTGTTGAACCACTTGTTGAAGGCGTACAGTAATGTGGGCGAGTACGAGGAGGCGATCAATATCTTTTCGTTGATCCTCGAGCAGCACGAACCTGACCCGACCACCTTCGCTACCATGATGAGCATGGCCGGCGACCGCGGCGACCTTCAGTTTACTCTTGAGGTCTTCAAGCTCGTCGAGGACCGGGGTCTGCCGATCACCTGCGACCTGATCCAGCCCGTGGTCGAGGCATATTGCCGCAACGACCGATACGCAGATGCCGAGCGGTTGTGCATCAAGATCACCAGGAAGAAGGAGGTGCCCGGGCCTCACACCCCGCTCTGGAACACGCTCATCCGCCACAACGCCTGGGGGCGAGACCTGATTGGGGTGAACCGGCTCCTCCAGCACATGACATCGCTCAACGTCTCCTACGACCACACGACCTATGCCCACCTCATCTTGGCGCTGCTCTACGTCAACCAATCGCACCACGCCCTACATCTGCTCCGAGCTGCGCTCGACGAGGGATCCTTTGAGCCCACCCAGGACCATTACATCCTTCTCATGGTAGCCTTCATCCACACCCAGGAGTCGTGGCTAGCCTTCAAAGTTTACGACTTGATGCGCCGTACCGGCTTCCCAGAGTCGGCCGCTGCTACCGCTCAGTACATCACCGCCTTCGCAAATTACCGGCGGCTGCAAATCGATGACAAGTATACTCTAAAGTTGAAGAGGCGGTTTGCCGGATTCATCCTCCGTGAGTTTTATCGGGCCATGGAGAGGGAGGAGAATAACGAACCCGACTCCAACGGTGCTATCATCCACCTCTACTCCAAGACCCTTTTGGCCTTGACCAGGATGCGGGAGTATGCTTCGGTGAACCGAATCATTAAAATTCACAACGAGCGCTACCCAGACCGCGGGACCCCCGAAACCATGCCTCTCGAGATCCTGCACTTAGTCTTGCTCGCCCAGTTTCGTTCTAGAAAGATTGCCCGCGTCCGCAAGACGTGGGAGATCATCCTCCGGCGCACTAGCCGGCGCTATCAGCCGGCCGCGTCGTTCCTGAACCCGGAGGGCGAGGGCTACGACCCGGAGAATCCGGTCAACCCCATTGTTTCCGACCAGCGGTTCCGCCTCAGCGAACCGCTCCGGGTAATGCAATACGTGCACATAGACGCCGGAGATTCGATTGGCTTAATTAAGCTGGTGGAGACAGTACGCGCGCGCGGCTACGAACTGGATAACAAGAACTGGAACTACCATGTGCAGGGGCTGGCAGATATGGGGCGGTGGCACCGAGCCTTCACTACGTGCGAAAGGGTACTCATGCCCAACTGGGCCGGCTGGGCGGCGCTCACCGGCCCGCGCTCGAAGCGGTCGCATCTCCCGATGGACTTGCGCCAGGGCGGCCGCAACCCGCGCCTGTTCCGGCCCACCAATCACACCCTGCTCGTTCTCATCCGCGAGTATCGCAACCTCGAGCGAATGGCGCCCTGGTCGCGCACTGCCGCCCATCATTTCCGTCTCATCAACGCCGACTGCCCCAAGACCGTCCGCGCCATCATCAGCCGGCGCACCGGCCGACATTCGCTCGACGAATTGATCATCGAGAAGCGGTTGCGGTTCGCCGGGGCGGCCGCGCTGCAGAAGAAAAGGGAGGGCATCAAAAGGTCGCAACGCGCGAAGCGTCGTCTGCATCCACGAGGCAGTGGGCGCTACGCACCGCAGGGTGTCCGCGCCCGGATCAAAAGGATGGCCCGGATCCGTGGGCATATTGCCGATGGAACTGTTATTCGGGGCGGGAAAACGGGCGCTAAAACCATGCGCGAACTTCGGAAGCTGCAGATTGAAAAGAAAGAAAAGATCAGGGCGCAGAATCGCCAGCCACGCTGGGAAGAGCAGGACCGCCAGGATCGTCAGGACATTGAGGACCTTCAGAAACTGTTGGAGAGCCGAGAACTCCAGGAGCGCCAGGAAGCTCAGACAGCCCGAGCGCAAAAACAGCTGGAAGATATGGCACCGAGGACATCCACTAGTGATGAGGCTGAACCTTGGGCTGGTCTGGAGGGATTCGATCTGGGTGACATGGACGACAACTCTTCGGGCAAGCGGGAGAAGGGCGACAAGAAGAGCTTGTCAGTGGACGATTTCATCAGCGCGCTGAAGGGGGAGCCTGTGGGGGGCAGCGCGGTGCCAGCAGACAGCGGTGAGACCGGGGAACAGAATAAAAGGAATACGAAGAAAAAGAAGTCGAAGAAAGATAAGGAATGGGGAGATGGGGCTATGTCACCGGATGATTTTATAAAAGCAATGAAAGGAGGTGGTGGTGACGAAGAAAAGTAATCGATGAATATTTGACATTCGGTAAACTGGGGGAAACAAAGGAAAATAGGAACCAACAAAAGGAGGAGGGGAAAATGGAGCGAGATGCTTTTGGTGTACGATTGGTGCTCTGTATGTCTATGTAAGCTACTTTATGTGTGTATGCCGACGGGAAGAAAAAGGAGATGTGTATGTACAGGTAGTCATGACTTGGGGGATGTTGAGATCTAATAGATGATAGACCACGGGAGTTGGGTACAATAGCCAGGTCAAAAAGCCACCTTGAATCGGTTACGCGTTGCGTTGATTCAGTTTCTCCTGCCTCCGGGCAAGTTTTAGTGTGTGATGGTTAATGATGTGACGGTAACTTTCGATAGTCCAGGTTGGATTGAATACACTAGGGCCGAGCTGAAACACCGAAATTCGGTTACACCCTTGACGGCTCGCAAAACGTCTCGTCAGCTTGGCATTCCGCGGTGGGATGCAGATCTCTTGGCGCTGTGACGCGACCAAGAAATAATTATTACAAGCACCGGGCAAGTGAACGCATCGCGCCGGTAATGGGCATCACCGCATCGCAAACCGAGTTTTTTTTGCATTTTTGGCCAAACCTTCAGATCGATCCTATCCATGGCTATCTAAATTTCTTCCTTTTGTGCTCATTCTATCCCGTTATTAAGTGCTTTTCCATATCATCAACCTCCTGCGCTGAAGAGACAATCCATGGCCGCCTGTGAACAGGCATAACACGACAACAAAATGCTATTTCCCGAAGAACACTCGGCGCATTTGAAGCAATGGATTGTCAAGCGACTGGAAAATACGTAAGTTTGCATAGAGTCGTCTTTTGTGCTGCGATTATGGCAATTTTTTTGCTGACAATAACGGTGGATTTCTTTCTCCTGGAAAATAGTTCCGATGCTGACCCCGATGTCCTCGCCGACTACGTTTTGGCATTATTACGGCACGATGGTGACATCAACGACGTGCGCAAGCTCTGCGAATCAGAAATTCCCGACTTTCTAAAAGAAGGTACGCTGTCCATCGCCCTTTCCTAAAGATTTAGGATCCAGGATGCCCAAGATTTCAGGCACCCGAGACTGACCTGCTCCTTCCCTTGTTCTCCCCCCCCCGGGCAGACTCTCCAGTTTTCGTGAACGATGTCTTCGACGCGATCGCCCACCGCTCATATCTTCCCGGCGCCCCTCCCCCGCCTCCGAAGCAACAACAACAGCAGCACCGTGCGACGACCGCTGCTTTCCCAGATCCGGGCCCCGCCAACGAAGGTTCTTACGGCATGTTTTACGACGACCGTCCGATGGATATGGCTGTCCCGGCTTTGCCACCTCCCTTCTCCAACGGTTCGAGGAAGCGGGGATACACCGACTGGGACGATCCGAACGCAAACGTACAAAATGGAGGGGGTCATGCATTCGGCGGCCGACCGGTCAAGCAACCCAGGCGGGGTCGCCGAGACTCGAGGTCCGATACTCTGAATAAGTGGTATCGAGAGGGCATGTCCGACGCCGTGGCTGGTCAAGTACCTTATGCGCAAGGTGCTGCTGGCCCCCCGGCGACGGTGGGCTACTTCAATCCCCAAAATGGTGCGGTGGGGGGTTCGTTATTCGGAATGAGCATGGCAACTGGGCATCCCATGCCCGATTTCTTGGGTGGCGGTCACTTTGCGCCTGGTAAGAAGAGGAAGAAGTGTCGTGACTTTGAGAAAAAGGGGTTTTGCCCACGCGGGACGAGTTGCACGTTTGCGCATGGCAACGACTCAGTTTACGGAGGCCCTCCAGGGCCGCCATTTGGAGGTATGCAGATGATGCCGCGGCAAGCTTCGGCGGGTGAGGGTAGGTATTGCATTTTCTCTCTCAGGCTTAGATTTGTAGCTAATCCAGGCCGCATAGAGTACGATCCTTCCAACGCCCTGATGCCCGACCTGCTCAACGGTCAAGGTCCCTTCCCTGGACAAATGCCAATCCCGGTTTTTGGCCAACAACAGCGACACCGAGGCGGCAAGTACCAGAACCGCCAGAGGCGGGCCGATAAAGCAACCTTCTCCGCTGATGGGCCGGTATTTGATAAGACAAAGTCGACAATCGTGGTGGAGAACATCCCTGAGGAAAGCTTCACCGAGGATCAGGTCAAAAGCTTCTTCTCCCAGTTCGGCAGCATTGTGGATGTTTCGATGCGGCCGTACAAAAGATTGGCAGTTGTCAAGTTCGACAATTGGACGGCTGCCAATGCAGCCTATCAGTCACCGAAAGTCATCTTCGACAACCGTTTCGTGAAGGTCTTTTGGTATAAAGATGAGGCGTCTGCTACGGCTAGTTCTGCAGATGGCGGTTCGGGTACAACGAAACCAAAACATGCTCGCGGCTTACCCACAGCTGATGACCATGAGGCTGGGTCGCAACCGGAGATCGACCTGGACGAGTTTGCGAAGCAACAAGAAGAGCGACAGAAGGCCTTTGAGGAGAAGACAAAAAGAAGAGAGGACCTTGAGCGACAGCGTGAGGAGTTAGAGAAGCGGCAGCAGGAGCTGATGGCCAAACACTTAGAGGAAAAGGCGAAGCTACAGGTTAAGCTAGGGGGTTCTAATGGTAGCAAAAACGAGAACGGTAGAGACGACACCAAGAGGCCAATAAGCCAGACCGAAGCGCTTCGTGCACAGTTAGCAGCACTTGAGGCTCAGGCGAGGGAAATGGGTATTGACCCAGATGACCCCGATGCCTCGGCGTCGTGGACCCCTAGGGGCGGTAGCAACGGACGAGGGCGAGGCGGTAGTTGGAGAGGTTCCCCATCACCATACACGCCCCGTGGGTCATTTCGTGGCGGCTATCGTGGCCGTGCGAACGTCCACGCTGCATATGCTGCCTATTCGCTTGACAATCGCCCGAAGAAGGTAGCCCTGACCGGAGTGGACTTCACCGCCTCTGACAAGGACGAGACACTCCGGCAGTACCTCTTCGTAAGTTCATTTTACCAGTCTCAGCGCCTCGGGCGTACCCTTCCGGCGTCGTAGATATTAACAGTGTTTAGGGAATCGGCGAATTCACCGACATTCACACGACACCAGCTTCCACCGAGATCACGTTTAAGGACCGGAAAACAGCCGAGAAATTTTACAACTCGGTTCTTCTCGCTAACAGGGAGCTACCTGGTCTTGACACTCCTGTTGAGGTCAATTGGGCCGGCGCCAACGGCGCTCCAGGTTCTATGCCCACGACGCCGGGTGTGTTCACGGAAGGTAGCAAAACCAACAACGGTGGTGCCAATGGGCAAACCAAGGGTGAGCGCAGAGCAGTTAGCGCCAACGGCGAAGACGACGGCGGCGGCGGAAACGACCGCCGCGGCGCGAGAGAAGAAAGGGAGGATGAAGGCGATGCAGGAGGTAGCGGCGATAAGGACGTGCACATCCTGCTTGATCGGCCGACCCATGGCGACCACCATCACCACCGCCATCACCAAAAAGACAGGGAGCAGCGGGAAATGGATTATGAGGTGGCAGATGAGGAAGATCAGTGGGGGTATTAGTAGTACTCGCCGACTTACACAAGCAGGCCCATCAAATTCTGTCTTCGTTTAGGCGTTTGACGGCCTGGTCCTTTCGTTCCGCAAGATTATAGGCGCATCGAAGAAGAAACACGAGACTGCGTGTGCGTGCCGGCAAATGAACCATTGCGTCAATCGTTCAATTCAAGTTGGCTTTGTCGGCCCGGGCCCATGTTGGGAGTGCATACCATAGCAATTATTATCACTATTTCTTTGCCAGAAGGCGACAACGCCCATGAAGGGAAATGAACTCAACAAAGCATGGTCTGAAAGAGCAGGGGCGCAGAGATAGAAAAGGGTGTGCGATGATGAAACGGAAACAAAAGTGGCTACTAGACAAATGGCCTTGTAGGAAACAACCTTCGTGGAACTCGACATAGATATAAAGTATAAATGCCATGTGATAAGGACAAGCGGAAGAACTATACACAACCCACAAATTGTGCTTAATTGCAGGGTGCCAAGTCCGCGCTACAGCTTGGGACTTACTCTCATGGAGCGTCTGGAAGGGGGAAGAAAATTCGATCCTGCCTTTGGAATTTCCCTGGGTATCGTTGAGATCTCGGTTATGTACGAAAACTAGGTTGGACCATCTTCTTCCCCACCCGCTCACCTCTGTCCCTTCTATCCCTTTCTACGCCTCTTTGGGGGGGTTTTGATCCCATTCAAGCCTTACTTTACTTTCCCTCCTCTACTGCCCTCCCAAGTCCCAAACCCGTCCCTCCCCACAGCCGAACCGACCCGGCTCAGTCCTCGTTTCTTTGTCTACCAGTTGATGATTTTGGTGGAGAGAAAAGACCGAGAAATAAAAAAAAATAAAAGAAACTATCATCCATCCATCCTATCCCAACACCATCCCACCCCATTTTTGTTGAAAAATCAAGACCCTGACCTCAGGGGGGTATATATGCCCAGCGCCCCCATCTGTATCCCCATGATGATGATGATGATGCGCGTTTTGTTCGCCCCGCCTACTCTCGAAGAGAGAGAAAAAAACGCCATTCCCACATGCATGCTCCTGCTGTATGTTAAATAAAGTCCGAAAGGTTGCGTGCGTTCGTTTCAAGATGCGTCATTTTCTCTCGATCCGGATCCTCTCCGCGTCTCGCTCCAGGCTCTGCGGATAGATAGATGAATATTAAAATTCCGTGTTTGTTGTTTTGTGCATTTGGGAGGTTGAAATTATTCCGGCCATGCTGAAAAAGGTGTTGAAGAAGAAAAGGGTCTCCCGCCAGTCGGCTAGCCAGGTTGAGTGGTTAAGTCCGATGGGCTGTAGAGTCGACACGGCTTTACGACAATATTTCGACGCCGTTAGCAGCGCCGTTCGTGGTACCGTTCGCTTGGGGCTCCGGAACCTTGTCTAAGCCTGGGGCTTGAATCCCCTTCAGGACATCGAAAATGGTGTGCCCCGCATGGAAGTCATTGTTCACTACAGCATGTTGTTAGCTCAATGCTCTACCACGGCTGGTGTGACATGTCAGGGTTTTGCTTACCGATGTTGACCAAGTACCACGTGTTCATGATTTCGTCCAAGAGAGTGCGGCTGGAGGAGCCGGTCTCATAGCACCGCGCCCATTCCGTGCCCAATTGGAACGCCTCGTCCTTCCAGGCAAGGAAGCTGATGCGTTCCACAATGGTAGGCTGGACAATTTCCTTGCCCGGGAAAACGCCCCATGTGACAGCGTTAGGCCCCTCGGACTGTGCATTGGTATGGAGGTTGCCCGATTTTGTCACCGCATGGTAGGTGAGGTCAGGGTGGTTTTCGATCCGCCGCTTGATTTCCGGGAAGATCTCGGGCGAGATAAGCATCTCGAGGTAGGCCTTTTGGTAGACGTAACCGTTCCCCGGGCCCCAGCCGTGGATTGGATGTGTCGACTTGACACCATTAACGGCCGGCTGTGAGTTCACGGTGATGAGTCCACGGCTGTTGACATCAATCAAGTCATTCTTGATAATATCAGCCTCTTCCGTAACGGGGGCCTCGCTCCAGGGAAGGTATTCGATCTCCTTGTTCAGGTAGCGGATGAAGAGATCCGCAATATCGCGCACGCTGGTCGGTTCCCCCCACTTCTTGCGATTTTGCTCGTTGCTCCCAGTCAACCCAATGCCGTAGGCATCTAGCTCACCGAAAGCTGGAGACCTAGAATCACCCCAGCGGCCATTGGGGAATTCATCCCAGTCTTGAGTACGTGCCACATATGACTTGTTCCGGTTACGCCAGAAAATCGGCCGAACATCCTCGTCACGTCGCCCAAACCCAAGCGACTGCTTCCAGGGCAAGGCCTGTTTGAGCGGGCGATCGGGGCGTGGCATCCAATCTAGCTCTTCCAGAACCATGCGGGTGGCCTGAGCAAGGTTCATGGTGTAAAAGTGCAGGTGACGAATGCCAGCACCAAGGATCTTGCGGCACATGTCCGCCACAAGGGTCTTGCCGATATCACGAACAGCCACGTCGTCATTCTTGACAGGCTCCAGCTTTTCCATCCAGTCTTCGGGGATCTTGCAGTTCATGTGGTTCGCGCGACGCAGAAAGCTGGCATACGTGGCGATGGGCATAATACCAGGCACAATGGGAACGGTGATACCACGCTCCCTGACCTTTCCCACCCATCGAACAAAGTTGTCGGCGTCGTAGAACATTTGTGTAACAATGAATGTCGCACCCATGTCGACCTTCTCTTTAAGATGGTCCAGCAGCAGGTCCTCGTCCTTGTTGTCATCGCACCCCTCTGGGTATCCGGCCACGCCAATATCGAAATGGTTGCCGTACACTTTGCGAATATGAGCCACGAGATCGCGGGCGTACTGGAAGCCGTCGTCGGCAGCCTCCCACTTTTCCTTCTCACGCGGCGGGTCACCGCGGAGGGCCAGAATGTTGGTGCAACCGGCCTTGTAGGCCCGGCGAAGAGCATCGTTAACCTTCTCCTCCCCCATATCGGTACACGTTAGATGCATGCAGGCTTCGAGGCCGAGGTACGCCTGGGCCTGGACCACCATTTCGCAAGTCAGCTCGGCAATCCGGCCACCCGCGCCCCATGTGATGTCGATAAACTTGGGCCCGAAGTTGTACATGCGCTCCATGCGGTCATACAAGTTCTGGACGCCCTGGGCGGTCTTGGGCGGGAAGTATTCGAACGAGAAGGACGGGTTGCCGGTCCTCTCGGCCTCCGCCAGCATTTCCTTGATATGCATGGTGGCGGTGGTTTGGTGGTTCTCGTCGTAACGTTACTGGGCGAGTAAATAATAGACTGCTACTGCGGTGGCAATATCATGTTAGCCTGCCCTCGCCGTACATACGCGCCCGATACGGGCAGGTTCGTCGCCGGGATTGAGCCGGTGGTAGGAACGGAGGTTGGGGGAGTAGACAAGGCAAGTTCCCTTCGCCCTCACAATCACCGATATAGAGAGGGAGGCCAGACCCGAAAGGCCGAGGGAGAGGGAGAAATGGACTCAAGACGCAGAAACAAGCGGGGAAGTCATACATGGTCAATCAATCTTGGAGAACAGCTCGACTCGCTCGCTTCCTGGGGCCTCGGACAGACTAGGAAGCAGCGTCTTCACCTCGACACCGTGTGCACCGCGGTGCCCTTGAGCTCCAGTCGGTGATGGTCCCAAAAACGGGGAGAGAAAGGATGAAAAAAGGGAAGAAACAATAAGAGAAGGAGATGGGCAAAAGAGGAAGGAAGAGTCAGCAAAACCGACGAGAAGAAGGGAAGGAGAGACCGTGGGGCAACGACCGCTTTTACGTGCACAGTGCAAGGTGTAGCATGCTCGAAGCAGAATTTCGCCGTGCCCGGAGGGCTTCTCATTGGGTAAGATGGGATCGCACCTGCATCTCCCGATCCCCACCCACCCCCGTCCCCAAGGAGCGAGCGCCGACACCTTGAGGACCCCCGAACTTGTCGAGCGAGAAACCCCGCAGTTCGGAGGCTAGGAGAGCACGGGGAAGGACGGAGACAGTGGACTGGAGGTACTTGATGAGCCCAGCAGATCTCAATTGCTGCAATTCATCTCTCTGCGGGGTCTAAGATCGCCGAGTTGAAGTCGTGGCCCGAATAACAGAGAAACAGAGCGGAAGGGAACGTTTTTGTTTGCTATGGCAACGACGGGATTTGACAGCGAAGCACCGCATCCAAAATACCCCGGCGGGCCGGACCCCGTCCCTCTCAGTACTCCGAATGTGGCTTGCGTGAACATCCCGACAAGGCACAGTACGAAATCCGAATGTAACTGGCGGTCAACGGTCGAATTGGTTGAATGCACACATAACCCCAGCCCAGACGAGAAAAGGGGGAATGAGAATATCCTGTACTCAGGAAACTCAGAAACGAGCACGACGGCATCGATGCATCTCATCAGATTCGTCAGATGCACCGCATGGGCCACTCACTCCAGGGCGGTTCGGATGCGACCCCCGACGAAAATCCACCCGTCTCCCGTAATACACCGTATTCTAAGTGGAGGGGCCAAACAACACCTTCGGATCGCACAGCGACCGGCGAACCGCTCCAAGTGGCTCCTGACGTAACCCAGTTGCGAGAGACAACTTTTTCTTGGGGGACACAGGCACACAGGGGACAGGGGCAAGCAACCTGATTTCTGAGTCCTTGTGAATAACGTTAGCGTCAACTGCCCCCACTGTGCCATTGATCGCCCTGCCGTGGCCGGCCACATGCCAATTTCGCGACCGGGCCGGCCCTCCACAGTGTGGAACGATAGCCGCATTTACACTCGGTCGTGCAAAGCCAAGTTGGAGAGACAGGAACGGAGACGAACGCTTCCCCAGGGGACAAACGGTCTGAAGTAGCGGTTGGACCAAGCACAAAAAGAAAACAGACCCAGGAAAAATTCATGCAGACAGCATAAAATAATTGCTGTGGACGAGCTGGGAATCGAACCCAGGACCTTTCGCATACAGGTAGGTATGCTAAGCGAACGCTCTACCAACTGAGCCACACGCCCTTGATTGGTTACCGTTGTACCGATTTGGGCCCTATCATCTTTGCTCCAACCTGCCTGTCCCGTGGAGTTTAATAAGGATGAAGAACGACATTGAGTTACGAGAAATCGGGGCCGATGGGTGGGGGAAGACATCGTGGGCGATACTTTGGATGCCCGAAGGACGGCAGCGGGCACACACCATAAGTAGTAGAGCACCACCAGGTTGTCACTCGCACCCAGAAGAACAAACCATAGATATACTGTGTATTTCGGATATGCACATCTCGCCGGCTTTCCTTGGTACACAATAGGTAACGGCCGCCGGTAAGGAATTCCCATGAGCGTAACAAACAAAAACCCTATTATGGAACAGATATTCGCCTCGATTACTTGGCCGTCTTCCCAACCTCTGCACTAGCATGGCTATTACTACCAATTTTCGGGGACTTCGACTTCCCCGCGCCACCTTTCCCAACTATCTTCTCCGCCCAATTCCAACTCAAGGGACTTGGACTTCTTGAACTCTTCCCCCCACTAGCAGAACCCGGCACTCCCAGCTTTCCCTCCCCTTCTCTGCCCCGCAACGCTGCCCCCTTTTCACCCTCAGGACCACCACCCATACTTCCCGACCTAGAGTCACCCCTCTCACCTACTCCATCATCACTCTCATCTCCGCTGTCCAACCAGTCCCGCTCACTCCATGTCACCGAGTCAAGCCGGTCTAGCAACGGCCGCGGTGTGGTCGGAGTTCTGGCCCAAGTAACATCCGACACACCCGCTGCAGACACACCCAGCGCATTTCCGGTGTTGGTAGTGCTCGACGCGGCGAGCGAAGGGCTTAGCTTTGGACTACGTGGTAATTCCGGCACGATATCCGCTTCCTCTCCACTACCGTAGGAGCTATCATCACCGCCACTACTACCCACCCCGCGGCCAGCTCGATCTTCGATTATGGTCCGTTCCCCATGCGCATCCTGTCTCGTTGCCGTATTTCTCCTCTCACCACCGTCCCCTTTACTCGGGGGTTGGCTCAAGTCCTTTGCCCGCTCCGCATTTGGCTCATCTTCGTCCCTACGCCGGGCGGTGGCGGTATCTGAAAAATGGGCTTCGACAAGGTGCTGAACGACGGGCCAGCCAAAGGCGTTGGCAAAGGTACGGCGCACGACAATATTGTTATGCGCATCAGGCTCTAACTTGACGAGGACCTTGCGCCAGGAGAGGCCTCGATGGTAAGCCCGCGCAATCTTCTCCTCGACGCGCATCTGGGAGGTGTCGATATCGAGGTCATTGGGAAGATCGCTGGGGGCTGGCTCGCGACTAGTGTCGAGGGAGGGGGTGTGAACCGTCGAGGTTTCGTCATTGGTGGTGGAAGCTGTGGATGGTTTAGGACCTGGGGTTTGTTCGGAAGAATATGATTCCTCGGAAGGTACAGATTCTTTGGCGTGTGACGCTGGTTGTGACGGTGGGGGGGAGGAAGTGCTAGGTGCTGATGTTTGAGAGGTTACTGTTTGTGCGCGGCGACGCAAGTTTAGAGGGCTGGAAGACCGTTCTTTGATAGGCGGAGGAGGAATGTCCGCCGTGTGGTAGACGCGGTCATGGAAGATAGTCCGAGGACGGGCGGAAGGGTCAATGATGAACTCGATTGGTGGCAGTTTTGGGTTAAGCAGGTCCCCGGCGGATTCGAAGATGGTTGTCTTTGGAGGTGCTGACATGCCCTCGAGCTCCTCCGTAAGTTCATTCCCGCTGGTGACTTTGGATTTAGACGAGGTGGCAGAGCCCGCAGGGGACCACTGCTCTGATTTTAGCGTCTGGCTCCGTTGGTAGATCTTGGTTACCTTGGAAGACGTTGGGGCTGGCGGTTTCGGTGTTTCGTTGCGGAAGAAACTGAAAATTCCTGAAAAGGGATTCGACGTCGCTGTCGTCGAGCTCTGGAGCTGCTGAAGCTCCGAAGGCCCCTCTTGGTAGGGGCTAGCAATCGACCTCAGACTCTGTCGGTCGTCTTCAAGCATGGCGTTAGTTGGCGGTTGGGGGACCTGATGAGAGTCCTCCTCGCTAGTCGGCGTGGCCCCGCCCGCGATGGGGCCGTCTGCGCCATTGCCTCTCGTGTCTGCTGGTGACCAAGGGGCAAGCCTGGGAGTCGTCACGTTAGCTCCTGTGAGCTCGGCCCACCCGAATCCAACCATAGTCTCTACCAGACCTGCTTCCCGGCGAGCCTTCTCAACCCGCCCAAGTCCCTGCCAGTCGAGAAAGAGGAGGCAACTCGTCCGTAGGGGAACAATGCCGTCATTGACCACATTGGAATACACGGTCCGATTGCGAAACTTTTTAAGCGCCTTATGAGCCGGCCCCGTAGGGAGGATCCGGAGCAGCGGCTTGGACTCGGGCTGATGCTCGCCATACACGCGCTTGTGGGCGTGCTCTCCAAGGTTGCTCATGAGAGCACCCCACCCGTTTCGTGCAATAGTCGGCGCTCTCCAAGTTAACCCTAGGTCTTGACCCGTTCGCCCCACGAGACCAAAGTCCAGTGCAAACTTGACGTAAAGCGGATTCTCATGGTTCAGGCCGAGAAACGGAGTTGCCAGAGCGATGAAGTTGATCGGTTCGATAAGGTCGAAGAATTGAGGTGAATGTTTTTGAATGTACGCAACGGCGTATGTCTGAACAAGTCCCCCAAGAGAATGGGCGATGAAGCTAATTTTGGTAAATTTGTACAGTCGATTGCCCCCGGTGGAGACTGTCTGGTGAACGGAGCTGTGCTTGTGTGCCTCCTCGATGCCTTTCTTCGGTGCCCCCGCCTTAAGGGTGTGGGCGATGGCCTCTGAAGCTGCTTTAGCAGTCGGCAAGCATGGCTGGTCAGGGTAGGTCATGGAGAGAATGTATCTGGCGAGTCGTTTGCCTAGATATTTGATGCCTCGTTCGGTCTTGGCAGCATTTCCGGGGAACCCGCGGACGACGACCTCCTCACCATCTTCATCTTCGTCATCTGGAACGATGTCTTCTTGACCCTCCTCCGCTTCCCCATCTGCATCGGTGGTTTCTTTTGCGGCCTTTCGAGCCGCCCACTCGCGTGCTTTGCGCACCCTAGCATCGATCTTCGCCTGTTTAACTGCAGCGTCAATGCTTTCCTTCATGAACAGCATGTCTCCGCCAAGGTTGCTGTGTAAACCGTGTGTGAGCACAACTAAATGCACCTTTTTCTGTTTTCTCTTGGGCTTCTGTTCCGCTTTTTTGGGTTGTCCGCCAACAGCATCAGACGCAGTGACAGATCCCGGATCCTCGCTCTGTCGTGCCCTTAGCCATCCAATATCATCCCATCCTGATATCCTGGGAGTATTCCACAAGGCCACTGTGTCTTCAACCGTGAGCCGAACGGCTTTAGAAAAAACACCCTTCAGCTGAGCCGGATGATGTTTCTGGGAGCTTGAGCTCTGTTGGAAGTCGCTGACACGGCCCGGTTGCGAAGCCTGCGCCTGATTCCCAATGACGGGTACCACGGAGCCGAGGTTCAACGACTTTTCGTCGCGCGCCAGTAAAACCTCGTAGTTGACGGACGCCGAAGCCGAAAAAACGACTTGCGAGGAGACTTCTATCACCCACGTCACCGTCTCCCCTTCATGCCCCGGCCCACCTCCGAAATGACCATGTTTGCTGCTGCCTTCTCCAGCACTCTGGCGGATGTTATCTGGAATGACGAGGTGGCAGTTCCATACGGCGCCGGCCTTGAGCATGGGTTCGAATTCGGGTACACCATAGCGGCGAGGGTTTTCAAACTTCTCGAAAGGCTTGAATGTCGACGGATACGCGGAAACGGCGAGTGTGTATGGCCCGTGGACGAAGGCGGCTCGGAGGGCAATGGCGCACGTATTCTTGATGCGAAGGTAGAGAAACTCGGGAGACGGGAGAATGTGGTCGGCAGACGGTGTGTATGTTACTGTGTAGCGGACGACCTCGCCAATTTTGACGCTACCCGTTTGGTGGAGGAGCAACATGGCAGGCGAGCAAGAATGATGTCTTACTGTTCATGTGTCGTCGGGATACGGTGCCAGCATGTGACTGGCGGGGTTGATATCAGAGTTTCGGGCACGGAAGCTTCGGTCGGGCCCGGCAAATGACGACCCTATCCCATTGTGTTGATACACCTTACGTTAGCAGTCAGTAATGCGAAGTGCCTGCCGCAGTATCCGATTGCGAAAGAGGCTTGAGGGACGAGACCGTGAGACCGGCGCAGCCTCGCCAACGGTGGCCCCCGCAGGGATATGCGGGTGTCAAAGGAACGGGCGAAACGCGAGGCAGGGGTGCTGCTTGATGACGACGTCGGAATCCGCAATTGCTGATGTCCGTCGACGGCCAACACCGCACTCTTCGAAGAAAATAACAGAACAGTGGCGAAGTCTTGGAAGTTGTTACCACGTCCAACAACAACACCATTTACAGAAAGGCTTGATTGGCTTGGCTGCAGTTGACAAGATTCATTGAACGGTGCAATGTTAAAAGAGATGACGAGCGGAGCGATCCGGAACACATGCCAAGTCTTCCTATCTTGAGCTCAGCCGACGAGATTCCTGATTCGGTTTTTTGCGCTCAGTACGGATTACCTGATTGAATACGTCAACTGTAATTACAGGCCGAGTTTCTTCACTTTCCCGAGAAAGTAAAAATGGGAGGAGAAGGGGTTAAGATAAGCACACTTCAAAACTTGGCCTGTTATATGATGTATCAGACATCAATTCAACAACATTCGTCCTTCCTTCTAGGTAATCTTGTTGTCTTACACAGCGGTGGCATAAACCTGGAACCTGAACTTTACGTTCACCACTTCCGAAACGCGTGTAACAAATGCGGCTTCTCTGAATTCAGCTGCCCCTTGCGGCTGCCCACATGGGCGGGAAAGCGGACCACTCACGTGAGCCGTCCCAACCCGCCGGGGACCAGGGCCTGACGACAACAATTTCTGACCGCCCATCTTTTAAAGCCGGCAGTATTTTCTCGTTCCCAGACCCCTCCCCCAGCCCCAGGACGAGCTCACCGACCAGCACAGTAACCGACCCGTGGATGCGATAACCGTGATTTTGTTTTGCAATAATGGGGCGACGGCCGAATGCGCTGATATTGCAGTATTTTGAGAGGGGGCCGAAACTACAGGACCAAAGCAATCGCTATCCGCACACTTGCAAAGCGTGAGCCACCGCTCTTTCATCATCTCTCGCCGTATTCTGCATCGTCGCTGGGTCTAGAGTCCCACCGCTTGTTCTAGCGATTCAAGCTAACAAATATGTCTTCCATCGCAGATGCGGCGAGCACTTCCCACGCGGCCGACTCGACAGCTTGACAAGCCATTTAACGAAGAAATGCCCGGCCATCTCCGAATCCGAGCGAGTCAGCGCTCTGCTCGCCCTGTCTGGCATGAGCCATGCCTCGCAGCGCTTTCAACAGAACCACCAGGCTCAAGCGCGCGCCGCCCAAGCCAATGGCTCTCCGGTCGATTTGCCCATGATGCAACGTGATTGGACCGCGCTTGGCGTTCTTGCTGAGGTTTCGCGACAGATTGATCTGAACGAGAAGAACGATGGCGGTCAACCTGGAGCGGCCGCCCCTTCGGGGGCTCCGCCGCCGGGCGGGCAACCGGCAGAGCGGTTTGAGATGCAAGACCAGTTCATTATTGAGAACCCGCCTTTACATCAAGACAATAGCACAGCTTTGCCCCCCAAGGGTACGGATTTCAGGAGTTTCCGAGATGAAGAAGGGAGAAATTTTAAGCTAACGATCCGCGTATTAGAGACTCAACAAGAAGACGCCGAAGGATTGCCAACGGCCGAAGAACGCCTCCAAGAAATCTTGCGCGCCGAAGATACCCAGTCGGAGGCAAATATCACCATGGCAGCCGCCGCCGCGGCCCGCTTAAACCCAGCGTACCTAGACCCAGAGATTCTAGGCGAAGAAGCTGCAGCGGCTGCGGAGGCGGCCACCGCTACAACGAACGCCGCAGCGGCTACAGTGGCGGGTGCGACGGGCGAACTCCCGATAGGGGATATGAACGGGACGGAGGAGCCGGCCCAGACCCCGGACACCCCCGCGATCCAGCCCACAATCCCGACACCCCCCATGGTGACACCGAATGCTCCGCCCCCGCCGCCCTGGGGAGAGATCACATATACCACCGACACGTTTCAGGCGAACCTCAGCAGTCATAGCCCCATGCAGGCCACTTCAGCCCCCCTTGGGAAAGGAGTTTTTCGCTTGGATAGCGGCCCGAACGGCGCTAAATCGCGCCATTCACGGGCCCGATTCAATGCCACTCGGAGGAAAGAGGTTCAAGAGGTCCGCAAGATTGGCGCTTGCATACGATGTCGAGTGCTCCGGAAAACCTGCTCCCAAGGCTCACCTTGTGACACCTGTACGAAAGTCTTGTCACCTCGAGTGTGGCGTTCCGGCTGTGTCCGGACTAAGTTCTCTGAGCAACTGGATTTGTACTCCGCTGGCGTGCAGATCGTGCTTGCTCAAGCCAGAGTCAACTCGATCAAACAGTCCATGACTCTTGGCACTCATGGCGTTCTGATTGAGGCCTGCCATTTTCCTGAGTGCGAGCCCCGCCTCCAGCTGCAGGTGTTGCAGTGTGATCCTGAACGGGATGCCGAGGGGAAAATTGTTGATGCCGCAGTCGTGGAAGACCGGCCATCGACGTATCCAGTTGTCATGCTGGATAACGACAGCCAAGACGTACCCGGGCGAGTCGAGATCTATATGCGCGAGATTTTGCCAGACATGATCAAGCGAGAGCCTTCGCATTTCATGCAGGTCACTCTTCATACAGCCGTTGATGTCGCAAACCAGACCAACGACGAGCTGCTCAAGAAGTCACTCGAGCTGTGGGGGCTAGTCGAGATCTTGGACCGCGAGCGTCAGTGGACCATCAACGCGAAGACCTGGGGCGAAGACACCCCGGCCAAATCGATCAAAGAGGACACCGACGGAGAACTTTTCAACACCATCTGCCTCCAGCTCGCTGCCGCCACGGAGAGAAAGGCGGCAGCGACCAGCAAGGCTCTCCTTACTGGCATGCAGCGCGTGCTTCAGGACAGCAAAGTCAAGATCGACTTCAACATGTATTTTGCGGTTATTATTTTACTCAACTGTGTTGAGAAGTCTAGCTGGGCTTTCAAGGCCTGGGAGCAGGAGAACCTACGACATCTTTGGCCGTTGGAGAAAGAACCGGTCAGCTTCGCGCAGCAGGGCTACGTTATCGCCAATCTGTTACACATGCTCTTGGGCATTCGCAAAGCGCTTCCCCGGACGACACGCCGGGAAATTGATGGCAAGCTGGTTACCGAGGAGGATAATCCGGCCATTCGGGAATATTTCGAAGCTATCAGTCTTGACTGTGAGTGTTTGCCCCCGTTATAGCCCAACCCCCGTTCAACATAATCTAACACCTTTCTTTCCAGTTGCCCAAGTCAAAGCTAAACAAGAGCGTCCCGCCTTTTCTCCCACTGATTCCCGCTCCTTTGAGCTCCTCTTTTGTTCAACTCTCCTGCTCCCCGGCTCGGAGTGATGGATTATTCCGCTTATCACGCCCTCAATTGACGCTAATTGCCTGTTGAGAGGGCCCAAAGCTCTCCCACCCTTCAACTTTTCCATTCCAGCTGTGGGTTACGGGGCGAATAACCTTCTTGTCTTTTTCTTTCTTGAACGCCACAATACCCACGGCTAATGACTGAATACGCCATGTACGATTATGAGGTCTTTTTTTTTTCCGACGCTGGAAAAAGGCCACCTAAGGTGCGGCAATGGCTTCACTAATGATGTAATGCATCTACCCTTTTTTTCTCCCACCGTTCATTTTTATGTCCTTGGTTGATAGGGCAGCAGGGAACGGCAATTAGTTGGACTGTTCGGGAGCAACAAAAAGGACCGGTAGGGTAAAACAGATATACTTATAGGAAGTAGTAGGGGCCATAGATGGCATTGATAATAGCCTTCCCCTTCTACGATAGATTAGTACCAGACTCAATGCGGACCCAGACAACACCAATCTACTTGGCCGGAAACCATAGACAACGCAACAGTGACACTTGTTTTCCACTGACGATAATCGTCAAGCAATGCACGCTGGCTTAACCCCCAACCCTATCAACGAACACTCGATTTAACATTCCAATTCCCACACAGCGCTAAACCGCCTGGTATCTACCATCACGTCATTCATCACTTCTCCCGGTCACTCGCTACACTCCCTCCCGTCTCCCGCCGCTCGAGGGCCCCCGGCCCTGGTGCTGCCGCCGACCGCTTCGGCTTCCGAAAGCAGGCGAACTCGCCCTTGCTCGCCTCCCGTAGCCTCTTCAGCACCGCACGCATCTCAGGCAACTCCCCCTGGAGGCGAGAACGCGCATCGTTGTCGGTGCGGCTATCGAGCTCCTGGTAGATAGAACTCTGCAGCTCCGTCGCACGGTCCGTGGTATAGTGACCCAGGGTTTGAGCGACAAACTCGACGTCCAGGGTTGCCTGCATCAGCGCTTCTAGATCGTACCGGGGCCGAGTTTGGAAAGCGTCGAGTAGCTCACGAGAGGCTTGCTCGAGAAGGTAGGAAAGGACTTCGGAGGTGAGGGAGGCCGCGGTCGTGGAGACTTGGGTATGTACGAGGACGAGGCTGAGGAGAGCCTCATACACGTAAGGGCGTACCGAGCGCGGCCGGCTGCCCGCGGCAGGGGCCCAGTCGGGTGAGCTAACCCCTGCGCGGATGATGCGCCGGAGAGATTCGATCGACGGCCGTGTGTAGGACTGGAACAGACGGGCATCGATTTGGGAGAGCACATCGCGGATGGTCTTGGTCTCGTCAGTGAGCTTGACGGAGAAGGCGTTTTCAAACTGAGTGTTGAGAGACGGAACGACAGTCGCGCGCAGTGCTTGGAGATTGCTTAGTGTTAGGAGCATGCGGACGTTCTAGAGGAGTGAATTCATTAGGTTATGCCGTACAATGGAAGAGTAACAGTAAAGGAAAGGTCTGGGGAAGGGGGTTTTCGGTTCCTTACCCTGTCGCCTGCATCAATTGTCCCCCCACCAAGTGCCGACGGTGGAATCTGCGAGACCGCTGGGTTGGTGGCCAAAACATAGCCATCTCCCTCGACCGTCCATTCGTCACCGGCCTTCTTCGGAAACCGCTCCGCATTCTCAACCATCCCACTAAGGGCCTTGTAGAGAGTAGTCACATACTGGCTACGCACCATCTGTAGCAGCTTGGTCGGCGGGGGGAGGACAATATCCCCAGCACCCGGCCGCGACATGGCTTCAGAAATGTACAGGATCTTCTGCATGCCGCTCAGTAGGGCGCCTTCAAACGCAGCAAAGCTCGTAGGCATCCTGGTGACGTCGCGGGTGTCCGGCGACCGGTTCCAGTCCTCCACAAACTTAATGTTCTCCGCGTCCCTATTCCACGCCGCACATAGGGCTGTCACGCATCTCTCTCGCGCGACCCCGACTAATGTCTTGACTCGCTCGACTTCGGCAACATCGCCGTTCCCTACGGGGGCGATCGACGCCATGTCCGAGGCCCCGCTTCCCACAAGTGCTAGCATCTTGGAAAGGAAGTGCACACCGCTAAGGGAGTTGGACCAAGGCGGCCAAAATGCAAACTTTTCCCAGGCCTCTCCTCTCTTTGGTGAGGGCGGGGGAGGGTTGTTGGGATCTAGGTTGAAGCGAGGATCTCGTGGTGTCAACGAGCCGGAAACAGACCCGTTACCAGGGGTTGCTGGAGACTGGGGTGGCATGGGAGAAAAGAGTAAAGAAATATCTTCCGGGGGCGGGCCCGCAAAGAACATAAGAACATTGTCCCGTATCATGCTGACAAGCTCGACAGTCCCCTTTTGAAGATCAGAAGTACCCTGTTGGGAAAGCCGGTGGTGGTTCTCAGACTCCCCACGGTAGCCAAGCGGCATGCTCTTCTGCGCCTTACCATCGATGAAGCCTTGTACAGTTTGCCAAAACTCGAGGACCTCGCCTAGAATGCCCTGGGATGAAAGGAGGGTGTTGAGGAAACTAACGTTCATCTCCCAGAGCTCGATGACATCGGACAAATCGAATGTCTTGGACATCATTTCGATCGACTGTCGCCCCAGAGTCCGCATGTGGCTAGCAATAGTCTGCGGATCCGGTTTCTCCGCGTTTGCAAGCCGGCGCCGGAGAATTTCGATCTCAACTTTGGATCGATCCGCCGTGGATTGGATCTTGCTCTTCAGATAATCGTAGCGGCTCAACAGCCAGACCCAGATGGGGTTGTCCTCAACACCAAGCTCTAAAAGCAAAGTAATGAGTTCCATGTGCTGTTCGTCTTGTGATTGCCCAGGCGTGTCTGACTTGGTTATGTTATAAGGTGAAATAAGCCGTCGCCAAATGTCACGCTTAAGCACTTGTATCTGCTCCTCAACGTCATGCCACATACGTGCTGCGAGGACGATGCGATGCAACTGGTCAACGGTGGGCTGCGATGACTTGAGCTCCTCGGCCAGCTGCCTCGCCTCATCCGCAAATTTCCGTGCCTTGGTGTACTCCTCCACCAGTGTCTCGTGATCCTTGCGTTTGATGCTGTCCGCTATTGCCGCACTGGCCTCGACGTACTCTTTGTACTGGTCGAGCGAAGCCGCAACTGTCTTGAGATTTTCCTCCTTCTCCCGTCCCCCGAGGGCGGGACCCCATACATCCTCTGCCTTTGCCGAGACATCGAGAAGAGGTGCCTTTACTCCCAGCACGCCATATTCGCTCTCCTTGATGAGCGCATTCTTCTTGCGGGGATCGGCCGCGGGCGAGTGCGGGCTGACCAAAGGCGGGGGGCCGCTGGTACTCCGAAAGCTACTCCTGCTAGCGTGTCGAGAGTGGTTACGGGCCCGAGGATGCGGTGTCGGGTCCGCCCCCCGGTACTTCATCTCCTTGTAGACATTGTCGATGGTCGCTTTGGCACGAACAAACCGCTCGAAATTAGACTCCACGAGAACTTTGAGCGATGCTGATTTTTGATCGATCGATCGGGACAACAGGTCGAGACCGCTAACTAGGGACTGTGTATCGGCCGTCGCATGCATCTGCGAGAGGAATAGCGCCGGCGAGAAAGTCGTCGACGATAGCAGAAATCGGTTACCTGATCGTACCCAGCAATCAGTTATCACAGCCACTGTCACCTGATGGCCCGGCGCAAAAGCGCCTTCCTGGCTCGCATCGCAAACTTACGCAACCTAACATCATCTTGTAGTGGTACCCCGAGATGCTTTAACGTTCGAACCACACTCTCTGTCGTTCCTAAGGGATCTGGCTCGTCCTTCTGCACCAGATTGGCAACCCCGCTACCCGAGCTCTGGGACCCCGGAACAAAGCTGGCCCGGGTGCCTACCGCCCTCTCCAAGGCCTGGTATCTCGACTTTCGGCGGTTGGCCTTTTTCTTGACTGTCTCCTCGTCCGATGCATCACTCTCGTTGTCCTTCTCAGTCGGCCATTGGACGGGATTAAGAGTCGAAATTTGGTAGAAGTCGAGGACCGACCGCTCAAGGTCGGCCATGGTGAGCAGCTAAGTGACAGTGAATGCCGCTGGATTGGCGCGGATGGTCAGACTGGTCGGGTCTGAATGCACTTCCCAATGTCATGTTACTGTCTCTGGCATAATGGTGTCGTTCGGCCGGTTGGTGATTAACTCAGGAGCTAACTTCACGAAACGGCTCAACGAGCGGCTGGAAGACCTTTTGTGGGGTTAGGTGGTGGCTTGTTTCGCAGGGGTTGAGTGGGGCCCTGATCCTCGATCATGCCCGCTGCCAAAAGTGAAACAACGCAAAAGTATCCGAGTGCACCAGGCACCATGTCATTTCGAGGCATCCAGATGCGATCAAGTGCACGGCTCACCGCCCTGCACACTGCGGGCTTTCTGCCACATTTTGCGCGTCATGGAGCCTTGTCAGATTCGACAGCAGTCGGTCGGCTCGGTCTTGTTGCCACCGACCGACGGCAACCGAGGCGGCAACCCTGTTCTGCACGGGCCTCTGCCGTTGTCCCGCAGCCAGATCCTGCATCACTGGAAGTGGGCTCGGCGGCTTTGTGGGCTCATGGGTTGGTTTGACTTTTGGCCGCAGCTCCATTCGTTGATCAGTTTTTATCTCCGCGTCAATCACCAGCCCAAACACCTTTCTACCGCAGACTCGGCGGCGGCTTTCTCTGCGACGACCTTCCCTCACTTTTAATATCCTGTCCTTTTCTCCTATTAACTTTAGTATTATCCCTGAAGGACAGGCAAAATGCTGGCCCTCCGCTCCATTGCTGCCCCGGTGCAGCGCCAATGCTTTCGTGCAGCTCCCCGCGCGGCCTTGACCATCTCGCTGCAGGTTCGACCAAAAAAAGTCCCGACAGCCTCGGCCTCGAATTTCTTCTTTACTAACACCAGTCACTCCCTCACAGAACCAGCGCATGTACTCGTCGCAAGACCGTGTCGCCAAGTTTAACGGACAGAAAGATGCACAGGTAGGCAGACACATAAGAACCCCTCCAGCGCATGCGCCCGCCAACCGCCGCTATGTTTGCCTTGGCATATGAAAATCACTCAAAAATACATGGGAGGGCAACAACATCATGTAAACACAGTCGCGCTAATGTGTACTTGGAATTCAGGGTCGCTACACAGTCAGTCTAATCGAGGGTGATGGCATTGGTCCCGAGATTGCCGTCGCTGTCAAAGACATCTTCGCCGCCGCCAAGGTTCGTTCGTTCCCAGCTTCCGTTCGCCCGGCGTCAGTCAGATATTTACAAGGGAACAATTTTTAACATTGTTGCAGACCCCTATCAACTGGGAGCCCATCAACGTCGACCCTATTCTAAAGGATGGCAAGACCGCGATTCCCGACGCTGCCATTGACAGCATCAAGAAGAACAAGATTGCCCTGAAGGGTCCCCTT
The DNA here is from genome assembly GCF_033296635.1 of Dichotomopilus funicola. Lineage (NCBI taxonomy): Eukaryota > Fungi > Ascomycota > Sordariomycetes > Sordariales > Chaetomiaceae > Dichotomopilus > Dichotomopilus funicola. Next base: position 142,778 of record NW_026944027.1, read on the forward strand.
GCTGTATGTGCACTCGATTATGTGCCTTGTCGATTATCAGGGATACCGGAACCCATACCTGACCGTTGCAATAGACCCCAATTGGCAAGGGCCACGTCTCTCTTAACCTTACGCTCCGCCGCACATTCAACCTCTTCGCCAACCTCCGCCCATGTCGTTCCGTTGCCGGATACAAGACACCGTACGACAACGTCGACACCGTCCTCATCCGCGAGAACACCGAGGGCGAGTACTCTGGCATTGAGCACGTTGTAGTGGATGGTGTGGTGCAAAGCATCAAGCTTATTACCCGCGAGGCCAGCGAGCGCGTGCTGCGCTTCGCCTTCCAGCATGCTCGTGCTATTGGCCGCAAGAAGGTTCGCGTCGTGCACAAGGCCACCATCATGAAGATGAGCGACGGCTTGTTCCTCACCGTTGGAGACCAGGTCGCCAAGGAGTTCCCCGATATCGAGTTCGACGCTGAGCTGCTCGACAACACCTGCCTCAAGATGACCACCGACCCGGTTCCCTACAACGACAAGGTCCTGGTGATGCCCAACCTGTATGGTGACATTCTGTCCGACATGTGCGCTGGCTTGATTGGTGGTCTGGGTCTAACACCCTCGGGCAACATCGGCGATGAGTGCTCCATCTTTGAGGCCGTCCACGGTTCCGCCCCTGACATTGCCGGCCAGGGCCTCGCCAACCCCACTGCCCTCCTCCTCAGCTCCATGATGATGTTGAGGCATATGGGCCTGAACGAATACGCCGACCGGATCGAGAAGGCGGCATTCGACACGCTCGCTGAGGGCAAGGCCCTGACTGGTGACCTCGGTGGCAAAGCCAAGACGCACGAGTATGCGGCCGCCATCATTCAAAAGCTATGATATCCCTGTATAGACTGTACGAGTACTGCGGCCAACTTTCGATAGCATCTTCGCTGGTCGTTAACGATGACGATTGTAATGACCTCTTCCAGTGGTATCTTTTGCGAGTGAATTTGGGATGTCGACGTACTAGTAGGAACAAGGTCTGTGGAAGACTTGAGGCTGCGGCTGGATGCTGACCTGAGGCACCACACCCTCAAACGGATCGTCCGCCGAACTCCCTTCACCAGCTGCGCCGATGAGGCCGGGCCTGGCACGTGGGCAGATTCCTTTATTTAACTGGAAGAACGTTGCCCTGGTCTCGACTAGCTGTGCGAGCTCCTCGGACACCGAAGAAGTCAGATAAACCCTGGCTGCTACTCACACACGTCAACAATCAACACAACCTTGATCAGCACGATAAGCTCCCCTCCCGCTATGTACCATTCAGGGGCTGGATATCAGAAAACCATGACAAGAATAATCATCATCCCAATACACCCCACAACCGCTCCCAGTGCTGTGTTTTCCGCAACGTGTGCAAAGTCGGCCCGAACAAGAACAAAAGGGGTTGAGCCAAGCCTTTCGTGCTCCCAAATATCCCATAACATTTACTGAAAGCTCCCCGATTCCTACTTACTTTGGCCCCATACGTAGTAATGGCATCAATGTTGCTCTGTGGCGCAACACATCGCGACCCTTCACTATCCCAATGATATTGCCTGCAGCCAGATAACCCCAAACCCCGGCACGATAGATCACCTCGTCAGCCAACTAATGCTCCGTAGAACAGTCCATCACTCGTCATGTGCTGGGCATCCCATCGCCGCAGGCCGAGTCTCTGGGGCTCGACGGGCGCGTGACAAGGATCGGGTAACCAGGGGCGGGAGAGGCGAAAGGAGGATCGCGGAACGGCTGCTCCCCCCTCTAGAGCCAAGACTTTTTGTATTTCTCGTAGATCTCTTGGCTTTTCGGCTCCCTCGCACCCTGGGTCATAGGGCGTGTGCAGAATGAGGCCGAGATCTTGACTCCTCCTCAATGTCGGGACTTCCCTTCACGCATGCCATTACCAAATCCGGATGAGGTAGCCCTAGTTTTGTTTCCCGGGCAAAATGCATACATCATGGCGGGAAAGAAGGTGTCTCCTGCGTTCAAATTAGCAAACCTTAACAACCTAACTGGGTGCGGCGTGCTGGGAAAAGTCGCGTATAGCCACCTCCCCTCCTTTGAATGGTACAACGGGAAAGCGGGTGTGGGCCCGGAGCTTATATCTCCAATACTATGTACTCCGACACTGGCCCGGACTCCCTCTCGTCAGAAAAGATGGGGACCCGTGGCGTTTTGTCTCGTATCAACGTGGCTCACTAGCCGTCGGGAACTGCATCTTCAACGGGGACTTATTTAATTGGTCAATCCCTAAGGGGAACAAACAGGGACAGCCTCTTAGATGAAGCTCGTGGGCAAGTCACGGAGATCAGTCATGCCTAGATAATCCGCCGAATGTGTCGAGCACGCAAAGCCCTCACAGCGGACTACACGTGTTCAACGTCCCTCTTCCCTTCCGCGGGGGATTGCTTGCTTATGCGCGGCACGGGCCACAAGTAACGGGACAAGAGAAGAATGGAGAGCGAACACTCAACCGGATCGGCCTCACGGGAGGTTTCGTTTGACAAAAAGGGCCGGTCTCATGGGCCGTTCGCCAAGCGGTCGAAGGTGGGGATGGGACGGGTCAGAGGCGCACAAGGAAGCGGGAAACCGAAGGATTTTCCGCGATGAATCGCCTTTCGGTGCTGGTCATGATACGGGATGTTCTCGCCAAGATATGTGTGTCTTGCCGAGTATTGCAACATCGTCAAGGCGCACGAAAACTCTGAAGCCCAATGCCATGGCTCGTTCTTTTTCAAGAACTTGCCAAGATGCCTTTGAATATGCGAAGATAGAAAATCAATCAACCCAGTCGAGCCAGTGCCTCGCCCAACCTGGAAGTAAAAAAGGGAAAGTCCACTAAGACCAAACCTCGCCGTTGGCCGCACTTACCAAACCGAGACGGAGGGGAGCACTTGATTGGACAGAAATTCCCAAACCCCAACCCTGGCATGCCTGGGGCTGGCACCGACAAGCCGCTAAAAAACTCAAAACTGTCTGGGGCCCCACAGAACGGGTTTAGGAAATTCATCACGCACATAACCTCGTCTCTGAGTTTGGAATATTCGGCCTGTACAACCAGAGCCGGGGACTGCAGCAATCGAGCCACACAGCAGGAACGGCCGTGCAACCATCCCCAACCCCAAACATTCCACGCTGACCGGAAAATCACTCAACCTCAGCCGCCCCCCTTCCTCTGCGCTACTCTCCTTTTGGACTCTCGACGTCGTCCAACCATACACACATCGCCGCTCTCCATCGGGACAAAGCGAGCTTCGCGAGCGCACACGACACACTTCCCCAACATCGGCTCCTGCACTTTTCACAGTGCTGACTGATAATACCGGAGCTGCAAATGATCCCCATGAGCCACGTAGATCATGCCTCGAGACCGTGCCATTCATGCAGCAGACTCGCAGGGCGTCTGACCACTTTGGCACACCGACGCCAAGCCCTTGTACAATCGTCCAACGAATTGGATGGCGACGCCCGCGTTTCCCATGCATGCCGCCCCCCAAGGCACGAGGACAACCACGACGGCTCAAGGTGGCGCCGTTCATGATTGGGATGATAAATGGGAGTCTTGGTCTGTGGCGGCGTTATGGATGACGACTTACTGGGTCGTTGATGCTAAGTGAGCTTCTGGAACAAGCGGTAAGTCCGGACCTTGAGGTCGACTGGGAGCGTGACGATTCAAAATTTGGTTTGCCTGCGTGGGCATGGGAAGAGGAAACTTGGAGCGTTCCTAGTTGCCAGCCGCAATAAGCGCCTTGCCAATTTTGCTTTGCTCCGCTTCAGGTATGACGACGGCGTGGGATGAATGAGGCAAGTAGGGCAAAGGGCAAGCAAACATCTGCCATCTCGGTTTCGCCCCGGCCCACCTTCAGGTACTAAGGTATCAAATTTCACGTCCCGCCATCCTTCTTCCTCAACCACTCCCCTACATGGAAACCCGAACCGTGCTCATGGTTTCGCGGAAACTTACTAGTTAGCTTGGTGAAGTATTACCGCCCTTGGCCGGTGTGTCTAGACTCAATTCTTCCTTCAACGCCTGAAACATACATTAGCCTCGTCCGGGGGAACATGAGAATCAAAAACAAAGGTGTGGCATGGCACTCATGCTGTTGTCAGGTTACACCCACGCGGGACAATTTCTGGGGTTGATCACCACTCCCCACACCTTTTTCATTAACGAATGCTAGTGAGCAAGGACCAAAATGTTAAGGCTGCCGAAGGCCAGCATGGAACCAACGGAAACTGCAACGTCAGGGATGCCGGGGTTCGCGTGAGAGCGGGATCCGGCGTGCTCACAAATGGCTCACTGTTTCTGCACACTCTGACGGGCTTCTGGCCTCGTCACGCATGTCCGATCAAGGTCCACATCCAAACCTGACATTCCCGAAAACCGCACCTGCATTCATCGCCCTGCGTCCCGGTAACACCTACGATTAGAAAACATGACGGTAAGGTGATCCGGTTGGACCGTGCCGTAGCCCCAGGTGTTGAAGAGTCCCCAGATATAATTTCCCCGTCCCCCCCCCCTTTATTCTTCCTCTCTATTTCTCATTTTAACATCGTCACACTTCATCACCTTCTACATCATCCCACACACCCATTCAGTCAACAGGCCCTCGCCTCACTCACCGCTTGACTCTCTCCACTCAGCACCCCATTACCTTCATCCACAATGCCTGCCCACCAGGAATCTCTCAAGGCCACTCTTGAGAACAAGGGTGTAAAATTCCATATCAAAACTGGCAACTCCAAGTGGCAGTGCACTGTTCTTGACCGCGCTACCCAGTAAGATCCATCTTCAGAAAGCATCCGCTACCATTGGAGATAAGCTAACCCATCTGAATAGCGAGAGGCGCAAGTCCGAGCGTACTGACTCCACTGATTCGGTCGCGTCTAACGCAACGACGTCGTCCAATTCGAGCACCAAGTCCCATTAAAACAGCCATCGCACCGAGGAGCGCGGGTGACCATGGGAACATAGCCAGTCTTCGCCTACCTCGGTGGAAGCGAGTAACTGCGGTCGATGGCTCAACAGGTCACGGTCCCTAGTCTCGTTCTCTGCCTTTCACGCATATACCCACAGCAACATGGAAACGGAGTACTGGGACATCATTTCGGGAACTTCCAAGGAGGAAGAGACAGTTGGTGTTCAGGGGCAGAAGGGGACGGAAAACAGGGGTTGGTGGAGAGATGGATACTACTGACGGATGGAGCGGAATCAGACGGTTTTCCTGTTCCGTGCGGGAGAGACAGGGAGATGCCTGATAAAAAGTGCTGCGGGATAAAAGGAAAAGGCACCGGATGATGCAAGAAGGGTTTGGATGGTGGGTGGAAATCCAACGAAGGACGGTGGAGTCGGATCAACCCGGTGGGCCCCAAACTTTCAACGCACCCACATGTGTGTGGGAGAGCGCTCCGATTTCCGGGTTTCGCGACACCGAGTCGGGCTTTTGCTCCACGGGAACTCCGTCTTGTCCGTTCACCTTCCCGACCTGTCCGTCTGGTGGGCTATCTTTTACCCCTTCCTCTGTCGGTGTGTTCGCCTCATATACCCTCTTTTCCTTGTATTTCCAGAGTCATTGGTTGGGGGACAAAATTGGCTTTCTCTTTGTTGAATCACTCGGTAAGACGGCTTGAGGATTCGTCATGTGTTTCTCAAACCGTCCAGGGAGTTTTAGAATGAGACTGTGTCATGATCATGAAAGATTGGGGAACGCCCAAACAGTAATCCAAGAATTACCGCCATGAGGGATATCACGCAAAACGGTGTACTAAACGTATGACCGGTAGGCCTGCTGGCCGCAGTGACCAGCCTCTCATGCGTTGGGGGAGAGGTGCCGGGACCTGAAGCAAAGGACGTGCAGGTGAACAGGCGTCTCACTCGAGGCTACAGTGCTAATGCAGTCAGCAACCCACACCACCCCGATAAGGGACAGAAGTGACCTGCATGGGCGGGCACGCCCGGAAAGCTTGTTTTTGCTGAGCCTTGTCCGCCTCGCCGGTGCGCCAAGTCCTAACAATCGGGCCCATTCTTAGGAATTAGGACGGCAAGTCTCCATGGGCTCAACAGGAGTTGTGAAAGCCTCCGAAGGGCGTGTGATGGCGAGGGGGGCCGCGTGGCGATTCGTATTGGGTAAAATTGCTGGAGCGCAGGTGTGGCACTAAAAGTCAATCGTGGGGGTGGGAAACAGAGTGTGGTTGGTCTCAAATCCGGTCGACCAATCCTACTTTTTATGATCACAATTTAGTAGGTGTTCCCGAGAAGGGAGGGGATATCTCTACCCGTCAGCGATGTGGCAATGGGGCACTGAAAAGTCTCAATTCATCGTTTTATTTTGACCCTCCTGAGAATCGACGCCCTCAGCGAGGTGAGTGGGCCAAGCCGTCGTCGGCCAAGCTCCATGCTAAGTAATGTCAGGGTAAGTGGAGGAGCGGAAGAGCACGACTCGTTCTGTTTCAGGCTGGATTACAGACTTTTGCTTCACCTCCTGCACCATTGCATTCCGTAACCGTATGCTGTCAATTTCGATCATGTGAGAGGCTTGCAGAGTCGAATCGGATGGAGGGCTTGGCGGTTCAAGACGCCGAATGGCCGAGCCTGGACGGCCGTTCCCCCCCGTTGTCCTTTCGGAATTTCTATGCCGCCTGTGAGTTAGAAATGTGTAAAAATAGTGGTAATTTTAGGATAGGTTCTGGTCATTATGAATCGGAAGATTCTTATCGCCTTCCTCCGCAGTGGATGGGGGATAATCATAATAATTATATCAGGTCGGGTAAGTTTTCAAGCACCCAAGCAACAAAAAAAGCGGCAGACCAAGTCCCTGGATCTTTCTTTTCTGCAAATCTGAAAAAGGACCAAAAAAATAAATCAAAAAAATGAAGGAAGACAAAAAAGAATAAATCAAAGTAGAGAAGAAAAACGGAAAAGAGTAAATCAATCAAAATCTGTTGAGATTTGATCGAATGTTAGGTACTTTTTTGTCCACAGTGAGGCAGTTACCTAACCCTAACCCTATAGCATAGTTACTTGGACCATGCTTGTGTGCTTCGGTTTGAAAAGTTGATTTCACAAACTCACAGGAGCTGCTCTGTCTGTATGACCGTGTCTGCATACGGGTCGGAAAGAAAAGTGCGTCACAAGCCCCTCTCTTAGCTCCCCTTTCTTTTCAATGTGTACAATACGTGTAACTCTGACATCAAATTGAACCTTTTCAACCGCGCCAAGGCATCCCCGGATTGCCTCATGTCTCAATTACCCATTTGATTTGCTGGGCCCAGCAGCCGCCGCCAATTGCGAGGACTCAACCCTTAGCAGCGGAAGGTCCGTTTCCCCAAGAACCTGAGAGCGCCTTGAGCGACGGATGAGGAGCGGCTGCGAACGGTCCGCTTTCCCACGCCTACGTAAGCTCCCTTGGCCAAGGCGCAGCTCCAGCCCCGGCGAACATAAAAGCGATTTCTCCTCTGTTTGGCCGCTGCACCACGACTCTCATCTGCAACCTCACATTTCCCTGCCCCCATCCGCGGCTGGCGCTATCAACCCGCCAGCGAGTTTGGGCTCCTAGAAGGGGCTTTTGTCGCAATGCCGGTTCCGGTCGCGGCCAAAGGTGAGCAAGAAGAGCGACTCTCAATTAACTACTCCCATCACCTTTCCTCCGAGCTTCCCCGCATGAGCCGTGGAGATCACGTCCCCTTGGCCGCTCAGGTGCCAGCCTGATGATGAAGTGGCGAAGACCCGTGAACGACACGCAATCCCATCTCACGTTTATTGCCCCCTTCCCACCTCAAAACAATGCCAACCGCGGGAGTTCCGTGTGTTTCTTTCATTTGCTCCGCTTTTGGGGTTCGTACACGTGTATATCCTCGGGTTTCTTAAAGCAGCTCAAGGCCCTGCGGGTTCCTTTTTTCATCATTTTTACGTTTAACCTCTTAGAAATAATGCCTCCTATTAACCGTCCCGCCATTGCTTCAGTCGGCATCGTCGCCGCCTCGGTGGTCGTCGCGGCTGCCATTGCCATTTACGAAATTCCAGAAGTTCGCCGGACTGCCGACGATGTTCGCCGTCGCATTGCCATCGCTCTTCATTCCCTAGGCGAGAACATCGACACAGACAGAGAACCTCGATTCAACCGCCCCGAGGACGCTGAAGGATTTTACCAAACACACGATATTGATGCAGACGAGGAAACGAGGAGGCGACAGCGGGAGGAGTTGATGTACTGGAATATGCATCGAACGAACCAGCGCCGACACGATCGTTCAGAAACGCAGCCGCGATCTCGTGGCTCGAGTTTTGACGACTTCCTTAGCCCGGACCAGTCTAGTGATAGTGGAACTTTCGTTTACAACACCGGAGCGAATGCTTGGGGCAATCATGGCTCTGACAACCTCCGCCGTCGCGGAAACAAACCGGATGGTGCCCGGAGCCTGAACGCTGCCATGCTTTCCAACCCCTTCGGCGACGAGCATGGTATCGAGCTAGACGAGTGCAGCCACCCTGTATCCCCTCCGCATACCAACGCCGCGTCAGACATTTACGATGCCACCCCACGGATTCAATCGCCCAAAATGACCCCGATTCAGCCCGCCCAGTCCCCTGCCGCGCAAGCGAAGGGTGATGTTCTGTTCGACTTCGAAGCCCACGGCGCCGGCAGCGAGTATGGCACAGCCCTGGAAGCCTCGCAGTACCCGCGCCAGAATGAAGTCCCGCGCTCCGCAACCCCTACGACCACTACCCGTAGTGTGACTCTTGAGCGCGAGCTCGCCGAGGACGAGTTCATGACCGCCGGCCAGGATGATCGCACCACCGCAGATGCGTATGCTTCCATCCAGGCCTGGGCGCAGGATTCATCCAACACGGGCTTTTACTCGCCGCTGCCCGAAACCCCGGATGCCCCGCTGTCTGACATGGAAATGGTTAGTGAGGGTCAACTGACGCCTACCGACTCGGGGTCGGTGGCCGGGTCCGGAGTAGATGTGGCCAACGATGCCGTCTCCGCCACGGAGGGCCGTGACTTTGACGTGATGAGCGAGTCGGACGCCGGTGCGCATACACCGGGAAGCTGGTCTGAAGTAGGGAGTGTCATTAGCGAGAGTGAGAGTGCCGCGAGGGCGTAAACCCTTCAGATGCCCTACTCTTGAGATTGGTGCTTGTTTGTAGATTATTTTCCTCTGGTCTGATTTTGGAGCAACCACTTTCCTCCGCGATACCATCACTCACTACGGCGTTCTAAGGTCACGGCGTTGAGAGGGGGCTGCAACAGGATAGGATAGATGGGATCAGAAAGGGGTTTTCGTTCGGTTTGCCGTTGACATTTCATTGGGAAAACTGTGTCTCTGGCCCCGCACGCTTTGGACGCAAGCGTCGTGTCACCGTCGAATTCAGGATGGTATGAAATAAAATATATCTTTGGCTTACTATCTTGATACCGCCCCACCACCTCCACCGCCGGCTCTACTTTCATGCCTCTCGGCGAGTCTAGGCTATTCGTGATCATCAACTTCCCCCTTGTTCTTCTCATACTCTACATACTCTCCATACAGCTCTTCAACCGACTGGCCCAGTAGCTCCGGCCAAAAGGTCTCCACTGCGTACCGGTGCTGCCGCAGCTTCTCGTTGAGTCGACGCACAGTATCTTTGCCAAAGCGATGCTCGAGGTAGGCGAGAAAATAGGCCGTGTGCTGGTAGCCACGGTCCCAGTCTAAGACGCGAGGGTAAGGGGTATTTAAGTCAGGGACGTGCTTTACCAACCGGGTTCTCATCAAATGTAGGGCAAATGGGGGTTAAACCAAGAATAGAGGAAGAAAACAAATCAAATCTCACCACCACCTGTCTCCTTCTTCCAGTGCGGAGGGCTCAGATCGCAGTTCAGCCGCACCCAGTCGGCCACGCCCTCGATTAACCCTCCCGGGCAGCTGCCGTGTGCGTCCCACTGGTAGCAGTGTACCAATTCGTGGGTCAGTACGCCCGTTATCTCATGGGTGAGGCGCGAGGGGGGTGAGATGGAGTTGATGTAGCTGAGCGAGAAGTGAATCTCTTTGTGGTCGCTATCTAGGTCGATCTAGATTGGGAGAGAAGGAAGATGGGGCCTTGTGAGTATGCGTCTAAAGTATATCTGCGTATGTGGGTGTGTGTGTGTGCATGATCGGTAGATCATTATGAGGGAACAGGCAAGAACCAACAGGGCAGCGGAGAAAGCGGAATGAATAAATGAGTGAAGAGATACCCCCGTAGTGTAGGCCACCCCGCCCATATCGCGAAGGATGAGCGTGACGGACCGGGTCGGCGGGACCGTGGTATGCTTGTCAGAGGGCGACCTATATAATAGACGAAGGACATTGTTTACGGCGGTGGAGAGCACCGTGGCCGAGTTGACAGCGCTGAGAAACTTGGCCGCACCGGGATGGTCGAGATCCCGTATTTCGAGCCGGAGTTTGGGCTTCGCGAAACTGTGACCACCGCTCGTGACGGCCTCATCGAGTGGTGGCAATATTTCCGATTCCGACTCCGGGTTCTCGCGGGTCCGTCGTGGAAGCGGGACGGGAGATGGAGTTGCAGTTGTTGCGGAGGTCAAGGCTGCAGTAACGGTCGAAGAATCGACCGGGCCGGTTGTTGCTTTGATGGCCATGGTGAAAAAAAACACAACGCGTAGGACTTCGGGGTGGGATAAGGATTGATGAAGAAGAAGAAGAAGAAAAAGTAAAGTTAAATATGTGGTTACTCTCGGAAACCAGTAACCGGTTTCGACGCAATTCTAGTCAGTTTTTGGATGCACGAAATATGGAGTCCTAAACTTTTTTGTTGAAGTCAAGTAACTTCGCCCACCACCCAATCGTATATCTTTGGTGCCTGTTAGGTTGTCACCAGGCTTCCGTCCTAGACGGCACCGTGGGGCAATATTGACTTGGAGTTGCGGGGTTGAGATTGGCGGGGCAGCCAAACAGCCCTGTTGGTGAGGTGATCATGGGTGTGGGCAGACCCACCTCTCCAGAGCATGCAGCGGGTTCCTGTGGACGGAGCAGGGGTTCGTAAGGTTGTCCCGCAATTGATAATCATCGCATCCCCGGCACCGCGCGCTTGTTGATCAACCTCTTCCCAGAGCTAATTTGCGACGACGGCCATCGCTATCATCACAACTACCTCCTATCTTCGTGTCGTTCCAGGATCTGTCCGGGTGCTTTCTGGTGACTTCACGCTGTCACTTCCTCGCTGTAAGTTTCTTTTCTTTCCATCCCACGTGTGACAATTGAGATACTTCTTTTTTTTGGCGGGGGCAAGCTCCTGCACCTTGTCGCACTGTCGCACTGGCACAATTGTGTTTATTTTCTTTCTTCCTTTTTCTTCGACGCCACCCGAGCCAACTAAAATCGCCGCTGACAACTTTCCCCCTTTCTCTCTTTCCCACTTCACAGCACACCTGCCATTTTGTCACCAACAACGCTCGCCATCCTCTTTTTGAGGACGAGAAGAAAATGTCAGAAAGAATGACCGACGAAGAGGTCGCCGACCTTATCGCCCTCTTACGCACCGATGCATCTATCGACACCAAGGTCCAGCAGGTCACAGCGATTAAGTCAAGCATCAAACAGCAAACCGTCCCCGACTCCTGTATACTCCCAGTATTCGAAGCTTTGCGCGTCGCGTCGAGCTCCCAACATGCGCTCCTTGTCAACGCCGGGTTCACGGCGCTTAACCACCTTTTCACGCGACTTGTGCGACAGGATCCCAAGTCCCTGACGAAGGAAGGCAGCCGCACATTGCCTCTGATTGTTGAGAAGCTAGGGGACCAAAAGGAAAAATTCCGCCAGCTGGCTATGCAAGCTTTGGCGACTCTCTACAAGGTGGCGCCGGTGGAAGTCGAGCGCTCGGTGCGCAACATTGCCATGGTGGGCAAGAGCACAAGAGCGAAAGAAGCCAGCATGCATTGGCTTTTGCAGGTGCGTATGCGGTTTCTTTTTGGCGTTGACGTAACACATCGCTAATAGAATTTTGCTTTAGATGCACCAGGAGAACGGACTCCAGTTTCGAGCCTACGTCCCAACTTTGATGGAGCTGCTTGAAGATGCCGACGGGATGGTTCGGGATGTGGCCAAGACGACCGTGATTGAGCTATTCAAGTACGATTGGATATGATTTCCTTCGATCCGATGCGCTCTTTTTGCAACATTAGCTAATAAGAAGACAGGAACGCCCCCGGACCGGCCAAATCCGATCTCAAGAAACAGCTCAAGAATTTCAAGATCCGCCCGGCTATTGAGCAGGCGATCGTGAAGGAGCTCAACCCACCGAGTTCCGCTCCCGTTTCGCAAACCGAGATCCTCGATGAGCCACCCGCTTCCCGCCCGGCCCTTGCCGCGAGCATGTCGTCCCACACCAAACGTCCGGTAACGCCCGCGCCACCAGAGAACGCGGCACCCGAGACCGTGGAGCCATCCTACGTCAACACGTCGCGTGAGCTGGAGGAGATCTTTAGAGAGATGCACGGCTATTTCGACGGCAAAGAGACAGAACACAACTGGATGAGGCGAGAGGAAAGCATGACTAGACTTCGGCGGCTCATGGCTGGGAATGCGGCGACTGATTTCCATGATCCGTTCCTGGCCGGCCTGCGGGCCCTCCTCGACGGGATTATCAAGGGTGTGGTGTCACTCCGGACCAGCCTTTCCAAAGAAGCCTGCAGTTTGGTGCAAGATACTGCCCGGGTTTACGGCCCAGCGATGGATCCCATGGTGGAAATCATCATGCAAACCTTCATTAAACTCACCGCCGCGACCAAGAAGATTGCTTCCGCCCAAGCAAACACAACCGTCGATATCATCGTATCCAAAGTAACGTACAACACTCGCATTATGCAGCACATTTGGTTTGCGTGTCAGGACAAGAACGTACAACCACGGCTTTACGCCAGCGGGTGGTTGAAAACCGTTCTAAACAAGGAGGCTCACCATAAAAATCATGTTGAGCACACGGGTGGCCTAGACCTGATTGAGAAGTGCATCAAGAAGGGCCTAGCCGATGCCAACCCCGGCGTCAGGGAGAAGATGCGGGCGACATACTGGGTGTTTGCAGGCATCTGGCCAGCCAGGGCCGAGGCAATCATGGACGGACTCGATTCGACCGCGGCCAGGTTATTGCAAAACGACCCCAACAACCCGAAGTCGCCTAAGAAGCCAGAGGGCGGGGTGCGGCCAGGCTTGGGTTTATCGAAAAGCACAATGGGGACCTCGAGGCCAAGCGTGCGGGAAGCCATGATGGCACAGAAGCGGGCCATGACTACTGCAACTGCTACCAAGACTCTCCCGAGTCGCCCTGGGTCGGCTATGTCGCACTTCTCTCCGGCCAAGTCAACGTCAGCAGCTACGCATGGGACCTCTGCCACCGCCACTGTGCGAACGAGGCCGGAGTCAACGCTTTCCACAGGGGGTATCTCCGGCGCCCCGATGCGGCCCGGGAGGAGGCGGCCCGAGATGGCAGCACGACCGGCCACGGCGGGACCTTACTCTGTTAGGAGCCACGATCAGCCGTCAGCCGAACAAACGAGCCCCCCCAGCCGTCCAAGGCCGAAAGCGGTCACACCGAAGTCAATTTCATCCTCACCAAAACGGACAGTTCCCAAGACAGTCCGGCCATTCCAACCCGCCAGCCCCGAGGACCCCCGGCTTCCCACACCCACCAAACTCGGGACTCCAAAGGGGCTGGGATCTCCTCAGTCTACTCCTTCGAGAATGGTACCGCCCGTCCTCAACCCACCCTCCAGCAGCCCGTCGAAAGCCCATGAGGAGTTCAGCCTGGTCGTCCCTGTCCTAAATAGCGCCGCATCGCCTCTCGGGGGAGAACAGCCCACGGTGCCTTTAGCCATGGACGAGGATATGGAAATGAGCATTTCCGACACGCGCAGACCGCTTGCCGAAGCGCCTCTCTTAGTACCTGATATCCCGCCGCAGACTTCTGCTGATCTTCGCGAAGTTGTTGACCCGGTGGCCGCCTCGCCGCCTGTGGTGGAAGCAGCCTCCCCTACCCCACCCAGCGCGGTGCGGTCATTGGAAGTCTACGAGGACCCCATGACAAGAGAGCAGCAAGTGCCGTTGCCCAAGCCTATGCTCGGCCCCGTTCTCGGGGATCGATCCGTCAACGAGGACGCGGCGATTCTGCAGCAGGCCGCGCAACAGCACCAGAAGCAACAAGAGAATGGCGAGCTCACCGGCTCTGTTCTCTCACCAGAAAAGATCAAGCAAAATACGCGCCTCTTGGACAGCGGTATCTCCAAGGTTCAGCAAAGGTCCCTTGATGTCCACGGCTTCCGCAAACTGCAAGGCATCATCCGCGACAGCGACACAACCAAGTCGCCCGCCGGCACCCCCCCGCTCCTCACCGACGCCAAGTTCGACGCCCTCCTCGCTGGTCTCTTCGACTACCTCGAGTCGCCTCTGGCCGCCCTGACCCCGGAAAAGACCCAGGATGTCAAAGCCCAGGTTCTGGCCACCATCAGGCTGCTCCTCAAGCGCATGCGCGCGTCCTTCCAGCCGCATATAGCACGAGGCCTCGAGAGCCTCCTTCGCGCGCGTGCCGCGTATGAGGGCCGCACGCATATCGTCAGCGGTCTGGAGCTGCTGGCGGCTGATCTGGCTGCCCTAGGCGACGCATCAGAGATTGTCATCGTCTTGTGCCGTATGCTCAGTAGCAACCTGCCGGGCGCCATAGACGACGACGGTCAGCACGCCGGCGAGGACAAACCCGTTGCGCCCCCATCCACCACCCCTTCCGACCGCTCCCTCAGCATGGGCTTGCACGTCCTCAAAGAGCTGATGGATGTGCGCGGGCCTGGGTTCGTGCCCACCGACAACGAGCTGGACGCGCTTGCCGGTCTTGTCGGCGCGTGCCTAGAGAGTGCTGAGTCGGCGGTGCGTATGGATGCGGTGCTCCTGTGCGTCGCGTTGCATGCGCGCGTGGGCGATGTGCGCTTCTGGGAGGCCATTCGGGCGAGAGGTGTCAAGGAGGACCCAAAGAGCTTGATTACGTACTATATTGTGCGGAAGCAGAGGGAGGTTGGCACTGTCGTGGGATAGATGGTTGTGGGTGGTATCCTATGCCATATTGGACGGGCGATCCGATTTTCTTTTCCGTCCCTTTCTTCGCTGTCGCCGCCTGTCTTGGGAGTCCGGTTAGTTACGACAACGCGAGCGGCGAGGCCTGTATTTTCTTCGATAATTCGATATTAATCCTGACAAGATAGGGGGGGTTCCTTTGGGCGGAAGGCGGCTAAGCAAAATTTGGCAGTATGAGGCTCGGAGCACGGCGTCTTGGTGATCTGATTGTTTCGGGGGCATGGAAGTGTTGGACGGGTTGGACCAAGGTTCCATTACCGTCATCCTATCACTAAGCTTGTATGAGGGTTAATGGATAGAACTGTGTGTTAATTCGATGTTGGCTACACTTGCTGGTGTGTCTGCTGGCGTGTCTGCTCTCTCGGTCAAGTGAGAAGGAGGCTATTATATCTCCTGTCTTGACCAAGCATGTGATTGTTTACTCTGTTCTCCTGTAGACCAGGTTAACGATCTTTTATTTACTCCTGTTCTACCTCCCTAGTTATCCCCAATCCTGTGAAGTTTCGTATGTTTTAAGGCCGAATCTTAACTAGTTAATTCATTCCCCATCACAAACATTTCGGCTATTCGCCGCTGAAAGCTGTCGCGGAGTTTTGCCATCACCCATCATATCCCTCTCCGTTGTTTGCTTCTCTCTGATGCCAAGATGCACCTTGTTGTTCCTCGATTCTGGACTTTGACCTGGGTGAACCCCCCGGATAACACCCCTGGCGACATGACAGGGAACCCCGGAAAGATCGCCCGATCGGTTTTTGTTGTTTCACTCCTCGGAGGACATTCACAACTGCCACTTCTCAGGGCGTTTCTCTACAGGGTAATTAATCTCAGAATTGATTCACTGCCCGTCCGGTTTGGGCATATTCCGTAATACATAACAGTCAAACAGGGGTCTCATCTCTGGGGTCAAGGTTTTAAACCTGGAGTCAATGTCTGAATGGATAGGGGGCATCGGGAGGTTTCGGTTTCGGTAATTTGAGGTTCGGTTTCTTGCACCGTACACTATGTCGGAGGTGGGATTGCAACGTTGATTCCCGAATACGTCGTCGAGTTGACCGCTCTTGTAGGCTGCCTGAAGAGCGACCGAGGCGGCGTTTTTTCACCCGTGGAACTCTGGATTACGAAGGGCCTTTCTGATTTACAGATATTGGATACGTTGCAGTACTTCGTAC
The DNA here is from genome assembly GCF_033296635.1 of Dichotomopilus funicola. Classification (NCBI taxonomy): domain Eukaryota; kingdom Fungi; phylum Ascomycota; class Sordariomycetes; order Sordariales; family Chaetomiaceae; genus Dichotomopilus; species Dichotomopilus funicola. Next base: position 159,054 of record NW_026944027.1, read on the forward strand.
CTCCTTTCCAAAGGAATTTGAACGCGATACGGAGTAATGTGGATCAAATCGGACTTTATTTAATTTCGAAGGACGAAAAATGGAAAGCCTGGACGAGGAGGCTTGCCCGCATGTATGAACGTTTAGAGACTGGTTCACATATCTCTGTCTCTTCTCTCTTTTGAGGTGAGGGTGGTAGTCGGGATACTTGGGGTATGGACAGGGGAAAGGGACGGGCCAGGCCGGCCTGAAGAATTCATCCGATCACCCCTTTCCAACGTCGTTGTTATGCAGCTGCCGATTCCCGAGATTGAGCAACCATTGCCAGCTATAATTGGTGTACAGTAATGCTATTTTGATAATTACCGTTGTCCCGATTCTGGAAAGTATTTGCCATCATCTAGCATGATGAATCGCTTCCGAAGAAACACCACATTTTGTAAGTAATACGGGCCGTGAGAAGGGGAGAAAATATTAGCAAGACTTTTGGATGGGTTCGACGTCTGAACATGGATCCTAGAAATAGTACGAAGTACAACCCGGTATCAACCGAACTGCTCACGGTTCACGATGACGGGGATTTGCTGCGGTGTGGTCCGTTATGTTGCTCTCGTTGTGGGGTGAGGTTTCGTCTCTCCTCTTTTTGCATCAAAAACCCCCTTGGAAATGGGCAGGGACCGGGTATTCTATCTGAAACGCCAAGCGGCGGGTGTTGTTGTCGGGGGATCTCTCCAAGGCCCTGGTTGCAGATCCCCACCATGATGTTTCTAACAGGACCCTAAAAAGATGGCTCGAGGATGGATCACTCATCAGTTATACCTTGGGTCGCGATTGAGGAATGTTGTCGAGAGGTTCTTGTGTAGCCTCTGTCAATGCAAGGACCGATGTGCACTCTTTTTTTTACACCATACTATATTTTTGCAAACCAAGGAGTGTGATTCTTGAAACGTGTGGTGATTATGGAGGCTGGGTGGTGTCCCTCGCTGTGGCCAGAGGGCTCCTGAGAGGTGCTTGGAAAGCTAAATAAACGGGCGTTAGTGGCAGTTGTTCTCAATATCGCAACTCACGGTGAGAGTATGGGGATTGTTACGGTATAGCTATATCTGGCGGATTCGGTGATGGGGTGTGCCATAATCCTGCCTACCTCAACGGCCATGATTCCATTGGGTTTAACGAACAGTGTGGAAGGAAGCCATCAGACGGACATCTCATCGATCAACGGGGCTCAGTCGTGGTCAGACATTGGACGATGACTCTGTGCTCCCTTCTTCGTCAGCACCTTTCTATTCTCAGGTGTGCTGTTGGTGGCTTCGCTCATTGTGGCTCACAAGAAATGTCTGGTGCGGGAGAGGGCTTTGAAAGCCGAAGCTGAAGCGAAGCCATTCACTCGCTCAGGTTTTCGGGGGACATTTCCGTGAATTCAGGCTGGCACACAGTCACGTTTTGGCAATCCCAAAGTCTCGCGATTTCTAGAACGTCTTGACCCTTAACCCAGCTGACTGGCACAGAGAAGATTCAGTCCCCTCGGGATGCAGAGGCTGCGCGTGAGCATCGAGTAACGTTGGACATCCACGCCGGTTATGAGAACGAGGCCCTCGTTTTGGAACGTGGACTCAGTCACTTCCATGGAGGTACGTACCAAAGAGCGAGACCTGGCCCCCATGTTTCAGAACGAACATCCGAAAACGGCGTGCTAGTTGGGGAGTTGATTCAAATTGCCAAAGAGGTATCTCCGGAAGAGGGGTTGGCCCCTGGAACCACGATGATGCTGGCGGTAAAAAGAGATTTGAGGAATTCCAGGCACACGAGATGAAGTGGTGGATGCAGCATTCTGGGCACCTAATTCTGGGCCCTTTCAACGCTCAAAAATTCGGGTTCCCGGATCCACAAGGGTTTCCTGACGCGGCTAAGAATGGAGACGGCCCGGCGACTGCTGCGGGGTCCAGTTACCATTGGCTGTCTTCCCCGCCCCTGTGCTGCCCCTTGTGTGCCCCTGACCGCATACCTCAGCACCCTGCCAGGGCTGCAAGGACCGCCCTTTTTGATGGAAGACACAGCACCTCCATGCACCAAACACAGAGGCCCGCACCTGCGACCTGGAACGGCTCTCTGTGCTGCCAAATGCACACAGCCACTTCAACGGCTCCCACCTAGCGTGTCCTGCCGTGGGTCTTTCCCCATTTTCACCATTCTCAAGCTCCTGTCGACCCAGGTCGAGGTGGTGCTGTCGGCTCAGGGCGTCCGCCGAGTGCGTTTTTCTTGTCCCCAACACGCCCTTGATACTGCTTTTCCGGCCTCACGATCTCAAGTGTCCCCTGTGCAGTTCCTACTGCACAAGGCTTCTTGACCTAAATCTCAACGAGCTGCTGGGTTTCACCTAGGTGGTCCCGCTTTGCTGAGCAAACACTGTTTCTTTCCTTGGCCCTCACACACACCCGTTGGCCGCGCTTAGCGAACCGTATTTCCTACAGCGTCTCCAAAACCGATCTGTGCTTCTCTGCCTCTCGCCGGGCAAGAGAGAGTTTAGCAACCTCACTTTGTCCGCCCTCGCAACAAGCCAGCACTGGCGGCCCCCTCGAGGTTGGCCCCCTGCTCCGCGACCGCCCCTCGATTGCCCCCTGCACCTAACGAACCACGACACTTTGGATGACCCGACTAAGCTTGCATTGACTTCGCACAACTTGAGACGGCTGGCGGATTGCCCTTTGTTCCTCGGCTTCCAACGACTTGCCGATACTGGAAGACCGACCTACGAATAACGCATTGCGCCACGGCGAGGCGAAAAACAAAACACAAGAAAAGGAGTTACTCAGGGCTAGACGAACGGGTTTCTGTCCCCTTCGCCCTGCGAAAGCCCATTACCGACCACCCGTTTGGTTCCCTGCCGGCCCCGACTGGCCGGAACCAACTTGATAGACACATTCGCTATTAAGGGGAGGAGTTCTTTTGTCACCTGCCATCACCATGGACGACTATCTGGATAGCGCCATGGACTCAGATGATGTCTTTCCCTGCAAGGGATGCGGCGAGGTGGGTGTTGATATCCTGAGGTTGTTCACTAAGCTTGATCTAACATGGAGGCGCTCGGTAGATTCTAGAGGAAGGGAAGGCCTTTGAACTGGGTATGTTCCAATTCCCCTCCCGAGAACTTCTTCCCGCCTACTGCCTTGAGATCACCGACTAACCAACCCAAATAATAGCCGGCAACCGATGGCATCTCGACTGCTTCCGCTGCAACACCTGCAACACCCTTCTCGACTCGGACGCGAACCTCCTGCTTCTCGGCGATGGCTCGCTCATCTGCAACAACTGCACGTATAGTTGTAGCGCCTGCGGCAATAAAATTGAGGATCTCGCGATCTTGACCGGTGACCAGGCCTTCTGCGCAACCTGCTTCCGCTGTAGGAACTGTAAAAGGAAGATTGAGAATCTGCGCTATGCGAGGACGTCACACGGGATTTTCTGCATGAACTGCCACGAGTCACTGATGGCTAGGCGCCGGAAGAAATCGAAAGCAGCCGCGCAGGCAAAGCAACGAGAAAAGGATACCTCGCCCATGATCACCGACAAGTCGTTGCCCGCCTTACCGCCGAACGCCGTCCCACCAAACACCTTGAGTGACCGGGTCACTCCCGACTCTGACACCCCAACAGAGCTGTCTCCTCGCCCTCGCGCAGCCTACGGAAGCAACGAACCAACTTCCCGCAGCGCATCGAGAGCTGATCGCTCCCCCGAACGGCCGAGCGAATCGGGCAGGGATTCGTCTCTTGCACCGTCCGCACCGGCATCCTACAGACACAACCGCAGTTCTGCTGTCTTCTCTACTAGCATTGACGGTGGTGAGGGAGACGGGAGCTTCTTCATCCCCGTGGCCCTCGACCCGAGCCCCGGGCCAGCCTTGACCCCCCAGTCCATGTCCGAAGCCTATAACGATTCGAGCAGGAGGAACAAGGAGCGGGATTATTTCGCGTCGTCGAAACCATCTGGAGAGAAACGGCCCGACTCTCAGGCGTCCACACCTCACATTGCATTCCAGGAAAAGCCGAGGCAGCCATCTTCAGACTACGAACCGCCCCAACAGGACCGGCCCACTCGCAAACTTTCTAAGAGAAATGGGAACCCAAAAGCGTCGCCTAATGCTGCGAGTGAGAAAGTCTCGACCTCTAAGATAACACAAGCAAGCGAAGATTTTAGGCTTCAAGAGGCGCCGAAAAACAAGCGAGCGGGTGGTTCCAGGAGCAACTCGCTGACAAGTAACTCAGTGGATGCAACCACCCCTGTCAAAGCGCCGTCCGCTCCCCCGCGCAACCGGGAGGTTCTCACCAATACCACTAACGTTGATTCTCCACGCCCATCTGGGACGGCCGACAAAGCGTCGCCGCTGAGACCAGCACAAGATCCCCGGCGGAGGGACGACGATACCACCCACGCCTCGCTCGAGCCAGTAATATCGAATAGGTCAGATGTACCAAGCCCGGGCCCTCCTCCTCCTCCTCCGCAGTCCATTTCTAGGAAGGAGCTGCCTCGGCACCAGCTACGGAATGGTGAGCTAATAACACCCCGACACGCTGCCTCGAGAGGTGCCTAACGAACTAACAACCATAGATGCAGAAGGCGGGAAACAGCCCGCTCTACCCCCACGACCATCGGTGCCCGAGACGAAATTAAGCGACACGTACATGCAGCCCAGAGTGCCACCTCAGCCTCCGAATCAGGCTCCGAGTGAACCGACACCGTCTAACAACGAGTCCCTCGAACCAAAAGTATCGCCGAAGCTACCGCGATGGAGCGCCGGCGGGGAATTCACCTTGGACGAAGACATGGCGAGGATCTTGGGGACTGACGAGGGATCGTCCTCAATTCTGCGGCGTGTCTCAAACGCGGTCCGACATGGGAGGACCAACAGCGCCGAGACTGTGAACAACAGCAGCAGCAGTCAAAATAGGCTAGGTCACAGTCGGAGTGTGAGCGAGACTACAAGGGGCACCACATCGCCTCGCTGGCCGCGGACACCCATTGCGGAGGATCCGGAGGGACAGCACGATCTCGGTAGCCCCCTGTCGGTCTCTGCGGCCGCGCAGGAGGACCCCGAGTTCCTGAAGCGGCAGCTGAGGACGTCAGAACAGCGAGTGGCAGAGCTCGAACGGCAGTTCAACACGGAGAAGGATTTGAAGAGCTTGAATAAGAAGTTGGTTGAGAAGAGGAAGACGGTATCGGTACTCGACACACAGACTGAGATTATGATCCGGCAGATCGAAGTACTGGCCGGCTACGTAGAGCGGGCGAAGAAGACGAATGAGCCGATCGATGCCCGCGACCTGGAGGAATCCGCCATCAAGGAGTTTGTCCAGAAGCTGGAAAAGGTCAAACAGAACATGACGGTCATTATCGAGCAGCTACACGCCGAACGGGACGAGCTGGTGGAGGAAAAGGATCAGGCCGTGGCCGACCGCGACCGGGCGTTGCTCGAGTTTGAGCAACTCTCATCCAAGAACGCTCAGTTGGCAGACATGAACAATGATTTGACACACCAGATCCAGGAGCGGTTCAAATCACAAATCAACAATGGCGAGTTGCGGATGCCGCCGAATGGACTTGGGATCTACGGCCACAGCAAGGGTGTCTCCTCGGCCTCGGTCAATTTGGATGCTGCCAGCTTGCAAACGGGCACCACTTTGATAGGCCCCGATGCGGAGGACACTGTGCTTGAGGGGCCCACCGTGGTTAATATCCGCAAGGGCCAGGTCAAGAAGTTCAATTGGAAGAAGGGGTCCAGCAAGGTGGCGCACAACATTTCCAAGGGTATCAACCGCGCTGCGGGCGCTTTCCAGCAACAGGAGCAGGCCCGCGCGCAGCAGCAGCATCATCATCAACAGCAGCAGCTCCAGGGCATGCCGGGCGACGGGATAGGGCTCCCCTATAACATGACGGTAGCGCAGGTCGACTCCCCGGTCACCGTGGGGCCTCAGGTGGGTCCCGGAGGTGTGAACCGAGTCGGGACCGAGAACACACGCCAAGGGTTTGGCTTCTTCAGCAAGAAGCAGGCCGCCAACACCATGCCGAGATCAGCGACCACAGCGAACCTAACCTCGTCCTCCTCTAGCACGCCGGCGCCAGCCGAGGCGCCCAGCACGCTGTTTGGCTCCGAGCTGGTCGAACGCGCCGACTATGAGCGCCGCCAAATTCCGAGTGTGGTGACGCGATGCATCGAGGAGGTGGAGCTGCGGGGCATGGACGTCGAAGGGATCTACCGCAAGACGGGCGGGAACTCGTTGGTTAACTCGATTCGCGAGGGGTTTGACAAGACCGAGGACTATGACATCTCGGACCCTTCTCTGGATATTACGGCGGTCACCAGCGTCTTGAAGCAGTATTTCCGGAAACTGCCGACGCCGTTGCTGACTTTCGAAGTGTATGACCGCATTCTGGAGTCCAATGGTATGTCCCCCCGGAACGTTCTAGTATATCTTGCATGTATTGGCTGACACCACCACCACAGCGATACAACCCGAAACAGAGCGCTGCGTACACCTGCGCAAGACAGTCAATATGCTCCCGCCCAAACATCGCGACTGTCTCGAGTTCCTCATGTTCCATCTCGCCCGGGTGGCGAGCCGCGAGCCCGAGAACCTGGTAAGCTTTGCACCCCACCTCCGCTATCTTTCTGTCTCTTTCTCCTGCAGCTTGTGACTAACACCCCATGGCAGATGTCTCCCAAGAACTTGGCCGTCGTCTTTGCACCGACCATCATGAGGGATCATAGCTTAGAGAAGGAGATGACGGATATGCATGCCAAGAATCTAGCGGTGCAGTTCTTGATTGAGAACAGCCCGGTTATTTTTAGCGAGGCATAGGGAAGGGAGGTAGGGAATGAAAGGGGTTGAAGACGACGAGACACGAAACGGGTGAAACGAGAAACTATCGAGGAGGAACTTTTTGCTCTAGTTGGAAGTTGCTAAAGGGGAGGAATGGACGACGGAGGAGGATACGGGGAGAAAAGGCTAGAAGTCTGATGAGCGTCTCCTCTGGTGCCTTTTCTGGTGCTGTTGCTATAGTTCACTTTATTTGTTTGGCTGCGGACTGCGGATTTCAAAAGTGCCGACGGACTACTATGGGGGAGGTGCAAGGCTTTTTTGTTTGGCTTGTTGTATATACCTTTGAGCGACCGGCTTTTTTGACAACGCAGTTTTCTTCAAGTTGTCTTGTTCGAATGGAATGAATATTCTAAATAACTTTCACATTCGGTGCTGATCCGGCTTGTTTATTGGGCCCGCTGCTTGGGCGGGTGCCATTGATGCCGAAAAACAATATACTACGTCCGATGGAACATGTACCGCATCCCGTAGATATTCGAGTCATTGTTTCCCTCCTATTTCTCCGTATCCTGCCCCCGTCTGACTACCTCTCCGCCCGCTACATCAGATCAGGCCGCAATTTTTTACCCATCATCCCCGCGCGAGCTCATGGCCGGGGCCGGGTCAGGGGTATCTCACATAATACTCGTCATCGAAGTCGCAACAGAAAAAAACAGAGTACGGTTCCTCAAACTCAAATCCCACAAAAGCCCAGCATCCCGCATCAAAACAGTGTTGACAATGAGCAACCAGCCTCAACTACTCCCCCCCATAACCCTCCTAACCCTCTCCAGCAGCAATTTACTCTCCCTCCCAACCCGCGGCCGCCCGTCCCGTCCGGGAGCCTTTGCCTTATCCATCGCCCGACGGTACCGGTCGCGGTCGGCTATGCGGCGCTGGCGTTCTTGCTCGCGCCGCTCGGCTTCGGCCCGGCGGTCGGCGGCCGCTTGTTTGGCGCGCTCGGCGGCGGCGAGTTCTTTGCTGAAGTAGCCGTTGGGAGGGCGTTGGTGGTTCTTTCTTCGGTGGGGGTGGGGGTGGAGGTGTGGTGGTTCGTCTTCGGCGGCTTCGGCTTCTGGTTGTTGTTGTTGGTGGTGGCGGTGTTGTGATGGTGGTAACTGGATTTTGTTGGACGGAGTGCCGACATCGTTGTTCGTGTCGTTATCGGTGACGGTTTGAGGTTTTGGTTCGAGGTTCGGCCGTGATGAAGACGAAGAGTCTAGCATCGCTTGTCGCTCGGGGTGGATTTGGTCCCGGGTGGCATCTGCGTCGTCATTGTCGCTGGTGGTAATCGGGTCTGGGGCTGGTGTTGTCGTGACTTGCTTCTGGTGCTCGGCCTTGATCTTGGCATACTCCTTCTTTACTTTCGCTTTCGTAATAAGTTCCCTTTTGATTTTGGTCACTGAGGACAAGGGATTGATTAGCTCTGTCGTTTGAAAATAGGTCAGGGTGACGGGGAAGGGTGTAAATACCCTTGCGACGCCAGGCACCGTCGGGAAGGTTGTCCGGTCCGACACGGAATCCGCGCTTGGCCTTTTTAACTTTGCTGGATCCATCAATCGCAGAAGAATCATCACGAGCACGTTTTGGAGCCATGGTAGGTGATATGTGTATTGGTGCGGGGAGCGGTACTAGAGTTGATGGTGCTACGGTTCGACGGCGCTTGATTATTTTTTGACGGCAGGCCTGCGATAAGAGGGGGCATTTGCTTATCAGACCTCGACGCTGCGGTGAATTCGACCCCACGCAAGGCCCACGCGGTGCGCTCGTACAGGCAAGTCCACCCTTCCTCGCAGCCCAAGGACCAAATGAGAACCCTGCGGGTTCTTGCTCCATGCCGTTATGATCGGGTTCTGCAGCTGGAGACTTGCATGCGCGCTGCAGCAGGGACCTTGTTGGGGTCCGTCTCTTCACCACATAGGTTTGCATTCCCCAACCGCTGACACTAGTTGTCGGTCGTTTACACTACACTTGACTACACTAATAGTAGGCGGTAACTCCGCACATGCAGGTAAAGTAAACATGGAACAGCACAAGACGCCAGGGAAGGCGCACGTGAGTGGCTGGGATGTTTTCGTTTATGCCGCATGAGCGATATGCTCGGCGGTTTCGGGGCTTTCCGGCCTTGCCCGGTGTGATATTTAAGATAATAACTAATTAGCGAGTGGCAATGACGCATTTGCTGTTTCTGTAAGCCAAGCTCCGTGAGAAACCACGGAGGTGTCTACACTATGTGGACAAGGGGATGCAACATGAATGCCCTAGTCTAGCCATGAGAATTACATTCTGCCATTCTCCAGCACTTCGACTATTGGGCTCAGGTTCTCTCCCACCGAATTGTCGGGTAGCTACCCATCTTTGAAACTTCTCCATCTATTAGGGTCTGACGGCATCACGGGAGCGATGGCCGCCCCATACAGTGTGGGCTGGATGGGCGGTAACTGGGACCCATTCCGCTAAAACATGCCGCAGCCGGACCACGTTGCAGGGGTTGTCCGCCTGTCGCTTCATGCCATTCACGCCATTCGGACCCGTTTGTGTCGAGTCACCCACTGCCGGGAAGTCCTCATCCACCAAGACCCCCAAGCCGGGCCTCCATCTCCTCGCCTGATCTTGAATAAGCTGTCATGAAGTGCGCGTTTCTTTTCTTCGACAACCTTTTCTTAGTTGCAAGGTGCGGCACAGGGCAACAAAGCAACTATTGTCTGTCTTTTCCTTTAGCCTGGAGTCTGACAACATTCCAGTTTCGGATTCCGGCATCCTTCGATTCTTAAATGCCAACGACTGTTGGAGCAGACTGGTATAACTGACTACTCTGGCTCCGCTGCTTTGTTGCAGTGGTGCTCTTGCGTAAAACACGCCGCCACCCACCATTTTTTGATTTTTTAGTATCACTATCACTTGCCGATACTTAAGAAGTCACAGGCGGTGGAAATATCTTCAACAGTTTTTGTTCGCCACGAGCCCTAGGTACATTCCCAGCACATCGTTGCCGCCGCGACCCTCCCAAATCCCGAGTCGGGCGAGTTCAGTGCGGCCCAGTCAGTCCCTGCTGCGTATGGAGCATGAGCGCCTCGAATGACATAAGGTGACGGACCTCGCGAGTTCAACTCGTGCCCTTTTGTCCGGCCCAGCACAACCACAGACAGTCTCCCTCGCCGGGTCGTTCAGGGCTTAGGCCGTTCGGCCCAGAGCCCGTATCATCGCCGCGTCACGAACAAAATGCCCATGTTCAATGAAGATGATATGGCGAGGAAGGGTTCTCATGATCTCGACTCGCAGCGCCCTGGGGCTTCCCCCATTCCAATCCAAACGCCACCAGGTGCGGGGAGGTGGAATTCACGACGCCTCTCGGAGGAGAGCATCCGGACTGAGTTATGTGAAGGTCCTCTTTTGGACAGTCCTCCCCGACCAGAAACGCCCCAGGAGGCCGTTTCGAGGGCAGTCTCAGACAGGGCTGAGCTCATCGAGAGGCTGAAGCGAGGCGAGAGTCCAACTTGGGTCCCAAATCGCCATGTATGTCTCTTCTCCTCGCCGCATGGAAGTTATGACTAACGTGGGCGCAGCTGGAATCGTTATTTCATCACCAGAACAAAGCATCTTCACCTCCGAGGACCCCTCACTCAACGCGGTCAGAGTCCCCGGGATTGCTACCGGCACCTACGATAAGTCCCGAAAAGCAGGATGCGGTTTCTGACCAGCAAGCCATCGGTTCACCCTCGCATGAAGGGTTGAACATCGAACGTCCCAGGTCGGCCCTCCACAGCGGTGACTTCACCCCAGTGGACGTATCTCCAGGTTCTGGAGATACCGGGCACGCTGTTCTTCCGGGGGCCGAGAGCCATTTCGGTCCGAGTCATAGTGTGTGGACAGGCACATCGCCCCCGAGGGACTATTCCCCGTTCAGCTTCCCTCCGGTTACTGCAGACTACAGAAGAGAGGCGTTCAAATCCGGCCCTTCATCTCTGAGCTCCTCACTGTCCTCAAGTTTCGTCTACCAGCCCCCGACAAGTCCACTCGTGCAGTCACAGAGTAATGAGGAGCTCGATTTGACCGTACCACTTAATAGCTTCAATATTGATGCGAATAGCCCCCGGAACGCGCGCCGTCATACTCTCAACTTTGGACATCCAAACCTCGCCAATACGACCCCGGGAGGCGGCATGCAAACACCGTTCCGCCGTGAGAGCACAATTCCGTACCAAGCTCACCAACCCCGACGATCCTTGAATTCAACTCCGAATAACTCAATTACCGGTGCCTCACCTCAGACACCCGCGTTCCCCCGCCCTCGACGACCATCGATCGGCTCCGAGGCTTCGCCTCTTCACCATGCTTCCATGGTCGGTTCCTACGAAGAGAGCATTCTCAGGGGCCGCATGTCCACCACGCCCTCTAAACCGTTGGAGTTTACGGCACGAATCGGGGTATTAGGTCTTGGAAAATGTAAAGCGAGTCTGCGGTGCCCGGCCCATGTGACGTTACCTTTCTCAGCCGTCTTCTACAACTATGGTAGCACAACTTTAGGGGGGGTTAAAGTCGAGGACGGGCCGAGTCCTTACGTTGGCCAGATTGATCTTGAGAACAGGTTGCCGGATTCGGAGGAGGGGCAGCGGACCAAGAGGAAAATGCAGTCCAGGTATCAAGATCTAAAGGGGCCGACAGAGGATGCCATTTCAGGACGTGAAACTTCCCCGGCCGAGTTGTCTGGGGGCGACGGCAATTCAAAAACTAGCAGGTCCAAGCGGACGTCGAGGACCCTCAAAGCACCCCCTGGCGGGGGCTACCGCATCCCAGAGAAGGGACAGATACAAATAATCATCAAGAACCAAAACAAAACGGCCGTCAAGCTCTTCCTCATCCCATACGACCTCGCGGGAATGGAGCCCGGCACCAAGACGTTTATCCGCCAGCGTAGTTATTCAACGGGGCCCATCATCGAAACCGAGGTCTCCAAAGACGCGCCCGTCGCTAGCTCAGACCGCCCAACCCTTCGATACCTCGTTCACCTACACATCTGCTGCCCCTCCAAGGGACGACATTACCTTTACAAATCCATCCGCGTTGTGTTTGCGAACCGCGTACCCGACGATAAGGAGCGGCTCCGGAACGAGGTTACGTACCCCGATCCGCGGTTCACTCCCTACAAGCCGATTCGCGCGATGCACCCGCCCCTCGGATCTGGGCATACCCTCATGGGCGGAGGTGGATCACCAAGCGCAGCAGCACTCGCCGCTGATCGATCGTCCCGTCGACGGAGTTTGGGGTTCCCACACGGCCAAGCGCAAACTCACCTTCAGCCTTACCAACAACACCAACCACAATTTTCACCCCCTCGCCCACAGCAATACACGGGTAGTTTTCCCGGCTCCTCTTCCCTTTACGGACCGCCGCCCCATTCAAGCCCGTTTGCGCACCTTCACCATTCCCCGACGCCCCCATCACGGCAACCGATCAACACGACGTTCTTTTCTCCCAGCCAGCAGACAGCCACAACCGGGTCCGCAACGACCGGGCTGGGAATATCACCTGTGCCTCACCTCCACCACCTAGAAGTGATAAACCAGGCCAAAAACGACGAGCAAGAACAAAAAGAAACATACGACAAACTAAGCAGAGGCGATGCCGGGTATGGAGGCTACAGAAACCACCACACCGTCAATAACAACAACCTGACCAAGATACCCGACGACACCAACGGCCCACATAACGAGCTGAACACAAACACCAACGCCAGTTTGGCCACAGACACCACTGCTCCTGGTACGGCCGCGGGTGGTGGTAGTAATACTGCCACGGAGGGTTTACTCTCCCAGCGATTACGCTCGTTGGGGGTGCAGCATCCCGCTTGATTTGGGCAGGGGAAGACGGAAGGGTAGTTCTTTTTTTCGAACTAAGATGCGGAGGAGAAATATTAGGAGGAAAGGAGGCCGCGGGCGTGCTATCGATGCCTGGGTAGCCCGCGGGTTTATCAGAGACTGGTCAAGGGACGAAATTATGGGACGGAAAACGGGCAGTGGTTTAAAGAATAATTTAGGTAGCGAACAAGGTCGGCTCTAGGGGCCAAAAGACGAATGGGGTGACACCCACGGCCTGAATATAAATATAAATACTTACCTCCAGTACCTAAATGGCCCATAGAGTCTATATGTTCGTTATGTGATAACTGTACAATTTGTGAAGGGCACTTTCTTGACGGGGTCGTGAAGTTACGAAACACCTCATCCCGCCACTCATCGGTAAACGGTCACAGGAGACTGCATTGGAACACAAATATGGGTGAATCTGCATCAAAATCATTTCTCCGTTACTACAAACAGGCCGGGCACGAATCGTGGCACGAAAGCCGGGGTACTAATGACTCTCCATGGGTCTCGCTTTTCACCACTGCCTAGTTCCTCCCGTTTTGTTTCCCTCCATAACCCTCATACAAGTCGTCATCAGCTTCCTAGAAACAGCCCCAACGACTCGGCTCTTAAGGACGCTCAGGGTATGAAGCATCGAGTTGCACGTTGATCGGTGGGCGTCGTTTAAAGCTTGTCGTAGTACTGTATTATGTGTTAGCGAGTGTATCAACAAAAAGAAAATTGATGCAAGACTTACGTTTTCGTAGCCCGGCACCTCGACCTTGATACCCTTGCGCTTGCGCATCTCCTGCACAAGCTGGCCAACCTTGGAAGTAGGATCCAGAGGAGAACCACCAGGAAGAACCTGCCAGTGGTCGAAGACGGATTGGGGGAAGGCCTGGCCCGAGGTGCCCTGACGAAGATCGCCGTTGAAACCGAAGGACTCGATGACGGGGAGGTAGGCCTTGATAGTGAAGAGAGGAGTACCGGGGCGCTGCTCCTCGTTGAAGACGTGGCCTCTCCGGCGGGTGAGGACACCGTAGACACCGCCCATGGCCTGCTCAGGCACCTGGATTTCGACAAGGAAGACGGGCTCGAGAAGGGCGGGCTCGGCAAGGAGAGCAGCAGCATAGAGGACACGGCGAGCAGTGGGGATGACCTGGCCACCACCACGGTGGATAGCATCGGCGTGCAGGGTAACATCCATGATGTTGAAGCGGATGCTGCGCATGGGCTCCTCACCAATGGGACCCTCACGGGTGGCCCACTGGAAACCAGAGACGACAGAGTCCTTGATTTCGTTGAGGAATTGAACGGCCTTGGTCTGGTCGACGAGCAAGTTGGCGCCGTTGGTATCGGGACCGAACGCCCAGATCTTGCGGGCATCAGTGACATCCCAGCCGAAGTCGTCGGCAAGGATACGAGCGCGGGCCTTGAAATCGTCGCGGGGGGTGATCTTGCCGTTCTCAATGGCCAGCGAGACCTCCTCGCCGAGCGGCGCGGCAGTCATGTAGAGACGGTTGTGCTTGTTGGGCGACTTGGACAGGGCAGTCATGCTCGACGTGCCATTCACGGTCTCACGGTATTGGACGACGGGGTCTGAGATGATGAGGGGAACACCAGCGTGGTCCTCCTCGAGATCCTTCAGGCAGATTTCAAGGTGGAGCTCACCAGCACCAGCAACAACGTGCTCGCCAGACTCGTTGGTCATGGTTAGGACACAGGGGTCAGACTTGGACAGACGCTTGAGACCTTCGACAAGCTTGGGAAGATCCTGTGCGTTCTTGACCTGGACGGAGCGCTGCACGACGGGCGAGACGGAGAACTTCATGACCTTCATGTTGTGGGCGGTCTCGCTGGTGGTGAGGGTACCGGACTTGAGCAGGAACTGGTCGATACCGACCAGGCCGACAATGTTACCGGCAGGCATGTCATCGATGGGCTCGACCTTGCCACCCATCATCAGGACGGTACGCTGAATGGCCTTGATGGAAAGGTCGTCCTTCTTCCCGGGGGTGTAGTTGGGGCCCTGGATGCGGACCTTCAGACCCGAGCGGACGGTACCGGAGAACACACGGCCGAAAGCGTAGAAACGGCCCTTGTCGTTGGTCGGTACCATCTTGGAGACGTAGAGCATGAGAGGGCCCTTGGGATTGCAGTCGCGGATGCCAATGCAGGCCTCGTCATCGGGGGGGCCTTCGTAGAGGGTCTCGGCACGGTACTTCTGGGCAGTAACGGGCGAGGGGAGGTGGAGAATCATCATCTCCAACAGGCAGTCAGCGGCTGGCAGGAAGGTCTTCATGACAGCCTTGAGAAGTTGCTTGCCCTCCTTCTCACGGTCCTCGGGAGAAAGCTTAAGCTCAAGCTTCTCCAAGAGGGAGGCAGTCTCGTCCTTCTTGAAGTTCATGACCGCAGCGAAGATCTTGAAGATGGGGTCCAGGATAAACTGGCAGAAAGCACGGTCAAGCTGCTTGCCCTCGTGGGTGCCGCTCTTGGACCATTTCTTGGTGGCGGGGTTGAAGAAGCTGTCGCCCCAGAGACGCTCCATCATCTTGTTGCGGTCAACACCGAACTTCTTGGCGTACCGGGTCGCGAACTGGCGGATGGTGAAAGCCCAGCCGTGGAGACCGGAACCGAAGGCAACGGTGCCCTTGTAGGGGTAGACCTGGACATCACCAAGAGCCTTGTCGAAGTAGGTCGAGATGATGACGTTGACGGACTCGATGGTACGCGAGAACGACTGGTACAAGTCCTCCTTGGAGACCTGGAGCTCGAGGAGTGCACGGTCGACCTTGTTGATGATGACGACGGGCTTGATGCGCTCACCAAGAGCTTGACGGAGCACAGTCTCGGTCTGCACGCACACACCTTCGACGGTGTCGACGACGACAAGAGCACCATCCGTAACACGGAGGGCAGCAGTGACTTCGGAGGAGAAATCAACGTGACCGGGCGAGTCGATCAGGTTGATCAAGAAGTCCTTGCCTAGAAAGACCGTCAGCGCTCCGTTATTTTTCTCTTTCTTGTTTGCTGAATCAGCTTTATCGGGACGAAATCTTACCCTGCGACTCCTGGCCAACAACGTCCTTAAGATCCTCCTCGTCGGGCAGGGTGCCGTAGAGGGAGATAGCCGTGGACTTGATGGTGATACCACGTTCTTGTTCATCCGCTCGCGTATCTGTCGCACGAGCCTCGCCGGCCTTGCCGGACGAGATGATACCGGCCTTGGCCAGGAGAGAGTCGGTCAAAGTGGACTTGCCGTGGTCGACGTGCGCAATGACGGACATGTTGCGCACGTTCGTGGGCTTGTCTGCAGACGAGTTAGCATCGTCACGCCTGGCGCCAAGTAAATGTCGGCGTGCGGCGACTTACCCATCAATTGACGGATCTCCTCGATCGTGAAGCTTTTACGCAGCCATGGTCAACACCCTATCCCATACTGGAGGCCATCACCGGATGCCCATGTTCTTAACTCCGGGGCGGGGTAGAAAACCCCAAAGCCGCGCATCGCGAGAGCAAGAGGACAAAGGGCATTTCAACCCGAGACGGAAAATAATATGAAGAGCGGGAATGAGGTTAGGGATGTGGAACTTACTTGACCATCTTGGCGGTATTGACGGATACCTGCTAAAATGGGTTTGTTGGTGTGGTGTTGCAGAGGTGAAGAATCTCGCAAAGCAAAGATTTTTTTTCTCCCCGAGAAAAAAAAAGGTAATGGTAGCCTGAGTTGGGCGAGCCCGAGAACCGAACAGGGATCCCGCAGTCCTGTTCAAGTGGATCAGCTATCAGCCCCAGACCGATAGCGAACAAAACAAGAGAAGGCTGGTGAAGGGGAAGAAAAAAGGCGTCAAGGAGGTGGGAGGGGGAAATTGCCAGCTGCTCCGAAGCCTTTATTACGAGGGATATGAAAAAAACTGGAACAGCCGCAGCGGGGTGGAAGGAGGGGTAAAGACTTGGTGGGGCAACACTGCGATAATCGATTTGTGGCCCCTCCATTGGCCCCTTGCTTGTTGTGCGCCGGCTGATGTAACTGGCCAGGCGAGGGTCAAGCCCTGTTTTGCCCCTCAATTCAATCTGGGGCAGAAAAGGGAACCGCGCGACGGCAAAAGTTTCTGAAGGGGAACAGCAATGCTGCCACTGTACATACCTCGATTTCTTGAGATAAGTAGTGCTGCACTAAGGTCTCCGCATAAGTGAGTCCGAACTATGGTACAAAATGCTGGCTTCTAGCTGCGGGATCTTGAGAGCGACTTCTTTATAAGAAAGAGCTCCAGCGTGTGCTCAAGCTCTGAAGCTCGGGCCCGCCTGTTTGTCTGTGTTGACGTATGAGAAACAGGATCCATCGCCCCTCTTGTTTGCGACCGGGCCGTTCTCTCTTAGGCCCAGCCCGTAGGTCAGCAGCCAGAAGCACAGGGATCAATGAGCCATTCGGCGAGACAACGCCCGAGGCTGGTACCCATCGGGACGAACAGGGTCATTGGTGGCGGGAATTCAAACACGCCGAACGACGCAGTTTACGGACTTGGTCAATTTGAAATGGCCGCCTCAGCCACGCCGTTCTCTGAATAATAATATCTTAGACTCGTCCGGCCACCCGGTCGTCAGGCTTGTGCGCCATACGGCGTCCGAAATATAACTACTTCTTAACAAGATGGCCAAAATGGCCCCACATACAATTGAGCTCCGTCGTGGTCGGGTCAACCCCCAATCCTGGAAACCAGAGCCAACTTGAGAATTCGAAAATGTAACGCTCAACCAGCCTACCCGCAACTCGCAAACTGAAAACCATGCGCCTCTTTGCGGCCGACGAGGGTATCATAACTCGGCAAACCCAACAACACCAACACTATGTCCGATATAAAGCAAGGAAGCAGGTGCGGCCTTAACTATTGCCTCACCTTCCCCACACGTTCCGAAACTCGTCCTGCTCACCGACGCCATAATTCGGGCTCGTGGTACGGTCCGAATTGTTGTTCTCCTCATCCTCGCCCTCCCAGCCCCCGGACTGTTCGTTCGCAGGGGATTCGGTTTGCCCGGGGTGATTCTGTCGAGCCGATTGTGGAGACTCTTGATGAGGCTTGTGCGGCCCGCTGTTAGTGTCAACCTGGAAGTCGTCTTCGGTAAGCTTTGTATGTGTCCCAACTGTTGGACCATATGCAATTTCAAGCGGGTCCGCGCCCCCCTCGTGAGGCGAGCTGGCGCGTTGAGCATCAGCAACCGCCCTCTTCTTTCCCTTCTTATCACCAGCTCCTGCTTGAGCGCCTTCAGGTGCCTGCTTTTTGCGTCTCTCCAGCGGAGCATCCGGATTTAGGCTTGGGACTGAGTTTGATGAGGCGCGATTATAGAAACTTCCAGTGGGCGTGTTCTGGTAGAGGCTTGGATGTGGCGACATGTACCGCGCGCTGGCTGGCTCACTTGCGGTAATGACCGGATACTAGGAGACCAGCGGTTAGTTGACTCATGTGGGGAGAGGCCAAGGGGACAAAGCGACTGAACACTCACGTTCCAGTCACCGTACTCGAGTTTCCTCGCACTCTCATACAAGCGCTCCTCATCAGGGTCCAGGATAAGCTCCTCATGGCTATCCGTGTGCGGGGAGAGTGACCCGTTTCTCCTGCTAGGGCCGCCGTTCGCCCCTAGCAGCGGTGTTGTCTGGTTGATCTCGTCTGGCCGAGGAATCCAGTACTTCCCCTTGCCGCCTCGTTCGTACCGCATCCCATCCTTGATCCGAGCTAACCGTGACCGCGAAGCCTCATGTGCCATGATTTTATCCCCAGAATCGAAAATGCGGTAGCCGTACTTGTCCCCAGAGAATGTCTCTTTTGAATCCTGAATCAGATCCCGAATACCAAAAGCATCCCTGGCTGCGTACTGGACCGGCATCCTGGCCGTGGCGATTCTGTTGTCCGCAAAGTCATGCCACGAAAACGCATACCAATGAGCAATGGCGAACCCGGGCATCTCGACACAGATCAAAAAGTCCTGGATAGCGGCGGCAAGATTGTCCGGGGTATAGCCTTCAACTTGGTCAGGTAGTGCGCCCAGCCACACCAAAATAGAGAGAAAAAACCCCTGCCAGTAGGATGCGAAGATGATGAGCTTAATGCAGAGGAACTTGGGCACCGGCCGGAAGGGCTTGAGGTCGTTATGCATGCAGACCCAGAACAGACCCAACGAGTAGAGACTGACGGTGACGCTAATGTTGTAAATGATTCCGCTCCAGAAGTAACCCGAGCTGAGACCGATGTATCCCTCCTGGTACGTGCCTGTCGCCTTCATGATGATAGCGGCTAGCGCGAGAATCGGTTTGAGCCATGCGTACTGGAGGATGCCACGCTTGATAGCGAGGAAAGTGTGGGGATCGGAGATGTCGATAGGCGAGAGGACGTGATTTAGGGGCCAGAGGTGGTGTACCGGCTCGCGGCCGTGGGTCATGATGATAAGGGCGCGTTCACCGCCGAGGTAGTTAATTAGCAACTGGAAAAACGTATAGATTGTGAAAGCCTAGTCAAGTTAGACCTCCATTACCGATAGCAGGGCGGAAGCCAGGCTACAGACCTCGTAGATATCCCGAACGGGGTCGAGAAAGTCGGCTGCTGTCTGGGAGACCATACTGGTCCAGGACGAAATCGAGTAGATAGGGACCCTGTCCAAGTTTTCCGACTGTCAACCACGCTGAACTCGAGAAGAGGGTGTGGGAGGTGTGGTCATACATGAGCAGGATGCGAACCACATATCTTTGCAACAGCGGCTTTCGGTAGTTCTTGCTATATCGCACGCGGTAAATATGGGAGGTCGTTGATGGTCACGCGACTGGGATGGTGGTGGGTGTTCTCACGTCTGTAGCCATATCGACCTGTCCACAACAATGAGGTCAGTATTCAATCCCCGAATTGGGGCTGGCGGCCATCGCCAACCCAGCCCGTTGAAGCATCAAGGACGAGAGGAAAAGAAAGAGAGGCATATCGTACACAATCGACATCAGCGTCGCAGCAATCGACGCGACGCCCGCAATCACGGTTGCTGCCTCCTCAAACTTCTGCCCCGTACCTCCCCTCATTGTGCCGTACGATCACGAAGCATAAACTCCCAAGCGTATCGGGGGAGAGTTTTCTTGTCCTTCAACTGGTCCCCATCGGCGTGACAAGTCGTCGAGTTATTGAGAGTCGTTGAGGCTAGATCCCATCCTGGGGAGCGCACGCAAGTGATGACGACGACCCCCAACTGGAAAACGGCCCAGAGCGGGAAACCCCAAACAGACCGTCGGGCGTGATTGACAGGGGTTGCTTTGCCGAGCCAGGCGCTGAGGTGCACGGTCCAGAACGAAGCACGCGGGGGCCAGGCGTGCCGCTGCAGCAGACCCCTGCTCTCCATGCAGCGCGCCGACCATTGGATGGAGGAGGTTTCCTCCGATCTTCTCAGTGGATTCTGGAGCTTCCATGCAACCCCAATTGCAGGCGCTTTTTGAGCAACGCGACAGAAGATCGCGGCCCTCAACTTTTGGGGGAACGCGAGTATATCCATATTAGGGAACTCGATACCAATCCCCCCGGTTTTCTTAATTCTTAGCCACTGGATATGCGGTAACTAATTCAATTTGACTACATTTCGTCTTCTTTTTTTGTTCCCTTTGATACCTTGCGCTGGGGAATGGCAACGGGCGGCGCACTTCACTTATCTGGGGCCTCGTAGCATCGCGGTGGTGGTTGTACTCCCAACAAGGAAGAGTACCTTTCCGACACAATATGCCCCATGGTGGTTTTTTCTCGGGTGACGGGATAGTATTCCATCCGTAAGCATCACGAAGTCTCCTCCCTCTTACGGACCTAGTCAGACCCTAACCGTCCAACTTCTCCAGACCGTTCCTCGGGATCCTCGTTGCGGGCGGCATCCTGTAAGTCTTTGCAAAGTTCCTTCGAGAGCCATTACTACCTCACCAGTTCCTCGTCAACCGCCTTCTTCTGACTAGCGACAGCTCGGTGTTCTCATTGTTATATTTCAACCGTGTCTTTGCGTCGATCGTCTCCTGGGGCATCCGAACATACACATGGCACCAATACGGCGTCTACATCGACATTAAGGCTCTCCAGATATCGTTGCTGGCGGGCCGTATCTTCTTCACAGGCCTTCGATACCACGGGAATAACGAGACGATCCTGGTGCAGAATGGACACATTACTTGGGCGTACTGGCTGCGACGGGTTCGGGATGTCAACGTGGGGAATCGGAAAGGAGGCCCGCAAGAAACGGATGTCGCGGCGGAAGAGGGGTCTATCAAGCTTCCGTGCCGGGTGAAGGTGACCCTGCGAGGCCTGGAATGGTTTATATACAACCGCAGTCCCGCATACGATTCAATTCTCTCCTCCCTTGCCGATCCCGAGATAACACCCCCCGATACGAACCCCGGACGAGGCGGGCCGGGGACGACGGTACCTGAGGCTCCGGCTCAACTACGACGGCGGCAGTCAAATCGGCAACCAAGCCAGGCGAGGAGCTCGTCTCCCGCACGCTTTTCGACTGGGTTCGAGAGACCGAACACCCGCTCGGATGGACGTGACAGCAACGCTGCTGTGGGAAGCCTGGCGGCTGATCCGGGATTCTCTAGCTCCGAGCATGGGAAGGATGAAGTTGGCGGCCAAGCAGCCAACAACAACAAGGCGGACCTCCCTCTGTTCCTCCAGCTCCTGCCCATCTACTTGACCTGTGACAAAGCAGCCATAGTAATGGGCAACGAGAATACCAAAGCGATCTTGATTCTAAAAACTACGTCGTTGACGGGCGACATCGATGCCACCGATACCGAGACTGTTGACCCGTATCGCCAGTACTTTCGGTTCAAGTTCAAGAACCCCATGGTGGAGATGAAGGATAATATGGATTTCAGAGAGGAGCAGGCTGACAGGGCACTCCGGGACAAACAAGGAGCTCAGGGGTCGCTCACGCCCCCTAAACGATCCTTTCTTCATTGGCAAAAGAGGAGGTTACGTGAGGGGTTGAGAGACATGGTTCCATTTTGGAACAGATCTGTTGAGTCCGTCGCACCCTCAAGCAGGGGGATCGGGACGGCGGCTAGCCAGGCCCCTGGGTCTGGTCAGTGGCAAGGGCTGTCGCGGTATCTGTCCGATGATGTGGACGACCAGAAGTCCAGGTGGGCATCTGCCGAGTATGGCGCTGTTCCCACAATCTTGGATAGCCCCGAGGCATCGTTGACTATCATGTGGGATGTGGTCGGGAAGGTTGGGCCAGAGCCAAGTCAATTGTCGGAGAAGCCACCGGATCAGAAACGCAATATCAACGGCGCCGACCCTCCAGTCTGGGCGATCAACCTGTCGATCCATGGAGGCTCCATAAACTATGGCCCATGGGCTGATAGACACCGGGCAGACCTCCAGCGCATCTTTGCGCCGAGTCTCTGCAAGGACGCCGTCCCCGCCCAGCCCTTGGCCGAGGGCGTGTATCGGATGCCTACACAATTCAAGTTCTACGTGGAGCTCACCGACGCCACCACTCTCCGCGTGCCGGTGAGGGAGCCGTCAAAAAATTGGAGGTGGAAGGGTAAAGAGCCCGCTCCGCCGAAACCGCGGAATAACGACAGTCGCAAGGCCCGCCGATCCAAGAAATCAGAGCAGCCCGCCGACCTGCACCAGCGGCCATGTGGATGGCTCGACTTAAAAGTCCCAGCTAATACGACTGCTTCCTACTCGATGGATATGACGGCCAGCTCTTCGGGGTACACAAACACGCTCGATGTTGATCTACCGAGCGCGGAGGTCACCACGAGCATCAACCACGAGCTTCTCCTGAGGTCCAAACGGCAGAAGATATCCTGTCATCTCTCTACACCATTAGGCTGGAATGCCCTCCGCCAATGGCGTTTCGATATCAACAGCGACGAACTAGAGCTTTACATCTTGCGGGACCATGTGTTTCTCCTGATCGATCTCGTGGACGACTGGACGAGCGGGCCACCGTCTGAGTACCTAGTGTTCACCCCCTTCAAATACCACATCAATCTTGAATTTCCCAACATTCGACTTTTCTTGAATCTTAACGACGCGAACATCGTTAACAATCCAACGGATTTGGAAGACAACACATACCTCATTATCTCCAGCCCACTTCTCACATCGACTACGTGCATTCCCATTGACCAATATCGGCCGAGCGAGAACGCGATTCCGTTTGACATCCGCGCGGACACGGCGTCGGTTGACCTTCACCTTCCACCCTGGAACACCCTAGCACGATTCCTCAAATCCAAGGAGGTCGGACGGCTCGAAAATCTCGTCGTGGACGGGGCGTATCACTACAACGCAACGACGTCACCGGCCAACACCGACACGCTTGTGCTGAACATCAGCGGACAGTCGCCGGTAGCCAACCTCCATGGCTTTACAATCCGTTACTTTCTCATGATCAAGGACAACTACTTTGGCGACGATATCCATTTCAGGACGTTGGAGGAGTACCAAGACATGCTGCGTCTGAAGGAGGCTAACCCGGACGCAGAGTTGACAAACAAGCCACCGCCTAAGAAGTCGAACGACTTGGATGTCATCCTCAGCATAAGGGCTGACGACCCGAAAGTCTTGCTTCCAGCCAACCTGTACTCTGCCGAGCGGCACATCCAAATTGACACTGCGAGCCTCTGCCTCGATTTGCGCTTCACCAACTACTACATGGATATGGACCTCGTGGTGGCCCCGTTGAATCTTTCCCTGGGCAACACCGAGGCAGGAGCCGAGACCCCAATGAGCGCAACTTCGAGCACGCAGCTCTTTATTGACGGGCTTAACGTTTACGGCCACCGGCTCTTTGGTCTGCCCCCAGCGGAGCCGACTTACATGTGCAACTGGGACCTGTCGCTAGGCGCCGTGACGGGCGAGTGTACGACGGAATTTTTGACCACGTTGTCGAGCGCGGGCCAGGTGTTTGCGTTCACATTTGACGACGACGAGAACGCGCTGACTACTTTCTCTTCGATCGTGGTCTACGACGTCACATTCCTCCGCGTCTTTGTGCGTTCGGTCCGACTTTGGCTGCACGTTGAAGACGCCGCGTTTCTCTTCTCAACAGGGGCCGTTGACGTCCACTTCAATGACTGGGCTCGGTCACACTACTCTAGGAGAGCAGAAATCAACATCCCGGACATCAAGCTATCTTGTCTCAGTGCGGAGCTAGCTACCAGGCACAAGGCGCGTCTACAACATCATGTCGTTGAGGCGGACGCGTTGGTGGAAACGAGCGTCAAAGTTGCCATCATCGGGCGCAAGGCCAACTTTTCCAAGGAGAGGAAGCTTCAGCAAGACCTCATTCGCAAGCACGACCAACGGACACAAAGGAGCCCCTTTCTCATCCTCCCCGAGCTCATGGGGGGAGAGGAAGACGATTTCGTTCCGGATGCTGTCGACCCCCCAGCGCAGTGCGTCCCCCCAGTTCCCTTGCCAGTTCGGTCGGACACGAGAGAGACCGATATGTCATCTTTCCGTTCCCAAGCGACTTCGAGTCGGTCGCGCGGCGGGTTACGGCATGCATCTTCTTTTCTCTCCCTCAGCAGTACAGCGCCGAGCAGTGTGGTTATGCCTTTCCGATCAAGCCGGTCGAAAGCGAAGGGGAAAGGGAAAGGAAAATCCCCCGAAGAAACCGCTCAGTACAGCTCGTCCGGTGTCACGTTTGGCGCCGATGGCCGCGGCCGAGTCACCCATCAAGAACAGCAGCAACATGCCCGGGAGCTTTCCCCCTCAACCCGCCACTCTGCCTTTTACAGCATGCCCGGTGAGCAGTCAGAATACCAGGATGCTAGCCACAACACTGTTGCGTTCTCGAGCCAGTATTTTGCACCATACTTCCCGCTCGAGAATACGAAGCCGAGTCACGGGGAAGCCATGATGATGCAAAGCATCGAGAAAGACAGCGACAACGGCTCATCCAGCTCTGGCGGCCCCATCCGCTTTGAGCTAGGGGATGTTGACCCGAATCAGTTCAACGAGGAGTTTGCCTACTCCAGCGTCATTCTCGAACTACCCGCCGGGGTGACCGCGTTCTGTAACCCTACCTCGCTGCGGTACGTCGGCAGCTTGTTCTCGGCCCTGCAGCAAACCGACCCGGAGTATGTGCTCGACTCTCTCCAGATGGACTCCATGAAGCAGATCTTTGACGCGCAAAAGGACAACAAGATACCAGGCCGCGTCAGCGACATGCTAGTCAAGATCCCACACCTGCACCTCCGCATGCTCAACGGCCCCCCGGCAGAGGACTCCTTCTCCGCTAGCCGAGCCGCTGTTGTCGACGAGGAGCAGCAGGATCAGTACGACGTCTCGCTGACCGAGCTGTCCTTCACGTCTCGGTCACATGACACGTGGGAGGATGCCTTCAAACCGCAGAGTAAAGCAACGCGCAATTCGTTCCATCTGAGGCTCGACTCGGCGCAGGTGTCGGCGACGGAGAGGATACAGGGTATGGACAACTCGCAAGCGGCCGCTCTGGTCCGGGTGGATAGTATTCTGGCCTCGATGGGTAACAAAGACGTCACGTACTTTGACGCGGAGATTGGCGGGATTCACGGGAGCACGTCGTCGGGCAAGGTCGACTACCTCGCATCGCTGGTGCATCGGACGGGTCTGCTGACGTCCGAGCTGGGCCCGGTGTTTTCAGAGGCGTCGTCGCAGGAGAAGTTGGTTGTGCGAAGCCTGGTGCACCGGCTCGTGGCCGGCGAGGGTGGACGAGGTGGACGAGCAGCCCCGGACCCGTCGTTTCTGATCCGGCCGTCGGCCATCCTGCGCTCGGCGCGCCAGCATCTGCGGACGTTTGACTCGTGGAAGCTGGCCATGCGGCTGCGGCAGATCTGGACGGTGTTGGAGCCCAGCGAGGGCGAGCAGATCCGTATCGACTCGTTTGCGCCCGTGTCGGCTTCGGCGGCTGAGTCGAGACGGGCTGTGGTGGCCGCCTTTGAGAAGTGGAGGAGCTGGGATTTGAATGATATCGAGGAGAGCATGCTGCTCAACGCGGTGTTTGGGTGGTCGACTGAAGCTGATATGTCGAAGCCGGCGATGGCTGCCGCTACGACTACCGCTGCAACTACAGCTACGGCTACGGCGGCGGCAGCAGCAGTCGCCCAGGACAAGCCGATGCTAGTGGTGGTCAAAATTAAGCAGTTCCAACTTGCGCTTAACCCGGGGCCGAAGCAGAACGAAATCACGTTTGTGGATCTCACGGCAAGGGTTCAGGCCACGCCAGCGAAGGAAACGAAAGGGGCTGATGGTGAACCTAATGGGATAGTCGGCTCGTCGGCCGTGGTGAACGTGTCTTGCGAGGAGGCCGCTGTCGGCCTTAACTGGGAGCTGTGCGAGCTGGCGGATAATCTGCTAGTATTGATGAGGAACATGCAGCAGACTCCGGCACCCGATGAGTCTCCATCCCCGGTCGCGGCATCGCCGTCGGTCAAAAAACCGGCTGAACCCTCGAAATTCTTTGGGCCGAACAGCACAATCCATTGTGTTCTCTCTCTCGGCCATGGCTCCGTTCTCGTGGAGACTGTCAACCTCCTCGCCATGTCCTTCAGCGATGGCGGCCAAGCCTCGATCCTCGTTCGGAAGGGAGCCGGCGACGACAACAACACGATCGATACGAACCTCATCCTCAAGTGCGACTCGGTGATGTCGAGTCTCCGAAGCCACCAGCAGAAACTGGGCAAGCTGACGCTGGACAAGCCCAGCGTGTTTGTCTCCCACGAGCTGCGGACTGACGCGACGACGGACTCGCACACGGTCAAAGCAGCAGCGAGCAACCAGCACATGAGCCTCGTTGTCAAGCAGGACCCGGTCACGCTGGCTGAGGTGGTAGATCTAGTTGTGCGAGATGAGTTTGCGCAGCTGTATAAGCTCAAGGACCAATTCCTCAGCTCGCCCGAGCCGAAAAAGGAGAAAGCGCCCAAGAAGATTGCAGATCGACTGTCGGCGTTCCGGGTCAACGCAGCGCTATTCATGGACCAGTACCTCATCAGCGTACCCCTCCTGCCCTCTCTCACGTACGCCATCCACGGGACGGTCTCCCGCGCGGCGATCGCGGCCAATTTCGGGAAGGAAATCATCTTCGACTTTGACGTCAAGGAGAACTCGCACGATATGCAGGTCCGCGGAGTCAACAATGTGTCGCGCAGCATCTCGCTCCTCCAGATCCCGCCGACGAACGGGCGCATCCGGAGCCATACGGAGTCAACGGCGTCCGGGGAACAGCACTCGGTCAGCCTGTTTACGTCGGTCGAGCTTGTGCAGTTGGACGCGTCGGCTGTGTACAGCTTGTTGTCGGCGCTGAATAGGCCGGAGATCTCGAGTGTGGTGGATGAGCTGCAGCAGCAGGTGAAGGTGATTCAGGAACATTTGGTGGAGGTTACTGGGGATCGTGACAGTGTATCACCGTCGCCGAGTGCAGGGGCGGTTACTGTGTCGGCAGACGAAACCAAGTCAACAGCGACAACAGCACCGCTGGCCTACGCCGTCCACTTGACCCTCGCCGGCCTCCAGGTGTTTGGCAACAGCCCGCTCAAGTCCGACGCCGCACCTCTAGCACACATCTCCTTCGCACTTAGCAGCGTCCATCTGGGGCTCTCAAACCGGCTGGAGCAGCACGGACCGGTGCTGGTGTACCCGGAGTTTAACGTGAACCTGCGCCGTATCGCGTTCGAGATCCAACGTGGCAAAGCCGTCGACGCCATGACGTCGTGCGGTAACCTGGCCTTTGGCGCGTTGATATCGGCTTCCTCGCGCGCTGGCGACGACGGCAAGGAGAAGCGGTTCTTCCACGTCAAGAGCGATGCGTTCGAGCTGAATCTCTCGCCTGACACCATCTCGACTGTGGTGGATGTTTTGGGGTACATGGGCGACAAGATTAAGGATCTTGACACGTCGCGCGAGCTTGGGTATTTGCGCAAGCTGCGGCAGTCGAAGCCCCGGATTGCAATACACGATGCGGACGAGGCAGAAACGGTTGGCGGGGCCGCCGCGCGGGGAGAGCAAGAGGGAGAGGAAGAGACGGACTTTATCGACAATTTCTTGTCGTCTATTACGTACAGCTTTGAGGTCTGCAAGATCCAGATTGCCTGGCTTGTCAACAACAGCAGCAGTAGCAGTAGTGAAACCAAAACGGGCGGCGAGCAACAAGATCAAGATACTGTGGCCGTTGCTATGGACAAGGAGGACCTCGTCGTCTCACTGCAGCGTATCGAGCTGGGCACGCGAACGCGGAACTCGGCGCGACTGGCCCTCGAGGCGTTGCAAGTGCAGATCGTGGGCCCGTCCCGCGACAGGACGCTGCGGTCGCCCAACTCGGCGCTGCTCCCGGAGATCATCTTCAACGTCGCGTATGTGTCCACGGCCGACGCCCGTCGTCTAGCGTTCCAGGCCGTGGGCAAACCGCTAGACGTGCGGCTGACCTCGGGCTTTATTATTCCGGCTGCGCACTTGAGCGACTCGATCAGCTTGTCGGTCAAGAATGTCCAGCAGGCGTCGCAGAATTGGAATCCTGTTGTGGCGGGTCGAGAACCACCGGAAACAACGCAGCAGAAAACAGAGGAGACCCAGGCTGAGACGACGCCTCCGCGGAAGAATATCCTCGGCGGAAAAAGATTGGAGTCCCTCCTCATTGACGCCGATTTTGCAGGCGCCGTTGTGCATCTCACGGGCAAAAAGGCACCAGCCGATTTAGTCTCGGCTACCACTACCGCAAAGTCTGCCTCCTCTCGGCCGTCGGGCTCGGGACGGTCGAGACAGAACCAGCACCAGCAGCATCAGCAAGTGGCATCGGACGACTTAACAATGAGCAGCACAACGCTCAAGTCGCCCGGGCTGGCGTGGAAACTGGAGTTTACCGACAACGGGAAAGATGACCCGTCGCTGCACGCTGAGGTCAAGATTGATGCGTCGAGCAATATCTTGTATCCGTCTGTGGTGCCGCTGGTGGTCGATATTAGTGATAGCGTGAAGAAGGTGGTAAGCAGTCGGGACGACAAGGACACTCCGGGCACTGCTGGGACTGGGACTGGGACTGGGACTACTCATGGGGCTGCTGGTACTGCTGCTACTGGGACGACTCCGCCCAAGCTGCCCGAAGAAGACAGCATCCTCACGGCCGACCCGACGGCCGTGCTGGGCCGCATGAAACTCAACCTGGGCCTGCGCATCTGCAAGCAAGAGTTCTCGCTGAGCTGCCAGCCTATTGCGCGGGTCGCGGCCACAGCCAGCTTCGAGGACGTTTACTTCACCGCCAACACGGTGCGGTCCATGGAGCAGGGCAACTTCTTCGCTATCTCGGGCGCCTTCACGGACCTGCAGGCTTCGGTGCAGCACGTCTACTCGCGCGAGTCGACCGGCAGCTTCAAGGTGCAGTCCATAGTGCTCTCATTCCTCAACAGCAAGCACCTCAGCGGCACTAGCGGCGTGTCGGCCATTTTGAAAGTCAGCCCCATGGAGGTGTCGGTCAACGCGAAGCAGCTACAGGACTTCCTCCTCTTCCGCGAGATCTGGCTCCCTCGCAGTCAATCCGCTGCTGCTGCCGACCCTTCTTCTCCGGCCGGGCCGGTCGCAGTTGCCAAACTGGTCACCGAGACCTCGCAGGGCCATCTTGTGCAACGGTACCAGCAGGTCGCCGCGACGGCTGCCTTCCCCTGGACGGCGAGCATCTCCATCTCGGCGCTCAAGATTGTGGTCGACCTCGGCCAGGCGCTGGGGCGGTCCACCTTCTCGATCAACGACTTTTGGGTGTCGTCCAAGAAGACGTCCGACTGGGAGCAGAACCTGTGCCTCGGCTTCGGCGTCATCAGCATCGAGAGCGTTGGTCGCATGAGTGGCTTCATCACCCTAAAGAACTTCCAGCTGCGCACCGCCATCGAATGGCCTGAACGCGAGCAGGCCCTCAACGAGACCCCTCTGGTCCAGGCCTCTGTTGGGTTCAGCCAGTTCCGTGTTAAAGCCGCCTTTGATTACCAGGCCTTCCTGTTCGCCGACATCACCTCGCTGGAATTCCTCATGTACAACATCCGCCGCAGCCAGGATCAAGATCACCAACAGGACGGCATCGGCGATCGCCTCGTGGCCAGTCTTGATGGCGAGGCCGTCCAAGTCTTTGGCACCACCAGCTCGGCCGCTCAGGCTATCGCGCTGTACCAGGCCTTCCAACGGCTGGTGCAGGAACGCAAAGCCAACTTTGAGATCTCGCTGCGGGAGATCGAGCGGTACATGCAGCGCAAGTCGGTCTCGGCCCCGCCCGGCGTCATGCAACGGCTCGGCGGCAGCGGCTCTAAGACGGCTAATGCAGGCGGCCCGGGGGCTGCCACGGCCGCAGCTGGTACTGGTGATGACGCCGGCAGCAGTCTACCCATGCTCAAGTCGCCCATCTCGCTTGACACCGACGTGGTGGTCACACTCAAGTCCCTTAATCTGGGCGTGTTCCCCAGCACGTTTACGGACCACCAGGTGTTCAAGATGGAGGCACTCAATGCGCAGGCCCGGTTTGCTGCGTCGGTGCAGGACGACGGGCGGGTTCACAGCGTGCTGGGTTTGACGCTGGGACAGTTGCGGATTGGTCTTGCCGAGGTGAGGGCGGCCCGGACGGGGGTTGCAGGTGCTATTACTGGGGCCAGTGCTGTGGCCGCCAGTTCTGGTGCTGGTGCTACGGGGGCTGCGACTGGAACGGGCACAGATGCTGGAGAAACAGGCCCGGATGGTGGTGCTAGCGCTGGTGCTGGCGGTGTTGAACCGACAGTATCATCATCCACAACGGCAACAACAGCAGCAACAACAACCACCACGAGCAAAATCCCCGGCGACCTCTCCGTCGAAGACGTCGTCCAGCGCGCAACCGGTTCCCGCGGCGGGACCATCCTCAAGGTGCCCCGCGTGGAAGCCGTCATGCAGACCTGGCAGCGGCCCGACTCCAAGCGGATCGAGTACATCTTCAAGAGCGCCTTTGAGGGCAAAGTCGAGGTCGGCTGGAACTACAGCCGCATCAGTTACATCCGCGGCATGTGGTCCAACCATGCACGCACGCTGGCCCAGACCTGGGGCCGCGAGCTGCCGAATGTCACGGCGATTCGGGTTACGGGCGTGTTGCCGTCGTCGTCAGCATCATCAGCAGAGAAGGAGGACAAGGAAGAAAAGGAGAAAGACCAGACACAAACACAAACAACAACAGCAGCAACCAACAAAATAACAGCCGAAGTCAAAGTGCCCCAGTCCAAATACGAGTACCACCCGCTTGAGGCCGCCGTCATCGAGACCCCGCAGCTGCGCGACATGGGCGAGGCCACGCCGCCGCTCGAGTGGATCGGTCTGAACCGTGACCGTCTGCCGAACCTGACGCACCAGATCGTCATTGTCACGCTGCTGGAGCTGGCTGGTGAAGTGGAGGATGCGTATTCGAGGATTTTGGGGAGTACGTGATTGGGGTTTCCTTACTTGATTACTTGGGATGGAGTTAACAGGAGTATTGGGGTAATATTTTTGGCGGGGCTTTTCCTAAGTCTTTTTCTTTTTGTGTATTGCATGGAAGAATCGTTGAATTGGGGGACCCAAGGGGAAAGAGGGTTAAGGTATCGCATAAGCATCGTAATGGGAGTAAAGATCAGGGCGTTAACTATTAGACTGGGATTGGGGTAATAGAAGGATGAAATAAGTATGTAATGCGGAAAATAGTAAATTGAGTTCCCTTAGAGATTGATACTTCTCTCTCCCTCGGCTACTAGAATGGCGTTTCAAACGCTGTCGTGTATGTCGTGTATGTTAGGTTAGTAAGGTACATAATATTGTGTAAAATGTAAATACTGGCGGGTGATGACTTACCAATTACCATGTTTGAACCTAAAGCATAAAACATCAGTGGTATGATTCGGAATTTAAAAACAGAAAAAAAAACTAGGGGGGTCGGCCAAAAAACAAACATGTCACCATTCCTATCACGGCGAGCACTACACAATAATCTCGAACCATAGAAAGCGGATTAGATGTTGCTATCTAAAACCAACGCTCACTCTATCTCCTATCTCATCTACGCCCAAAACAAGGCAAGAGAACAGAATACAAAAAAGAAAAACATAATCGCCCAATTCCTCTTGTTCCCATAAATACATTAAAAACTCGAACATCAGCGAAGGGTGGATATATATGTACAGTTTGAGAAACTTTTAAAACGTTTGATGCCGCGAAGCTTTTTTGTTGGTTTCTCGCTTGGAACGGCGCATCAAGGATGTGTGAAGGGCAAAGTAAGAAGGTAAGGAGATGGAAGAGAATGGACGTCAACTAATCGGTCTAGGCCGACTAGCTGGTGGATGCTGTGTGGGATTCGGTGTCGGTGGGATACCCTGGAGTCCCCGTTAGTAAATGACTCTAAAGAAAAAAGGGGGAGGGGGGAAATTGAAAAATAAAACTTACACCACGAACACACGGCAATAATGGCGTATAAGCACATCAGCAACATGCCCTCCAACCAATGGCTCTTGCCATCCGCAATCAGATAATTTACCAGCAGCACCGACACGAACAGCACAGCCACCTGGAACGGGTCAAAGCTAAGCGCCATGTCGTCCAAACCCATACCCCAGCCGATGATAACGAGCAGCGGAATGATGAACAGCGCAACTTGCATACTGGACCCAACAGCCACGCCAATCGCGAGGTCCATCTTGTCCTTGATAGCCACAGTAACAGCGGTCGCGTGCTCCGCCGCGTTGCCGACAAGCGGCAGGAGAATAAGCCCGACAAATTCCTTGGAGACGTTCCCGCCCTCGGTGACGGCGCTGATGCCATCGACCATGAACTCGGCGCAGAAGGCGATGATGACGGTGGAGATGGTGAGCGTGGCGACGGCGACGGTGAAGTGCAGCTGCGGCTCCTCGCCTTCTTCTTCCTCGTCCGGCTCCCCGCTGTAGCCGTGCCCGTCAGCATTAAGCTGCATATTCTTGCGCGGCGGCTGTGTCAGGTGGTCGTGCATGCGCTCGTTTTCCGTCTTGCTCGAGGGTAGGCTGTGGCCGCCGACCATGCCGGCGGGCGCGACGAAGCCCTGGGTGATGGCGCCCTTGGGCAGCTCCTCCTTGCGGTGCCGGAACGGCTTGGCCTCGACCTTTTGGGATTCTTGCGCGAAGACTGCGGAGTGGGTCTTGAGCTGGAAGAAGAGGTAGGCGCCGTAGACGATGAGAAGGATGACGGAGGTGCCGCGGGACAAGCGCGCGACGTCGGCCTTGGGGGTCTTGCTAGCGAGGTCAAAGACAGTCGGCACAATGACGCCCGCGACGGCTAGGGCGAGCAGACTGGCCGCGGTCTGGGCAACGGTGGTGTTGAAGAATTGCTCTTGGCGACGGAGGCCGCCGAAGAAGAAGCACATGCCCATGACCAGGAGTAGGTTAGAGAGGATACTGCCGATGAGCGAGGTCTGGACGATGACAACTTCGTTATCGATGAGGGCGATGATGGCGACGATCAATTCGACAGCGTTTCTAAGGCACTTTTGTCAGCACCTTTCCCATCCCGCCCCGCTTGCTCCCAAATATCATAGAGCCAAGGATGAGGTTACGCTTACCCAAACGTAGCATTGAGCAGCCCCCCGACGGTCTCGCCGGTGCGCAGGGCAATCTCCTCGGTCGCAAAGCCGAGCATACCAGCCAGGGGCACAATGGCGATAAAGTTGACCACGAAGACGGCTTTGCGGTCAACAGCGGGGATGTAGTTGATGGCGATACCCACAGGGGCAGCGAGCAGCAGGATGTTGAGCCATGAGCCGAAAATGGTGCGCTGGATCTGGTTGCGGACAGTGAAGGGCTCCTTGGGGGTGAGGTGCTTGAAGAATGTGTGCTGTTTTTTCTCCTTCTTTTTCTCCGACTCAGCTTCGCCCGCGAGGGCTTGTCCCCCAGCTGCGCTTTCATCGGTCGACTGAGCCAGCCCAGTTCGTTGGCGTAGGGTGTTCTGGGTGGTTGTGCCGTGGCTCTGGCTGCTGGCGTCAGCGTCGGCGTCAGATCCTTGTCCTTCGCCATTCGCGGTGGTCGGGGTCAGTTCGGCGCTCGATTCGCCGGTTTCCGGGCGGCCCTGGGACGTCTCCTTAGTGAAGCTCCCTGTGGGCGACTTCGCGGGCGCAGTGCGGGCCGGTGCAAGCCAGTTGCTCTCGATATCGTTGGGGCGCGAGGTAAAAGAAGTAGTCCGGCGACGACCAGCGAAGAGGTTGAAGCCACTGCCGTCTCCGCGCGCAGCCTCCCTGCTGGCCTGCATCCTGAGGGCGTAGGTGTTGACTGGTGAAGCGTTTCTGGTCAGCGCCATGTCAAATCAAACAGCGATAGCAGGATCAACGACTCCGCGAAGGAGGCGAGATGATTCAGGTTATCCAGGGGTTCCTTACATTGCGACATAGCGTCAATTTGGTGGGGAATCTTCCTCGCGATTGACCCACGTTGGTTTGGAGGTCGCGTTCGGCGCGCTCACAACGTGTTGAGGCCGGATTGGTATGTATGGTATGCACTAGATCATGGAACAAGAGGTTGTGGTTAGCAAGCGCCAAGGGCGTTAGTTTATGAGGGAAATTGGGGTGTGTGATGAGTAGCGCCCAATGTACTGCTTTTATACAACCCAGACAAAAACCAGCGGCAAGAAAGCCGGAAAACAAGGCCAATACACTCACATTTCTTGCAACCGCGGAGGCAATCAATCAATTCAGCGAGCACTTGATTCTTGCCGTTCCCCAAGGTGTGACACGGTGAGGATGGTGAGGATATAGGGCTCAAAGCGGCCTCCCAAAGAAACGAGGAGAGATGTAATCGATATGCGCGTGCGCTTTCGCGAGGCGGCTTTTCCTTTGCGCTGGCTCCAGTCGTTTTTGTCGCGCTGCCACGAGCTAACCGCTGCGTGGTGCTGAGGTTTCGGGTCGGAGTCCGGGTCACGATAGACGGTGGTGTCGGGTCATGGGTTGAGGTGTGTGAAAGAAACGAATCCGTTTGTTGGAGAGGAAGGGGGGAGCAAAGGGAAAAGTCGCCAACGACCGACGAAACATGGAATTGGGTTCTTGAGTGGGATGGGGCGAATTCACTCCATCGTAAAACACCCTGTGCCATGGGGATCTCTCCCGTGCCCCTGGTGCCGGACATGTCTGTTCCCCGTGCCAGGGGCCGAGCACCACTCAAACCAACGGGATACAGAAGTCGTAAACGTGCGCGTGCTGCGGCGTGGCATTGATTCCAAACGTCCCCTAATCACCAACAATGTAATCTTCAGTTGGTGTTCCGTAGCTTGTACTCGTAAATGTCCCCCGAATCAACCAAACCGGCCCCCGTTGAAGAGGGACTTCACCCGGCAAAACGCAGGTACAAGTTCCAGCGCTGCAGGCACTGGAGCTCGGATGCATCCAGCGTGGGGCAGATCTCGCGCTGCACCCTGCCCATCCTCATCGTCAGACAGAGCGCGCCTATACTCATAACTTACTAGCTACATATTAAAATTACGTCGGGGTGAAGATTTCCTGTTTCTTCTCAGCTTCCCTGTTTCCATTCCGAAGCTGCGGCCACAGCAGCAGCCCATACGCAACTCCCACTGGATTGCTTCGCCAGTTCCTCTCTCCTGTGTAAGCCACAACGTGTTCGCAAGGACGAGAAGAACCAATTGGGTGTAAAGCGTGCGCAAACAAAACAGGAAACAAAGACAAAAGCCAAAATCGGCACAAAAAAGGGACGTCAAACGGAAACGCCAAGCCCCATATTTTCCTCTCGTCCCAGATCCTGATCATCCCCCCATCTCGGAAGTCAAGCCTTGCCAAGTTGGGCCAAGGCGGGCCCGCCCAGTCCAAGGAAAACTATCACTGGCGCAGCTCGGCCAAAGGATGGAGTCCCGTTCTTGTCCCGTCCTTGGACTTCTTGGATTTCTTGGGGGTTTTGACGTCTCGCCTGTTTGCTTATCATTCTCTACACAGTACGCACAAGTTGCGCCTTTCCCCCTTTCTTTTCGTTTTAGACTCAGGTATCAATTGCGGGGGATTGGGCTGAATGGGTTGGTCACACAAGATCTTAACGGCCGGTTTTATCCCCCAACCAACGGTCTAACCGAGGACTTTTGTCCCTCCCACAAGAAATCGGATCACGCCCTGGACAAGTTCCGACAGGTTTCCTCTCCAAGCATTGGTTAATCCTCAAGCGGCCATGCGCCTCGAAACCAATCGATTGGATAGTTGATACCATGTTCTGCGCAGTGATGACGATGACGGGCTCTCAAGCCGGCCTGGGCACGCTTTCGGTTCGTTGCCCCGGAAAATCTGTTGGCCGAGAATTAGGAGGCCTCCGACTCCTGAGACAGCCGATATGGGGCGCATGCGCTGCTACAAAGAGACGATCGATGACGATTTGAAAGGGTCCGTGCACCTTGAAATATATCCCAATTTGGCAAGTCGTGAGAATTCCAAAGTTCAAATGAGTGCAAACGGATCGAGGTCCCAAGCATATGTGGAATGTAAGACTATTATTTACACCATCAGAGAGCGGCGAAAGAGATTAGGTACACTTACAGATGGAGTCTCCTCCATACCCAAAAAATTACCCGCCCACCGACGTAGCCAAATCCAGTTCAATACCCAACTCAAATGCATTTTGCTTTGCGCTGTGACAAACCTCCTGCTCTCCGAAGCGTTGTCTCGCGCTGCTTGCGTTATATCTTCTCAACCCCCAGTCACAATAATCGCCATATCTCACATATTACACTCTGGGGCTCTTCCCTTCATCCCACGCCTTCTCACACTTTTCCTCCAAACACTCCCTATTTACCTCCCGCATCGTCATCTCCCTTGTCCACCTTGTCTGCCTTATCCCCCTTGTCCCCACCCTCCCTCAGCCGACTCAGCGACAGCCCTCCCAACAGTCCCTCATACTGTATACTGCCCCGCCGGAGCAATTGACTCGCTGACATGAACGCGGGGCTGGGGCTTGCCGTCCTAGGACTCGCCGCATAACCGCCGGCGTTGCTACCATCCGTTCCAACCGCACCACCACCCACACTCCCACTGCCGGTACCACTGACACCAACACCAGGGCTGCCCACCCTAGGTACACTCGCAGCTGCGGCCACAGCCGCCGCAGCATTCGAGGCCGCCAGTACCCCGGGCGGCAGACCCAGCACCGGAATGTTTCCCTCCGGCACAGCCGCCGAAGCCGAGACCGAGACCGTGTTTAGCCCCGTGGTCGGCGGCGCCACCCCTGCCGTACCCGCGCCCGTGGTTGCGCCAAAAGCAGGCGTCATAGCCGCCCCGCCTGCGCTCGTCGTTGCAGGCGCTGCCGTCTTGAGCTCGCGATAAAAAGCCTCCAGAGCCTGTGCGTCAAGGCAAAAGGCATCTAGTTCATCTTTGATCCATTCTGGTTCTTGTGTCGTCCACGTCGACCACGCTGAGCCTGCGACTGATGGTGCTGTAGTGGCAGTGGATAGCGCGGGGGGCTTTGGATGCAGTTGGCCCTGACCTAGACCCGGTGTGCCTGCTGCGCTGTTTGGTGTGCCACCCTGGGATGACAGGGCTGGACGGACGACGGGGGAGAGGAGAGACGGCACGGATGCTGCTGACACGGCAGCGGTGGTGGGCCGCAAAGCCGGTGAGGCCGCCGGGGACGCGTCGTAGGGCGGTAACGGGGATTGGAGGCTATACGGAGTGTAAGACCCGGGCGTAATGACACGGATCGAGGAGCTGAGGCCAGGGGTGCCAGCGCCTGGCTGATTTTGTTGTTGCTGTTGCTGCTGCTGCTGCTGCTGCTGCTGTTCCCCCCGGAGCTCCTTTTGCATTTCCTTCTCCCGAGCTGCAAACGCTCGGCTGCTGTAAAGCCTGTTGGCTAGGAGCAGAAAGTGGCCCTCATCAGTAATTTCCGCAAGAAGAGACCCTGACCGATGGATGTATTGCGTGTGCCGGAAGTCGGGCTTGCCCCAGGAGTAGGACACGTCCACATTAGTGGGAAAATTGGACGATGCCTCCACGTCGAGAACAAAGTCGAATTTGCGGAGGATCGCCTTTTGATAAAAGTGCCGACCTGGTTGGGCCACGGGAGTGAATGAGGTCCGGTCGAAATAGGTAACCGGCGATTGCTCCGGTGGCGGAGCTGCCAGCTTGATGATGTACGGCCGTCGGAAGGGATTGACGTCGCTGATGGCGCATGCTTCAGCAATGGGCACTTCAACGAGCCGGAGCCCATACTGGGCAGCCTCGCGCCCCCAGTTCTCAACCACGTCTTCGACGAGCTTGGCCGTCACATTCATCCAGTCAACCCGGATGTGGTAGCAATTGTCAGGATTGTGCAGCCTGTCGTAGTGCAATTCCACGATCTCGGGACGGTACGAGCGCTTGCGGTGGTCCACATCGTACTTGATCACTTTACTCAGGACCACCTTCGGTTTGTTCCCGGACCCCCCCTGCAGCCCAGTCGGCGTGATTGAGCCTGAGGTTGTCGAATCCTCTTCATGGATCGAGCTAGGCCGAGAAACGCTCTGCTGCGTGTCGCGCGGAGGTTGCTCTCCTATCGGTGTCGAAGGCACTGACCCTTGGCTCCGCTTGTTGTTGAACCAGCCCTGCGGTTGTGGCTTCGCAAACTCGCTACTGATCTGGTAAAAGTACTGACCGTCCCTGAACTGATGTCTTTTCTCGACGTGCACAAACAACCCGCTATCCTTTTTGCCCTCCTTCTCCTTCTCTTCTGCCACCATAAGACGTTTGCCCAGGGCTTCAGCTTCCTCACGGTCTTCCAAATCGTCAAAGTTTTCCAGAAGCCAACTTGTCATATCTGAGCCAATGAAGCAGTTGTAGTGCCATCGGAAATGCCACCTGCGATTCTTCATCCGAACACCCCCGTTCTCCTCGGGCTGCTGCATTGCCTCGGCAAGTGCTGCCAAGTTGATGTTCTTCTTGGAAAACGGCTCGCGATTCCTCACCAGTTGCCCCTTGCGATCCAGTCCCTCGAACAAGGGCAATGTTTCCAACTCGGCAGCAATCACCACCGATGGGTCTTCAGTTTTGTAAATGATGTTTAGGGGGTTCAAGTCCTTCTTTTGCCGAACCCCAGAGCCATGAAGCCGCCGTTCGTTGGGTGGTACGTAACGATGTCTCTGCCACAGAAGCGCAAGCTTCCGGATGCCTTCAATGCGAGTTTCCTCTTCGTTGTCGCCCGTTTCATTTCCGGTGACCGATGATCGTCGGCCAGTCATTGGGATCAGAACGAACCGAGCTCGCCAGAATCGGAGATGTTCCGTCAACTCGTCATTGTGGCCCGCGACGAACGCATCAATGTAGTTCCAATTCCTTTCCGCTCTCGGTGTAATCAGGTCAAACTCGCTCGAGTGGTAGGAACTGTCTAGTAACGTCCGAATGGCCGGCCTGTATGTTGGCTGTCGATGGCCCTGGCCGTAGGTCGGCGCGAAGATGTCGGTTGGTTTCCGGACGAAAATGTTCACTTCAACCTCGCTACCATTGACGCACGAGAGCTGATGGATGGTGTTGCCAACTGACATAAAAATGCTGAAGCCGTCCTCCATCACCCGATCTCGCGAGAAAATGTCGGCAACCTTTATCTGCTTTTGTCCAAAGGCTCTCGCGACAGCGGGGCCCACGACAATCTGGAACCCCTGAGAGAACCGGAGGCTAACGAGCTCTCGTAAGAGTTCGTCGCGCGACCTCGGCTCTTCCTCAAGTTCATCGTCGAAGTTCTGTGACACATTGTACGGCCGACGCTCATATTCAGTTTCAAACTGAGTTTTTGAGGGGAAGTACTCCGAGGTCAGGGGCACGGAAGCCGGAGAACAAAGGCTCTTCCACTTCATAAATCTCATCTCCTGTGGCCTCGGGAACACGTGCTGCCAGCGGCTGTACAGCATGGCCATGTCCACCTCATTCGTATCCGGATTTGACGGGTTGATCAGCGTGAGCCAAGGTGACAAGGCCGTGTTCGGAGATAAGGTAGACGGTAGCTCCGGGATGGCTCCGGCAAGGAGTTTCGAATTGTAGACCTTCTTGGCATCTTCCGCCCGAATTGCGTTTGAATACTGATAATCTCGATCTTGCGCTGGGGGTTCCGGGCGAAGCGTGGTTGCAAGAATGGAACCCGATAGCATGTGGGCAGCAGGTTCGAGGTGAGAATTCCTGATCACAATGGGGCGGCTTGGTGAGTCAGTTGGGAACTGTGGTCCCGGCTGCGAGAGCGTCGGCGTCGGCGTCCCCGACACACCACGAGACGATGACGGGCGTTGGTTTGCTTTTGACGGGCTCACTCGCAAATCTTGGGAGCTCCGAGATGGCGTGAGGGTTTTGGAGGCCCCCACACTCTCCATGCTAGCCTCCGCTGTGGCTACTACAGGTGCCGCAATACCAAACCCTCGGTTGCCTAGACTGATATGACGCATGAATTTTGGGGCCTTGAGCGCTGTTGACGAGGAAGACGATGACGATGAAGTCGCTCTCGCATCAGCCTTGTTCGATCCAACGCTTACGCTCTTGCGGTTTACCGGAGGTGGTCCCTTGAATCCCGAGGAGGCCGGGCGATGGTAGGGTGAAAGGTCGGGGAGGGTATGTTGAGTAGCCGTTGAGGGCCGGCGGGCTGCGAACGACGTCCCTAGAAAGCTCGTATCCTCCAATCCTGACCGTCTTGGCCTGGAGCCACGATGCGTGGGTCGGCGTGCCCTGCAGTCATCGTACTCCTGCAGTTGCTTCCATATCGATTTCTCACCAGGCTTGCTGTACCTATCCGGGGCAAACTTTTGGAATCCATATACATGATCGAATAGAGTTTCGGGAGGGCGTTGAATTCTTGTAATGACACGACCTTCCGCGTCAAATTCAGGTTTGGGAACCGAACTCGCGAGGACTCCGTCAAGTGGGAAGCAGTGATCCATGTGTAGGGGTTTGATTTCGATCTCATTCGTTTCCATCACGCTTCTCATTTGAAGGTCGTACATACGGCAGCGGATGGGGAAATCGTCGCCGCATTGGCTTTGCGTGGCATCCGACACAGATAAGGCAATGCCTTGGTACGATAGTTCCTCTTCATGG
The DNA here is from genome assembly GCF_033296635.1 of Dichotomopilus funicola. Classification (NCBI taxonomy): domain Eukaryota; kingdom Fungi; phylum Ascomycota; class Sordariomycetes; order Sordariales; family Chaetomiaceae; genus Dichotomopilus; species Dichotomopilus funicola. The sequence goes on from NW_026944027.1 coordinate 199,759, forward strand.
GCGCCTGTCCAGTACGAAACGTGAAGCCACTGGGGGACGGCAGACACCCACTCGTCCTGAGATGATGGTGGGCCGGGAGCTTCACCGTTACGATGACCATCCATTTTTTTGCTCGGGGAATAGGAACCAGCAATGCTGTTGTAACTTCCAAAGGTGAGAGTGGTCTGCTTGGGGGTGCTTCCTTGGCTGAGGTCCACCTTGGTCTTGCGAGTCGGCTGTCCAACCTGGTGCGGATTGCGATAACGGAAAAGGGGCACAGAATGGAGCGGGACGTTGGGGATGCATATCAAGTCGATACCAATTCCGTTTCCGACAAGCGCCTCCGTGGTACGGCGGAGTGCATCGTACTCAACCTCAAAGACACCGGGGCTAGGGCTGATGACGACAACTGACACGCCGGTCCTTGTGAGGTCCCTATCGATGTAGTCGTGGGCGTAAAGTGACGAGGCCATGTTGATGGCTTCGAGAAAGTTCCCGTGAATGGCCCGCGATGCTTGAGCTTTGATCCCATTCAACAGCACCTCTCGGTCGGCGGAGTCCCCGTCAGAACCGGGCGAATCTAGGGCCTTTTGGTGGTAGGTGCTGATATCTTTGCGGAAATAATTGAACTCGCGCTTGAGCTGGTGCAAAATCTTGGTCCACTCACCGCTACCCATCTCGCTAACCACAACTCGGTAAAAGTCCTTGTACGGCCGGCGGTCCTCGGCGCTTTGAACACCGGTGTAGTAATCATGATGAGCCGTCGCAGACGCGAGCTCGTTAGAAATACCCGTATCATACTCGACCCGGGCGAAGAGGACGATGGTGACGAGATGCTTCACCCGCATGGCCGCCCATTTCTTGAACAACGCAGGTAGAAAACCATTGACGACCTTGTTAAACGTGATCTCGCCGGAGCCGTCTGGATCAAAGTCCCACATCTCGCGAGCCATCTGAATGAAGAGCACATAACGGGCTGACTCGCTGCGGAATACGGGTTTTGTATCCCGTCCAAAGAAGGCTGATTGTGCCTTGCGCCCATCCACGTAGACAGCGGTCACCTGGGCCTTGACCGTGCCTAGAAACAACACCAATTGACCCTTGTACACCGTCCTCTCGGCCAATTCACCGACGGCCATCCGCCACATGTCGGCTCTCGAGAGATACTGGTCCTTAAAGCACAGCTCGACGTGGGACGCTTCGACGGCCGGATGTTTTGCATCAATCTACTTCTCTCAGCAAGTCTGCATCATTTCCAAGGTTGACCAACTTTCCCCCAAAAAATGTGGAATTATAAAAGGGGTTTCGCTTCACATACGGGAGTTAAGGTAACCTGGGTACCCTTCCTCATGCCGAAGGCGTCGGCGATGTGTTTCGCGACGTACACTTCCACAGAAGAGTAACGAGCCTTTAGTTCCCTGGGCATATCTTTAGCCACACATATGTAGCGTTTCTCCGCGCAATTTCCAGCAGCCCCCTCTTTGCGGTCTTGCACCGGCTTGTGGTGGTGCGAATTTTGGGCGGCCTTTTCTGAATCCCCCTTAACCACGTCGATGGCCACTAGGCTTCCGGGTTGGACATCGTCGCCTATGTGATCTAGGTTTAGCAGCACCTCATCACGGGCAAATGACTCGTTGACCGTGACGGTCCATCGCCGGTCAGCGTGCATGCGGGACGAGAGGCGAGAAGATGGACGTTCGCGGAGGGTGGAGTTGCTCGAAGCCGTGTCTCCGGGTGAATTTGGGTAGGCGGGGTCGTGGGCGCGGTCATGGCTCTGTTTGCTGAAATGTCGTAGGTGGTTTGGCCAGTTCGGTCCCTTTGCAGACCCCGGCGTCGCGGCCGAGGACGAGGAGGAGGCATTGCGCGAAGACATGAGAATGGATTGAGCGCCCACCGCAACTCATCAATCCCGATCCCATCGAGCAATTGAGTGTTGGTGTTGTATTATCATCGCGCCATTCCTTAACAATGGCGGTGGTCTAATGCGGAGCACCGCAAATTGGTGCCTTAGGTGTTGGGATGCAAGATGAAGAAAGATGGTGAAAAAAAGGGAGGAAAATCGACTTGGAACGGCAGGCGGTTTCCAAGCTGCAGCGTCGTCGTGATGAGCCGCAGGCGCAATCCGACCCTGGCAAGCCTGGCCCCAGCCGGGCAGTGAGCTCATGCCGGCAGAATCGGTGGGGTTGCCTATACCGCCTTCCTAGACGAGCTCTCCGCCTCCAGGACGGACGCATTGACGGGGAGTCCCGACTTTCCCCCACACAACCCCTTTCCGGATGGAGTCGTCCAATCGTCCCAACACACACCTTCCAGTTCCATCCCACCTACAATTGCAAGCCACACTCTGCTTTCTTTCGAGGTAGGCTCCTCTCAACCGGCGGCCTAGACAATTCAAACAACTCCGACGCGCCGGAACGATCCCCGGACCCCGGACAATTCAAGTCACAAAGTGATGGCCATGTCTCAACTGAAATGGAGGGGGATTGCCAGATCATCAACTTGATCGTAGGGCGGGTGCAAAGGAAAACGGTAAAACCTTTCCCTGTTAGAAACAAAGCTCTGCTGCAATTCCGAAACGCCCGATGCCTGCGGATTTCCACTATGGCTCGTTTCCTCGGGGCTTGACGGTAGTTTATCAGTAACTCGGGCACCTCCCTCACCAAGCACAGTCTTTGTGTGAACCTACCATGCCTGGGCCGGAGGTACGTACCTACCGGAGGTAGGTCGGTACTGCGTACTGAAACACCCCTTCCCGGCATTTATCGAACCAACACTTCCCCGGACCGGCAGTGCCACCTCACGGTAGGAAGCGTGCCTTGCATGAGCGTCGCAATGCTGGGAGACGACCACACCTGGCCGGCCAGCTGTCGAGTTGCCCAATAAACAAAACATGGCGCAGGTCCTGCGGGCGCCGGCACACCGCCCTGCCTTGTTCAATTGGACCTGCCTGTTCTTTTTTACGTTATGTACGAGCCGCTCAAAGGCACGAGGTCCCGGCTCGCTGGCAGCCAGTTGTTGATAGTCCCTATATAAGGTATCCACAAAGTCCCATGTATGAACCTGCTGTGCGAGCTTGTCGTGCACCCAAGCTCAACGCACCCGTTGTTGTACAACACCATTACCTCCTTGTTCGTACTCCCGTCTACATGGTATTCATCTAAGATTCACTTTACCAAAGGTTCCCTGCATTACCCAGCGACTTTGCTCCCCTCAAGGTTCTCTCTCTTCAAGCGCCAATCCGAGTCACCCCGTAAGGGCCAAAAACAACACGGATAGATACAACACCATGAACGTTGCCCTGCTATAGGCTCAGGTATATAGGACTCCTCGGCTACTCGTTTTCTTCAATATCTTATCTTCTGCCTCTCGTAACCTTGAGGCTCAAAACCGAATCCTTGTACTTCCGGTGTATGGGGAACTAGACAACGCATTATATCAACTTCCGCTCCAACACTTCTCACAAGCACCGCGGACTGCTTGAAGACGCCCCTCTATTCCTACAGAAACGACACAGCCTCCTTCGAGTTCACCTAGTCGGCGTCGTTCCACCGTCCCCGGTTCTCCGTCATGGCACTCAAGCTCTCCGACAAGCAGAAAGTCTCCGCAGCTATCGCGATATCATTCGCCTTCTTCATCGCCGAGATCGTGGGTAAGTAGCTCTATGCTAATTGCGATCACCTTGCCCGATCGCTCACTACAAACTAGTCGCTATTAAGACGGGCAGTCTGGCCCTTATGGCCGATGCATTCCACTATGTCAGTCGACAGCTCTGGCCATTCTGTTGATGCCCGCTGGAAGTCTGACTTGATGTAGCTGAACGATCTTATTGGTTTCATCGTGACCTTGTGGTCCATTATTGTAAGCTCAGCCCCGATGGCTAGAAATAACCGCAGTTAACACCTTCCATAGATCGAGAAGAAGACGGAGTATCGCCAAGACTTCTCATTTGGCTGGCAGAGAGCTCGCCTGCTGGGTTCTTTCTTCAACGGAGCCTTCCTGCTCGCCCTGGGTGTGAGCATATTTCTGCAGTCCATCGAGCGGTTTATCGCATTTCAGGAGGTCAGCGATGCCAAGCTGATCCTGATCGTGGGTTGCGTGGGCCTCGGCCTGAATATCATTACCATCACGTTTTTGCACGGTTAGTGTTCCGGTTGTGGACAACATACTATTTGGCGAACACATGTGCTTACATGTAAAATCCCCCAGAACACCATCACGGTCACGGTCATGGCCATCACAATGACCACGACCATGAGTCCCAGAACCACCCCACTCACGAATCTGAACCCCGCTGCTTCCACCAAGACCACGCCGACTCCGACTGTCCGTCCAAAGGGGGCGGTAACGGACACCTCGCGCCAGAAGGCCACTCTGGCCACCGGCACGTCTCGCTCTCGCTCAAGGCGCCTGGGCGGGACTTGGGTATGATGGGGGCGCTGCTGCACGTCATAGGGGACGCGTTAAACAACCTCGGCGTCATCATTGCGGCAGTTGTGATCTTGTTCACTTCATCACCAGGCCGCTTCTATGCCGACCCGGCAGTTGGCCTAGCGATCTCACTGATGATTGTGTCAAGTGCTATACCCCTGGCGCGGGATAGTGGCGAAATATTGCTACAAAGCGCGCCGGTGGGGGTAGATCTGGCAGATATCAAGCACGACCTTGAGAAGATCCCGGGCGTCGATTCGGTTCATGAACTCCGTACGTTGATCTCTTCCGCTCCCCCTTCCCCCCCCACCTAGGGCGATGCTAAAAACACTCGCCCGTGCCAGACGTCTGGCGCCTAGACCAGCGCAAAGCCATCGCCTCAGCGCATGTCATTGTTTCGGACCTAGACGCTACTGGCTTCATGGCTAAAGCACGCACCATTAGGGAGTGTCTGCACGCCTATGGGATCCGTACGTAGCCTTCTGCCATCTTCACCCCCCTCGTATTTCACCCCTTTCTTCGGGCCAAGCAGAGTTAGAACTCGCAATATCATCTGACACCTACTAGACTCAACGACGGTCCAGCCAGAACTCCTCGCGCCCTTCTCCATTGCCCCATCAACTCAACCATCGATCATCACCGTCACAGCACCCGCTACCGTAGGCTCAGCTCCCGAAATTTCGGGTGGCCCATATAATCTGGAAACCCTGCGTGATCCGGCTGGGAACAGTAGCGTCAATGTTAATGGCGACAGTGCTGATGCTGGCGGTGGTGAACCAGGTGGCAATAGCGCCGCCGAGAGTGGAAGCGGTACAACTACCCCGTGCCAGATAGTGTGTGGCCGGGGAGGGTGTGATGCACTGATGTGCTGCAACTCTCCAGTGTAGACCATAGGGTATTCCCTGTTGTCTCAGTCATTCTTTAAGTTCTTGGCCGAGAAGGGGGGCAAGGCTCGTCATGGTTCGTTGCAAAAGTTGTTTCTTTCAACCCGAATGGGTACAGCGATGCGGAAGAGGGAAGCACACCCCGGAGAGGGTATATGAGTTTTTAGACACCGGGGTTGGCCATAAGACCAAGAACTGCGTTAGCAATACAAGGGAGGTGTTGTCCATTTGCGAGCAGTAATACGAATAAGAGCGTGAGATGGCCGTCAAAAAGTCCTTAAGTATCCTCGGGCCAATCTTATCTCACACTACACGTGTCGATGTCCATGATGTCTCACCAACGGTGGTCACATGTTACCATCTTTCCCGTCAAGAGTCTCAGATGCGCAGTAGTGTAAGTGGACAAAGGCGGTCGCTTTGCTCCACAGGGAGTGTTCTCAACTCCTACTTGGGCTTGTTGTATTTCCAGCTTCATTTGTGGCCAGATATACGAGTCCCACAACCACCAGCCCCGGGGCGTAACCAGCTTCATCTCCAACGACAGAAGCGAGGTTGAAGCCATCTTCCCAAGAGAGAATGGTGTGCCCAACCCGGAAGCTTAACCATGCCATACCCGCATGCCTAACCACAAGTGAGCCATCGTTAATTTATTAGCGGCGAAGCCTTGCCCGTCTAGTTCGATGTCGGGAACAAGGTGTTGGACCCCTAATTTTTTTAGGAAGTCCAGTTTGCGCGACTGCGGCCCGGAACCATGGCCCCGGAGCCCGAAAGAAAACAAGGTGAAAGGGATAAAACAAGGGTTCGGGCGTGGGGGTGGAGTGCTTTTTTACACGACACGACTTTCCCGTTCCTGAAATGCTTGAGGGTTCGAGAGAGCGACAAATGGGCGACAGCAAAGGGCATGTCGTCCGTCTGTCGTGTTGTGACAAATCCCTTTCGCTGGCTGGGTCCCTTGGGATTCCCCGTACGTAAGAGAATACGACGGTTTCCAGGTTGTCGGGTGTTGTTACACAAGATGCAGGGCGGGGCGACGGCGAAGCGGGAAGAAACGAGAGGCGAGCGATTATGTTGCCTGCCTGTTGCTGCTGCTGCTGCTGCCATTGCGCAGCAAATGCAGGGCGATTCCCGGCTTCCTTTGACAAAAGTTTATCTTGACATGGCAGTCTGGATCTCACCGATCGACGGATAAGATCCACGACAGCACGCGAGCACACTCCTTGAAGAGACACAGCAGCAATGCTCGATAACGGCACGGACGATTTTGTTGGGTATCAACCCGACGAGGACTTGGGGCCCCTCATTCTCTTCCCGTTTGCAAAAGACAAACACAGGGCATCTTCCTTCAACGGGCCAACTTCTCGGCCAGTCGAGGCGGGCCAAAATCCCCCCCGTTGCTCGAATGGGTTGCGTGTGCCGTGTGGGATTGGGATTTGGGATGTGCAGATTATCGGGGTTTGAGTGCAAGGCATTGTGGGACGAGAGAGGCGGTTTGCGAGGGGTCGCCGAGAAGGTGGGGCATGCTTGATGAGCTGCCTTGCTGCCCCAGGCTTACCCGCTCTGAGGTTACATGCTACAAGAGGAGCAGACGGGTGAGTGATGTCGCCGTGTTGATCGCTGTTGGTTTGTTGTGTGCACTTCACCCTCCGCCCAACCTCGGTGAAGAAAGCGAACACAGCGGGACAGAGAGACAGAGCGGGAAAGAATCGGCGCCGTCGCAGAGTGTGGTCGTCATTCAATTGTTCCCTCAACTCTCGGCGTCAAGCTCCGGGCCGATGGCCAACAGGCTAAACCAAGCAGGCGTTGCGAGCAATCGAAATCCCCATTTACGCAAGATGTGTAAGAGCCAAGGCCAAGCCAACATTCAGTTCGAGTCTCTCAGTATTCCGGTCGTTTGCTCTCGTCTTCCCCCCTCAGACCGGCTCCAGTGAGGTCACCTCTACACTACTTCGTACTTCGAATACGTCAATCACTTGCCGGCAATGCAATTGGTTTGCCTGCAGTGTTCTGGCAGTCAGGCGGTGAGGAATGTGGTTCTTCGGGCGTGGTCGGGTGGTCGGTGGTTGGTTGCAAGCCCACCCGCTGCGTGAGCCGAAGAGCCGGAACGCTCGCCGTGGCCGTTGAGCAATTGACCGGAGTTGACCTGTTGCCTCGTGGCTCTGCCTGGATGTGGTTTTGGCTCAATCCATGCAATGCCGGCAGTCCGAGGATATTGAAAAGTACCAAGCTTGGTCGAAGGCGGGTACTATGTAGTCTCCCCCGGAAATCTCGGGGCCGTAGCTTGGAAGAGGCGCATTCCAGAAAGCAAGAAGCAAGAGGTTTGGGGTGCGCAAGATGGCTGTCAAGTTCTTTTTTCAAACCTTCGGCTCATCAAACGGGAAGCCGAAAAGTGCCAAACGCCCAAGTCCCAGAGCGATGCGAACGCTTCCTGCGTGGACATGACCCCTTGGACGGGTCGGGAGGGCAACCGACGACAGGCGGGCCGTTGCAACCTCAGAAGCTCTCTTGACCTTGATAATAGCCGGCATACATGCTACTTGGCGGCGACCGGCAACTGCCTGATTGCATTGACAACGACGAAGAATTGCGCCCTCTGTCTAGAGGTGTTTGTGAAAACCAAAAGACGATTAGTAGATGCAGCTACGGATACAAAATACTTATTCTCGTCTCTTCCCAGGTTGTTCCTTGGGGGTGGGTATTGTCAGTGTTTGCCTGGATGTATGTTTTTCCATCATCTCCCACACTCGAGAGAAAGTCAGAGAAATCAGCCAATGGATTCCGTTCGTCCCCGGGTTTCCTTTTTTTGCTTCAGAGGGCCAAGAGGAACGTGGGAAGAAAAAGAAATAAGAATCTGCACAGAAGCGAGAGGGCATGCCGTGCAGCAGCCACCGCGTCAGAATATCGGACATGAACCCGTCCTGTGCAATTTGGACTTCGCATGGGTGGGCTGCTCTGTACGGACGCAAGACGGAATGCGCGGGGCAGAGACCTGCGAGTGTTGTGCTGTGGTATTTTTGGCTTCAAGATGGCTTCCCCGGGATGGCGCCGAGTCTGTGCAGCCCTGTCCAACTAGCAAATTGCAAGAGCAGGTGCAGTCGTCATGCTCCACTCTTTTTAGTGTCCAACGACCCTGTAAAATCAGAGGCCGGCATGCCTCGGTGGGCCGTGCCCACTTCAATGCTGGGGAGCTCCTGCAACTCACATGCCGCCCGCAATTCTGGCAGCGCGCAACGCGGACCTCAACCGCCGCTTTCGTCGTCACCGCCATTCTGGACCATAAGACCCCCGCAGAGAGCTGCACAACGGCGGGAACGTTGCGACTGCATCTCGTGCTGCTACGACCAAACAACAGTCGGCCATTGACGGAAGCCGTGTTGCTGAGCGAGACAACAGAGCCGCGCAAAGCGAACCTCTCCGGCCATTGGACTTTTATCGCCTCCGAGTCTCCCCCGGCTCTCCCCCAACTCCATGTCCAGAGGCTCTTACTGTCCCTTTGCTGCTCCGCTCTTTCCCCTTCACCCACAGCACTTCTCTCTTCTCTCCCGCTCAACCACCTAGCTCTGCCTTGTCTGCTTCCATCCCTTCCGTCTCCCACGTCTTGCTCTGTGTTGTTCTCCACCTCTGCGTCCCGCAGGCCGTGTCCGTTGCCACGATCCCCTCCTTTCCCCTCCTGCTCGAACTCCCTGCGCATCATCCCTCCCTAGGAACCCGACCGACCCCCACTATCGGGATCCCGTCGGTATGTCTCCACCAGCTATCCAAACCCCACCAGGACGAGGAAGAGAATGTGGATTTCGTGACCTCTCTCGTGCTAACCGCTCGGGAAGAACTGCGGGACGGCGGTTCGCTGTCACTAGTTCGCAGCGTAGCTTCAAAATATTCGCCTCTCTGCTGTAACTCTATTGCTACTCGAAACTCCATCTTGGCCGCCCCCCGCGCCCGCTCCGGCATTCGGCCAACCCGTTGTCACTCCGGACAACAAACGCCCCTCGCGCCTTTCGCTCCCCACTGCTTAGTTCTCCTTGGCCCAGTTCCGCGCGGCCCCGTCGAACGCGCACTAACTTGAAGTGTCAAAAAAACCCTTGGACACCAGCGGCAAGCTCCCTTTTGAACGAACCTCTCTCATTGTGGCTCTTGATCCCTCTTCTGGATTTTGTTCACGGCGAACCTTCCGGCATATCCAAAAAAGGACAAGCCAAGAAGCTTGTGTATTTCGTTGAAGTCAGAGTCCGAGACTTCTCACCTCACGCGACCTCGAAACACCAAATCTCACGCGCCCCTCGAGCCTCACCATTGGCAGAACAGGATACGCCATCTGCGCTTCACCCGATCCAGGCCGTTTCTCAGCAAGCAGCTCCTCGCATGGCGCTCCCACCATCTTCATCGGCGACAATGCTTGTCCAGCTAGCCGCTGTGGTTTGAAGCCGAAGCCCGCCCACTCTAACCGCTATTCACGATTCCGTAGAGGCGTACCCTAAGTTTCGATTTCTTCCTACTAAGGAGCGCGCCCAGCTGCTTGTAATGCTTGGGAAACTGTTCAATCTCGGCGCTGGCTCCGGGACCGGCGCCCAGTCCTCTCCACAACCCGCATCTCACAAGCACTTCCCTCTCGAATCAGTCCAGGAAGATATCCACACACGCCATCTACTTTTCCCGGATCCCCAGGACTTGTACGAGCATCGCGTGAATCAGTTGTATCCGTTGTCAAGCGGCGCCACGACCCCAACAGGCACCCCGGCGACTGCCTTCGACTACGATGCCGACCTCGAGCTGGATGTGCGCGACGTGCGCATCATCATCATGCAGGATGCGTTGAGCTCTGTTGCGGCTTCGCTGCTCTACGACAGCCAACCCGCACCGTCCGTCCCGCCCGCATCTATGGACCGACCCTCAGCCACCGCTGGCTCCTATTCCGTCCAAGAGCCGCGCCGGACGCCTGCATCACCCCGGAAGCCAAGCATCAGTTACTCGCAACGGCCTATTGTCATCCAGCCCGGAAGCCCAAAAGTCCGACACGGCGCTTTCGATAGAAGACCCTCAGTCCACAGCCGGAGCCAAGGCTACTTGGAAAGCGAGTCCCAACGAGCGTGGCGTGAATATCGCGAGGAACTGGCCACCTTCTCCAGCTGCATATTCGGGAACTCGGAGCTCATGGGATACAAGGGGACGTCGACCAAAGTCCATGTTGTTCCCTCGGACGTGCGCCAGAACGATGCGAGCTCAATGTTTGGCGACGGGCGTGGCTCTTTGGGGCGGTCGACCATGAGAGCAAGCCGGCTCTCTCAATCGTTTTCTTCCGAAAATCCATCGCCTTTTCCCAACCCCCCCACGCCGAGTGGTCCGAACCGAGCTCAAGATCGAAAGAAGGTGCTCATCACGAGGCTCTTTCCCGTCAATCTCCCCCTTGACGAAGAAATGCCATCCTTTCAGGGAGCGTTCTCTGATGAGGCGACAAGCTATCCGTTCCCACAAAGTACCGACGACCCCAAGGTAAAGAAGAAGAAATTTCAACCGAGGCAAAAGAGGACACCCATGTACGCCGTGGCCCTCATCATTACGCTCCCCCCGTCGGCCCAGTCTGCTCCCGCTGCGGCGCGCTCTGTATTCAAAGGCCCTAGTTCCTACTCAGAGCAGGACTCGTTTCCCTCATCCTTTGGCTCTACCCGGCGTTCCGGTTGGACGTTGGTGGGCCAAGGAGGCTTCGGCGGGCCCGAATCTCTCGATTCAAGCTTTGGGAATGATATGGAAGACCACATCGACGCCATCACGCAGCACTGGGACATTATCATGCGGACCCTAAGCCATCTACAGACTGTCGTCGCTGCTACGCTGTTTGTCATGCTCCGACAGATCGATCTTGCATCTCCGGATCCGCAGCCCGGGATGTCTCTCCAGCTCGCCAAGGCGGTTGCATCTGCCTCTGCGTCTGCATCTGGCCGCCATGGCGAAGACGGCGGGCAGCGGATTAAGCGTCCAAAGACTAATGCCAAACACATCACCCTTCTCCCCAATTGTCTCCTCGACAGCCGAAAAATCAGTACCGAAATCAGCGCTGCAAAAACACGCATCATCGCGGGCATCCGGGCATCCCGCGTGACGACGGGTCAGAACCGGTGGCCGATCTGGCGGGAGGAAGCTCGATGGGTGGCCAAGTGGGCTGGAGGAAGGGAGCAGAGTTTCTTTTTCTTCAACTTGCTCACAGGCTTTCTTGCCACACACACCGACTGGCTTCAGGCATTGAGCCCTCCCGCCTATCGCCGTCGGTACCTTCAGCAGCAACAGCAAAAAGGGCTATCAGAAGAAGATATCCTCGTGCCATCTCGGACGGTGATTCTCGGCGACGACAAGATCGCAGCCCGCCGTCTGATATTTCTCCTCTCTGCCTTTTTGCCTGCTTCTCAGCAACTGTCTGGTGTCAAAGCCAACAACAGGCCAAGCACCCCGGCGTCTTTTACCGCCCTCTCTCAATCGCCCCCATCTTTTGTCGTGCCCGTTTTAAAGGAGGAATCCCTGCGGCGGAAAATCAACCGACGGACAGGGACACGAATGCCCTCACACTCTCGAAATTTGAGCTTGCAGACGCACAACCCCCGTTTAGGGGGCGTTCCTCCGCCTCTAGCACACCTTAGTATGGACAGTCGACACGAAAGACGTGCTTCAGATGCCGCTTCCATACGTACCACTCATCTCCCAGTTCGTGGGAGTGATCACGCACGCAAGATTAGCACCATCACCACAGCCAGCATCACCGCCGAAACTAGTATTCCGCACTTTTCGACCGCACACCGAGCCGAACTATTTGCCCCGGGCCGTCGTGGAAGCAGCAATAGCTTCGCCGCTAGTGATCTCAAACGTCTTACCCGGGATGATAGCCCTGGTTCGCAAAGCTCGACGACGATTGCCGAGCGGAGACAGAGTTCCAGATGGAATGTTATCACCGGCTTCTGGGGCGCACGAAGAAGAGACTCCGCAAGTCAGCCTCTCGAAAATGGGCCCAATGGAGTTTCCAACTCACCAGTAAACCCGCGACAGTCCTCCATCGCAGGTTCAACAAGGTCTATACCACCACAATTCGACTGCGCGCTGGCTGCAGGTCCCGCCACACACTCTCCGGCTTACGATGCGCAAGACGATGGAGCCATTGGACCCAAAGACCCCAGCCCGCCCCCGCGGACATCCGCCGATCCCTTGGCCGCTTCCGAGCAAGTCAGAGTTGTTCAAAAGCCCCTGAGGACTCCCGACCCATCCAGCGCATTCGAGTCACCTGTGAAAACCTCGATCAATATCGACGATGGGGTCATCGATGTGGATGTGCCATTGCCGGACTTCATGACGTCCTTCGAGAGCGCGGTGAGTTCGCCATCCAGCAGTGGCTATCTCTCCGCCTCGGGATTTGGCACAGGCCTCGACGCCTTTGAGCAGTCCTTCCGTCTAGCGGCCGATGGAGACGTACCGCTCAACGTAGCTGGTTGGCTGCAGCACTATCACCCGGATTTTGTTCTCCAGGCACTCCCTGCCCAGCAGGACAGTCTCGAGAAGATCAAGGAATCTATGCGCGCTGAGCCGACTCCGCTTCCCCATCCCTCATCATCGGCATCGCCCTCGTCTCCAAGTGAAGGCCCTACCGAGAAATGGATCGATGTCACTTCGACCATTGTGGCGGATACTACCACATTCACCATCACACGCATACGCTACCGTCGCCTAATCCGGCTCGGGTCGCAACGGCATCTCTGCGCTACTACAGACCGGCCTACCACCCACCCGCTTCCAGCCCAACCACTAGCAGCGACACCATCCACCATTTCGACGCCGGCCACGCTGATCTCCCCGTCGCCATTCGATGTACAACTCAAAGAAGAGTTCATACAGGAGCCCGTCGTTGTTTTTGACGACCTGTTGACCGAAGCTGTGGAACGTGTCATCACCTCCGCAGGCACTGAGACGACAACTAGCAAAGTTGGCTCCACCAGTTCGTCGCGGTCGACAAGCAAACGACGCGATCGAGAAAGGAGAGAGAGCGTCTCGGCCGGTTCAGGGTCAGGATCCGCGATGGGAATCAAGCCACCAGACCCGAGGAGTTCGAGCCAGAGCCAGGCTGCTCCTCACCACCTCCCTCCTCCCCAAGAAGCACAGACTCCCTCGCTTGTGCCTGTCCTCGGTGGCCCAGGGGCCATCCTAGCACAGGAAGTCCCTCGATCGCAGTGCAAGACAGTGTTGTTAGGGGCGCTAGAAGATCTTATCCAGGATGTTCTTGCGGAAAAAGAACAGGAGTTGGAAAACGGGAAAGTTGTGGCTGATAGGGAGCGGGAGAGCCCGCTACGGGAAGCTGTGCGAAACTGGATAGAGAGCGTGGATTTTGGTGGCAGTGCCAGTGGTGGTAGCGGTCGGGGGACCGGCCATGACTGAAGGGTTTGTTTTTTTCTAGATTTGTTCTTGCTTCTGGTGGGCTGTCAGGGTGCTCGGCAACTACGTCTACTCCTCTTTCCTCAGATACCCCTTTTCCCCTTCTTTTATTTAAAGGTCTACGTCTATTTTTCTCTCTCGCTCTTGGCATTTGTACTTCAACAGTGGGGGGTCAGGGTCATGTTTTCATAACTGCTACACGGAATGGGTCAAGGCTAAGTTTGTTGGTTGCATAGAGAGCGTACGGTTGTTTATCGGGTTGGGTTCAGGGGTCATAGGCTCGGAGGTTGCATTGACTGCGTTGGGGGAATTGAGGATTATTGGGTTGGGTCGGGTCAGGGGTTCACTAGCTTTACAAAATCTACAAGCAATAGTTGCTCAAATGTTTTGATTGTTGAGTGAGTGAAACGGTATTGGTAGATGGTGTAAGTTGGTTAATGCTTCGTGTATAGCTTAGTGTATGATGCGCAGGTTTTTTGAGAGGAAGGCCGAATTTGTTGAATGCCAGTTTCAAAGAGTTGCTGTTGTAAAATTTTGTTACGATTGATTTGCTTTTATGTCTCTATTTTCCGCGTTGGACTGTCGACGTCCATAAATTCTACTGTCTAAATCACATATGCCTCATTTCCTCTACCCTACATAGTCTTCAAGTCGTCTTGTGTCTATACGATATTATCTCTCAGCCATGTCTCCGTTTCTTTTCTTTTTTTTATTCTTCCTCTTCTTTTTATTTAACCCACCCCGTTTCCCATCCACTCCTTGTGCTCTACTGTTACGTTAACACCTCAGATTCAGACTTAACTAACAAGTATAAGTATACATGAATTGCGTTGAGAAAAGACATCCCCTCTGCCTATTCCGTTTCGTACGGTGGGTGGTATTAGTCCCGGCCACTTCCTTTTTAACCTACTATCTTCCTACCCCCGTAAGAGGGGCTCAACCGTCCTCGGAAAGGGGTTAAAAAGAGAACAGGGACCATGCAGGACCCTGAAATCGCAAGATACTTTTGTTTGAAGGGTGGTGGGTCGGTAGCGAGAGGGTAAACCACTCGATGCAACCTTGTTGGTGTGTGGTGTGTGTGGACGTTACTTGTTAGCGTGGGTGTTGTTGGGTGATGTCTGGGAGGAGGGTGTGGGTGAGCCAAGGTTCTTTGTCTTGTGGCTTGTACTTCAACCACGGAAACTTTTTGTAAACCTGTTCTTTATTAGAAGGGGTGGAAATGTGTGGGTTGTATCTTTGGGTTGTGGCGCCGTTGATAGTGTTGATTGCTTGATTTCTAGTGTTTTAGCGTTGTTTCCCCCAGGTCTCTTTGTTAATTTTTCTTTCTTTTATCATTCCATCCCACTTATTTCAAACAAACTTGCCTTCGGCTAACTCAACTCACTCTCGCCCCCAAAGCCAACCGGCCTGGCTAGCAGCGGCCAGCTGGCCGGCCATCTCATCCAAAACCAACCAACCAAGGCCCCGACCGACCGACCGACCGACCGGCCGGCCGACTCAACCCAGAGGGTGGCATTTCCCAAAACTAGAGGGCGGCATTTCCCAGAATTAGGCTGGCCTACCTACCATGACGGCAGACACGTAGGTCCGGCACATTGGGAGTGCGTATTGCCTGCGAGCGTGTGCGAAACCGCAGGACTCGGTAGACGGGGAGGGGAGGCCCTGCGTATTCCTCTCAAGACATTTTTCTTGGTGTTACAGAAGGGAGGTGGAAGGGCATGTAGTAGAGAGATACACACACACGGCACACAGACTCGGCACACGGCTACATTCACACATCTCCTTCGATTTAAACGGGCGGTTACCGTAGCATTCAGGGGCGTTGAGTTCCTGACGTGCCGGAGTGGCT
This sequence comes from Dichotomopilus funicola, assembly GCF_033296635.1. Classification (NCBI taxonomy): domain Eukaryota; kingdom Fungi; phylum Ascomycota; class Sordariomycetes; order Sordariales; family Chaetomiaceae; genus Dichotomopilus; species Dichotomopilus funicola. The sequence goes on from NW_026944027.1 coordinate 215,302, forward strand.
TCATTTAGTCCACGGCAATGAACGCTGGCCGTCCCTTCTACGCAAGGTACTAGCCAGCCACTTACATAATACTGCCGTTTATAGACCCACCGTGTGGTTAGCCGTCAGAAGTGCCCGGTTTATGATACTCGGAGGCCGGTCTATGATGAAGCGCTCCGATGGCTGTTAGTTAGTTAACTACCAGACAACTCATGCAAATGGTCCATGTCTTTGCCCTGCTTTAGTTTTCTAGATTCGCCCCCATCTCCTACAAAGTATTGCTTACTTTTGTGACGAACAGCAGGGAGTGAGCGTGTGCTCCCGCTCCGGGGGGTTCCCTTGTGTCTATCCACGCCGCGCGACTGGGATTTGCGTATTCGTACTGCTTTGTCAGGGCTAGTCGTTCCATGAGTGAACGCCACATCTCTGACAAAGAGGGACGCAAATAACATACTACTGTGTATGGAGGGATGAGAACCTAGAGGCTAGCGTCAACACTTTGCTCAATGGACACACACCTTGCAACCTGGCCCTTCCGTTTTCTTTGTCGTTTCCCGCGACGAGGGTGTTACCCGAAGCCGGGCTTCCTTTCACCTGCGCGGGCGAGTTTCGGACCCGACAGACGCACAGCTTCCAAGCTACACTAGTGTATGTTTCGCAGTGGCCGTTCGAATTCGGCTGGCTTGCAGAGTTGCAGTTCCCTTGGTGTTGTTGCCAGGGGGTTCCCCACTAAATCATTCCATGAATGTTCTAGCGCTTCGACTTGCAGGGACGGCATCGAATCAAGGAGCCAACCTCTCATCCAAATCGGTTATTTCCTGCATCGTCGGCCGTGCCGATCAGGTCGCGCGAACCACTGGCGTGGTGGGTGCAGGATGGGAACAGTGGCTGTCGCTGCGTGGGCAGCGGCTAAACACCACGGTTAAACCGTGAGTGTTGAGATGCGGTGGGTGAGTCCAGGAGAGGTTGCCCCTTGGTAACGGAATCGTGAGAAGGAACGGCAAGCTGGCCGCTCAAGCTCTCTTTAGTGAGGAGCGTTTGGGTGCTGGAGGATTTAGTCGTGCGGGTCAAGTAACGGACTGAGCAAAACGCTGCCTGTGGCGCCTGCATTCCTGCGCCCTTCGAACGTGCTGAGGTGATCCGTAAGACCCGGGGTAGTCGAGACAGGACATGCTGATGAGGATGAGACTGGATGAAGAGATGAATAGGGAGAAAAAAAGAACAATTACAAGCGGAGTTGAAGGAAAGCGACACGGTCGTCTCGATCGCGGAGAAACTACCACGTTACCGGCACTCGGGGATGACTTCCGCGATGTCCAAATTGAGAGCTTACGACCGCCCACCAGAGGAATGACCTCAAGCGGGATTTACACCAGCCACAATGAGTCCTTGGAGGTTCGAAGACTTAATATATAAACAAACTAACAGTTCGTTCCTTAAGTGACGTTTTGGCGGAGGTTGCTCCGTTAAAACTCGTGCCGCCTAGCATAAGCATTTATTCCGAGTCCCATTACGAGGACAGCGCGGGGCTTAAGCCCCAGGCATCAAACAGAGCTGATGGTCAGCGCTTGATGAAGATGGCGAAGCCAAACAGACTTTTGAGTGATGGACGACAACGGTCGAAGCGGAGATCTAGTTCCTGAGTCTTCCATGCGTGCAAGCGACTGCAAGATCGAGATTGGCGATTGATCATCGGCTTGGCTCCCGTATGTCGCTAATATCAAAGTGTCTATCTAGGTAAGATGGGGGTCGAGGGCTAAGCACGCTCTCAGGCAACGATACTTCGAACGGTGGGTCACTAGACGCAGAAGGGCGGTTCTTTGAGAGAGGCAATGGTAGAGACGGCACCCCAACCCCGACCTCGCCGTATCCCGTGGTCATCGTCAAAGGATACGGAAATACATTTCAAGGGGGGCGTGTGACGGACGTCCTGATGCAGCAGCCTTCGCTGTCTCTTTTGTTGTTTCTCTTCCCCACGATTCTTGCGCCGTGATCGGGACCCTCGGATCCACGTTTGCCGACGCTACAGAGAGATATTAAAATGTAACTCTGGTAACTTCGACAGGTGGCCGACGGTTGTCTCATTGCATTGTGTAGCGACGCCGAGGCGCCATGGCGGCGTGATCTCGGCTTGCTGGCCGAGCCGGAATACCACATCTTCCCCGGAATCTGGGATCTTCGGGCAAAGGAGTCTTCGCATCATTCCTCATCGGAAGAGGTGATTGCGCGGGGGGTGCATAGGCTGAGCTCCTCGGCCGGACTGTCTCGCAACAGGCCGAAAAGGAGTTAGTTTTCTGTGTGGTCTGTCATAAGCGAGGCAGCAACAATCAAGGTCGTAAATTCGTACTCCGTGCTGCGGGCCAACAGGGTTGAAGATGAGGGGCAATTGCGATGTCAGATGGTCATCAAAGAACTCCCCAGAGCCGGATTCCCGGGTCTTGAGCTGACGAGGCTGCCAACGGCCATTCGTTTTGCAGCCTCGGCGCTTCAGCTGCGGGAGACCTGCAGCTGTGACAGGAACGCTCTGTGGCCAACAATTGGAGTGGTGTTTGTCGGAACTCGGTGTTTGTTGCATCTTGAAACACACACTCAGGGGTTTGCAGTGCAGGTCACTGAGAGCTTCGCGGCTGCTGTTTCCCCCAAGGAGCCTGCCAGCTGCCACGCAGTTGCGGTACTCCCCCCCAATGGCCTCCACGGCATTGCCGCGCCCCTGCATGCCCAGGAGCTGGGGTACCCCACTTCCAGTGGCCTCTTTCCCCATTCTGCCAACAAACGCACAAGGGATTGGACGAGATGGAAGGAGCCCGATCGTTGCGCCCGCCCGTTCGGACGCACGTCGTCCACCCATTTTTCTCGGCGAGGTACCTTCTCCGACGCTGTTTCCTTGCATCTTCCAAACAACTTCTCCCCGACTTCGGGCCCCAGTCATCTCTCAGGGGCAGTTTGCTCACTTTGGCCCAGTTTGCTTACGGACGGCTCGCCAAGCGTCCCGTCTGGGACGTGCGGACTGGCTGTACCGGGCCGGATAGATTGAGCCCCCCGCAGCGCGGCCCTCCCACTGGCCACTCGCGGACTACCCCTGATCCAGCCCCCCGCCGCAGCGCTCCCGCTCCAGCGCCCTGTGGCCACCTGCGTCCTCGGCGTCACGGCCTTATGGCGGAAGATGGATGGCCAACAACCTCCCGCGAATTCCCAAATCGAGGGATTGCGGTAGAGAGCCCCGTTCATGTTGATTTTTCCATCAACCGCCGGCCGCTTGGCCAATGTTGACAAGCCTGCCAGCACCAGCCAAGGAAGGCGCCTGGCACGCCCCATGATGCATTCCATGCGGCATTGGGGCCCGGCGCAATAAGCAGGCTTTCATCCGGCCGCAACCTGCCCAACAATGGTCCCGGCCGAGGTGCCTCCTTTGACATGCGTGGCCCCGGAACAAGCACACCATTGTACCGTTGGCTGCCTTTGACGGGGGGCGATGTTCCACGATCGACGCTCCCAAGCGCTTATTTAGATCTGTTGCCCGCCACATTTAAAGGGGACCCTGGATTCCTCGAGCTCCCCAGACCTAGACGCCTACTTTCCCCAACCAAGTTGTGACGTCGAAGAGGAAGGGAAAACATAAAAAGTACGAAAGGGGAAAAAGGAAAACAGAAGGGTATCTCGGATACAACTCAGCAACACATTCGTTGATTGTCAACAGCAACAGAGTCGGGTACTCACTCCACATTCACTGACATCACTGGCTCCGGCACATCGACCGCCACGAAACGCCAACCGAGCCGTCGGCTTCCACTAGCGCCAAACTAGCCACCTACCCACCACCCATCAGCCACCATGCGCACCTCCCACGGCGTTGCGCTCGCCCTGTCGGCCGGCCTTCAACTGGCCACCGCCGCTCCGGTCTGCACTCGGGACGACTCCGGCCTTTTCTGGGTCACCACCTACCCTGCCGAGGGTGCCGAGGCCGGTTCGGTCTATACCCTGAAGCTCACCGATTCGAAGCTCGAGCAAGTCGCCGAGTCCGATGCCTGCGGCCCTTACCCCTCCTGGCTGACCCAGGCGGGTGATGTCCTTTACTGTGTCAACGAGGCCTGGGGTGGGGATCACGGTAACCTTACGGCGCTCCAGATCGGCACCGACAACAGCCTCACGAAGCTCAGCGGCAGCGAGACCGTTGGCGGCCCCGTGAACATTGCTATCTATGGCAAAGGCAACGCCCTGGCCGTTGCGGATTAGTGAGTGACATTTACCTCGCTTTTTCCCTAAAGCCGTTGAAAGGCGCATTGTTGAGTGATCCCGTAACTGACACTGTATCCTCAGCGCTGGTGGCGGTGTCGACGCCTTTGATATTACCGACACTAAGGCCATTAAGCTGATCCACTCTGAGGTATACGCGCTGCCCGGCGATGACCTGCCCAACCCGCAGGACTCGGCGCGCCCTCACGAGGCTCTTCTTGACCCCACTGGCAATTACATCGTCCTTCCCGATCTCGGTGCCGACCGCCTCCGTGTCCTGAAGCTGGACCAGACAACCCAGAATTTTACCGATCTTGTACGTTCCGTGTTTCTCTCAGTGTACCTATAAGTAATTGTGCTGACTAACCGTGCCCATAGGCCCCCTACGAGTTCGAGCGTGGCACCGGTCCCCGCCATGGCGCCTTCTACGTCGTTGGCGATGTGACCTACTTTTACGTCGTCTGCGAGCTCTCCAACCTCCTCCAGGGCTTCAAGGTTACCTACCAAGATGAGGGCCTCAAGTTCGACCGATTCTGGAACTCCACTAGCCACGGTGATCAGGAGCCTTTGCCCACGAACATCACTGCTGCTGCTGAGCTCCACATTGCTGTAAGTTACCCGGAGTTCAAGTTCTTACGCAGGGATCACCGTTTCTCCGAATACTAACCTTGAACCCCCCCTTACAGCCCAACAGCAACTTCCTCACCCTCTCGTCCCGCTACGAGAACGCGCTCACCTACACCGTCGCCAACGGCACCGAAGTGCCCTCGGACCCCCTCATCACCTTCTCGATCGACAATGCCACTGGCGAGCTCTCTCTCGTCCAGATCGCCCCCGCTGGTGGTGCCAACCCGCGCCACTTCTCCTTCAACGCCGACGGCTCGCGCGTTGCCTCCGCCCTGCAGAACGACGGCCGCGTTGTCATCTTTGAGCGTGATATTACCACCGGCAAGATCGGGAAGGTTGTGGCTGAGGCTGATGTTGCTGGCTCGCCCAACTTCATTGGCTTCAAGCAGTAGAGGGAGGGCCGGTTAAGATAAAAATTCAGGTTCAGGCTGGGAGGAAGGAATGGCCAATAGATTCAATTATTTACTTCAGTTTTCGGTGGTTTTTTTGCGTCCTTGCCGACCGCAGCGCAGTTGAAGAGACAGGCGTTGCCGTCTTTCAACAAAATGAAAAGAAGTGAACCCATTAATATGCCGCCAATATGTTTGTGCGCCATGAGTGTCTCTCCGCAGGATGAAATGGTAAAAACGGGCCCTAAACACTCGGTGAGCACAGTGTGGAAATTCTCACTCGTAGGATTTGTCTGACTGCTTTGACCTCGAACCCCCCTGGGACTAAATATCTGAGGTGTTCTAATTCCGGGTCCTGGCTGTCCATTCCCCGGGGATTTTGTAGATTGCTTACCATCCCGTCGCTGAGTGGGAGTGGTCAGAGCTCCTCTAAGGCTGAAAGTCCCTTTTTGATTGTGACCTTACATGTACTCTTTAAATTTTTGAATCGCTAGTTATTTTCTTCACAACGCCGTAAGACTCATTAGCATCGTTAGAAATGTAATTTGGGATATAACCCAGCTACTTTCGTTGATTATTCGTTCAACGCCATCGTGGAAGAAACATTTGAAGTGGTTCTTTTCTAGACAGGGTGTGTTGCTGAGTCCATCGTTTTCAGGGGTGGAGGTACTTCGGGCCGTTGTCCTGCAGGTCGTTAATTGAAGCTTTACAAATTACCAGGCAGGAAGGACCTGGCATGATAAAAACTGTCTTTCGGGACTTTCAAATGATTTTTTTCTTCTTCTTTTCGTGCGCACAGAAACGGACTTTCCCGTCTTATGTGGCTGCTAACGCCGGTAGTTGATACACCGGCCACCCTAAGGAGCAATATCAACCACGGATCACCGCAGCACTTTGCGTTGTGATGTGACCTGCAGCCCGCAGCCTGCAGCTCGCAACGTCGCCCAGTCAAGCCAGTGCGTTCGTCTCCGCACGCAGGAAATCGGGGGCGAAAATGGGGGATAGCGTGTTGTCCGAAACGGGAAAGGAAGAAGAGGCAAATGGGACGGAAATGGCATTCGGAACTGAGAAAGTAACGAAAACGGAGATCTTCAAGAGGCAAAAATAGGTCGATCTGTTCGTGCCCCGAACTGCTTGCCTTCCCCACATTTTTCCGTGTCTGCCGGGCTACTGTGCGACGACAGAGGGGGGACGAACTCGTGCTTGTCATGCTTGTCTACACTATACTAGACGTACATGTAGGTAACTGTCTTTCTGGGACAAGTGTCTCTATCGTGGACCTTGGTGGTTTTTTTTTTTCTTTGTTTTGTGTATTTTCCCCGGGCACCATCCGATTGTAGTTTGACGCTAACGGCACGTGGAGATCCAATCTTTTGACTTGCGTCTCACCGTCCGCGCCCGTTCGTCTGATCTTGCCCAACCCTGGGCTATTCTCTACCTCAAGGTGTTAAGCTTTCTGTTACCATTTCATCCGGGTCGGCTTCGCTTGGCTCCCCGTTTTCGAACGATGCCAACCTTCTTGTCGTTGAGATTGCAGGGAGTCATCCCTCTTACTATCGTCTTCTCTAGGGAGTGTGATATCGAGTAGAGATCGCGAACGGGCGTAGATGGAATTGGAATTTGTCTGGGGGGTGGCCAGAACCTGCAGGATGTATCGAAAGCTTTTAATCTGCGACCGGGAGAGTCTCCCACCCCAACTTCCCACCCCAACTGTCAGAGCTGTACGGTGTAAATCAAAGGAACTGGCGACTTTGTGACCGTACCCCACGGCCCATGCGCTCGTGTTCGGGGACGGGAGGATGATTTGGAAGGGCCTGACCGCACTCGAAGGGAATGGATTCATGGAACCACTCCTCTTCCTTCTTTTCTTCTTCTCCCCCCTTCTTTACGCTTGGCCCACCTCCCCGATCCCCGATGAGGTTAATCCAAGTGAGAGGGCGCAGGGTCGCAAAGGCCGCTTGCCAGGGGAGGGCGTGGAGGATCGAAGGTAGCACGATCTGGTGGTCGCCGTCAACACTACACTAGTAGAACATGGTAATGTAGGCCGGGAATGCTCGGCGTTAGCGGCGAGGACCCGGGGCTAGTTCTCATGATGGGTCACCAGACTCAGTTCCCCAAAGCTTCCATGATTCGTCTCTACCAAGTTAAGGTGATTGGCATTCTGGTCCCTTGTCGATCCTGTCTCGCTGTATGTTACGCGGGAATCCGAATCGCGACTGATGTTTCCTAGGCGGCTCCGATTCAGGCCGGAAGCATCGACCTGAACTCTCAGAACCTGGCTGTTGAACCGATTCCGCTCCCCAAAGCGTTCCGCGTTGTCATTGGCATTTTTGTGCGCGCCAAGGAGCAAGGCCAAAAGGAGAAAGGCCGGCTAGTTTGGGCCATCCCAGCTGGACGCCATAGAATTATGGGTTAGTAGGCAAGCTACTGTAACGGCGAACTCCGATTTGGCCAGTAGTGTATTGCATGGCATCCGTTGGACCGTGGGGGTTTTTGACACCAGAGTGTACACTTTGGAGTGTAGACGAGCCCATGTCCGCGAACGATGTGAGCTGGACACATACGGGGTACGGCAGCTCTCTGCTTTTCCCCCAGTGTAGGTCTTGGGGATCCACGCACGGACGAGACGGCGAACGGAGAGGGGGATTCCTGCGACAAGGAATGTCTCGTCTTACATACACGTGTATGGAGAAGTGTCCACGCGGCGAGTTGACCATCAACGCGGATCCCGGCGGGGCTTAGGACACCTGGGGGCACTGGTGGACCTCGTGAGCTCAAGCAAGGGAACGAGCTCGGCGGAAGCTCTGCACGTACGACACCACCAGCTGGATCTGCTGCTTTTGGACAAGGAAAACGGCGTGTTACTGGGCCCGTGCCGGGGTCTCAAAGTAGATACTCTTGGATACACAGTAGGTTTATCTCCAGATATCCTGGCTAGTGTATTTTTACGGATTGGACCCCGTAAGATCTTGATATCAGGACGTCACCCCACTTCCCGGCTGAGGAAGTGATGAACGCGGCCCGCAAAGAATGATAATCCCGGGGGGCGGGGCATCTCCAACATGTGTGGCCGACAGGGAGTCTGGTATGAAAATCCTGCAGCATATGGCAGCATCACAGCGGTCGGCTGCTCTGGGCAATTTGAATGAAGCCTTGCTACTGGACTGTTTCCCAAAGTGGTGCGAGCAACACGAATGTGTTACTGACTAGTGTATGAAATAGAAGCCGGGAACATGAGGGGTTGCGGGACCAGAAACTCGGGTTAATTCATAGCGGTTGTTGTACGGCGGAGCACCGCGGCTTTGTTTGTAGGGGACTTTCTGGAGGCTGTGAACCTCTATGCCTTAGTTCTCTACGTCAGGCTTTTCGGGGACAAGCAGGACGCGGGGATAGAAGAGAATCGAGAAACACGCCGATGAGGGCCGGCGCAAACGGAGCCCTGTTGAGTCGCGGCTGGCACCTCAGAACTGGCACTATTGTGCAATGGCAGCGGGCAGCGTTGCGGGGTTCTGGATGACAAGACAAGGGGTCGGTTTATTCTTGTCCTTGGTGAAAAGGAGCCGCATAGCAAGCTGACTGCAGCTGCTCACAAGAACAGCTTGGAAGAGCGCTGGTTCGTTGAGAAACCGTCCGCAATATCAATATGCGGGTCAGTGAGCGAGGTCTAGACGGTCAAGACATCGCAGTGACAATGGGGGCGGGTGTCGATTAATTAATATCTCGTAGTGGGTTCAATAGTCCCATGACCGTCAGGCTCCCCAGAGGCTGCGCGCGCGGGACGAGGCCAGACGCCGAAGGATCCCAGACAGTCGGGTTGCCGAGAGGGGTGTTGAACGGGAGGTCGCGAGTATTGTAGCATTTCTCCGTAAGTGGCGAGCCTGGTGTGGGGTGAACGCGGGAGGATGAAAACCGAGGACGGGTTGGCTCGGTTGGACACGGTTACGTTCATGAGCCTACATGTGCCTGTACATACGGAGGACTCGCTCTCGTCCCTCTATGTTGAGTTGAGACGGAGAGTTGATGATACAGAGGGCCCGGACGTATCTTGTCCGATTCCAAAATCCGGCCCAACGTGAAACGGAGGTGCCTCCTATGAATGGTTAACAACGGACTCGCTTTATTAGTGCCGACGGTTTCGTTTGGGTCTTTTGGCTTGGGAGGCAATTTTGCGCAGGCGTTCTGTTACCACTTACCAGGGAACTAATCGGACCGACCGCCGTCCTCGACATGTCCCCGTTTGAAGTCACTTTCGTCAAGCCACTCACTGGGATGCAGGTCAGCCACACTTCGCGCGTCTGATCGAACGGACCCAGCTGGCTGCACCGTTTCTGCAAGCCACAGCTCGAAGTGGTGGTTCTCATTTCGAACTGCCCAGGGGTGGGGCCGAGGTGAACCATCTTGACAGGTCCGTGCCCACAAGGTTGTGATTTCGGTTCCGTGAAAGAGCGAGCTGTCGGCGTAGGATGGAGATTCTTGGAAAGAACACACTGTCGTTGTCATCGGCGCAAAACTTGGCGACCGTAACGAGTGTAGTGTGTGGCAAGGGCCCCTCTCCCCTCTGTTGTCGTTCCGTTGCTGAACTCCCCACGTCGGCTCCAGAATACTGTCTGTTGCCTGGAAGAGGACGCCCGCTGGCTTGAAGCAGCTTGCTCACGACGGTGGCGATACTCGAGTGGACCGCAGAGTTCATGAGACTCGCTGTGTTGCCGAAAATAGAGAGGGCGAGTCCTTTGGCGCGTGGATGCGGTTTGCAACTGCACGTCCTGTGCAGATTCGGGAACCCGTTAATCTTCACATGACTCTCACAGCACGAATCGTCGTCCTTGGTGGCAGCAATGACGGCAGCGGCAGCGGCAGCGGCAGGAAGCGAGATGGGCATGATGCCTCGCGCCCGTGCGGTTCGGGATGTCGTGAACATGGCCCATGGCGGACATGGGCGGTCTGCGTGGTCGCCAGGTGGGTGGCATTGGTGGGCGCAGGGTCGTTGATCCACCACCTGCCGGTGTGATGATCTTTGGCCGCGATGGGAGACACAGGACGCCCAATGTGGGTTTGGGAATGCTTCTCGAAGCCTTCTTCTCCTTCCACCATGGACCCTTTTTGGTCAACCGTGCGGAGGCTCCGGGTATGGGGCTGACGTGGTTCGACAGCCAAGAGATTGTGAAGAACAACGCTGGCAGCTGCCGAATTTATGCTAAATTGAGCGCTGCAGGGATTGGACCGAAGTCGTAGGGACGTGCGGTCTCTAATGAGGGTCGTCGAGAGTTTTTGTCGACGGGACCCTTCCTTCTTATTTTTTCCCCTCGTTGTTTCGGAGAATAATTTTAGGTCTTGGTGCTTTACACGACTCCCCATAAGTGAGCCTCAAGGCTCTGGCCCGCGGCGGGCCGAGAAGTAAAAAAAAAAAAAAAATGAAATAAAAAATAGGTTGACTCGCTCTAACCGGCGATGTGGGACATGACGGTGTACGAAGTAATTGACCCAGAATATTGGGGATGGCTTAACCGAGGCGTGAGGAAATAGGTCCCGGGGAGAAACATAGTAAAAATCAACTCGGCGGAAGAGGAGTGCTTGTGCTGCTTAACCTTTGGGTCTCCTTTTTTCGGTGTGAGCAGGCCCGGGATGTTCAGGGACTAACTACATACCTGATTTGGCAGAAAGCTCGACTGTTTGCTCTGTGGTTGTCCCTTCCGTGCATCAGGGAAGGTTTCCCAGGCAAGCAGGGAGGTGAGGGCCGCGGGTTCCTTCGATGGACGCTGTGGAGATGGAAGGAAGGCGCGCATGGCGAGCGACTGCCGCTCGTCAGGGAGCACAGATTCCAATCTCGAAGTGAGAGCCCGTCTCTTCCATTTCTTCTCCTCGTCCTCCATCAGAAGCCCGCGATTCCGTAACCTGGCAACCTTGAATGATGATGACGGGCCAACGAACGTGTGTCCAAACATCCTTTTAAGAAATTCTTTGTTTGAGCGGCACCATTAGCGGCGACCAACCTCGCTTCAATATGATTCTGTTTCCGACCTCAGACGGGCTCGAATTTGAGCCAGCACCGTTGTTGTGTTCCAGTGTCCCGGCATTCGCGTCAAAGCGTGCGTTGCAGGCCCTGGTTCACGGGAGGGCCTGAATGTCATGACTGGAGGATGAGACTCTGGAGTCAACCGGAGATGTGCAGGCTCGAGGCCATCTCGCCCACCAGTGATCGCGGAGAATGTCTGGAACTGGATACCCCACCCCCGCGTTTTCTGGTTGGCATGGCGTCCTTCATTTGCTTCTCCTCCACACCAACCCAGATTTGTCGACCCGCCATTTCGCAGGCTCGTGCTGGTCATCGTGGGATGCCGTGGGCGTCGTTGGCGCGCGGGTTCCATGTTTCCGTGAACCGCTCCTCACGAGGTGGTCCGTCGAAACCTGAATCAAGAAAAAAAAAAGAGCCCCGAGGGGTCCCTCGGAAGCCGCTGAGAAGGACCACGTCCGCAGTCGCACGCTAGCCGCTCAGCTTGGCTGCTTGGGTACGTCGGAACAGGGCGAACCCCAAGAAGAAGAGAGCGACATTTTAACGCACCCCACATCGTGTCTTCTTTCGAACAATGGATGCAACGCCGACCAGGGTCCTCGACCCATGAGTGTGTTCGGCCCCCTCACCCCCAGTCGGCACTAGCGCAGATTACCCCTGCTCCCCGCCGTCCCGCCTCCGTTACGGTGAACTTTTTGCGCAGTGGTCGAACAGCGAGATGTCCCACTCAACTCAGGACGTGCCAGGCAAGCAAGCGTCCCCGCAAAAGGACGACAGCGGTCAGTCCCGGTGCTCGCACAGTCCAAGAACTGGACTTGACACCAGTTAAACCCTGGTTTAGCTGCGCCGGGAGGTGACGAGGTGTCCCCGGGAAGTGCGAGAGATCGGTTCTGCACAGGGCGTTGTGTGGTCTGCGAGGAAAGGACGGAGCTCTGCTTTTCTGCCCCTGATTGGAAAACCCCAGCCCCATCCCGGCAAAGGCTGGCCCCGTGCGGGACGAGAGACATATGAATCCTCCACCTTCCGGTCCCAACATCCCGGAGAAGCCTTCCACCTCCCCCAACCGCGCAATCCGTTCCGAACCGACGCATCCAGCGCACGCCCAACCAGCAGCAACTCACTCGGTACTGGATTTTCCGGCCCAGTTGCGAGCAGCACGATAATGCGAGTTCGACTACGAACCACAGGTCCAAGTGTTTCCGGTGTGTAGGGCGTCTGAATCGCCGTGTATTTGGAGTTGGAGAGCAGCCGCCGTTCCCGGCCGGTTGTCACCGATTGGAGAGCGCACAAAGCCCCGGAAACAACACCCAGCAGGCCGCGCCCGTGTCCCCCCAGCGCCGGGTGACTTGGGGCCTTTTGAAACTCTACCACGGCGTCGCAATCCGGGCAGTTCAGCATGTCGCCGTCTTCCAACGGCGACTCGCCGCACTCGGTCACAGCTACCATGACTACGGCCACCAGCGCCACCGTCGTGCGGCAGTATCCGATGCCCAGCCGCGACTTCACCGTTGATATCCCTCCACCACAGCTTCCCACCGCACCCAATGGCGCCAACTCACTCAAATCCCCAAATTCGTTGAAGGCAGCAGCGGCGGCGGCGGCGGCGGCGGGCCGGGCCCCGAATTTCAGCCGGGAAGGTATTCTCGGATCGGCGCAAAAGGCCCGGAACTTATCACAGTCGTCGGATAACCGACCGGAGGCCGTCTTGAATGGCATCCCCAAATCTGTGAGCGAGGAGAGCATTAATCCATTGAAGAGGAGAAACACAGACGCCGCGGTGGACTACCCAAGGCGAAGGGCAACTATTGCTGTAGGTCGAATCACCACCAACTCAGCTCGATCTCTCTTTTCTTCTTCTCCCCCCCGGACACCCCGTTCCGTCTTTTCCCCTTTTCCTTCTATGAGTTCTTCGGCGGGACCGACTAACTCTTGCTGGCAGTGTGAGGTATGCCGCTCGAGAAAATCCCGATGCGACGGCACAAAACCGAAGTGCAAGCTCTGCACAGAGCTCGGAGCGGAATGCATTTACCGGGAACCCGGCATCAAGCTTGATGCCGGGGACAAGCTCATCCTCGAACGCCTGAACCGAATCGAGAACTTGCTCCAGATGAACATGGTCGGACAGGGCAATGGTATCAACCTGTCCCACGGTGACTCGCCAAATATGAGCAACGGCACAGCCCTCAGCGGCGACAACCTCATGGTGCGCGACGCGAACAATAATTTTGTCTCCATCATCCCCAGTGGCGGGCTGGGCACCTGGTCCGCAACGGCCACTAACATTTCAACGATGCCAAAGGTTCATACGAATGCGGCGCTGCATCTGCTCCAATGGCCCCTCATTCGAGACCTGGTTTCCCGCCCTTACGACCCTCAAATCCTCCTCCAGCTCGAGATGGCCCGCGAACCGCTACACTCGCTCGCCAAGACGCCCTGCGTGGACCTGTCCAACACGAACGCCTACATCGAAGCCTACTTTGACCGAGTCAATATCTGGTACGCCTGCGTCAACCCGTACACGTGGCGAAGTCACTACAGGATCGCCCTCTCCAACGGCTTTCGAGAAGGTCCTGAAAGCTGCATTGTGCTCCTAGTCCTGTCTCTTGGTCAAGCGAGTTTGCGGGGGAGCATATCGAGGATCGTCCCCCACGAAGACCCGCCAGGTCTGCAGTACTTCACGGCCGCCTGGTCCTTGCTTCCTGGGATGATGACCTCCAACAGCGTGCTAGCCGCCCAATGCCACCTTCTCGCCGCCGCCTATCTTTTCTACTTGGTCCGACCCCTGGAAGCCTGGAATTTACTTTGTACCACGAGTACAAAGTTGCAACTGCTGCTCATGACGCCAAACCGTGTCCCCGCGGATCAAAGAGAGCTAATCGAGAGGATCTACTGGAACTCGCTTCTTTTTGAAAGCGATCTGCTGGCCGAATTGGACTTACCTCACTCTGGTGTGGTCGCTTTCGAAGAGAACGTCGGTCTACCCTGTGGGTTCGAGGGCGACGAGCAAGAGGCGGTCGGACGCGACGAGCTGTGGTATTTCCTGGCCGAGGTGGCGCTGCGGAGGCTCCTAAATCGTGTTAGCCAACTCATCTACTCCAAGGATTCCATGGCCTCGACCACCAGTCTCGAACCAGTCGTCGCAGAACTGGACTTCCAGTTAACGCAGTGGTACGAAAGCCTCCCAGTGCCCCTCCAGTTTCCTTTTACGCGGACCATGCTCCCGGATCCTGTACAAACGGTGTTGCGTCTGCGGTTCTTCGCTTGTCGAACCATCATTTATCGACCCTACATTCTCGCGGTGCTGGACAACGAGCAGGCGATCTTGGACCCCGCGGTACGGGACAGCTGTACCAAGTGTCTTGAAGCCTCCGTCCGGCAATTAGAGCACATAACTGCGCAGTAAGTCTTTAGCCCCCCCTCATTGGCCCAGGCCCCTCCCCCAATCTAACCAATCGGCCGTAGTCACGCCGGACACATGCCATATCTCTGGCAGGGCGCTCTCTCCATTGTGTCGCAAACGCTGCTTGTGATGGGCGCGACGATGTCGCCATCATTGTCTGCGATTCTCTGGAGTCTCGTTCCTCACCGCGAAGCCATTGACCAAATCATCAATGATGTTGTCATGGAGATTGAGCGTTATGCCGTTCTCTCGCCGAGTCTCAGTCTGTCCGCTGAGATAATCAAGGAAGCTGAAGTCCGCCGCCGGACCTTCCTGAGCGGTTGAGCCCACAAACGACACTCGCCTCACCAGGTGGCCGGACACCTAATTCCGCCCAGCTCAGCTTCAACGACGCTAATGGCCGTTCGGGGAAAGCAGAGATTTCTCTACCCCTCAAGCACGCCGATTCAAATATCCCCCCCACTTCAGATTTCTGAACGATGACTGGCCTTTTTCTCTCCGCCCGAGATGGGAATGAGAGCGATTGCACAACTGGTCGTTTTGCTCGGAACTGGCCGTTTCTATCTGCCAACTCTAGACGGCAACCCTACCCGTTCTTGTCGATGAAAGCGGATGCAAGGGTATCGATCCCGCCACTTAGCGAGACTAAGGCAGGTTTTGGTGCATCGGTCACGCCGCCGAAAAAACGACATTGAACGATCTCCTACTCTAACACTAGAGTTGTCCCTGTTTCTTGGAATCAGGGACAAGATACTTAGGGAGGCGTGGTACACCGCTACCATAGACTTCCATGAGATCTGCAACCTCGACCTGGGGTAACACATTGCGACTCTTTTCCTGGAGGCGAGCGAGTCAAAGTCGGCCGTCGAACTTGGGCGAGGCTGCGGCGTGACCTGGGGTCCGGATACCCCGGCCCGAAGTGCCGTTTCGCCATTTCCCCATCTCCGCTCCCCGCATTCTTTTCTTCATTCCCGGGCGCGACCGGATGATGGCACCGGAATTTTTTTTCTTTACACCTTGGTCCCCCTGGCCAAGTTTTCCTCAACGTCACGGACGGTTACTGGAGGGGGTGGAAACTGGCAGGCAAATACACTTACCACCGTTTGGCGTTGGGATGGAATACCTCTCTCTTTGGGGTAGCCGTGTGGTTTTGGATTTCCATGGATATACTTTTTTCTTTGGCATTTTGTCTTATTTGGTGGATATATCCCCGGGGGTGAGCATGAAATAAGTAAAGGGTTGGAGAAATCAAACAGTGATGGTTATCGGAGCAAAAATCCCTGGCTCTCAAGAGCGCCGTTTCACCATCGAGTTCACTTGATCGCCTGATTTGGAGCTAAGAGAAAACACGATTTCAATCGTCAATCATCCGTGTTGCACTCGGCCCTATCATCTATGCATGAAAACCTGTATGACCCCCATCAACGGCATTTGACCCCTATTTTTATCGTCCTGTGGAATTCCATGCATTCTTCCTTTTATCTTCCCTCCTCTGCCGTGCCGATCACTTCGGCGACCCACTACCACCGTGCGCTGCGATGTTCTTGCTTGCCTTTTTGCGGGGTGTGGGTGATCGCGTTCTTTGCAGTTTCTTCTCTTCGGCCGCCGTTCCAGAAGGAATGGAAGAAGCCATCGCGCAGCAGATATGTGCCTGGCACCAATCCCCCCCCCTTCCCGCAGAGGGAAATGGGAAAAAGTTACCCTCCCTTGATTTCCCCTCTTTTCTTCTCCCGCCCCCTTGCTTTTACCCCTAGTCCCCCTCCCCTTCCTTCACGCTTCCCATTTCGCCGGGCCCGTCTTCCGAAGCCACATGCAAGGCCACACCATAACGTTATGTCATTGAACCTTGAATCGTGACCGATTGGGGATTGCGTATGGGAAAGGATCAATCGGGGCTGAATCTTCAACCGGTTTAATTAGAAAGGGGTATTGTATTCGCCGGTGTTTTGTAGTACCTCTGCTTGGACTTCGCAGCTTTGTCTTGCCTACTTTGTTTCTCGGCGCCTGCATTCCTCCACTAGGGTACATTCCCGGACAACCTGCGGGGTTGGATCACCACAAGCGCCAGGGGCACGACGTCGTTTTCAACGGTTACGATACTTCACCAACCATCCCACGTATTTGCTCGACCCTCCTACGTGTAGAATACCTAGCTTGGAAAAAGCACCGGCTTCAGGACGAGCTGACTTCCAGATGCAGAATTTCAGACCGATACGTTTTGTCGTTGCTAGGTACGTAGCAGGGAAAGGGGGGCCTTCGAAGCAGACGATGGAGCACATCCCTGAGCTGATGAAGATGCGTGTAAGCATGCAATCGGGGGGTGGGTGGATTTGCGGGGGAGTTTGCGGGGGAGTTCGCGAGAACTGAGGCCGAGGAAGAGGATTGTTAGTGCGTCACCCCTTGCTCTCAGCAATGGTATGAGCTTGCAAGTAGAATACAGATAACTATGCAATACACAAACTGCAGTTAGGTTATGCCTGAAAAATGATCGGACAAGGCGGCCGATTTCTTAGTCTTCTGCCGGGGACCAACCTTGATTAACTGCTTTAGCTGCGTCTTGGCAGGCGAGATGGGCCGCGATTTATCATGGTGGCTTTTTTGAGGCTCACAGGATGTGGTCGAAGCGAGCAGCGCGATGCTACAGAGGCTTTCTCACAGCGTCTGAGCAGCAGCATAAGCGCGCAGGTTCTATTTCGAACTAGAATTCTTTTAGGGGGGGTTATGTGCAGGATCGGATCGGGCGGCTGACCCGCTGCTTTTCGGGCGAACACGCCGTCCTCCTTCATTGAGGGAGAAAAGGGAAGCTAGAAAATGAGAAGGAGTTCCGAGGTAGAGACTAGACCCCTTTAGATAACGGTACGACTCAAAGAGACTAATGCTGCAGGCGTATCGGTGGTGTGATTCGGAAGCAGTTTCTCGCGCGGTGGATGAAGACAAGACGGAGGGTTTGAGAAAACGGTGCGAAGCGCCAAGACATACGGATACACGGTGGACGAAAGAGAAGTCTTTCTATTGCTGTTACTGTTTGTCCGTGTTGGCTTGGCTGCAATTTCTGAAAGAAGTCCCCAATGGAGTTGTATACCCGGCACACTTTTCATAGACTGGACTGGGATCGCGAATCGGACCGAGCCTGCAATGCAAGCCTGCGATGTTAGGGGCCCGCCTATAGGACATAGTTGTAATTTCTCGTTTCCACTGGGCCAGTGCTGTAACCCCCCACACGCATTTACTTGGGTAACGCTCGCATTGATTTTTGGTATTGCGCGGGCATTCCAAGTTTGATGCCCCTTCTGGAAGAAGTTTCCCGCTGGTATCCAGATTCCGGCGACCCAACGTTGTTGCTTCGGCGATGTCACTCATTCCCAGTGCACATTCACGTCGTGGAGACCGGTACCGGTGGGTTTGACCGCCGTCAACATCATCGAAGCCTTCCCGAGCGAAATTTCCGACGGGCACAATATAGGGAAGATCATATGGAGAAATCAACGATTGCTATGTCCTCAAGTTGCACGGCATGAAGTTACCGCATGGTCCAGTTGTTTCCCGTGGATGTTTCCCGTGGATTTGCCTGGGGAGCCCGGCTTCATATTCGCCTTGGCGTGCAGTGTCAACTGACTTGCCGAACTTCATAGCGGCGCTGGAATATACCCCGGCATCATAGAGGAGCCGGTTCGCTCGCCGGCAGGCAGATCAGAGCTGCTTCTAGGAGGTATCTGGGTATCTGGGATGTTGGCACCCGAGGGCTTCCTCGGCAATTCTGGGCAAGCGGGGCGGCTCGATGGGTTGCTTGTAAGGGGAGGGGTTCTGATGGCCGGAAGCTCCGGACCTTACGCTCACCTTGCCGACTTTTATTCCGCCGTAGTTCGGGCAACCCCCGCCTGCCGGCCGGTCGTCTCCGAGTTGAGGACCTGATTGACGGCGCCGCACCGGCCGTTGATGAGTGGGTCATCCCGTCTTTTGTTCCCGCATCGGCGGCTGTGTGGAGAACTTCATTGTGGGACACAGAATAACCTCTATATTTGGGTCTTCGGTTTACTCAATCTGTTTTGTTGGTTATCTCCTAGAGTTCCTATCATGTCCCCTCTTCTATGGTTTTTATTCTTTCCTTTGACTGGGTCTTGTTGTTCTCCTAGTGGTGTCCCGCTGGTGACAAAGGCGAGGGATGTGACCCGCGGGTTGGGCCGTCCTTGCCGTCGAAACCGCTCGTCCCGTCCGATGCGGAGCCGAGTCGGCTGGGCCCGATGCGGGGAAAGGGTGTTCGTGCCCGGGTGGGGCTACCACTTGCCCGCCGGTCAGAGGAAAATTTTCTCACTCGCCCGATTATGATGTTCCGCGGAAGGCGGGACTGCCGCCATCGGGAGATATTTGCAAAGAACCCCCCAAAGTCGGAAGGGACGGTTGGCTGGGTTTAGCGGTTTCCCGGAGGTGTGGGCGAAGGTGGGTGTGGTCTTGCTCTGAAAAAAACACGTGATATATCACACTGCGGACAGCTCTTTCACCACTGCCAAATTCGATTTGGCCTGCCGCTGGCTGGCGTTAGCTGCGTCGTGGACCAGTGGGAGGTTTTGCTCTACATCCACCGTCGGGTGAGGGGACGGGAAAAGCATGGTGGGAGCCCAAGATCTTCGTCCCTCTCTCTCACCGGAATGGTGAGCACAGTCTCGCGCTCAAAGATCGTAGCTTCTCAGCGGGCGACTGACGGGCCTCGCTGGGCTCACGGGGCTGGTGGAGCTCAACGCTCAAGGGGTTTAGGGCGTCCCTGGGCACCCCCGCGATCGCGCATCTCGTCCCATTTGGTCTCATGTTCGCCCCTCACCTGAGTCTCAACCCCCGCAACGCACCGCATTCATCCATCACCCCTCTCGTCTCGTCTTGTCTCCCGGTTCCTCTTTTTCTCTCTTGCCAGCGTTCGCCCTCCGCATCCAGACCGCTCTCTGTCTTCTCTCGACGGCACCCAAAGCATCCACCAGCTTTTGGCACACAACCTGGGGCCTCGTTGGGCTTTTATCAGGCACACGCACGGGATTTGGGACCAACCAGGGTGTCGTCTGCGTCGAGGTGAGCCGTGTTGTGCTGGCACTGCACGTCGGGCCTCCGCGATTGGGGCAGCGTCCGTGGACCCGCCTTCGGCCAGCCAACCACGCGCAACCAGCTGGCTGAACCCTTCAATCCTCCATCCCAGGAGCCCAGGCACACAAGCAGGGCGTCGCTTTTTCTCACCGCGGCTGCCCGACGAGTCGACGACACAGCCAACCCGGCGACTCGGGAACCTCACAACCCAGCCAGCAACCTAGCAACCCAGCGCAGCGACCATCGACGGCCGCTGCCTCACTCGAATCGAATGCTGCTGCTGCCCACGCGGGGCTGAACAGGCAATCTGAAGCGACGGGACGAATGGCCGACGTCGAACAACAGCAGGGCGGGCCCAGCATCTCGCGACGGAAGTCGAATGCCGGCAAATTGAAGGTACCGGCCGCGAATGATTGGTCACGGAAGGGCGAGCCACGCTCTCGTGCTTCGCCTCGCCAGCAACGCCATGGAGATATAGACATTGACCATGTCGAGTCGTCCGACGACGATGCCCCCGACGATAAACCGTCGCCGAGGAAGCCACGACGTCGACTTCGTCCTCAACTTCGCCCAAAAACCCCGGACTCTTCGGCTTCCGACTCAGCCTCCTCAGACATCGCGACCCCGGCCAAAGCCCCACTGCGGTCGATGAAGTCACGTTCCAAGAGCAGGACGCGGGTGCCCAACGGGACCGTGCCCGCTGTGGACACCACGCCCGCCCATCGGCGCCCAACTTACATCCTCGAGAAAAATAGCGATGACTACGACGACGACGACGACGATGATGACAATGGCCCCCCTCCCTCCGGTCCCTCGCGGCCCGTGAGTCGCCAAACTATCGCCCGCCGCGCACCGAGCGTCCGATCCACTCACCCCTATCGCTCCACGCCCGAATCTCGCCGTTCGCCGAGAACTTCCGTATCCGATTCCGAAGACGATACCGGCGTTACTACAGACTCTGCCTCAGAGGAGGTCATCATTCACAACCCCAAGCACCTCCCACCCGCTCCGATGGCCCCTAGCGTTCCGAGTGTGCCTCCCGCCGGTGGCATCCACGATTCTTTGCAGGAAAGGCTCAGTCGACGCCCCGAGATGGTGTATGAGGAGACTGACGCGGACGGACTCTCGAGATACGCGCCGTCCGCTAGACATCGGTCGCTGTCCCGCCCGGCCTCCAGCAGGAATGACCGTTACCGGCGGCCCCGGGACGTCACTATTTCTGGACCGCCGAGCCTCGACGAAAGACGGCGGTCTCGGTCGAGGTCAAAGAGGTAAAGCTCGCAATCGATACCCTTGGCCCAACCTTGCTGACAGATATTGGTTCTAGTGTACGACCCTCAAGGAGGCATTATGAATCGGACGTCTACGTCCCTTCTCGGCCAACTTCGTCCTTCAAGCGGCCACAGGCAGCCTCGGCTTACAGCCTGGAATCGTCCGCAAAGCGGTCCGCTTTCTTTGGCGCTGGCGACTATACTGCGCCTCTCACTCGTCCAGCGCACTTTGACAAGCCAGCTGAGCGGTCAGTACTTGCTGTCCCGTAAATGGCCTTACCCCGTCTCGCATTTTCTGACTCCGTGGCTTTAGAACCACCGTGTGCGTGCTCTGCAGGGATGACAATACCCCCGTGAGCACGACCGTGAAACTGAAATGCTGTCATCGCATGTGCCATTCGTGTATCCGCAAGGTGTTTCAGCTCTCGCTTGATGACCCGCAACAAAACATGCCGCCACGGTGCTGTACCACCGACAATATCCCCATCTCGGCTGTTGAGAACCTATTTGACCCGGCGTTCAAGAAAGAATGGAATCAGAAGTACAAGGAGTATGCCAGCAGCCGCCGCCTCCTGTGCCCGACCCGGCGCTGCGGTGAGCCGATTCCGCGGGAAAGCATGCGCAGTGAGAACGGACGATGGCAGGGCCGGTGTAGCCGCTGCCGGGCCAAGGTTTGTGTGGCCTGCAAAGGTCTGTGGCACAACCAGTCCAAGTGCCCGAAGAAGGCCGGGAACCCGGTGCCCGAACCGGTTGTCGAACAGGCGAAGAGGGAGTCCTGGCAACGCTGCTTCCGCTGCCCGAG
Source organism: Dichotomopilus funicola (assembly GCF_033296635.1). Classification (NCBI taxonomy): domain Eukaryota; kingdom Fungi; phylum Ascomycota; class Sordariomycetes; order Sordariales; family Chaetomiaceae; genus Dichotomopilus; species Dichotomopilus funicola. The sequence continues at coordinate 237,083 of NW_026944027.1, forward strand.
AACAGTGGAAATCAAGAATGGCCAGAATCATGTAGCATGGTGAGTCACCAACCCATGACGTGATCGGACGGGATGGGCCTGAGGCATATTGCTAACACGACCTTTTTTTTCCTCTTTGTCCAGCCCTTGCGGTGCTGAGTTCTGTGCCATATGCAGATCCAAGTGGAAGTCATGTGCCTGTCCTTGGGGCAAAGAGGACCCATTTGAAGAGGCTGAGACAGCGGCTTCACGAGCGAACCCTTTCGCGGCTCGGGCACACTCTCCACATGACTTCCGGTCGGAGTTTTCTCCACCACAAGGGGGGCATTTGGTGCGACCCCGGCCGTCTAGCTACGAGGAAGATGCCCATCTTCGCCGGTACCAAGAACACCGGGAGGGCCATTTGACCCGCAGGATGCATTCGTTTGACGACTTTGACAATCACCACGGAGGACTGGCTGGGTTTGATCGGAGACGGGAAGAGTATGACTTCGACGAGGAACCGGATCCGCGTGAGCGTCGCCAGCGTCTGGAAGCCCGCCCGTACAGTGCAGCGTTCACTGAAGACGAATACCACCGCCGGGCAGCAACAGTTGTGGCTCCGTCGCCCCCCCAAGCCCATCTAGCAAGCGCCCCACAACCCCCTCGTTCCGCATTTGAACCGCCATCGCGACCTGCATTCGAGCGCTCGATGACCGGGTTCGAATACGGTACCGCGCTGCCCCGAGCAAGAGAGCCTCGTTATGCTTCCCCTGAGAGATTTGAGTATCCGACGGAGAACTACACGCCCGAAAGACGACGTCCTCACTCCCCCGACGCCTGGCAATCTTTCCCGCAGGAACGCCGAGCCCGATCCCGCGATAGACGCCACACGTTCCCGTCGGAGTCGCGACCAACATCACCTGACTGGCAGATGCCAACCCGGTACCCATCGCCAGCGGCCCCCGAAGAGGAAGAAGAGCGCGACCCTTCACCTGAGAGACGACGTGCCCCGTCACCCGACAGGCGCCGTGCCTCTTCGCTCGAGAGGCGCCTCGCGGGTAGATTGACCAAAGAAAATTGGCAAAGCCCTGGCGCGCCCACCGTTATGAATGGCGGTGCCGGCCCGGCTACCCAAGTCGGAGCCCTCGGCCCCGCGGGCGCTTTAGGTCCCCTCAGCCCTACACGGGCACCCCCGCCGCCTTCCCGAGCCGCCACCCACATCGGTGCAAGCATGCCCATGGCGCCCGCGCCTCCGCTCACTTCCCACGGCGGTCCTGGGGCCGTACCGCCCGCTCTTCGCCGGCACCACACCATGGATGAGGAAGCCGCCTACCCTCCTACTGCCGGTATGCACGCCGGTGGTGCTGCTGGTATGCCGCATCCTCAAGAATGGTTTGGTCCGCCAATGCCCCATGGCCACCCCCATAATCTCCCGCACTCCCAGCCCCCGCACCCGGGAATGGCCGGCATGTCAGGGATGGCAGGTATGGGAGGTATGGGAGGTATGGGAGGTATGGGGGGCATGGGGGGTATGCAGGGTATGCCGGGTATGCAAGGTATGCAAGGTATGCCCGGTATGCCCGGTATGCCCGGTATGCCCGGTATGGCGGGCATGCCCATGATGCATCACGGTGGTCACCCTGGCGTGAACGAAATGGCCGGACCCGACATGAACATGAACATGAACATGGGAATGGGGGGGCCGGGCATGGCGACAGGCATGGGAATGGGCATGGGCATGGGGATGAACAACATGGGGCCCAACATGAACAATATGAACAACATGAACATGATGAACGGGTCGTCACGTGCGCCGACCGTCAGACGGCGCCCGCCCGGTCACCCCGGTGGGATTCGCGAGCATACCAAGCATGATATTCCCCGGTCGTCTGTGCTAGCGGGCCTCGGGGGTATGGGACGGGGTGCGCACCGGGTTTCCGAATGGGCGACATATGTTGAGGGCGTACCGGAGGATGCGACACGGGCTGTTGTGCAGTAAGTAAGTGGCCGGAGGATGCTGGGGATGGGTTCCACGTTTATATCGCCTGGCGTTTGTCTCCTGCGTGCTTTCTGCCTGCCTGTGTTCAATTTTTGGTCATATTCTTCGTTTTTGGCTACCCCAGTTTGTTTTGCCCTTTGCAATGTCTGTTTTGCTCCACGCATCTTGGCTATTTTTTGGATATTTCACCTATCTATCTCCTTATCTCTGTGGAGGAGGAAGAGGATGACGGCAGGAATATTCATGTGTCACGTTTGTGACTGAAGAGACAACGGGGGGATTATGTCCTACCACTACGTTCTTTGCCGTGTTATAGCCAACGGAAAGGCTGGAAGATCGCTCGAGCGGACCAAATTCCGTTTTGCTCATGTTTATTTTTCCCCGCCATGATGGAGGCATTGTTACGATGGTTTCCATGATTCGGAATGTGATAGGGCAGCATTTGACTGGGCCATCGTTGCGCCTGGATTCACTCTTTTTTGCCCCGCTTATAACGTTGGTGAAATTGAGGACGGTAGCTATAAGGGGTATTTTATGATTGTATGGATGAATGAATGGATGGATGGATGGATGGACGGACAGGATATGATGAGATGAGATATGCGCCGCTGGCCCAGGCAGAGGCAATGATTTTTGTATTTACTCGGGTTTGGGGGGAGGCGCATATAACTTTCTTTGGCTCATTGATTTCGGTGCATATCGACTCATGAATGAAGCAATGTAACAAAACAACTCGCACGGAGGTACAAACTGCACAAGATAGGAAACATTTGTTGATATATTGACCATTCGCTTTTTGTAGCATGCTGGTTCCAATTATATACCCTTTCCCAGCTATTTTTCCACTGCTTAGGCCATATCCACTCCCAAACCAGACAATCACGACATTTACCTCCTCGCCTTTTTCGTCGGCCGCGCATTCTTCTCCCGCTTGCGTTCCGCCACCTGCCGCGCCTTGCGAATGTCCACCGCACTCTTGAGCTCCCGCCGACTGCCCTCGCCATCCTTGTACTTGCCCACCCGTTTCTCTTTAGCCTCAGCCACCCGCTTCTTCCGCACATGATAGTCATCCCGGAACTTATCGGCGTCCTTCGGCGCTTTCTCCTGCTTGTGCTTATACCGCGGGCCTCCTCCTCCTCCTCCAGGCCCGCCGCCAGGGCCGCCCGAGTTGAAGTGGCGGACGAGGTTGGACTTTTCGGTTTCGCCCACACCCGGAAGACGGCCGAGGCGGTTAGCGCGGCGCCACTTGTCGAAGCGGCCGCTCTGGAAAGACGCCGCGATCTTGACGCCGGATTCGCCGCGGACCATCTTGGCGCCGCGCGAGCCATCGTCGTCGTTGGCGCGGGCGACGTACTTGCTGTGGCGTTTGTCCCAGCGCATTTTGGAGCGGGTCGGCAGGCCGAAGGCCTTGGCGCCGTCGTCGTTGGCTAGGTCCATGGCGGCGTCGCGGGCGGCTTCGACGAATTGGGTTGTTCCGCCGGAGTTGACGCCGTAGGCGCGCTCTTCGGCGGCGCTGGTGGTGCGCGGGGTGTAGGACATGAAGATTTCGGGGTCTTCGAAGGAGGTTTGGCCCTTTTTGGATTTGCTGCTGCTGGTTACGGTTACTTCGAGCTCGGAGTCGGAGGCGTCGTCTTCCCAGGCATCTTCGTTGTTTGGTTCTGGCTGCTCGTTGTCGTCGTCGTCGTTGAATACATCGAGAGCATCACCTCCTTTGCCCTTTTGGGGCGACGCTTCGTCGTCATCATCATCATCACTACCACCCTCCACGTTGGCCATCTCGGTGTCTTCATCCGTTTTCTTACTTCGCCGCGGACCAACTCTGGCCCGGAAACTGCGCATCACCTCGGCGGCCTTGTTCTTGGCCGACTTGCCCTGGGGTCCAATCTCAAAGACGGTTTCTTGCGGCTTGAAGCCGCTGATCTTCGAGAGCAGGCTATCCCGGGCTTCTTCGGCGTTGGCGGCCGACTCGCCAAACAGGGGGTGTAGCTGGGTCCAGCTTCTTGAAGCAATCACTTCACGAGCACGCTTGGCGCTCTGGCTGGACGCCGAGTTCCTGGTCCGCATGTAAAGCTTTTCGGCCTTGAGGGTTACGCCTCGGAGTGCCTCGATGTCGTCCATGTCGCCTAGTACCTTCTTCACCCACTCGATGTTGTTCTCCAACTCGGCCCGCATCAGAGTGCCGACGGCAACATCTTGGGCGTAGGACGGCTCCTTGACCTCTTGACCGACAACCAGTTTCCGGCCAAGGAAAAGCTGGAGATCCAAAAGATAGGGGAGATCGGACTCCTTCACGAGCGCATATGCCCAACCGCGCTGGCCAGCACGAGCAGTTCTGCCGACACGATGGACAAAAATCTTGGGCTGAGGGGGGAAGTCGTAGTTGATGACGTTGGCGAGTACGGGGATATCGATACCACGGGCAGCAACATCTGTCACGACCAAGATGTTGGTCCTCCCCCTCCTGAAATTGTCTACTTGGATCTTTCGGGCCGTCTGGTCGAGGGAACCATACACGTAGGAAACAGAAAACCCAGCATGGCGGAGGAGGTGCGCGATGTACTCGACATGGTGCTTGGTAGCTGTGAAAATGATGGTCGAGTGCTCGGTGGGCCGTTCTCTCCTGTTGGGCCGGTCCGAGCCGCGCTTTCGTTTCCTTGAGTGATGCTCGTCGTCGTCTGCTTCCTCCTCAACGCCTTCCGGCAGACCTAGGGGCATTTTGATGACGTCGTGTAGAATGTGAAGGAGCGCACCCTCCTTCTCGCCGCTCTTGACAGAAAAGAACGCACTCTCGAGGTCGGGAGATACTTTTGTCTCAGCATCTAGCCTAACAAGGCTTGGCTCCTGCAGGCCGGCCCGAGCAAATTCGACCAAGGATGACGGGAGAGTCGCTGAGAAGAGCAGGGTTTGACGAGATGGTGGTAGGGCGTGCAAAATTTCGGTAAGCTGGGCGGCGAAGCCCATTTCGAACAGCCGATCGGCCTCGTCGAAGACAACGTAGCGGATAGACGATAGATCCAGGCCCATTTCTACCTTCAAATGCAGGAAACGGCCGGGTGTCGCAATGACAATATCCGGGTTGGCGGCCATCAACCCGAATTGCTCTTCCAGACTGTCGCCACCAACCAACAAGACCGTCTTCAGATCCGTACCTTTGCCCAGCTCTTTCACAACCTTGAGGGTCTGCAGCGCCAATTCACGAGACGGCGACATGATGAGAGCCCTGGCACCAACCCGCGCGCTGTGCGCTTTCAGACGCTCAATCATGGGGATCACGAAGGCGGCCGTCTTGCCGGAACCGGTACGGGCCATGCCCACGACATCGCGGCGCTCGAGGACGAGAGGGATCGCTTTGCGCTGGATCGGGGTGGGGACTGAGAAGCCCTTACGGGTGATGGCTCGGAGGAGATTTGAGTTCAGGCCTAGATAATAAAGCGCTTTGAGTGAGTATCTCTGCTTGCTTGGTTGAGGAGGCGGGGCGCGTAGGAGTAGGGGGCTACCAACCCATGGCCTGGAAACCACCGCTCTTCTTCGCCGATTTGCCCTGCAAGTTACCCGTCTTCCTGTTGGAACGCCGCTGCTGCAGAGAAATGAACGCCTCATCCCCCTCGCCATCGTCCGAATCGCCATTGTTGAGGAGATCACCAAAGTCGAGATGCGCGGGCGTCTTGTCAACTTCCACTTCGTTGTCGCTGTCGGCGTCATTGGCGAACAATGAGCCGGCAATGTCGACCTCGTTCTCAGACATGGCCGGGGAGACCGCGCGTCCCTTCATCGTGGCGTGTTGGAGCTGCACGCGGAGGTTATGAGGGTCGGGCAGCGTGAAGATGGAAGTTCTCTCCCAGACGCAGAGCAGGGGCGTGGAGTTGGCTTGCAGCGGCGCATCTGTAAATTTTCGAGGAGAGATGCCGCTACGCCAAATTTTAGCGGGGCGGCAATGCCTTATCGCTTATCGCTTTGGCCTATCGAGCACCTCTGGGGCTGACAGGGCAGCCCGCCTTTCCAATCCATCCCATCCCCAAAACATCGACGGACGACAAACAAATCGACGGATGACGGCATCGGCGTCGACAGGGACAACTTCAACATACACCGCCTTGGACTCCCCTCCCCTCCCTGTTGAAGTGGTGTTGAGACTGCGGAACAGTCGCGAGGATGGCGACAAAGGAAACAAAAGACGATGCCCCTGTCGACAACCGGGATGCATTGGAAGTGCTAGAATCCGAGGCCAAGGAGTGGGAGAAAGTACGTCGTCATTCTCGTGGTTCTGTTCTGTTATGTTTTGGTTTACTAAATTGCTATTCTACTAGGATGCCGAAATTGACCGGATTCTGAAAGCCTTCAGGCTTGATGCGTAAGTCTCACTAACCCAACAGCTCCGCTGTTCGACCGAATAAAAGGGGACTGTTGCTCATCATCTTTCTTCCTCTAGCTACGCCGTCCTCGGCCTCAAACCCGGCGTGCCCGAATCCGACATCAAAATCACATACCGCAAAAAGTCCCTCCTCATCCATCCCGACAAGACCAAGAACCCTCTTGCCCCAGACGCCTTCGACCGTCTCAAAAAGGCCCAGACCGAGCTCATGGACGAGAAGCACCGCGCGACCCTCGACGAGGCCATCGCCGACGCGCGCATGCTGCTGATGCGCGAGAACAAGTGGAACGTCGACAGCCCGGAGCTGAAGACGGCCGACTTTGAGCGCCGCTGGGTCGACAAAACCAAGTTCGTGCTGATCGAGAACGAGCACCGCCGGCGCCGCCAGATGAAGGCGCAGATGCAGGAGGAAGGCCGTGAGCAGCGCCGTCAGGACGAGGAGGTTGAACAGCGCCGGAAGAAGCGCCAGCATGAGGAGGACTGGGAGGCCACGCGCGACCAGCGGATTAGCAGTTGGCGACAGTTTCAGAAGGGGGGGAAGTCGGGCGGGGGAGAAGATGGGCCGGAGAAGAAGAAGAAAAAGAAGTTAAAGCCGATTGGGTGAAAGCATTTGACTTGGGAAGGCAATGTTGGCAGCATATTATCACTTTTCTTTTCGACTTGTGAGTCTATTTCAGAGGAGAGGTGGCGCGCTCGATTTGACCCTAACAAATACAATCGCACAAGGTCCTCCGACGAGGCGGGCAACGGTCCCATCAGCGTCCGTCCTGTCGACCGCCCCATCCAAATGATCCGTGCTATCAAGTTGTCTATGACATGCGGAAAACGCCATCGATTATAATAACCTTTACAGCATCCGATTCCCAGTCGTTTACCCACTAGGGTGGTTGTTTATATGACAACCAGATACGAACGCGACATAACCAACCCCCCTATTCCCGCCCCTTTCCCTTAAATTCTCATTTCGGCGCATGCTTCTTCTTGTACTGCACAAACCTCCCCAGATTTAGCGACGCCTCGTCCGCCCTGGTCCTCAGCTCGCTCTGTGCCCGCTTATCAATCCCCTTCGCGAGCGTCTTGAGCCGCGGAACAAATTCCTCCAGGTGTTTTAGGAAGCCGTCTTTCCAAAACACCTCGCGATCGCACGGCACATCCTCATCTCCGTAAAGGTCGAATAACTGGTTTAGCGCCTCGACGATATCGGCTGGTGGCGTGTTATTGGAGGTGGATGTTGTCTCGTTGTTGCTGGTGGTGATGAGGGTCATGAGGAAGACGCCGACTTCCCGGTTGACCTCGATCGGTGCCGGGTCGCGGGCTAGAGAGCCCAGGACGCCGATGCACTTGACGCCGAGGCCCTGGAATGGGTCTTCGGCTTCTTCCTCTTCCTTTTTCTCGCCTGTGTCCTGGCCTGCTGACGGGGCCTGATTCCTGGAGGCGTGATAAAGAGAGATGAATTTGCGGTGTTGACGCCCGTCGGAAGGTGTTTCGCCATTAAGAGTGCGGGCCACGGCCCAAGCAAGGCTGGTGACTTGTGTGGCCAGTCTGAGATCGGCATTATCGGCTTCGAGGATGGGCGCTATCGTCTTGCGCCAGATCTTCTTAGCTGTTGGGTGCCAGGCACTGAAGATATGGGCGTTCTCGCCATTGGCGAACTCGAGACAAGATATCGTCCAGGCGATGTTGTTCAGAGCGGAGAGCGCATGATCTTGGATGGCAAGGGTCTCTTCGCTATGGAGATTCGAAAGGCGGATGAGTTGAGGCACGGCCCGTTGGATGAGTTCGCGGAGTGTGGGGAGGTCGTTGAGGTCTCCGGACCCAGAGCCCTCCTCACCGGCGACAAGGCCCATGTCGGCTTCCATCTCGGAGGTAACTGACGCGTCGTCCTCGTTGTCCTCTTCGTCGCCTTCGTCTTGCTCATCACCTTCCTCCTCTTCCGCGCCGGCATCTGACTCTCCATCGACCTCCATCGCGTCAGCATCCACGTCGGCCGTCTCATCATCGAAACCGTTCCATTCCTCGTTGGCCTTCGTAGGGTCCGTTGGTGCCCGGTTGCCTTTGACGAGCGTTTCCTGAAAGTCGGTGCCGATCGATGCGAGGATTTCGAGAGTGACCTGTGTGATCTCGGCATTACCTGAACTACCATTGGCCACAGCACTGCTCGGAAGAACCTGCTCCAGCGCCCGCGCTAGGCTAGGGATGATGACAGCGTCACATGCGCCGTCTTTCCCGGGACTGTGGTCCAGCCATTGCAGGGACGAGAAAAGGTTGTGTAGAACGCCGCAGGATAGGACGGCTTTTGGACCTGTGCCGGTTGAGAGCTTCAAGAGGACGTCGTAGCACCGCGTTTCCTGGTCATTCGTCATGGCCTGGCCGAGCTGTAGGTGGTCCTCAGATAGTGTTGTAAGACAGGACAAGGCCTCTTCGATTATCTCTTGTGGGGCAACATCAGTAGCAGCGAGGCGGAAGAGAAGGCGCAAGATGGTCTGGTTCCCGGAAATGGACTGCAGGACTTCTTCTCGGGACAGCCCCAGGAGGCCCAGGAGGGTGAGCAGCGAACTGGTGATCTCCCATACAAGCCGCTGCTGGGCTTTCAATAGTTTGGGAAACGGGGGTTCAGTGGAGGTGAGAGTTTCAACGATCTGTTGTAAGTCAGCTTGGCCTCACAAGCCATATGGTGCCTCGCTTGGACTCGGGAGACTCGAGCATCAAAAACCGTTTACGAAGTTGGGGAAAATGCTTACCGCCTTGGCGGCATGCTCGATGGCAGTCAAGACATCCAACCGGTACAAGTGCACACAAAAGTCCGCCTCTTCCTCTTGCGCGAGCACCTTGAGAATCTCCCAGCCCGCAGCCCGACTATCGATGCTGGTGTCTGTGAGTGTCTCGGTGAGTACAATATGCACAACCTGTTCCCGCAACAGCAACTTTCTGCATTTGGTGTCCTGGACGATGTTGGCAATAGCGCCAGCCGCGGCCGTCCGAGACTTGGCCTCGGGGCTCTGCAGGTCCTTAAGCACGGGAAGAATCTTGCTTTCTCGCAGCTTGGCGAGCTCAGGATCGGATGGGGGTTTGACGGGCTTTGCGATGGGATCGCTACGGTTGCCCCGCACTCTGTTGCGGCGAGCTTTGCCCATTTTATTCTCAGATATAACAGAATTGCAGAGTGGTAATGATGTGATAATTATCCAAGTCGACAAAGGGTACGGGCACCTTTAGGTGCTTTGGTTGCCGATATTTTAGCCGTTGTCCTGTCGATGAAAACTTTCCAGAAAATAAAAATCAAAAAAGTTGATGCTGCAAGAAATCTGCCCCGCATCGGACCCACCTCTCCCGCATCGACAGGGGCTCTGCTGGCGGGTCAGTGGGGCAACGACGGTCCCTGCAGAGCACCGGATCGGCATCAAGCGACTGGCATTTGGGGGCTTTCATGGCGGACTCGGCACTGCCGCCCGACGCACGTGAGATGAAATCAGGAACAGCCAGCGCATGGGAAACCCACTTCCAACTCCCATTCCCAATCGAGTTTCACGTTGATTCCATACGTGAATCCCCCATTTTAACTCGACTCATGGGGTTGACACTTCAATCTCCTGTTGTTGCACTACCGTGACACTGAACGCACGCATTCCCACCCACACGCGAGCGAAACCCCCCAAGCAAATGCGGACAGCCATCCTTTTGCCGCATGTTTCCGATGACGACCAAAACATATATCTGATCGTCTCGACGAGCGAAGGGCTCACACTCTCTTCGGCTTCGTTTCCACACGCTCTTTATTCAACTTGTGCGACACCGACAAATGTGGTCTAGATGAGACTGGGGTTTCTTAGTAATGAGCAGGAATTGAGGAAAAAGGACGACGACCGCGACAGGCCGACCAACCGGAACACCAGAACCAGCAGCACTTCCGCCGCCCGCAACACGAGAATGACGCCCTCGATGCGCTCCCCTTGGGGCGGCGTCTCCCGCGCGCCGCCGCGGAGCATTGTTCTGAAGCGGCTCGCCATTGTGTGTGCGGTAGGCCTCTTGGTCTACCTGTTTATCAACAACCTCCCCGTCGGCATTCCCATCCGCGACCGTCGTCATCCGTTTTACCGACCTGACCCCCATCCGACGGGCCAGCCCGGTGGACCATCGGAGTCTGGGCCGCGGCCGATGGTGCCGCCGCAACTGGACGCCGGTCAAAAACCTACGCAAGAACAGTCAGGTTCGCACTGGCTGGATGAGGATTCGTCGTTGGGACTGTACAATGGGCCGCTTGTGTTCCCGCAACTTTTGACTTCGCTCCAGGCAATCCAGACAACGGGGGGTTCTTCCAGTGCAAATAAGAATGTGCTTTTTGCTGCGGCTAGTCTTAAAAGTGCGGCGTTGCTACTCCCCATGGCGTGTCGGATGGGGAGTGAGCTGAGGAATTACGTTCACTTTGCTTTAGCGGGAGGGAGCGAGATCGATATTTCCGAACTCCGTGCTCTTAATGGCATCGATGACTCGTGCCAGATTATCTTTCATGGTAAACTTCTGGTCCCTTTGCCGGTACCTGTTTGTGGCGCCTGTTATTGTGACTAACACGACCGCAGATGCTCGTCCCGACTATCCTGGGGCATCCGGTACTGACCGGTTGAGACAGAGCACCATTCGTGCCTTGTGTAAGCGAGACAACCCAACGGCCTCGGAATGGCAAGGCTAACATACTCGCTGTAGTTCATATTGGGACGTACATGCACCCGCAAGTGGCAATCATTGACGCGTCCGGGGCGGAGGAAGATTACTTTCTCGCCGGAATCGGGCGGCAGGCCCCGATTTCGGGCATACCCCTGATCGAGTTGCCCGAAAATGCTCATTCAAGGCTTGCTTGGATGTCCAAGCTGGATAGCCCGTCGTTAGCGGGTATGTCTCAACCCCCACCACGCCTTATTTCGATACTGTACTGACGCAAAGAACAGCTTGGGACAAGATCAGCGTCGAGATACTCATACAAGCGCCGTCGAGAGGCTCAGCTAACCTTGTCCGCCTATTGAGGTCGTTAGCAGCGGTCGACTTCGGCGCGGGCTCGGTGCCGCATCTGACGATCGAGCTCCCGCACAATGCGGACCGCGGCACGATAGACTTCCTCAGGGGCTTCCCATGGCCCCCGAACCGTGCCCTATTACCGTCGCATCCTCGCATGTTATCACTGCGGCATCGCATTCCGAGCAGAAGGGTGTCCGAGTTGGAGAGCTCTGCGAGGTTCCTCGAGTCGTTTTGGCCTAGGAACCCGAAGTACTCTCATGTTTTGGTCCTATCAGCCCATACCCAAGTCTCACCCCAGTTTTGGAACTGTAAGGATCTTCGCCTGTGATTCCACCTGTACCATGATTGCTGACGATCTTCCCTCAGACCTGAAATACTCCGTCCTTCAATACATGTACTCAGGTATTTCCAAAGCTCAAGAATGGGATTCTCGGCTACTCGGGATCGGTCTCAACTTGCCCGCTACCTATCTTGATGGCATCACTCCCTTTGAGCCCCCATCCTCTAATGAAGGCGGTTCATTCCTTTGGCAAGCCCCCGACAGCAACGCGGTGCTCTTCACAGGGCAGAAGTGGACCGAGCTGCACGCCTTTGTCTCCCGCATGATCACCTACATGAATCAACACGGTTACAGAAGCAGGAGTATAGAGGAGAGGCGTGCGGCTGAGAACGCCAAGCCTAGCGAGGACAACAAGCCTCGTGAGGACGACAAGCCCAGCGAGGACGACAAGCCCAGCGAGGACGACAAGCCCAGCGAGGACGACAAACCTAGCGAGGACGACCAGCCTAGCGAGGACGACCAGCCTACGGACGACGGCCAGCATAATGAGGACGCCCAACATAACGCGGACCTCCGACATCACGAGGAAGGCCCGCATAACGAAGAAGGTTCTCATAACGAGGACGGCCAGCATAGTCTAAATGGCGCAGAAATCGAAAACGGGGACAACGATGAGGACCCGGTCCCTCTCCCCTTCTTCCTCGACAAGCTCGTCGGCAAACGCTACCCCGCCTGGCTCGAGCACGCACTCCAGCTCTGCCAGGCGCGCGGCTACTGGACTCTCTACCCCGGCGACGCGACGGCGCGCAATCTCGCGACTGTACACACCGAGCTTTTCCACCCGCCCGAGGAATACGCACCCGTGAAGACGGGCAGCGCGCCCTTTGATGACGAGGTGCCGCTAACGGGCAAGACACTGTTCGAGACCCTGCCTGAAAGCGGGCGACTTCTGACGTTTGACGAGATGCCGCTGCTGCTGTGGGATGGGAGGCCGACGGGCTTGACGGGACTGGATGATGCGGCGTCGATATATACGTATGATTTTCGGACGGCGGTGGGCGGGTGTGAGCTGTTGGAGGAGGAGGAAGGGGAGTTGTTGGCGAAGAAGTCGATGAGTGACTTGTTTTGTATCAGGGAGGAGCAATAATGGTATTCCAGGAGGGGGTTGGCTTGAACTTGTAAAAGAATTCGACATGGTGTGAACGGATCATAGACGATCCGGCCGGGCCAGCTTTCACAAAGGATGTATTAGTATCTCATGCATGATGAGACGAAGACCGGATAAAAATATTAATCGACACTTGAAACATATCCAACCCCCATAAACGCCGAGATATCCCTAGAGTCATTCAGTCATTCATGAATTCATCATATTATTCATCCGCTCGCTCGGTCAACTTGTTGACCACGAGTAACGTTATACACGATCCGACAATACACGTAGCTATCGCGCCCATGACCTTGGTATATTAGTTAGTATGCTTAGTTATATCCATATTTGGCCCGATCAATCCTTCCGGAATGAAAAGCGGCCCACAGAATTCGTAGCAACAACTTACGAATTGCGTTTTCCATCCACTTTGCACAATGGCAGCCCTACGGCTGTATTTATTGACGGTTTCTGTGGGGCGCACATTCACGTCAGCCAAAATACTTCAAGAAGAAGAAAGGGAACAAACAAGAAGAAGAAAGGGAACAAGAAGAAGAAAGGGGACAACAAGAAGAAGACTCACTTGTGTAATTCGCAATACCTACACCAAGACAGCTGACGGATAACGCCCAGAAGATAGCGCCCAGCGGGCGGGCCATGCGCAGTTCGACTTCGGTGGCGGTCTTGCGCAGGTGGAAGGATAATACGATGGCCACGGCGACGATGGACATGTACATGGAGAGACGGAGGTAGGAGAGGAAGGCTGGAGGAGTGCGGTTAGTAGATTGGTTTCTGGCAGACAACCAACGCCTTGGGTTCAACGCGTTATCAGGGTGGGTAGCGAGGGGGAGGGAGAAAACCGAGTGGGAAAGGTGAGTGTCGATGAAACAGAATGCGGACAAAGCACTTCGGGTTGGGAAAAATAGGGGTTGGCTTACTTCGCTCGTTGGCACAGTGATCGCGACAGTCACTCGTCTCGTTGTCAAAGAGGAGGGGGCCAAACGGCGGCGGAAGACAGAATACATTCTGAAGAAAACCGTGGCCACGGCTAGCAAGGCAAATGTCTCAGTTAGATATTCTGATGTGATTTATGCCCTGCAATGTCACTCACTCTTCCATCTCAGACAGGTCCACGGGCTGGATTAACGACGTGAGCGGTCCGCAGCACGAGCATGACGGCCGCTCTTCCTCGTCGGGGCCGGGTATTACTGAGGCTGACATAAGGAAAGAATGTGACTCTTTATGAGTTAAGGTAAGATATAAAATTTCGATATAATTGAAGGGCCTAGGGTTTTGTGTAATTTTCGGTTGCTGGCGGAGTCGGCTGCGTTTCGTGGTTCAGGTGTTCGATGACGTTGTTGGCTCTGAAGGTTAAAGGCTGTTGGCGCGGGACGGTGAGGCCCACTATTTTACCCAATTGACCAACCAACGACTCGCTTGAGCGTGTAAGTCTCGAGGGTTTTTATGAGCAACAAAGAGCATCTAGCGAAAGCTGACGGAGTATGTCATATGGATTTGATTGAAATAGGGTTAGCCGCCCATTGGGTCTTCAAGGGTCAAATTTGCTCTCCTGACTATCGAATTGTCTAGGAGTCTGGAGGTTGATGCGGGACCCACTTTAAGTTTACATTCGCCAAGGGTTCTGCGCACGGGCCTCTATCCTGCGGGGCACGCGTTGAGTGCTTGCTGCCCAGCGCGTCGTGGCGCGTCTTCAACCGACAACCATTTCTCACCCCGCAACAAAGTCAACAGGCAGCATCAACTGGATTCTCACCCGAATAACCGGCAAATTCAACGAACTGCTCGAATTTGCGCATAGTCACACGTCATGGGTCAGTTTTTTTTAAAAGTAAAAGGAGTGCGGAAAATGAAGTATATTTCTAACTCTGCCCAGCATCCTACGGAGGCTATCAACAAACAGGCTATGGTAGCCAAGGGGGCGATAATGCGGGTGGTTTCAGTCTCGGGTCACAACCAGGCGGGAGTCAAGGAGGTAGCGGTAACAACAAGAGGGTAAGGGCCCTGGTTTTAAGCCGTGATAGCGTGGTTGTGTACCACTCCAGAAACTAACACCCATCTCCCTCTAACACAGAACTTCGCCGACGACACCCTCCGCCCTTTGACCGTCAAGCAGATCGTCGACATCAAGGATCGATACCCCGGCGGCGAGATAGTGATAGATGGCCAGGCGGTGACACAGTTGACGCTGGTGGGCCAAGTGCGGTCGGTGAATTCGCAAAACACCCACATACTGTACCACATCGACGACGGTACTGGTATGATGGACATCAAGAGGTGGGTTGAGCTATCCAATCAGGATAACATCACTCGCTTCGCCCCGGACACGTACGTGCGCATCTACGGCAACATTCAGACCTACGAAGGTAAGCGCCTCGTCACCGCCCACTACATGCGCGCCATCGAGGACTTCAACGAGGTCAACTACCACCTGCTCGAGGCGACCTATGTACATTTGAGCCTGACCAAAGGCACCGCGGCGGGCGGGGGCGATCAGGGCGGCGACAGCATGGATACGAGCGGGGATGGCTTGTTTGTGGATAACAGGGGCGCAGGAGGAGATGCCGCGCTCCAGCAGAAGCTCGGGCCCTGCAGTCGCAATGCGCGGACTGTGTTCCTGTATCTGTCTAAGCAAGAGTCTGAGGGCACACATCTAAATCAGGTGGCGGCCGGGACTAAGTTGACTGCTGGGGATATTATGGCCGCGACGGACGAGCTGTTGGGTCACGGTCTCGTTTACACCACCAACGACGACGAGACATGGGCGATCATGGAGACATACGATTGATGGGGGGTAGAGGTCCGGACGTGGGGAAGTCAGGAAAGAGATAGGACTTGGTTTGGGGCGTGAAGAAAATTTTTCCCAAGAGATGCATCATGCATGCTAGCACGGCGCTGGTATTTGAGCACATATTGAGAGTTCCGGCATTTGGTCACGGGAGATAGGGAACCACAGGCGCAGATTTGTTATACTATGGACCTTTTCTTCTGTTTCTGACTATTTCACAAAAGCCCAGCCTGATGATAACGGAGATTTGGTCTCTCAAAGATGTACTTGTATTGGCGAAGATCTCGCCGCAGACCCGACCGGAAGCTGTTGAAGGTAAGACTCCAGAGGTTGTTGGGAGACCCTGCTAACACCAAGCCAGCATGTTGAATGCGGCAGCTAGTTAACGAACTCAGGGGCCCAGTTGATGGGCCAAAACAAGACTGACGAAGAGAAGAAGTAACTAAACAAGAGTAAAAGAAACAAAAAAGCACTAACGAATAATTCAATCTCAGGTGAGAAAACCCGGTGTCCAACTTCCCCCATCCTTCGCCCTCCCCAGCATCCTCTCCTATTCTTTACCGTCTGCCCCCTCACATCATCCACCTCTTGATGACCCCCAGCCGCTTCTTCACCACCGGACCCGTGCCAGTCTCGGGCACGACAGCATCCTCCTTCCGGGTACGCCCAGTGCCCGGCTCCCGAACCATAATCGACAGCTGCACCGGCATGGGTCCGCGCTCCAGGAAGACGTCGCGACGAACGACAAAGCCAAATTTGGCGTAATAGACGTTATTAGCCAGCGAGCTCGACTCGAGATACATCGGACGGTTTTCTGCGTCGGCCTGTTTGATAAAATGGAAAAATAAGAAGGCCCGAACCCTCCCTTTTACCCCCCTTCCGTTTTCGAAGACTTGTTCGTCGTTCGTGACGGAAAAGGGGGTAGCAGGAGGGCCGGCCGGCCGGTCTACCCGCGGAAACCGGGGGGACGCGGGGCCGGGGGATGGGAGGGACAATGTCAGTCTTTTTGCTTCTCATCTTCGTTTTGTTCCCCTTTTTATCCTTACACGCCTAGAGGGATTAGGAAAGAAAAAGAGGGAGACTTACCCGCGCCATCATATCCTGAAGCAGCCTTGCCGCATAGCCATGGCCCTGCGAGTTGGGCTTGGTGCCGAGGTAGAGCAGGTACCAGGCCTCGTTGTCGCGGTCGCCGAGCACCTGCAGCTTGATGTCGTGCAGACGCGGCAGGATCTCGTCGAAATAACGCCGGCGTCCCTCGGCGGACAGCTGGAAGCGCAAGCGCCATAGACCGCTGCGCAGCTGTGTCCACCAGCCGTCGAGGTGCTTGCCGGGGGGGATCCTGTGGTAGGGAGGGTGGTTGTGTTAGAGTTCTAGTCTTTTCGGCTGAGAGAGGGAGGTCATCGGAGATGAAAGCGGGGTTCAAGGGAACATACCACAGCGCCACGCTATCACACTCCGGTCCCACGGCCGTCACCAGCCCGCCCAAGCAGTGCGACGCAACGGTGTAGGTGAGGATATCGACGTGCAGCCGCCACTTGCGCTCTTCGTCAGACTTCAATCCTCTTCTAACACCGCGCTTCTTCTCGCTAGAAGAATCCACGCTCGCAGCATCTTTATCATCATCAACAGCAAGACCATCTCCGCCACCGCCAGAAATTCCAGGGGCAACACCATCGCCCACAACGAGATACCGCGCATAGTCATCCGCGGCAAACGCGTGGGCTAGTGTGAGGGCGGCTTCGCGGTGCTCGGCCATGCCGATGGTGCGCACCGAGCCGGATTTCCAGCGGGCAGGGACTAGCGAGTGGGTGATTGCGTTCCCTGCGGCGGGAGACGTCTTGATCTTGTCGATGGCTGTGGTGGTTTTCTTGGTGTTGACATCGAGAGCGAGGGCCGGGATTTTCTCGGCCTTGGTGTCAGCGTTTAGGGCAGCGGCTGTAGCAGCAGCACACGGAGCGGCGCCGAACGGAGGAGTCGAGATGGGACTCTCATCCACAGGCGTGGTAGCGGCCGTCGAAGTGCTGGAGACGGAATCCCCAGAGCCGACGCTGGCAATGCTAGAGCCGGAACTGGCGATACTACTGCGACTACTACTACTACTGCCGTCGGTGCTGCCGGGACTGGCATTGCCGTCAGAACTAGTGGTGTTGTTTACGGACGACGCCATGCTGGGCAGGTGGTGACGGTGGTCGTGGGACTGGAGTAATTACTTGATCTGTGACGCGCGGGGGGAAAAGAGAAGAGTGAGCACATGTGGTCATGGAATCACAAGACGGGGGGGTTTGTCTGAGGGTTGAACAGGGGCGGGTAGGTGATGGGTCGGAGGAACACACTTTGAATTGCGTTTAGATAAAATATTCTGGATACTATCGCCCGTGTGGACGTTGGAAAGCTGCGATCTCGAGATGGGCATGAATCTGGACGGGTGACGCAGGCAGTTGAGGGCGGTTCGGATATCAGCCGACATCAATAAGGTGTTATCCCTGGTGTGTATTCGAGGGGGTTTAATTGGATATCTTGGACGATAGTGAGATGAGCGGTGCGAGCTCGGCCGGTTGTTCTTCGTCTTGGTGGTAAGGTAATGAGGGCGAGGAAGTTGGTTTTGGGTAGGATAGTTGATTCAGACGGTGTCGATTGAGGGATGGATGAAACGGCTTTTGAAGGGGGATGAATAACTGTTTGGTTTCTCGAAGCAGGTCTCGTCACACAGACACGCGGACACACAGTACATGCAGGCACAACCGAGTGGATGGATGCTGCTTGTGTGCAAGCGGAATGGGAGGCAAAGCGAGGCAAGTGGAGAGATAATTATGAGTGGAGGAGAGTAGAGTATTACCCCCTAAGTAAGGGGGATTTTGGTAAGTAGGTCTTGAACGAGACGTGCTATCCGGGGGTTTAGAGTTCAGAGATACTTCTGGTACAGACACTGACGAGCAGAAGAAAAAGGAAGAGAAAGAAAGGGAGAAGAAGGGAGAAACGCGAAGCAAGGACAGCGAGAAGGTATAAGTAGCACCCCCACCCCGCCTTACTCGGTCCGTACCGTGGACGACAATAACAACAACAGCCACAACAACACCAATCTCCGAAACTGGGTAGGATAAAGCGGAGACATGGGTAACGCCAAAAAGGTCAACAGCTCTCTCTGGAATGGAGGGGCGGGGACGGAACGGATGGTGGCAAGTGGGGGGGGGGGGGGGGGGGAAAGTCTCATGCTGTGTTATCTTCATGGAATGATACTATTGAGCCAACCCTGTCCGGCTTCTTTCGTCCATCCTCGTCCCCATTAGTTAACTACCCCTCTGCTTTGCCCTCGCACATGGCGGCCACCCCCCAAACCCGCTGCGGCGTCTGCCGCCCGCGCCAGTTGTCTGTCCGCCTGTCTTGGATTTGAAAATGGTCCGACAGGGATGTCGTGAACCCCCGGGTAGACGCCGCCTAGGGTGCAAGGGCCGCCGAGATCCATTGGCTGTTAGGGGCCGGGCAGGTGTCAGTCGTATGTGTTTCCGATACTAACATCGTACAGTGAGGAGAGAGCAACGAGGGGTGGGTATGAAGGAGGGCAAGGCGGACAGGAGCAATTGTGTCTGTCGGTCGACCACTTCGTCGGTCGGTCGGGAGGTCGGACGGTCCTTCGGCCTTCTCGGAACGGGGCGAGAGGTGGGTGTGGCGGTCGGAGTGGGGGGAAGATATGCGCCGAGACCCGGACATCTCAGATCGTGAGCAAGGGAAGGGGGCACGGGCACAAGAGAACAGGGGAGCCAAACAAGGGAGACGGCATGGGAGGGATACGTAACATCAGAAGTGTTCGTCCGACCATAACGTTCTAGTGCTGAACATGCTTCATCCTGAAAACCGCTCATCACCTAAAGATGGTATGATGAGAGAGATAACTACCTGGTTAGCATGGATGTCGAATGCAGAATGAGAATGCAGACAGGACGCAGTCGGAAACACACAGTGGTCCGGAACAAGCCTCGCTGGCTCGGCGGTGTGGGGCAGCCCGGCATGGCGTCCGCCTCACCAATTCATGTCCCAATCAACGATCAGCAGCGCCCAGAACGCCCGGTTCAGATCCATTGACAGATCATCTTTGGGGGCATGGGGCCTTCGGGTTTGCAGGGGGGGTCAGGTGATGGTGTTGATGAGGTCCCCTCAGAGGGGGTTGTTTGTTGGTTGTTTCCCCAATCTCATAGGGTGACGTCGTGGGAAAGGCAAGTTGAGGCGAACAAGGGTCGGAGGATGTTGACCAGAGTCCATAAGCGCCAACGGCAAAAGGCGGCCTTGGACTTCTTTATCACGTCGCATACCCCCCTTCGGAAAATATCAAGTGTAGCCGCCATAGAAATGCTCAAAATTCCCCGTCCTTGCTATATGCTTTCCTCCCAATCTCAAGCCTGGAAGACCCCCCGTTTTGTTCGGAATCCTGCTGTGGTGATGCAAGGCGCTCAAAAAGGAAGCATGCAGGCTCCTTGCGCGGCTTCTTACTTGCTCGTGGTAGAGCGGATATCTTAGGCTTTAAATCAAAACCAACAACAACAACCGACGCCAACCAACTCTTCACGAGGCCCCATCATCCCGCACGGCGCGTGCTGCCAGCCGACGGAGCACAGATGCACCCGTATTCGCACTTCCTTCTTCGTACCCTATCACAGCATACGCCGGATCTCTGGCTCGTTCAGGTACTGATCCAAGCCCGAATCGAGGTGCTTCCACCAGTCGAAAAGCATGGAATTGCAGATGAGCTTGAACCAGGGCGTGAACTTGAGGCTCGGGTCCTCAAACATCTTCTTGAGCTGCTCAGCGGACACATACTGGGTCGCCTGCACCTCGTTCTCATTCGGGGCAACATCGACATTGGCCTTGATGAACAGGATGTAGTCAACTAGAGAGAAGAGTGGACGGAAGCCCACGTTGTCAGCATGCATGTCCTGCACGGGTGCATGGGAACACACGGGATCGCGGGATGTGACGTGTGTGGTTGCTCGGGAGCGGATGCTCGGGAGGAGAGAAGGAAGAAAAGGGGACAGCTGCGTACTCTCGTGCTCGCCCCATTGGCCGTCACTCGGCGCCTTGTAGTGGATGCGCGTCAGGAAGCGGAAGTCCTCCAGCGGCACCTGCTCCTTCTTGATCCCGAGCTCGTGGTCCAGCTTGCGCTGGGCCGCATTCTTGACGCCTGCCACGGCGTCGGGGAGGTTGGACCCAGTCTCGTTGGACACATGTAGCGGGTGCGAGCAGCACGTGTTAGTCCACATGTCGGGGAACGTGATCTTCTCCGTCGCGCGTTGCTGCAGGAGCAGCTCGTTCTTGTCGTTGAACAAAAAGACGGAGAAGGCCCGGTGTAGCAGACCCTTGTTGATGTTCGTCATAAGGTGGCCTGCTCAAGGAAAACCCCGTTGTGTTAGCCCAATCCGTTGCCTCAGCTGCATCTGTCTGTTGACACACGCCCGGGCTCTGAAGCACGGAGCTGCGTGGCCAATGGGAGGTGCGAGTACGCTAGGTTAGGTACTCACAAAGTTTCTTGCTTGCTGTCCCGATTGGCAAATCGTTCTCGTCTGTGACGATGCACACCTCGTCCATCAGGCGGATCTGCTCCTCATCGTGGCCCTCAAGCGCCGCACCGCTGGTGTCGATATCCGGGAACAGGCGGAGCATCGCATCGGCCGTGATCGGCCCCGTTGTGGTGGCGGTCGTTGATGTCGACATTGTGCTGAGACCTCTAGGGCTCTTTCGTGATTGAAGATATGAAATTGTATGTACTAAAAGAAAAGTATCCGGCTTAGATGGGTTTGAACGTATTTTGGGAGAGGTAAACCCAGCAGTGGGGAAGGCAAGAGCCAGGGACGGCGAGATCAACCCACCGCTTTTATAAGACAAGCAAGTGCATGCTCAACAATTCTTTCTCGCTCCGGGCGGTTGCCGACAAGGGCCGGCCGGCGAAAGTGGCGGACCCTTGTCAATTTTTGGGGGAGAACCCCGCTAGCTATCGGGCTGGCGCGGCCGGGCTCCAGTGGCTCTGTGCCCTGTGCCCCTTTGCCCCTCACTGCCTGACCCCCGAAGTGAACCCTTCCCCAGTTTCACGGCCGCCCGCTGACTAAGCGCCCTGAGTAAGAAGGCCGCAGGCTGTAGTAAGAGCAGTACCAAGCACTGGCGAACAGTAGTCAGAATTTAAGACCGAGTTGTAGTAAGAGAGAAGACTCAGAAAAGGCACAGTCACTTTTTCAGCTCGGCGACAGAGACAAGGCAACCAACCAACTTGAAAAGAGAAACCCGCGTTGTCATCGGACTTGGGCAGCAACTAACGGGTTCGGCTTGCATTTTTATCTTTCTCCACACTTTAACCCAAGTCTACCGCATTTCAACATGACAGGGCATTACATACATACATACATCATCCTGGTCTCGTCCCAAGTACACGTTGTCTATCCAAAAGAGATGTATCCAAAAGATATAGTCGAGTGTTTTATAGAACGGACGACTCTCCATTCATCTCATCAATTCTGGGTAAAATTACCCCGCCGCATTCCGGCGCTCGGCTTCCCTAGCCACCTCATGCCAGTCAACACGCCATGTAAACCAATACTCGGCCAACGAGACGCTGTATGAGGTTAGCGGTATTGTCATTTTGAAAGGAGCGGAAAGGACACCGGGTAAGTAAACAGCGTAGGAAACACTCACATTAACAGCCCGAACATAACACCAATCCACAGCCCGGTCAGCTTCCACTCCAGGCCGAACCCCAGCCCGAACGAAATAGGCAACGCTACCAGGTAGTAGCACACCAAGTTGGCATACCCGCCAAACTCTTGACGACCGATACCCCTCAGCAGCCCGTGCGAGACTGCCGCCATGCCGTCGAACAGCTGCATGACGGCGCAAACGGGCAGAGTCTGGGCCACGATCTCGATAACAGCCGGATCTTGCGTGAACAGAAGCGGGATATGGTATCGGAAAACGAAGAGGAGTGTAACGTTGAACAAGCCGACCAGCACGCCGCCCACGGTGGTCTACACCGGAAAACTTGGTTAGTAGTTGATCAACTCGCAAGAGCAAAGCATATGGATAGGAAACTGTAAAAAATATAAACAACGAAAAAGACTCACAACTTTGGCCGACGTCTTGGCGGCATCGACCAACTTGGCCCCAATCAAATTCGCCAAGCGAGTCGAACCGGCAACAGACAGTGGGAACGGAATCTGGAAGGTCGTGCTAGTCACAGTCACCAGCACACTCTGCGCAGCGAGGTACGTGACGCCCAGCCGAGCAGACGCCAGCGTCAAGATCTCGAAGGCAAACCACTCGGCCACGACCATGATCATTCCCGGTAGCGCAAGCCGAATCATGGGGCCCCAGTTCCGTAACGCACTGCGGCGGAACCCGCCCCAAGCTTGGGACCCGTCAATCTTCCAGACATACAAGAAGAGCAGTAACGGCAGCATATTTTGCGTGATGGCAACTGCCATTGGCGCGCCAACAAACCCGAATCCTAACTTCCACACAAACAACCAGTTCATTAGGGCGTTTGCCGGCGCGGCGATCAGCAGAACATAGGTGGTGGCATGGAACAAGCCCTGCGCCTGGACGAACCGCTTTCCGCCCTCAAACGCGGCGTACGCCGGCGTGCCGAGCAGCACGATGCGCAGGTAGCTGGCAGCTAGTGCAGCACTGTCAGGTTCAATCATGGACGCTAGGATGGACTCAGCGCGCAGCCAGATGACGGCAACAGGGATCAGGAGCAGCAACAGGAAGTAGGTCATACGCTGCAGCTGCAGGCCGACCAGGTGCTTGTGGCCCGAACCAAAGGCTTGCGCACACAACGTGTCCAGGCAGGTTGTGAGCCCCTGGATGGGCGCGTAGCAGGTGATGGTGGCCGTCATGGTCGCCAGCGATACGGCGCCCAGCTCCAGCGTGCCGAGCCGACCGACCGCGAAGATAGACGACACGTTCAGTGAGTATTGCAACATGAAGGTCACAACCAGCGACCGCGAGTATACCGCCAGCGTCTTGGCCTCCCGCTGCCACGTCGTCCGGATCTGCCCGGCCGCCACGGCGGCTTCCCACTGTTCGTTGAGACCCTGAGGCTGTTCCTGTGCGCCGGAAGAGTGGCGGCGGCCACCCGAGGCCGGTAAAAGAGGGGAGTTCTCATCGGGAATCACGACGATGCGTGGGGGGCCGACGGCCGCCTCCTCATCGTTCCCAGCCGGCAACGGCACTTTGGTACTGAAGAGGCGCCGGTACAGCCCCGACAGCTGACCACTAACGCCCTTTCTCGGCGCCTGGTGTTTGGGCGGGAGGATGTGATTGTCACGCAGCAGTGACCGCTCAGCATCCCGGCTACGGGTACGCTCCGAGCGGGTGAGCACGGGTGGGTCGTCTAGGGCGCCGGGGCCGAGGGCAGGCCGGGTGGTTCCGAAGGCGATGCCGCTCGGCCGGCGGTACAGCGTCGGCCCCGCGAGGTCGTCAACGCCGTCGTCTTCCTCAGCTTCGTCGTCATCCCCGAATTCGACGGCGTCGGCGTCCACAGGTACGTCCTCGTCCTCATCGGAACACTCGGCCAAGTCCCGAGCGAGCAGGTCTTGCGCTAAGGGCGAGGCAGAGCGGAAGGAGGAGGCAAACGCCGATTGGATGTCGTGGTGAGCAGCCGTGGAGCCATTCTTAGCCGGGATAGGCTGTGACCCGGGGCTAGAAGGCATTTTTTGGTGTTTTATTGTTTTGGCGGAGATCCAGTGCGGAGCGGTTCTTGGTAACTTTGTCCGTGAACTCACTAAATCAAAGTGGTGATGCGGGCCGGCAGTGCGGTCGCCGTCTCGGCGCCGGATGTGACGTCGGCCTCGGGTCAGACCGGTCGGCCAACGAGGATCAAAAGAAAATTGTTATTTCTCCTCGGACTCCTTTCGGACCGGATTTCCTGGCAACGAGGTAACTTGGACCCGGGTTTCTAGGTCGACAAGCGCCGAGACTGCAACCAAGACTCGGTTCAGTCTTCGTGAAAGAATAAGAAGGATCAAGACTCCAAACGCGCTTCTCCTAACTAACGGGCGGCGAAATAGATACAACACGCATGCAGTTGAAATAAAAAAGATAATGTTAGGTTTAAAAATGCTAATACCCTTGGCGTTGACCTGAGAGTTTATGAACCCAGGGAGCCAACCACAACCTGGAGTGGCGAGCAGTTGGAAAACATATATAAAGTCACTGGAAGGATGGGAGAAAAACCAATTTGTCTTATGTCAATGGGAAGGGCGAAGTAACACCGGCAACCGAGATCGCACAGCGCTAAACTCAACGTGGTAAGTGGAGGATGGATTCCTCTGTTTCGGGGCATCCAGACACAGGCAGTGCAGGACGACTCCTCCGTCTGAAGTGGGGTGACGTCGAGTTGCAGGGGTGGCTTATCGTGTTATCGAACACGCTATCCTATGATAGGTAAGCGGTGAAAGTAGGCAGAATACTGAAATTCCACTCTAAAAGTCACCCATGTCCATTGAGCAGTGGAAAGTTTCCAGAGCGCAAACGGGTGGAAGCCAGCCCAGAAATTGTTGTTCCAACGCGCAACAATGGGGAAACGGTTCTCTCACGCGCCTGATGGCGCAGGCGCGTCACGTAAGAGGATAAAGATTGTCCATGAAGCGCCAACTTCGGAAGATATTCATGCTAGCAGGCAGTTACAGCAATTGCTTGCTTTCAGTCAAGACCCAGTGCGGGCGCGGCACGGTGCGTCGTCTTGCTGCAAGGCCGCTTTCTCATTTCGTTTTGCCTCTCTCCTGTTACCGCTGTTTCTTCTTCAATCTTCTTTACTCAACTCTGACTTCGAATTGCAGGGCTACAATCCTTTAAAGTCTTCCTCGACGACCTGCTCAATCCCGAAAGCGACCATGTCGACCGACCCAGGATTCTCCGGGACTACCTCCAGTTTGCGCGACCTGCCGACGACGACGAAGCCTCTGCCTACCTCCCAGATATCATGCAGACATGGAGTTATGCCGGCCAGATCAACAATGACAATGTCATGTCCGCCGTCCCCATCGTCCTTGCCCTCCTCCTGAAGTTGCTCTCGCAGTCGCTCGAAACGGTTCCCATCGGTCTAGGCATATGCAGGACCCTGCTCCAAAAACGCCAGCAGGAGTTAATTGCTCGCAATTTATCGGCCGACAAGGGGAAGGCTTTTATCATCTCCCCAACTCTGAGGATGCTCAAGGAGGTCGTCAGCTTTGATGGAGGTGCCGTCGCACGACCCCTATTTCGCGCGAGGGCCAACACGCTCAAGTCGCTGGCACGGAATATGGGCATTGTTCATATTGGGGAGGAGGCCGAAGACCTCAAGCGGCCGTCTGCCCGTACCAATGCGATCCTTTTCTTTTTGGACGCCCTCAAGTTTCTTCAACCGGAAGCGAAGAAGGAGTTGTTGTGTCAGAGGGATATTGTTTCCGCCTTGACACGGGATGTCAAACAGGACCCGCCATATCTTGTACGGACGCTTCTACAGGAGCTCCGCAGCCGCGTTCTTCTCGATGATAAGCTTGCACGCGAAGCCAAGTCCAACTTGCTGAACGCATCTACGCTTACCCGTCTCTCTGCACTTTACCAATACCGCTTAGAAGCGCGTGGAGGTGTCGATGACGAGGCGCCTATCGCCGACGTTGCTCACGATTTCCTGGTCACCGCATGCACAAACCCGGCCTGCGCTGTGTTGAGGCAGGATTCGGGCTTTTACCCACGAGAAATTGACACCAATACCGCTATTTCTCCCGCCGAGCTTGACGACTTGGGACTTGAAGCCATCGTCTGGATGAACAAGTTCAAGAACGAGGTGCCAGTCCGGAATTACACCTTGTCAAACTTCTTGCCGAACCTGCGCCCCTGGTCGAGTGTAAAGCAGAGTGAGCTTATCACTTCTATCTTTAAGGTTGCACCAGAGTTGGTCGCCAACTATTTCCTGACCAACAAATCGTTTACTTTTGAGCCGAAGCTTTCGGCAACGTGGATCGGATACGCCGCCTTCCTCTTCAACACAGTCACTCTCCCTCTTCCCAACTTCTTCTGCCGC
Source organism: Dichotomopilus funicola (assembly GCF_033296635.1). Taxonomy (NCBI): domain Eukaryota; kingdom Fungi; phylum Ascomycota; class Sordariomycetes; order Sordariales; family Chaetomiaceae; genus Dichotomopilus; species Dichotomopilus funicola. Next base: position 263,705 of record NW_026944027.1, read on the forward strand.
GGGGCAGCCTTCTCCGAGCTACCACCGCCAACCTCCATCGTCATTGATAATATTCTCCCGCTCCCGTTGAACCAAAAGGCGCTATCTAGGAGCCTTGCAAACAAGTCGAACATGATTCCGTTCTTTGCGACAAGGATACTAGTCGTTGCGATCGAAAAATTGGACCACGCGATCAAAATGCACCAAGACCCTTCTCATTCCAACAAGACGGTTTGGGCGGAAGCGGCACGGAGGCTTGTGGACGAATTTTGCCAGCGCAGTCCCGGAATCCAGGAAATGATCAATTCATATCGCTCGATACCTGACGGCGACATCCTGCACCGGGAGGCAGCAAGCCGGCTCCTGCGCCTCTGCTATGAAGTATTGCCGCAAGTCGCCCTCATGGCCAAGTTTGACGTATCTCCATTCCTTGAAAAAGCGCTTGGCCGTTTATCGACACAAGCGTCCGACGACCCCAGAGATTCTGCACTCGGTCTGAAGGAGCTAGAAAACCTGTTGGCCATCGCCGGCTATTCTCCCGGCATGCGGTGGTTTGTGGCGTCCGAGGGCATGTTGCTTTCTCCGTTCACGCTGCTGCTGAAAGTCTGTGTCGATGCTCCCCGTGGGGTATCGCTGGAGGCAATACGAGAGATCCTGAACTTCATTGCGGTGGAGCAGCAGCTGGTGCCAGCTAACGAGAAACATCCTGGTTTGCTCGTGCTGCTGGATGCATTGCAAAGTCTGCGGCATTCCAAACCGGAAGCGGTTGTGAATATCTGGTCGTTCCTAGATAATTGCCTCACGCGCTGCGCCAATACTCCAGTCAAGTACGTCGAGAAGATGCAGGAGGCTATTCAGGAGGCGTCCGACTTAACAGGCCAAGATCTGTCTGGGACGATCGCGAGCCCTATTACTGTGGCCTTGCTGGAGCAGCTTCCGTTTGCGGCAGCGAAGGAGAATGGAACGGTCACCGTCAAAGCGCTTGGCATCTTCCTGCCCAAGTTCCTGGGCCTCTCCGTCAGCGCTGGAGAAAACAGAGCGCTGTTGGAGCTTATTTTCACCAAAATGACGACACACCTAGCAGATAATAAGGGTAAACTTGCCAAGGCAGGCGTCCCCAAAGGGCTCGAGTTTGAGTACAACAAACGCCCAACCGCTGCGGGAACTAAGGCGAAGCAGTCCAAGGCTGCTGCGTCAGCGGCAGCGGGCAAAGAGGACTCCCAGCCGAAACAACCGGTGATGGATGTCGAAGCCTTGGAAGAAACACTCCATGTACCTGACGGCCTCGAGGCGGACAACTCAGCACTCGTCAAGTGGGCAACTAAGACTGCCGACGAGCTCGTCGACGACGGCTACCTAACATCTCTCATCGCCCTGCTCGTATCCGAGCACGCCAGCATACGCAAAGAAGCCCTTGTCAGCATCTTAAAAGCGGCAGCCAAGATCAAACAGTCCGAGTACGAAGAGAAAGACCAGATCTGGCTGCTCCTTTCCGAGCTTGCCGAGACGGCCCGGGAGAACAACACCATCAACGACACGCCGCTTCCAGGCCCGATCGTTGCTTTCGCCACCCACGCTCTCACCGTCCTACGTGACCCGCTCTCCTCCCTCTACGGCAAAGTCAACAGCTTCCTCACCCGTGGACCCACCTGGGCTCTCGACCGGCTCCCACTCGTCGACGAGACTCTCTCTGAAGAAACCCCGACAGGCAGCGGGGGGCCGAGCAGCCGCGACAACCCTTATTACGCCCAAATCAACTGGCTGCTGTCATACCTCATCGACGCCCTGCGCACCCCTCAAGACCTCGAGCTATTCCATCGCAAGCGTGCTCGCGGACCGGTGCTGGAACGCATCCTAGCGCTGGCTGCGAATCCATACATGTGGCTGCCGCTGCGGAGCCAGGTGCTACGACTGGTGTATCGGGCGACCGGCATCGAGGGTGGTAGCACGACGTTGACGACAAGGTTTGGGATTGTTAGCTGGTTGGAGGCGAGACATGCGGGCTGTGAGGATGGAGATGGAGACGGAAAAGAGGCGGCGATGTTGGGGGGGCTGAAAAGGAGGGTTTGGGAGACCTGTGATCAGGAAAGGGTTAGGGTTTGGAGTAGGGGTGGGCTAGGGGGTGGGAGGGTGTAAGTTGCGCGAGACTGGGTTGTTTTGTGTGTGTTTGGAGTGTGTATTCTGCATCTATAATGGAGTGGGATCCTCTAGTTCAGCGTGCCATATATAATGTTGCATGATGTTCTGTGTTCCAAGACTTGTTGATGTCGTTGTCTAGCATATGGTTGAGAGTCGGCAAGAAATAATGAAATCAGAATTCAATAGCTCCAAAGTATTTGAATGAAACACACGCACTCTCTATTTAGACTTGTGACCTCTTTGAAGAACTGGTACCTCCTTTTTGAGCCCGCCTTTCCCTCATGAATCAAAAACCGCCTTACCCTTGTACCTTATGGTTGAATGTCACGGGAAGGTTGTTAGTCTCGCACTCTACACTCGTGTGTAGATGTGGCCCCACTACTTTCATCAATCGCCGTTGATTCTTGGCCCGGCTGGGCACCCCCGACCCTGTGCCCCTCTTTACTACCCCTGCACACCCCAACCCTGGCCAAGTGTGGTCCGTTGTGGCCCGGGCCACTTGAAATATTGACTTGATCGCCCGCAACCTGCCACAGGCGGCAAACTAGGTCGACCGACCACAGGAGCCCAAAACCGACCAAAACCCATCAAAGCTTCCACAACAACCCGACCACCACCCGCTTCCATTGAACAACGCATCAATCCTCACTACCGCCCGCTACACCTACAAATCGCGCACCTTCTTGCACCAAGCAAAGAACCGACGCAAACCTGCATTTTCAGCAGCCATTTCGAGACCCAAACCCGACTGGTTGCCGGGAAACCCAGCCCCTCCTTCCTGCATTTTCACTCTTCCTGATAATTGCTTTTCGATCTCCGTTTGCCGTGTTCCGCCCAAGCGATCATCCCACCTCATTTATTCGAAGGAAGCGCACTGCAGCCCACATACCTCGCTCAACTTTCAACTAACCTCAACTCCCACACCACATCGCCTTGAAGAAGCTCTCGAGCAACTTCCTCCAACACCGCTAGCCAACGACATACCATCTCGCGACCTACATCAGCCTTCCACATTCCAGATCCCAGATCCTACATCCCACATCCCAAGACATCTCGCAAGCCACGCCTGCAGCCCGCACCCTGCACACCATACCGCATACCACATCCCCGTCGCTTCTTTCCCCGTGTGCCGGACCCAGACCCCGGCGCATCGCATGCCGGCGGCCTCTCACAACAATCTTTGAGCGGATGCTCGTTGACCCACCAAATATCTGAGACCATGTCGGAACGGTACTCAGCAGAGTTCCTACTGCACCTGCGCGACTCGCCGCTATGCGTGAAGCCTCCAAACCTTCCTCCTGCTGAGGAGTGGATGGGGTATGTCTTCCTATTGTTCTTGGGCTCACTCCTTCATGCCACCCTAGCACTGGCCAGTCCATTCTTACTTCCATGTGTGCTCGATTGCTAACATTTGACTTCTTTCTAGACCACCCCCGGAGACCTTCCGGAACCAACAGAAGGCCGCTGGCGACCGCCACAAACCTGGCGATGGCGGGGCGCTGCTAACTCAGGACAACAAACGCCCCACTCACGACCGCAATGGGTCTAGAAACTCTGCGAGTATGTACACTGCCCTGCCCGGCAGCTTAGCTGGCTGGCCCTTCATCGTCCCATGTACCTGATTTGACTGACTGGTATTTTACAGACCCGGACGAGATCATTCTTGGGCCCCCACGAACCAGCTTCGCATCGGCATCTGCCACATCAATGCGTGGCCCCCGAAATGGCGAAGCCGAGAAGGGATTTAGAGACACCGAGCGCAACGACCGCTTCAACTTCCGCAACCGTACCGGCGACTCGGAAAACCCCGCCGATAGATTCAGCAGAGACACAAGAGAGGGTCGCAACAATGGCTTCCGCCGCCGCACCGACCAGGACCAGGACAACGAAGGCTGGAGTACCGTGAAACCACGTAAGAGCTTTGGTCACGAAGGCGCCGAGCGTTTCCATGGACGTATGGGAGGTGTGGGCAATGATCGCTTTGCCCCGCGGGACGACACTCGACGTACGCGTGAGCGTGATGACCGAGAGGGAGGAGAACGTCGCAGCCGCAACTTTGAGCACCGTCCGCGAGACCAAGAGGGTGATGAGCCCGAGACACCACGCCGCAATGGGCTTCCTCGGGGCAAGACGGAGTCTTGGTTTAGGGATAATGCCACTGGTAGTAGCTCGGAGGCCGCCCCTCCTCTGTCCCAGCGTGAGCGAATCGATAGGGCCAAGAGTTGGCGTGATCGAGACCCGGAAGATAAGCCGAACGACAGATATGGGGACCGGAATGACAAGGGTTATGATCGGAGGTGGGATCGCGATCGTCATGCACGTGTCGAGAACGACCCCGAGTGGCTGGACGAGCCTCTGGAAGAAAAGACTCAGAGCCACACCGAAGACGATTTGAAGAAATTCCTGGATAGCATGAAGGCGGGCAGGTCGGGCGGTGCCCCGAAGCCGGAGGAGAAGGCTAGCAGCGGGGGCGGAGCATTTGACCAGCCGTTGGCTCCAGCGATTGCTGAGGAGCACAAGGTTGTCTCGGCGCCTGCCGTTGAGTCGGGCCCGGACAAGTTCTTTGCCGCTTATGGGAACTCGGGTATTGACGCTGGCACTCCCACTGCCGAGGCCAAGGACGCCGCAAAACCCAAGGCAGGAAAATCCTCGCGGTTCATGGCCTTCCTGGCACCTCAGGAGGAAACCAAGGCCCGAACGGAGCCTCCAACACCCGCAGCTGTGGCGCAAACAAGCTCTGGCCCTGCACCCACCCAGCAGAGCGATGCTGATAAGGAAGCATTTGCTCTCCTCATCCAAAAACTCCAGCGATCCGGGTTTGGACCGGCCCTGCAATCGGGCGCGCCCCCGGCGCAGACACCCCCCGACAGGTTCCCGGAAACGTCGCCTTTCCAAGGGTTCCAGCAACAGCAGAAGAGTGCTGTCGCCTCTCCCGAGCCATTCCAACAGTATGGCAACGGGAACAACGGTGGCGAAAGGCGTGACGATCTACGCATGCGAGGCTCGCAACATTCTATCCACGACATGATTTCTCCCCGTCCAGCTGGTCTCCCTATGCCGCCTCCGCCCGCAACCCGGCCGGAGCAGGCTTTGCAGGATCTCTTGGCCCAGCGCCACCTCATGCCTAGCCAGTCGAGCACGCGTTCCGAGCAACAGAATATGGTTGCCGTGAACCGCAACCGAGAGTTTCTGGTGGGCCTCATGCAAGGCCAACGCGAATCACCCGACCAGCAACGCGCCGAGCAACACCACCTCATGCGCATGCCCCAACCAACCAAGCAGGCCTCGCTCGCTAACGTACGCGACCGCGAGCAAGATTACCCCCGCGAGCGGAGCGCGTCCCAGCGCCAACAGATGCGCGGCGCTCCCCCCGGCTTCCTCGAAGAGAACCAGTTCCACCCAGGCGATATCGAGGCCCGCCCGCCTATGCAGCCGACCCAGATTTTACAGCGCCCTCCTCCGCCAGGTCTCGAACACCAGATGCCCCCCTTCCACACGGGCGGAGTCAACCCTAGTGCCGGAGGTGGTCAAATGCCCCCTCAGCGACCCATGATCCCCCCCCCTGGGCTGATGAACAACGGTCCCCGCAATATGCCTATGCCGGGCATGTTCCCGCCCAACTTTCCGCCTCCACACGGCCATAGCGGACCTGGCAACTTCCCACCGGGACCCCCTCCTCCCCATGCCGGCGGCCCCCCACCACCCGATGGTATGGGCGGTCCCCCGCCCGGTCCTCCGCGCTCGATGCAGCCTCCTCCCGGATTCTTTGGAGGCCCGCCGCCTGGTTTCATGCCTCCTCCCGGCATGGTTGGTGGTGGTAGTGGATTCCCAGGCCCTGACGGCCCACAAGGCGGCCCGAATCCGGGGCTCGGCCCAGGTCCGGGACATGGTGCTATGGGAGGTGGCTTTGGTGGCTTGCCTAGCCCTTTTGAGAGGCTGGAGCGGATGGGTGGAATGGATAGGCGTGGGATGATGCCGCCGCCTCCGGGGGGATTCCGGGGCGCTTAAACGAGACATACATGCGTCTCCCTTGTCGGTGCGGAGAGTACCGACTGGCCTGGTCACAATCGGTGATCGGCCTGGAATTCCATGCTCATTTGAGATCGTTGAGCATTAACAGCTGGAAGGAATGCTTCGGAGCTGGTTCGAGAATGGGGGGTTCACCGATGCATTGGAGATGGTCGTTGTTAATGAGAGTTTATGTAATGCTTACGTTTTTACCCAGTCTTTTGCTTGGTCTTTCGGAATGGTCTTTAGGCGGTGATCTGCTTTGTTTTCTGTCTTGCTTCGTTTCTCCTTTTCGCACACTCTCTCTCTATTTCCGGCATTCGGCGGACGGTAAATGAGGCTGGGCTGGGATGGGAATTGGAGGCAGCGTAGTTTTTATTCAGCTTTTATTTTCTCGTTGCATTTCGACTTTACTTTTCCCCACTATTCCCCAGTTCTCTTGATTTTCTGGTGAACCGCAAAAAGAAAAGGGGGTTAAAGAATGGCGGGATGGTTGGCCGGCTGGTTGGCTGGCTCGTGAAACGGATGGCGGTTTGATTTTGGGTTTATTTGCACGGAGCTTTCTTGATATCACTTGATATTACGAGTCCGGTTGAGGAAAAGGGAAGTTGACATTGAAAGGCGCTGCTTAACGACTGGTCACGAGCATGAGCATGAGCATGAGCATGAGCACAAACAGGGCGAGGAAACAAAAAACCATGAACGATGGGATGGGTTTCAAGGAAGGTGTTATTCTCGTCTCAACCATTACAATTTCTTTCAACCCCCAGCGAAGCGCTTTTCGCCTTCTTTTTCTTCTTTGTTTTTGGTGTTTAGGTATTGTATTTTTTGGGGCTGGTTAACCAACGATCCGTTCGAAATCTTGCCGAGCGCCGAGCGCCGGGGTGTGCTCGAGGATAGTTCGGATGGATCTCTTGTTCGGTTCGGGTCGGTTGGTGTGATAGGTCGGATGGTTTCTGTCTGAAGTTTGGTGGTTCTCGGCAGTGGGGGGTTGAGGAAGAGTGGCATTTTGTTACAGGTGTGAGGACTTGTTTGTGTATTAGCCCAGGAGGCCAGAGGTGGGAATACAAAGGGATATATATATGTAGGCATTTTTGGTGAGCTTGGCGGTGCAGTGTAATAGTAAATAACATTGGGAAGAAGAAATAAATGTACAGTATAACCCTGCCTGTTCTCGTGCCATGAGGTTGTCTTACTCCTCTGCTAACGCATAGTTTCGCTATGGCTTCCTCTTTGGCATGCTGATACCCGTGATCGATCTTCTTCCTCTCTGCTGGACTCTTTATTTACCAACTTCATATTACATTGCAGCAATGTTGTGTGCTAGCTCCCTTAGCTACAGCATGTCTAGATACATTCGCCATCTAACTATCTCCGCTTCCTAAGCGAAGAGATCTTATTACTTTTTACAACAACATATCAACACCGCTCAAAGACACGGTACAGCCCCTTGAGGTTGGCCGCCTCCAAGATCCCACCCTGCATCAGCGATTTCGTAGCCACCAGCCTCGACTTGAAGGCCGGAAAGAGCACATGCTCAACCGCTCTACGGACATGACTTCGGCGGGCCTTGATCTCGTCGTCAATATCCGGTGTTGATGATGCAGCTTCTTCTCCGCTTTTCTCTGCCTCTGCCTCTGCGTCACCGTTTTCCCCTTCCCCTTCCCCATTGCGAACGGTAGCGGGTAACTGCTCCGGCACGTAAAACGCCGCCAGTTCTCGGAGAAATGTGTCAAAACAGCCCTTTTCTTCTTTCCAGTTGACGTGTGGGCCAAGCCGGAGGAGGAAGCGCGGGAGTTTGACGATGGCTGGGTTATACCCCTTGACGAGCAGCGGGATGCTCATGAGTTCGCCCGTGGGTGAGATTTCGAGTGAGAAATACTCGAGCAGCATCTCGCGTCGCTCAATGAGCTGCTCAGCGACTAGGTCAACGATTTCCTCTACATCAAACTCTTCTTCGCTTTCTTCTTCTCCCTCGGTGGCGCTTGCTTCCGCGGTGGCGTCTTTTTCCTGCTGCGCGGCTAGGCTGAGTAGTTCCCGCAGATCCAGTGGTGGGCTGAACCGGATGACGCCAAAGTTACCAAAGTCAGTCAGGCCCAGCTGGTAGAAGTACTCGGCGCAGACATGGCCGTAATCTACTAAATACAGCTTTACGCCGCCCTGAATGGCGGCCAAACGGCGGCGCTCATCCACGACCCCGACAAACGTGTGGTTGGCGAAGATCTCGGTCAGCTCAACGTGCATCTCCTCACGCACCTCAGCGCGCAGTTCGCGGACGCTGCTAAGTCGGCAAGCTGTGGCCACTCGGTCCACCGTCTCGTACTCAATCACGTCGGCCTCGGCTTGGGTATCGGGCGATGGCCCACCCTTGCTTGCTGCACCGGTGGCCACCGCAGCAGGAGGCAGCATGCTTGTGATCTTCCGCAGATTGGTATCGGTCCGAACAAGGTTACTCTCGTTCCTAGCTGGCGTCTTTCGAGCATTTCCACCACTTGTCTTAGAACTGGGGGTTGTGGCTGACGGTTGCGCGGAAGGGGCAGAAGGCCCCGACCATGTGCCACCTGGGAGCAGGCTCTGGGTGAGGAACGTTCGACTAGCGTCCACCTCAGCTAGCTTGGAGCGAATGTGCTCGCAGATAGCCTGAATGATCTCATCTTCGTTCAAGAAATTTACTTCCCGTTTGGTGGGGTGAACGTTGACATCGACTCGGTGGGGGTCGATCTCAAGACTCAGGTACACAAAGGGGTGGCCACCCTTGGGTAGGAAGGCTGAGTATGTCTGCTCGATGGCTTTGCGGATGTTGGACGACTCCACACATCGATGATTGATAAACAACAGGATGTTGGTCCGCTTAGTGCTGTAATTGGCGTTGGTCGCCAGCCCCTCTGCCTTGAAGGCCCAACGGTCGTCGGATGTGGAGAACTCAGTGAGCTCGTTGGCAACACTGCCCCCGTAAATTTGCCGTATCCTATCAACACATGATGCGGTCGCTTGCACAGCAATGCTCGTCGATGACTCGCCGTGCTTTTTGCAAGAAAATGCGACGTTGGAACAGTGGACGGCGTACCGTCCAACCATGTCGATGATCTTGTTGTACTCGTCTGACGAAGACCGGAAGGCCCGTCGGCGGGTAGGCACGTTGTAGAACAGGTCCTCAACAGTGATCTGAGTGCCTTGCCGACCAGCCACCGGTTTCGGGTCAGGCGACTGGCCGGGTTTGGCGGGAACTAGTTTGCCGCTGTCATAGTATGCCCGCCAAGCGCAGTTGGACTCGCGGGTCTTGGTGGTCACGGTGAGGTGGGCAATGTGGCTAATGCTAGCCAAGGCTTCGCCGCGGAAACCATAGGTGGCTATGGTCTGCAGGTCCTCAAACTTTTGCAATTTGGACGTCGTAAATCGCTCACACAGGATTGGTAGGTCTTCTTTCTGTTTTCTCGGTGAGCGGTGTGCAACAAGCAAGGGGCCGGCGAAGAACAGGGCGAGGGGGGCGAGAGAGAGAGATGGGCACGCACATCGATGCCTGAGCCATTGTCGGTAATCTGCAGTAGCTTGAGGCCGCCGTCCTTGACTAGGACTTCGAGCGACGTGGACCCAGCATCTACGGCGTTCTCAATCAACTCCTTCAATGCATGGACCGGAGCGACGATGATTTCTCCCGCGGCAATCTTGTTTACGACGTCTTGATCGAGTGCCTAGGAAGCAGCTCGGACTTAGCAATCCGAAGCAGGATGCAACCCCAAGTGTTGAACGACTTGTTCATATCTTCATAGCATACCTTGATCCTTCGAGGACCAGCTGTGTCATCGAGCAAATCATCGGCTTTCCGCTTCGCGCCACGGGGCGCATCCACATCCATAGCATCAGTCATCATGCCGTTTCCACGTCGGGCCAGGAAGAAGAGAAAATGGCGGGCGGGGCGGGGCAGTCTCAAACTCGTCAGTTTGAACGCGTTCCTGCCCGTCGTGCTGACTGATGGGCGGCCGCTCTGTGGCACATCTCAGCCTGGCCGATGGTTGGGGACTCAGGTTGGGGGGGAAAAGAAAGTGCAAGGCCACTCAGGTGTGGCCAGGCATCCATGGGCAGATCGCGACTTCCACCTGAGCCCCGTCGGCTGTTTGCGCGTTGCGGGAGGTGCCAAGCCGGGAGCGATGGCGAAGCATGGCTTGACATGTCCGATTTAGGAGTAGCGCAATTGAAGTCTTGGCGTTGTTCTGGAGAAGTGGGGGTGGCCCGGGCGTTCTTCCAGATGCCCACACGAGACTCCGGCCGCCCGGGCTTCTGTTCCACTCGTTTTCGGAACGGTTTCTCGTCTTCTTTCTCGTTTCTTCAACCCGCAATCCTGCACCTCGCTTGAGCCTGGTTTTGCCATCAGGCCGCTCCTCTCGGCGCGGCAAAATAAGCTTTTTCGTCCAACTCCGCCGGGCCGTGACACCATGACCGGCCCCGTTTTCTTCAACGGGTTTCGAATGGCCCGCTAGCATATCGAAACCTCGATCCATCCCGTTACAGCTGCGGCACAGTTGAGGACGCCCAAGGACCACCTCAACAAAATTGTAATGCCATGGAGAATGGTCGAGGCCAAGCTTGAGAAAGAGACCTAGCTGACAAAGGCGCCGGCCGTCTCTAGTCCTTCGACTCTTGGAGCGATGGTTTGCGCGCCGAGTTTCGAAACTGAGCGTCACCCGACTTAGACCAAGCCCGGGGCATTTCCCGTTTGGAGTTTTCAGGCCCAGGCTTCCAGATACCGGTCCCCCTCTCTGCGTAACCAAGCCACACTGCCCGAGAGGCGAAGCTTCCGCGCGGCTAGACGGCGAGATGCCGGACTGTGCCCCTGTTCTTTCGCCCGCTGCCGCGATACCACACCCCCCCCCCCCCCCCCCCCCCCCCCCCCCCCGCCCAATCTTCCCCCACACTGTGACCATGTCGCCTCGGCGCTGATGCATCCAACGGTTGGCACGCCCGGGCCAACGATTGCCTGTCCGTACCAACCGACACCCCGCGGTACCTTTCCGTCCCCTGCGGGACTAGCGCGATGCGTTGGGATGGCACAATGGCTTGTGGCGATTGAGTTACATTTTCGAAGTACCTAGCGAAGCAGCGTGCCGTTCCCGTCCTTGCCTGCATACTCTCCCGATCAACCCGTGTACTTGCTCCCTGCAGCCCTGTCGGTTAGGTCACCACACTGGATACCCTACCCCCCCTGCCTCCTTTCACACACCCCCGGCCCCGGGCGGACCGCTGGAACGGGCTCCTACGCGGGGCACACTCAAGTCCTGGGTGAGCAAAAGTCTTTTCCCGCCCTAGTTTTGCTGTCTAGTGACACTTTTGCCTCGACTGCATAGTATCTCTTTAAATATGTGACACTGGCCACTCTGCGGTCTGCTGGCTGCTGGTCTCCTATCACGACCGCATCGATCATGCATAAGGGCCAAGCGCAGCGTCCACCGCGTAACACAACTTACCTGGTAACACAACAGCCGGTTCAACTCGAGTCGACTCTACTCGACGCAACTCGAACAAGTCATGGCGAACGACTCCCCACGAGACATCCCCTGGGTTTCCAGCCCGGACCCAACTGCGAGCGAGGGGAATTCGTCAGTCCAGGTCAACTTTGATTCACTCAGCCAAAGGTAAGCTACTCGCTTTCTAGTGTATCTATCATACATCGGTCTCGACTTACACACGACACAGGGGAAGAAGTGTAGACCGGCGTTCCCCCTCATCGTCAATCCGTCCTTCGCCCTCGCGAGGCGTCCCCGAACACTCATTGGCACGACAAGCCACGGCCAACTCGCTGACCACATTCCTTGCCTCGCAACCGTCATCTCAGCTATCACAGGGCGACCAGCCTCCGCCATCTCCAGAAGACGTGCTCAGAGACCTCATCGATATCCCCGAGTCGACTGGCGATGTGATCAGGAGTTACCTACACGGCGTCAAACGACCACACAACGACGACGATGACGACAACATGGCGGAAGAACCCCATCCAAAACGGGACAAACTCGGTGAGGAACTGGAGAGCATGTCGGGGCCGAACTACTCGCTCTCTTCCATTGTGGTATCATCTGGCTCGTCGCCGTTTTCCTTGTTGGCTGCTTCAACTCCGACCGTTCCAACCAGGACCGTTCCAACCAGCGAGGGGAGCCCTTCCACACCTCCGACGAGGACCACGCTGCCATTGAGACCGCCTCGACGACGGCCACTTCACTTAGCCAACAGGACGGATGTACTGCAGGGTGGGGTGTCAATGGGGTTCGGTCCATCTCATTCCGGACAGGATGAAGCTGAGGATGGGGACGACCAAGAAGGCGGAGAGGGAAACCGGTAGTTGCGGGCTCATGGGAATGTGACTGGAGAAGTCATTGGTGTGAGGTATCAGGGCAGGCAACTTTTTTTTTTTTTCTTTTTCCTATCCTTTGATTTTCCGGCCGTTGTCAGCACGCTGTGAGCGAAAAGGGGTAGAGATGGGGGAGGCAGAAGTTTCCTTTTCGTTTCTTTCTGCGTTTTCTTCTTCTTCTTATCTTTTGTCTTTGTCATCTCTGCATGTGCATGCTTTTCATTTCACATACCACTTTCCCACCTTACATCTCTTTGGACAACACCCGAGTGGGAGTGAACGTTACCTCATTGGCTCTGGTTCGTCTCTCGACCGGGCTACTTGCAACGCAGCCCTGGTCATCGATATCTCCCTTGCATGTCTTCTTCAATTTTCCCTTTCTTTCCTAGCACACTTTCATGTGCAAAGTATGGTAAAAGGAGGGTATACTCAGGGTTTCTCTTACCGGGCAACGTCATATAAAAGTTCTAGCCAATCTTCGCAGTCCTATAGATTATCTCTGGCCAAACAACCGCTTTTGTTTTTTTAAATGAATGAGAGAAAAAATCTCCGACCCGATCGCCGAGATTGCCGACCCGCAGGTGCCGGCAGCCCAAAAAATCTCCGAATCGCTTCCCAGTTAGCCCCCACCGCCAATGGAACACCACTCTCTATTTTCCGAAAAGGCTTGGCAGCCGTTGAGAGGTTCAATCATCTCACGAGTCCGGCTGTCCAGATATCTCCTTGCCGCGGGGTGGGAGATTGGCGGTCTGTGCCGGGCTTACGTTTCTTTGGCCCCTTTCGGATTTCGATATCCCCAACACTCGATGGGTGGCTGGATGGATATGTAAGACCCGGCCATTAATACAATCTCGTTCTCACCGAACACCCCCGACGCAGCTCACGCGAGCCACGCGAGCCACGCGAGCCACGTCTCTTCCCGTCTGACAACGTTACACGACACCAACGGCTTCCCCACTCACGCCGATGAACAACAGCTGGCTAAGGAATTAGGTTGTGGAAGGAATGGGGGAGATGTCAGGAGTTCAACCGTGAGATCTACGGATGGCTCGACTCTGTCAGGTTGTTTGTTTGTTCGTGTGTGGTAGTCCGTGACTAATCCGTGATGGACATAGATACATGTCCGCCTCGTTGTGATGAGATGACGTACGTCTCGGCCCGTAAGACCTATACCAACCCCCCTCCCTTTATACTATTATACCAGATGCCCAATGGAATGCCACCTCCCCTCCCACTCTTCGAACCGAATCAGCCCCATCGTGGGATCGGGTCGAGCTAGGCAATCCATCGATTTCATTTAACCACTCCCCACAGTTTAATCTGACTTCATTTCTCCACATTACACCTCTTTAGATTACCAACCTCTTCCCCGGAAAATGGCAGGAGAGGAGGGGGGGTGATGACAGCCAAGGCCTACCGCATCAATATGCCATTCTGCCGAGGCCGGTCACTACGTTAATCAGCTAAGGTGGTTCCCGGTTGGTCAAACTTTCCCTTGCCTATCCCCCAAAACGGATATCTACGACACCCAAACCTTAACTTGACGTCCACTCGTCTAAAACGGGAAGGGGGGGAGGCTTACAAAAAGCATTCAATCTCCATCCTTCGTTGGGTATCTACCCCATGCTTTATCTTTTCCCACACCTCTACGGTACTTCTTTATTTTCTCTCTTCTTTGTCTTCTTCTTCTTCTTCTACTTCTACTTGTTCATTTTCTCTCTTCCTATTCGTCCCCCTCTTCCCCAACGAGAAAGCGGTAACACACATCAACCCAACGGCTATCGTCTCAGTCACCCGTGCCTAAACTATACACGTGCAGCGCAAGGAGAAAAAAATCCCTTACGCTTTAACCACGCCAGGCCAAAGTCAACATCAGGGTTCCAGTAGAGCCGGGTATACAAGTGAACATTAGTCGATAAGGACGTAGAGAGAGCCACTGAGCATGGTTTGGCATGGCAATAGCAACAATAACGACCATATGGTACATACCATGCTGGCTAGTGCTATTCGAGCATGCACCACTGTGCTTTGCCCATCATCGAAATAGGCCGCGGAAACGATGATACTTTCAAAAATATAATACGGCATTGAAGCGGGTGCGTAAGCACGAAACCTAAAAACCCCCTAAAACAAAAAAGAAAGTATAAAAATAATAAACCCCAAACCATAAAACGCCACTGGTATGCTTTTCCAACATCGCCGAGCCCCCCTAACCGCGTGCCCCGACATGGCTTCATTCGATCATCTTATCATTCGACGCCCTTCCCCTCAGATACGTACATAACTCCTCGACAAATGCACGAAACACAACAACTATGTGCCAAGACATACGGTGGTATCATCCCAAAATATGCAACCCCTTGGATGGAACATCTTCCCCAGGAACGACAAGAAAAAAAGCCAAAATGAAGCCAGGTATCCCAGCCCTAACGCCTGAATCTGCACCTGGCAGGTCCATAAACTGCATCGGCCTCGTCCCCTTCCCCTTCTCCCACTCCGCTCCTGCCTTCAACATAACTCGTCACGTGGAGTGTGTGGGCGCGTCCTGCCACTGCCATCAGGCACTCCTTGTCGTCCCCGGATGTTCAAGTAGACCACCAATGCCCATGCGAGAGGTCTCTTCCCGAGGCTGGTATGGGGGCGGTGGTGGTAGCGACGGCAGTTGCGGTTGTCCTTGGAGCGGCTCAGGATGTTGTGAAGCACTTACGGGCGGGCTCCTTATTCGTGGGAGCGGCAAGATTTGGTAGTCTGCCGCTTGGGATGGGCGAGCTGCCGCGTGGACGTCTGTTCTGGGGGTCTGGTAGGTCCTAGGCGTAATGGGGTACTCAGGCCGATTCGGCGAAACGCCATATGTCGAGGATGAGAGACCAGGGCTCCGTGTGGGCAGCATGTTAAGTGGCCCGCTTGGGGGTGGCCCTGGTTGCCTAGAATCATAGCCAGAGTCGCTTAGCCGTGGCTGTCGCGAGTCAAATGTTGCCGAGAGTGGGGTGGGTTGAGAGTACGATTGCAACCCAACCTCAAAGGAACCGCTCATCTCTCTTAAACTCGGCGAGGGTGTTGGATACGACGACCGGGAGACGCGGCTCAGCAAGAGTACGACGAAGTAAATCGAGTTTTGCGAGGCCAGCCCCGCACGGACTGAGACTTGCCGCACCTGCCCGTCATCTCCTAGGAATGCGAACGTGTCGAGCCAAGGAAGGGGATGTCTTGCCACCTCTTCTGGCGAGAAACCCAAGCTTTGAATCACGGCGTCGGTCCGGTCGCTGAATATTGGCGGTAGATAAGCCGGGTCCTTCCTAGTTTGCTCCTCTTGCGCCTGCTGTTGGAGCCTGGTAGCCCTTGGTCGCTCTTCAGGGGTTAACACGTGGGTGAACTCAAGTCCTGCTACCGACGTCCGACCGACGCCGCTGAGAAAGGAGGACGACGCCTTGGAAAACTCGAGGCCGATCGTCAGGTAAGCAACCGGCTCTTCGGGTGTTCTAGCCGTTGCGATCGACAAGGGGGTGGAGAACACGTTGGTATCAGACACCAGCCCGCGTTCGGGGAACCTCGGCGCAGTCGCTTCAGCTGGCTGAGATTTCAGCACGCGGTACGATTGAATTCGACGAAGAGGATCATCGTAAACCATACCCGGCGGCGGTGGTCCTGGGCCGTACGACGACGACAGCGGCCTCCTCATGCTATCCACGGTGCTTCCAAACCTCGCGCCCTCGTATTTTGTTTGGCTATCATCTCGGAGACGGGGCCGCCCACGCTTCTTGTGCTGCACATCGACACAAGCTCCCTCCTTGTTGGTGCTGATACATCGAGAGCATGGGCGTTGCGCTGTTTCCTGGTCAGCAATGAGGCCACAACATTGACCTCATCCAGAGAGTGAATGGGAAACAGACAAAACAGAAGGGGTATTTAATGCGCAGTGATATTAAAAGCCAGGGGGGGTCCTGTGATCCCGATATAACCCCCGCTCTCGGTTATCACAGATGCGGGAGCAGGCGAGTCCCATGACACATTATCCGCTTGGTAGTGCGTCACATGGGAAAAAGGAAAAGGAAAAATAACACCGAGGAAGGTCGACAAGGCTAGCCAATTCGTCATCGGGAGGGACAGATCGCAGTGTTCTCGAAAGACAGCGGGCCGCCTTGCCGTGGGATGAGACTTCCGCCTTGCAGTAGCGAGCCGTCTGGTCCGATGCAATGGTGTCTTGAGGGTGAAGGGGGTTGGGGGCCAGTAATAGCCCCTGCTTCTAGACCGAGCCAGAAGTGGGTGGAAAAAAGGAAGAACTCGAGAATTACGAATGCAGCCCACTCGGGAAGCATTCTCTCCCGTTCCCGCAGTCCGGGCGGGCCCCGTTCCCAGTGCAACGACAACTCAAATCATTGCGCCGTCTCATATTGAGTGCAGGGTTGTTCTGATGGCGTTGCACGCTTGTGCTTGGCGAACGTTGATTGCCGCGCCTAAACGGCCCCGGAATTGCTCAACAATATGATGTCAATTAATTCCGCAACCCACAACAACGGAGCCGCCGCGCCAATGGCGCCAACTCTAGCCCGGTTGTGCCTTTTTTGGGGCCGTGTTTTTTAATATCGGCGAAAGGCGGGTCGGGGTCACGTACCGTCACATCTACACATTGTTAGCGTTCTTTTTCTTCAGAACTCGAAGTCAGATGTAGCCGCAAGGACGAACCGTAAGTGGGCTTTTTTGCAGGGCACGCAAGCAGATGCCACATGCCCTTTTGCTTTCCGTTGAGGTTTAGGTGTCGTGCTTTGGACAGCATCCCCAATGCCATGATGTCCTGTGGGAGGATACGCCTGTGGAGGGAGCGACCCGGGTTGGTTGTGTGCTGTCGCGCCGGTTTCAGGTCCCGACATGTAGGCGGTTGGTTGAGACGTGGCCTGCCCGAGTGCTGGGGGATAAGGCAAAGACCGCGTGCCTGGTCCGTCAGATCGCGGGAATGCGTATGAGCCTCGCTCCGAAGCCTCTGAAAGGAACAAAGGTGGCTCGCCCGCAGCACCCGCATGTGCTCTCTCGTCGCTTCGTGTTGTCGGGATGCCGCGGTACACATCTCGTGTTGTCGTTTGATGCGCCCCCTCACTTCGTTCGGCAACCCCATGACTGGTCTTGGCCGGGAGCGGCGGAGAGCCCGACATGGGCGGAGATGGATAACTGCCCGGATCCGCAACACCGCCGCAGTCGATTCTAGCTCGTGTGATATCAAGACCAGACAGCGTTGCCCCCGGTATTCCCCGGCGCTGGCCGAAAGACGTCCAAGAATCGTCCACTCCGTGGCCGGTTAGTCGCATGGAGGACGTGGTGCTGATGGAGTCGATGGTGAATGCGTGACTTCTTGATCTCCCCGGTGGGGCGCGTTTAGTTGCACTCGATGGTCCAACTTCAGCGAAGGTTTCCGTGGATGTTTCGCTTCGCAGAACCGATATTGACGTCCAGATTGTTTTCCAGGGGCGTTAATACCGATGGTCGTCACCGGGATCGACGGGTGGTGCAAGGTATAGTGTCAGCCGTGAGGAGGTGGTTCAAGACTCCTCCAGTCTCGAGAAAGTGGGATCCCAACAATATCGCGGGTCAAGAGACGGCGGGATTAACTCTGCATCGGAGAGTCAGAAGAACTAATTCAAGCCCGTCGGAGGGAGCGAGGCCTGTCGTGCTGGGCGGGGGCTTGCGGGGTACAAGGTCCAAATACCCTCCGCAAGTGTTCTCGGGTGCTTCGCGCTCAACTGCCCGCCTTTTTTAGAGAGCGGCGGTTTTTAGATCGGCTGAGTTGAAGCGGGCTGGACTCGGGACTAGCGGACGGGGACTCAGGGATAGGCCACCCGACAAGACGCTCAAGGTCGGACAAGATGCTCCAATGTGAACCCTTCTCAGCGGTGTTAAGAGACCCGGCTCGTGGCACGGCAGACAGCGGTCTCCGTACGATGGGGAGGCAAGCGGGGAACTGCAGGCCGGTCCCGTCACCAGTGAATCTCCCGTGGCATGAGGCCTGGGCGTGAGCCGAAAGATGGGAGAGGAGGGCCTAGACGGGGGGTTGGTTTCGTTGCCGAGGTAGTCGTCGCGGTAGTTGAGTTGTCGTCGTTGCTGTCGTCGGTTTAGGTTGATGTTAGGATCCGAGGGTTGCTCTGAACAGGAGAATCGCCGCCACGTCGAGGGCAACTTAGCAACACAGGGTCAAGCTTAGTCGAGACTCGGCAAGGAGAGATTTACTACGAGTGGTCCTCGGGTGGTTTTTGTGCGAGTGAAGGGTGACGGTACAATTGAGATGGAGCCCAGATAGAGCAAGGATAGTCGGACACCAAGTCAGGGCACCCCAGCAAGTGTGGTTATCCCATGGATGGCCCCGAAAATCGAAGGCTAATGCCAGGTAACTGAGAGCCCTGGTCGTGGTCAACCCCCCAGCGCCCCCCCCCGGTCGGCCCAGGTTCTGTCCTTGGTGTGGGTATGGTAATCTGTAATCTGTAATCTGGACGTCGCAGCGCCGAGAGCACACGCAGTTCACACTCGCCCGCTGGCTGGCGTGGGGGAGGTGAGCCGTTTCCAGGGTCGTCAAGCCCGAGGCGTCCCCTAGCAAAGGGTAAAAGTGGCCGAGGCGCCTCCTTGCCCTCACGGTTAATATGGGTGTGAGAGCGCGCCAGTACCGTTGCAGATAGTGGACCTCGGGGGATGTTAGGGTGGCAGCATGCAGCTAGGCCTGGGGAACAAGCCGTCTGTCTATTGGGCGCTGGGGCATTCCACGATGTGGTTTCGTGCGCCCCATCAAAAAAAAAAGTTAAGCAGCGGGAGTCTTTGGTGCGAGATGGCCGGCGCCGCGCAATCTTGTTGACGTTTAGGGAAGTGTGCGGTTCGCACGTCCATGGACGCGTCCGTGTCCCGTCTCAGGTGTCAAACAACGGCCGGAGCTAGCGACTAGGAGCCTCCGCCAACAGCTCGGGGGTCGACCAAGTCGCTGGGAGCGGGGCCGGTTGGGAGGCGTGAAAGCCAAGCACTCTTGCTGGGAAGTGTCCGGTCGAGTCAAGTGGCGCCGAGCCCACAACCGAATGAGAGCTGGTGTTGTTGCCGGCCCCTTCCCTTGCTCGTCGGTATGTCACAGCATCAAACGGTGGAAACACGCCGCATCGGCTGTCTTGTCGACATTTAAGGACCCGGAAGCCACATCCTCAGACAACAAAGTTCTAGCGTATGCATGGCGCGGCTACCAACGTACATCAATGGCGTGACGTGACAGAGGGGTGTGTGGTTGCAAGTCTCGCAAAGACCGCCTCGTTGGTGATGCGACCCAATGCTGATGGCTGCAGAATTAGTAGGGACCCGGGAGCAACACCACGCTCCAGATTCGGGAATTATCGTTGAGTTAACTTTGAAGCAAGCAAGGAGCAAAGGAGCAATCGAAGCGGCAGGCAACGCCCCTCGCAAGGGCAAGCAAGACAGGGAAAGCGCAAAATTGGTCGCGGACAATTTGAAGGGGCGGCAACTTCCCAGCGTGTTTAGGATCGAGGGGTGACCCGTCCCCCTTCAAGTTCCTGCCTCCCGTGCCTCCATCGTTGTTGACGTTAGCGCGGGAATCTGATCGCCGGAAGGAGATACCGTCTCTCCTGCGGCGGGTGCGGGTTTTCGGTGTTGCTCCCGCCATGCTCAACACAACGAAAAGGCACACTGGTTGAGGCAACTCCTTGCCATGGAAAGCACCACCGGGGCCGAGCAAGTCTCCTCCTAGCGCGCTAGGACTATAGATAATTACCCCTGAGAGAAGGGACGACTGCGTGGAAGCGCCACACAGTTTTGAGAACAGTGCCTTCCCCATGGAAACCCGCCCCATGCGCCTCCGGAACACGTTCGTCACTTTTCTTTTGCCCATCGATCGAGGAAAGTGACACATTGCATGTCACTTTGTCACTTTCTCACAGCCAGCGGCTCCTCAATCTCGGTTTCCCACAATCGGCGCCGACCACTGCATCCACCCTCGAGACCACCCCATCGTTTTGCCAAACGGAAATTTTGCTGTCCTCTCTCGGTTGGGTGGTGTCGACTTCGGCCGCGATCTCTCCGACTGGGGAAGCGACCACCGCGGCCATGCAGACTCCCGTTCTTGCGGCAAGCGCACAAACCGCGGGCTCGGTATGCCCCGGCTTGTGACAGGGAGAAGCAAGCAAGACCGTTTATCTTTTTGCGCCATGCCGCCAGCCAGCGCGGGCGGTGATTGGCCCTGGAGCAGATGCGGCCGGATTTGTCTCGCTTCCCATTCGCACAAGCAAACTGCAGATCAACGTTTTCCGTTGTGTCGGTTCCCCCTCACAAAAGCTTGTATGCCAAGCCGCAGAGTATGCCCGGCCGCACAAGCCAGGGGTTCGAGGACCCCACTACAAGTACATTCACGAGTGTAGTGTAATTGCGGTAGGTACCTCCAATGGACCGCGGCGTTGAGCTCGAACTGCTCGGAACGGGAGGGGAATTTCGATCACACTTTCTCGTCATTATGAAGACCTCAATTATATGCCCTAACTCACTACCAACATAACATTGTCGACACAACCGATAATAAGATGAGTACGGGGTTGAGGGCCCAACTGACAACAAGGTTGATAATTGCATCAGGTGAGAGAGGGTTTGGGGGTGGGAAAATGAAACCTTGGTGCTACTCGGCGTTTCTTGACAAATGTGATTAATTAAACATCAACGTATGTATGTACACGTACCCCATACCCCGCGAGATATCAGGGAGCAAAACAGCACGATCCCGCCCTACAAAAATGCGAGAAATGCCGAATGCGTACAGTGGTGTACGCAAGCTCTTGCTCTAAAGGAATCTGCCGTGAAATTGGCGCCCGAGTACTGAGACACGAGAACAGTGGCGGCAAACCGGAATGGGCCCGCGACGGCTGCGTGATCGCCCAAAGCTTTGGAGCCAGTGTCAAGTTCCCCGTCTTGTCAATGACACCGCCCATTGAAATCCCATTGGGTCGTGACCTTGACCTTGACTTCCTTTGAGTCCGTCTCGAACGCAGCTTGCGCAGGACATCGGCCGTTGCGGCTGGTACCCCCGTGTGCGCCACGAGACCTTAAGCACACAAGATGGGGAAATACAAAGTCGAGGTAAAAGGCATATACTCTCTCTCTGCAGTGAGTCTAACTAACTATATTCTCCGCCGTGTGTTTGCCTTCATCAGCTACTAGACTGGGCGCTCGTCATTGAACACTTCAACCACATACGAATACCACAGTACATACGAATAGCATGTTCTCTCGATCGGTCGCCGGTGGGTCACTCTTTGTGCCCAGCAGCCTGGGCACAAAGTTCGAATGATTCAGTCTCGGCGGATTTCTGCTCGAGACTTGTCGTGTAGCAGCAGAAGAAAAGAGCGGAGATTCTGCCATCCTCTGTATTTTTGGCAGGCCTACGGAGTAAAACCGTGTCGATCCCATCGCATTCGGCCTCATCCTTTCATCAATTCTTTGCAGTACTTCGTACACGTAGAGATTTATGCGTGCGCCGCTGAGGGCAAAAGACTGCTGTGGAGCGACACAATAAGCGAGATTTTCCAGAAATTCTAAACAATTTCGAGGGCGACCTTCCAGAAAAGTAACTCTGCACCCGACCGATTTGAACTGATCCCCGCGCGTCAGAAATTTTCCGGGCCTGACCTGGCAAAATCCGGGATGTGAGGGGAGGCATCACGGCATCGCATGACGTTATGCCGAGGCCCTGGACCTGTCGGGCTATTTTTCATTTAGTTCCCTTTTTGAAGGGTGGTCAAGGTTCTCTTGACTTCAACGCGGATGCAGAGCTGGGTGATGTTGCCGTCGGCGACGATCCTCCCCATGAAATCTTGAGCGTTTGCTTCAGGTAATTTCTTCACTCCTTGTCGAGCTCTCCCCATCCGTTTGCTCTTTTCCAGAGTAGTGTAATCGATTGCGGGGGTGCTTGGAGTGTTTTGCCATCACACGGTGCATGAGTGAGGCGGGGGAAACTCCGTTCATCTCATCCATGTCACGGCCGTGCGCGCGCCGGCTCAATTTGAGGGAGACGGAAGATCGACCCAGCATGCGCACAAATTACGAGCACGCAGCAGTCGTCGGCCTTGTGGTGATCGACTTGGCAGACCTGCAAAGCACGTCTCGCCGACTTTTGGATACTACCGCGCGGGCCCGCACGTGTGTTGGGTGTGACCAACAAATCAGCCAAGCAGCCAAGAAGCCAAGTTCCACGACCCTCGCACACTTCTCGAAGAATCGAACGGACAGCTTGTCCGCTGACCGTTTTGATCCCCGGACCGCTGAAATGTCCGTTCTCTGGTTTGCGGTCCCTCCGATTGGTTGTTTATTCTTCCATCACGCCTTTGAGCTGGAGTGAGTGAGACAAGTTCCAGCTCCTCAAGCTTTGAAGATTCTCCAACAACAGCACCATCGCGCGACAGTCAAACTTGTTGCGGCAACGCCAGACGCTTGGCAGGTACCCTGGCGAGAAGGGATCAACCTTTAATTAGCCCAGAACGGTGCTACTCAGGTGCAGGGGGTCAGGATCCATGAAGAGGCCCATACACGACAGTTTGGCGACCACCAGTCGACAGACCTACACTGTTACTGTGCAGTTCGTGTACACTACCAATACACCTGATCGGAGGCTGGTTCGTCTGAACTCTCCGGATGGGTGATCTAATCGGGTGGGAAGAAAAGCGGTTGTTGATTGTGTGCGACCACGCTCAGATCCGACTGTGGCTAGCCATGGCGGACACGGAGATCTCTCCCCTCTCTCTCGGAGATACACTTGAAGGACGTTGCCGAACCGGACCCGCGAGGGCAAAGGAGAATTTGTTGATGCTGCAGGTGTGCGCAACGGCCGAGTTCACTACCTGCAAGAAAATGGAAGTTCATCGTCGACATAGTACATACAATCGGAAATGTGGACACTAGAGAACAGCCCAAGGCAGTGTATGTATGTACAAGAGAGGTCGTTGTGATTGAGTTACTCCGAGTTCGTAACTGAAACCACGCGATTTGGTGGACGAGTCTTGGCACGCACATGGTGATCAAACTGCCCGCTTGCGCCATCAGCCATGCGGAGATGCCTTTTGCGGCCACAGCCAAGGTCGTTGCTTCCTGTTTTGTCATGACCGAGTCTTGAGACTGCATCGGCACCGAGATGTGCACGGACTCCCGACCCATCTCCTGCTCTCCCTGTGTTTTCCTCCGGACCTGCTTGAAGCGATCAGTTCCTTCCTAACCTGCCGGCCGTGACGTTCATCAGCCCATCACTTGCCAGCACCTTCCGCTTGTTCATCCTCGCTCACCCGCACATACACTATGAAGGGGAACAGGATTTGTTCTTTCCACCCCAATCCCACCCACTTTGGTTACAATGAAACTTGACCTGCATTCGAAGCCCCGGCCCGTCTCCCCCCAAACCCAAGGACCGCACGGAGCAACGGGCCAATCAGCGAGCTTGCCGCGAAGCAAAATTCGCCGGAAAGGGCAGAGCTTCCACCCATGGAGCCATGGTGGATTGAGGACGATGCAGGGATCTTGAGCTGGTTTTCTTCTCCCCTCCCGTTCCCCTCACGCGCACCCCACGGGCGGGCCGTTGGCGAACCTTCCATCAATCAATCTGCCCCATCTCGACACCCCCACCCGTGCAGCAAAAGTCTACACTGCACTACAGTCGCATCCTGGATGAAATTGGCCCTTCCACTTCATCGGCCCGGGCGCCTCTCGCTGTGATACCCATCAGCAGAAACCAATGGGGCTTGAGAAAAAAGCGCCTTGGCTGAGCGGTCCTTGACGAGGGCGAGTCGTGACGCCCGAAGCAGCACCGGCATTACCTCATGCAACAACAAGCGCCTCGAAATGAGGTGTCGTTCACTCACATCCTCCCCCGCCCATCCGCCTCCCCCATAATTCACCCTCCATTTGCGATGGGGAGTCGACTTCCCTCTCTGAAGGGAAGTAGCTGCCTAATGAGCGGACCGAATGGGATACACATCGACGTTGTCCCTTAGTATCCACACAACCTGCCGACCGAGCTGCTGTTTGCGACATCTCGAAGGACCCGTTGAACAAATTTCTTCGAATTTCGCGCCCAGGAGTGAGAGGGTTACCACCAAACCTCCGATGATGTCTCGATGTATCACTGCGGCGTTGACCCAAGCCGCGTCTTTCTGGGTGGGGGGCCGCCCAGCCCTTCCACTCGAATGTCATTTCCCACATTCTTCCCTGGCCACGAGGACCGGGAAATTTTTCTCCCTCCCGCGCGAATTGGATGAAGCTGCCCTGGTCGCCCTTCCTCTTTGAGCCAGCTAGCCACCCAAGCCTCCCCCCTGTCGCACCCTGTAACGCAAGGACCGAGAGAGTCAGGGTTCGGGGTGGAAGAGTGAAGAGGCTGGCTGACTGGCTCGGCTGGGAATGACGGAGGCTCGAGCAAAGCTCGGCAAGGAAGCGACGAGAATTTGGGCGCAAAAAAACAAAGCGCATTGCCTGACTCGCAAAGGAAGCCGAAGCTCAAGACTCGTTCGAGTACAATACAATCCTTGAATGATTGTTAGCGCGGAACCTGAACAGCCATTTTGGGAATCGATCTGCAAGCCTCCAATCTAGCCAATAAGAAATTGAGGCACAGGCCACTTTTCCATCACTACGAAGATTGAACCATCACGAAAATCACGATCAAACCAACGAATTCAGGGAAAGCAATGCCAATCAACGAAATCAACAGAATCCAATTGGAATATATATAGATTTGGATAAAGCGTTTAAGTGATCATAACTTCTTCGACGTCCTACTAGTTATATGAGATAACCCTAACCTTAAATTCCTCCATCTTATTTATCGGGTTAGAATCATTTCCTAGAATGGAGGATACACTGGGTACCGAGCGGCACCCTTGTTTTCGGCTAATTTGTATGTGGTGTTGGGTACTTTTTGATTCTTGGCAGTATCTTGCTAGTCACTTGTAATTGCATTGATTGGCTCTATATCCTTGTTTGACCCACTTTAAGTCCTGAGCTAACAATCATTCAGGGGTTGGATTGTACACGAGTGTGTGGTGGTTTCATGCTCTCTGATTTCTCCGCCCTTCCCGCCCCTCAAGGGTTCTAGCCGACACTCTTGGCACACCGACGGAAAGGTGACCGGGGCTTCGACAAGGAGCAAGTTGGGCCACTCGGGGGTGAGTGGGCCCTTAGCGCTCCCGAGGCTGGGGAACTAATTCCGGATATATCCTTTGTCGCCACTATTCTCAGACACGCTTGGGCACGGGATATTCCTTCGTCTCGATATCCTCCACCTCAGTCTCAACAGCCTTGACTGTGATCTTCGGCAAGAATTAACTTTATTGAAGGTGGGGTGAGAATCCCCCCCTTTACGAAGCTAGTAGACGGATCAAGCTGTGTGAGCGTGACTGCCGTCAGGGAGAAGGCACGGGAAAGGGGGCGAGATAATTGCATGAGGCGAGGGATCGTAATGCGCAATACTGCCAAAAAGCGCCATCTCTTGGTAGCGGTGATACGTTCGACCCGGCGGAGCTTGGTTTTGTGCAAACCAGGTGCGAAACCCAGTCAGCTACACTGAGCCCGTTGGGCCGACAAGTCCATTGAAATCCCGGTTTCCGTGCCGTCCCGTACTCGGGCCAATATCAGGGACCAAGTCGCCAGGTTTTACACAGTCATCAGTCAGGACACGCACTACGCCCAAGCGGCCGTGAGGGGATATTCCGCGAAGTAAGGACGTTGTCTAACGATGTACATTTCTCTAACGTGGTGTGTTCCCCTGAGTCGATCATACCGTTTAAGAGCCAGAGCGTCCGGGAATTGGACCTTGATGGTTGAAAAGAGAGGCTTTTTCATGGAAAATGTCCCACCAACGTAGAATCAGCCTACCCTGCGGCATATCTACACTCTCGCCTATTGGGGATCCTGAAATTAAAGGGGAAACGCCATAACTATCGCGTCAGTGTGTCGTGCACCTTCTAAGGAATGACATTTTCCCGCATGTTGGTGCGTTTTGCGCGGCTCTAGTTTCTCGGAAATCGGTACTCTAATTTCACAGATATGAATCAACCTGAAACTTCGCCGGGTCTAGACATCGTCGCCCTTCCCGGTGCACCTCGTGCCCTTTCTCGTTGGCTTTCGGGATAGAGAAGAACGAAGAAGGGAACACAATTCCTAGTATCACGGCAAGAAAGCAACCTCGGAAGTTAGCAAGGAGGCGTCCCGAGGGGGCTATTCATCTACACCCTCAGAACCATGCCCGAGCCCACCCGCCGGCGAATAGACAGGTCGAAGTTCCGGCTTAAGTCATGAAGCGGTTTAGGAAGGAGCTAGATCGCTGGAGGTTGGTGATCCACCCGATCGGGCGTGATGATGTTGAACTGACACCTTTTATGTAAGGTAGTAACACTAGGTCCGCGGGCACCGTAAACACACCGAGAGTATACACTAGTGTAACTGTTGGGTGTTACGTCCGGGGGCCCGGAGCAGACTCGAGCGCTTGCGATACATGGTTGTCTTACTGTTCAGCAGACATGTGTTGTTAATGTCCCTGACTCGCAGGAGGAGCGAGCCCAGGTGAGTTTCGATTCTTACCTCTGGACCAAGGCAATGGTTCGCTTGCAAGGGACAGATCTATCTAGGAATTGTTCTAACGATATCGGAAACGCCTTGTCGCTCTTGTGAACTTATAACATGATGATTCACTGGTTCTAGAACTGCACTTCTAGACTCAACAACCTGCTAGTATTAGCGCCTGTACCACGAGAAGAACATCGAGAAAATGTTCCATGACACGAAACAGATGAAACAACACGATTCAACAAAAGCGAGCCGCCCAAGTCTGGGACGCAACCACAAGCACACCGCCAGAGTGAGACAGATTTCACCAACTTCAGCTGAACAGTCTCCAGGTACGGGAGCTTCCTTCTTGATAATACATGCCCGAGCTACATACCGTTGCAGCAACACAAAAGTACCCCCACCATATCTGGAACAGTCACGGAAGCCATTCTCACTCACATCAGAGACACGCAAGTAATCTCCACGGGATTGAATATCCCCGCGAATCGGGATATTTTCCCCTTGAACGCGGACCCGAAATGCGCTTAGTCACCTTGTTATCGTCACCCGCCGGCTGTACTTGCCCTTGTTTGCCGACTTCCGCATCCCACTACATCATCAAGTCGGCCATTTGATTCGCCTCGGGATCCTACTATATTTGTCGCCCACAAAAGGTGAACAACATCTGGGACTTGACGGGACCGCTCCCTTTCCCGTCTCTCCACGTGAGAATCGGGTACGAAACCAAAATAAGGGGCCGGCCAGACGGACGGGTAGTCAGTAAAACCGTGTTATCCAGCACCGGCTAGACGCTAAGCACGGGGTTTGTCGTTCAATGAGAAGAGAGAGATTTGATATACGTGTAACGGGAACACAAAAACGGTTGGGCACGGGGGAACTGAACGATTAAACCCGCTTCAGGTACTTTTAGTTACGTAGGTACCAGTTCCAGAACCACCTCCCGAACATCATCTCTGAGTACATACATACTTCTCTCTACACCAACGTACCCCCCTCGGCATCCGGAAGCGAACACAGGAATACACCTGCAGCATTACCCACCGTTGCCCCTGCAGCCCCCCGTGTTGTGTATCTTACCTACCCACCTACCTGTGTTCCCATTCCTATGTACCTCACACCCTCAAAGGTAACTGTCCTTCACATGCACGTCTTGCACACGCGCGCATGCAGCGTTGGGAGTAACACAAACCGGGGACCACAAGATCTGGTGCGACATATCCCCTTCGTTGTCGGGGGCGTTGCGACAAAACAGTATCCGAGACATGGTTTGTGGAGTCTTTTTTGTTGTGTTTTTTTTTTTTTTTTGTTTTTCTGTGTTGTTGGCGCCAGTGTATGTGGTGTAGCATGGTACTACATTTACCTGCTAAATACCGAAGATACCCGTCTGCGTGGCTCAAGCTGGGTCGGTGGCGGGCGGGTTGGGTTGGTAGGTGAGGTGAGATGTATTTTGTGTTGTGTTTGTTATTCCCCACTGGACTCGGACACTTCCAAAGTGATGGTAGTTAACGAGGCATATGTGGATGCTCGGAGTGAACGACATAAAAAACGAAAGGATTTATTGCCCGGTAACAGCCAGAACAGCGGATATTGACTCTTAAGTTTGAGATTACCGAAGTAGGTAGATAACGAAGTAAGGAGGGAGGTAGTTTCCAGCGGTATGTGAGGGAACACAAAAACACCAAAAGGGGCGAGTAAACAAACCCACGAAAATGATTCGGCCAGTGATGCAACCAGCCCCACCCTCAGACTTCCATCGAAAACAGAGCAGAAAAGAAGTAACGACCAAGACCACCAAGGCAAAGGGAAAAAGAACCAGAAGACACACCACATACCCCATTCGTTCGTTTACCACCCAATGCAAACCAGCCCAGCACATTCCATATGCCCTTCAGCAGAACATAACCCCCCAACGGACTATAACTGACCCCATGTCTCTCCCCACCACACCACCCAAACGAATCAACAAAACGCCGAGACGACAAGAGACAATTATAATCCCGCATACGGAGGAGGCAGGTACTGTGCATGTCTCATCATGTCTCGTTTTGTCTTGTCTCGCGGAGACAATATATCTCACACATACACACAGACACACACCACATACAAAGAGAGACACAGCCACACACACACACGCAGGAGTATCCATTTCCCCCTACACCCCCAAAAAACAATACACAAAACTCCTTACCGCCCCCCCTCGCTGGACGCCACCTTGTGTACACTACACTAATCTGCAGACGCCACCCCCGCAAACTAGGCAGGTCTGTTCTGTCTATAGAGCAAGTCCACCCGAGTGTTGGCTGGCTGGCGTTACGCTGTATGAGTCCCAAAAAAGCTGGACAGAAGAAAAAGTGTCTTTGACCCCAAGCGTAACACGAACCCTAACCCTCCCTTGATGATGATAACTCTCCTTTCCATTAAGGTCATTTACGAATTTACAGTCGACTCTCCACAATAGGATGGTCCTGTTCACCAGGCCACTGGCTCTCTGGCCAGACGTGCCGGATGGCTTCCCAGATGTGGCTGAGGAAGATGTTAGTATAGGATTTAGAAAGGGGCGAGGGGGGGCTTCTAAGAGGGGCAAGCATACTCAACATGCACAATCTCCAACCCGTCTTTAACCTCCTGTGGAAGGTCCTTGACGTCCTTTCGGTTCTGTGCCGGTAGCATCACCGTCTTGACGCCGGCGCGCAAGGCGCCAATTAGTTTCTCCTTGATACCACCAACGGCTGTGATCCGTCCTCGGAGGGAGATCTCGCCCTATTATGGGATTAGGTTCTTTCCCTTCTTGTTTTGCAATGGACTGTAAGTTGTAGAGGAAAAAAAAAAGGCAAAACATACCGTCATAGCCAGCGTAGGCGGCACAGCCTTGCCAGAGAACAACGAAATCAACGCAATCGCCTGCGCAATCCCACTACTCGGCCCATCCTTCGGGATCGACCCCGACGGGCAATGCACATGAATACTACGATCCTTCATAATATTCTCCGCCGGCCCCCTCGTCAAGCCCAGCTCATATGCATGCGCCTTCACCCACGTCAGCGCCACCTCCACACTCTCCTTGAGCACATCCCCCAGTTTCCCCGTCAGCTGCACGGTGCCTGTCCCGGGCATGTCGGCGACCTCGATGAAGAGGATGCTGCCGTTGCCGCCGGTGCTGTACGCGACCAGGCCCGTGACGATGCCCGGGCGGCTGGTCTTTTCGGCGATTTCTTCTTCGAATTTCTCGATGCCGAGGAAGCGCTCGAGGTCGTCGACGCGCAGGCGCGGGTTGTAGGTTTCTGGGTGCCCTGCGTCCTTGGCGTCGGCGAACTCGACGGCTTTGCCGCGTAGTACGGAGGAGATCTCGCGCTCGAGGTTGCGGACGCCGGCTTCGCGGGTGTAGGACTCGATGATTTTGGACACGACATCCTCGGAGAAGACGACTTGGTCCTGGGCGAGGCCGTTGACGCGCATTTGTTTGGGGACGAGGTGCTGCATGGCGATGTGGCGCTTCTCCAGGGTGGTGTAGCCGGGCAGGTAGATGGTCTCCATGCGGTCGAGCAGCGGCGGGGGGATGGTGTCGAGGCTGTTGGCGGTGGCGATGAACATGACCTTGCTCAGGTCGATGGGGATGTTGATGTAGTGGTCGGTGAAGGTGTGGTTCTGCTCCGGGTCGAGCACTTCCAGCATGGCCGCTGAGGGATCTCCGTGGGCGCTTGACCCGCCCACTTTGTCGATCTCGTCGAGCAGGAAGACCGGATTCGCCACGCCAACCTTTTTCAGCCCTTGCACGATCAGCCCGGGCATGGCAGCGACGTAGGTGCGGCGGTGACCGCGGATCTCGGCTTCGTCGCGCACACCGCCGAGAGATATGCGATGGAACTTTCTCCCCAGGGCAATGGCCACAGAGCGCGCGAGACTGGTCTTGCCCACGCCGGGGGGCCCAACAAGTAGGAGAATAGGGGACTTGTCCACCATCCGCCTGCTCTTGAGGACCTCCAGCTTTGCAATATTGGACTTGACCTTTTCTTCCACGCCTACCTCAGGCGTGGTCCCAGGGGACTCAGTCTTCTCAGCCTTCTCGGTGTTCTCGTCCCTACCCGCAGCCTCGATAGCACCAATCTCCTCCTCTGCCTGCTTGATCTGCGCGTCCACATCGTCATTGATAGACTGCTTCAGCCTCAGCACAGCAAGGTACTCCAGCAGCCGCTTCTTGACCTTCTCAAGCCCATAGTGATCATCATCCAGCTGCTTGCGAGCCCGAGCCAGGGTCTGCGGCCCCAACCTGTCGTCGGTGGTGGCCGTCCACGGGACCTCGGCGAGGGTCTCGAGGTAGGTCCGCGTGACGGCGTGCTCGGCCTGGGCAGGATGGATCTTCTTAAGGCGCCGCATCTCGCGGTCCGCGACCTTGGCCGCTTCGGGCGTTAGCTTGGCCTCGTCTAGTCTCTTTTGAAGCTCATCGAGTTCATCAGCCTCCGGGTCTTCTTCCGAGTTCCCGCCTGGGTTTTTGTTTTTATTGTCGTTGCTGCTGCCCGAAAAGCCCGGCATCCCCGTGGCTGACGAGGGGATCTTGAAGGGTAACCGGGCCTTGCCGGATCTGATGAAGTTTTCGATGTTGTTCTTAGCCGAGTCGGGGTCAAATGGCAGCGTCGTGGTGGTCACAGCCGTGATCTTGATGCTGTTCTTGATATTCCCAACCTGGCGATCCAGCAACTCAATCACTTTCGTAACCCGCTCCTTAACATCCCGCATCGCCAACACTTGCAGCTTCTCCTCGTATGAACTGTCCACAATATTCGCCATAAAATCCGCCAGCGACCCAGGAAGTTTCTGGCGCGTGATGAACATATCCAGCCGGCGAGCAAGCAGTGGCGACAGCCCGGGCGTGCCACCACTGCCCGAGCGCGGGATGAGGGATGACAGCCGCAGAATGGCAACAAGCTCCCTAGACAACAACTTCAGGTGCTGGAACAGCTCCTCGAGCGTCGCGTCCGCCCGGCTGTGCTCGTCCTGGTAATATGTGACTTTCCCTTCTAGATACGCCTTGCCCTCGTAGACCTTATCCACCCGGACACGCGTGACCCCTTCCACCAGCAGTGTGAACTCGCCTGTCCCGCGGCCCTCGACGCCCGTGATCTTGGCCGCTACGCCCCAGCCGTACAGATCGGTCTTGGTAGCCTTGGCCGGATCGACATCGTTCTCGGCGTCCGCAGGCGGAGGTGTCGCTTTTGCAGCAGCGGCATCAGCAGCATCCGCATCAGCATCGTTCTCGGCAGCACCTTCTTGGATCAGCAGCTGGCCGTTGGCCCCCAGCAGCGCGGACGCGAGAGGGACGCAGGCGATGGGCACGGTGTCGATGCGGCCGTTGGGGGATTTGGACGCGGCGCGGGTGTAGACGGCGGCCAGCAGCGAGGCGATGTCGGGACGGTTGAGCGACACGGCGATGCGCTGCACGACGCCGGGGAGGAGCACGGTGCCCCGGGGGAGGGTGATGATTGGGAGGGTGGCTGAGTGGGACCGCGCCATGATGTCGAATCGAGGATGGATAGATTAGGTCGTCGGGATTATTGAGGATGGAGTATTCGGGATTAGGGTGGTTCGGGTTTCGAGTCTGATGGATTGTTCCCTCTCTGCTGTTCCACTCTTTTGAAGCTATCCGTTTTAGTGCCGCAAGAGGCAACAAGATCCCGCCATCCAACCGCGTTGGGAGTGCTGCTTTCAGGAGACCTGGATGCAGGTGACTGCGGCCGTTGGACGTTTCGTTCGGTGTTGGTTGTTGGTGCAACGGGGAGGGTGTCTCGTTATCCGTTCTTTGTTCTTCGTTGCCCTTCGTCGTGTCGTGGGTGGTGGTGTCACGTCGTTGGTCGTTAAAGGAAGATTGTTTGTTGCGGTTTGTTGTTGTTGTTGGAAGTTCGAGGAATTAATACGTGATGTTGCACAAATGCTGAGCTGGCGGAAGGAGTTGCTTTGATGAGTGATCCCACGCTTGCAGTGCTGCCGCAGGTGGCTTCTGCCGAGGCTATAACCACAGCGGGACGCGGAGCCCCCAGCGCGTGCTCAGCGGACACCGGGGACGCTGGACGTCGCTACAGTGGGGCGCTGAGGTCGCACATCCAGACGACTCCGGAGCTATGCCCTTTGCCGCCGGCATGGCGTTCCGGCCCTCGGGAGGGGCCACTTGTGACCCACTTTATCCTTGTTTGAGTGGCGGTCTGCCGCCATGTGATTGTGATTGTGACTGAGCAGCCCATGAGAAACCATGGCTCTATTCGTAAAAGGAATGTACTAGAAACCACGTTGGAATTTTGGTTTTTTTATCTGCTTCAAGAAAGCCCCGGTAAACATCTAAATTTACACTCGCATTGGGCCCAACAAGTCTAGCAAAATAATCACTAAAACCCATACAAGACATCAAAGCCAAACACAGTATTATTTCACAGGATATCACTCTATGCGATGGGAACATCCAGCCTCTCTATCTTACGCCTCTTCATCAATGTCCGCTCACTCCCATATGCGGTCATAAAAAACCAGTAGAAACGTAGAAACAAATCATACGCCCGAGATCATGAGCCATGCCATGCCAAACACACGCCATACATCCCCCCCAGCATCATATCAATCATACGGATGTTCACGCTCACTCATTGATGCCCCAAAGGCAAGAATCCCCCTCCACTCTTCCCAGATGCAGGTCCTCCTCCTCCTCCTCCACCCCCACTCCCGCTACCCCCCTGCTCCAATCCCCGATCCGGCCTCATCTGCTGAGGCGACGCCGTCAATGACCCAGCACCACTCCCACTACCTCCACCACCACCACTGGCACTGCTACCGCTGCCACTGCCACCACTCAAAGTAGGCGCAGATGCAGGCCCCTGCTGAGTATGTTGATACGGCTGGTGCAATTGCTGACCATACTGTTGTTGTGACTGCTGTTGTTGCTGTTGTTGACCTGCATACTGCCCACCGTATTGCTGCTGCTGCTGTTGTCCATACTGATGACCCCCTCCATACTGCTGTCCCTGCCCATACCCCCCATACGACTGCGACTGCTGCAGTACAGGCGGATTAAACGGGAACCCACCATCGCGCGACCGGCTCCCCGTCATCCGCCGCATACGCGAACGCGTGCTCTGTGTCAGGGGGCGGATGACGTTTTCGAGGAAGGCGTTGGCGTTGGATGTACTTGGTCGGCGCTGGTGTGGCCCTGGGCCCTGGTGAGGTTGCTGCTGCGCCTGGTGCCCCCCCTGTTGACCTTGCTGTCCGAATTGGTGTTGCTCGTCGTCGCCGTCGGAGAAGACGTCTTCGGGGAACTCGTCGTCGGATGTTAGGTCGCCGGGGGGTAGGACGTGGTGGGATGTTGGGGCGGACGGGGAGGTGACGGAACGGGAGTGCAGGCCGGGGCGGTGGACGGGGGAGGTGGCCATTACGGTGAGGTTGTTGCTGTTGCTGTTCCCGCTGCTGCTGCTGAGACTGGTGCTCGCGCTGTTGGGCGTGCTGTTCCCGCCGACATTGAACGCCCCGGGGTTCATCGTGTTGCTCGCTGCGAGTCCGCCGCTGGTACTACCACCACCTTCGCGCGATACAAAAACCGGGCGGTCCGCAAACCCGTTCTGGAATGACGTGTTGCTATTGTTTGACGCTTGGTGCAGGATCGGGAGGATATGCTCGTCATACAGCTGCGCGCCCGAGTCAAACGTGTCGGGTGAGAATTCGGTCACCGTCCGCGACGACCGCCCGTCGCTCGGCGCGCTGGTGGACGTGTCGTTGTCGTTGTCGTTATCATTGTCGTCAAAGAAATCATCCAGGCTGTCCAGCTTAGAGAACAGATCGCCACCGCCTAGTGGCGCGTCGAGCGCCCGCGCATCGTCCGATAGCATAGTGTCGGCGCGGTCGCCCAAGCCAGAGCTGGGGAAGAAGCCGTAGGGGAAGTCGTCCGGGTGGAACCCGACCTCGGGGGTCATCGCCGGCTGCGTGACCGCACCCTCGCCCCCTTCGTCGCTCTGGCACATGTAGAAGGCCGCGTGGATGTTGGCGCGCGTGGAGTCAGTCTTGCGCGCGGGGATGGGAATGGCCCAGCCTGACGGCTCCGGGATGCCAAACAGGCTCTGCGTGCGCTCGTACTCCTTGCGGACGGCCTTGGACGTCGGCCGTGTCATGCTCATGCGCAGGTGGTGCTTGTCCATGGACGAGCCGGACATGGTCATGATGTTGTCTAGAACCTCAAGTGCCTCCATGCAGTACTCAGTCTGCAGCAGCCGCAGCAGCGGGGAGATCATATCCGAGCCGTGGCTAGCAATCTCGGGCTTCTTCATGTCGACCTCGGGGATCACCACGCACAGGATGCGCATTGTCTTGATTTTGACCCACGACGCCGCGTTCGTCAGGAACCCCATCAGCATCGTGATCATGGGGAAGTCAAGTGTAGGCAGGAACCGTTCCTGGAGCGCCTCGAGCATCTGCCTGACAAACTCGGTGCCCGACGCGTACTTGGACCCGAGGTACTTGTCCAGAACCACCAACACCCCCGTCAGCCCCTGTTCGTCCGCAGCAGCCATCAATGTTTCGGCCGCCTGGACCGCACCGCGCTCTAGGAACTGTTGTCCTTGTTGTTGTCCCTGTTGCTGCTGCTGCTGTTGGTCGTCAATCGCGCGCAAGAAGCGCGGGAGGTTGGCCACGATGGTAAAGAACAAACAGCTCGAGTCACCCATTAGCGCATCGCCGGGGAGAACCAGCAGTTTCTCCAGGGTCTCCAGCGTGCGGTCGAGGCACGACGCCGACCGCAGCCCTTTGTACAGCAGCGGCTGCAGGCCCTCAAAGACGCCGTCCCACTTGGACGGTTGGCCGTCGTACAACATCCGGCGGACGGCGGACGAGTGAAAGTCTAGCTTGTCGAGGAACTCGTTGAGCATCTCGATGCCGACGAGGAACTCGCACTCGTTGATGGACTCGAGGCAGGCGCACATGGTCCAGAACAGCTGCGGCAGGGCCAGCAGCTTGTCAGCGTCCAGTTTGACGATCAAGGTCCGCAGCGTGGTCAGGATCTCCATGGAAAACGTCTGGATCTCGGTGTCCTCGTCGGCGATGGTGTTGGACAGCCGCGCGAGCATGTCGCCCAGCATGTACTGGTCTAGCGAGGTCGACGTCAGGATGCAGCGGAAGATCTGGAACGAGCGGCAGGCGAGGTGGCGTACAGGACACGACGTGGCCCATGTCAGCGACAGCCGGCCCCATTGGTCTTTAATACCGGGGAAGGTCAGCTCGAACGTCTTGACCACCTCAGCGGTGAGGTACTCCATGCTGGGTGGTACCTTGTTGGTGCTGTTACTGTAGCTAACACCACCACCGCTGTTATTGTTACCGTTGCTGTTAGTGCCACTATTACTATGACCGATCTCGACCACTTTGCTGCCGTTGCTGTCCTCGTATCCCCAGACCACAGACCGGTCGTGTCGGCGGATGGCATCAACCAGGCTCTCGATCCACTGCTTGGTCGCCACGGGCGTGTCGTCGTCGTCCAAGTTCGAGATGACCAGCTCGTGGATCAGATGGACCAGCATCTCGCGCGCCTGCTCCTGTACCAGCGGCGTGTAGTGGTCCCAGAGCACCGTAACCACCTGCAGCAGTACGGGCACGCTGTCGGCCGTGAGACTGACTGGGGCCACCATGAGGTCGACCAGCAAGATCAGCGACAGTTGGCCAAGCGAGAAACCCGCCTGCTTGGTGCCGATAGGCAAAGCTTCCCCGAGGTCTGCGCAGTAAGGCAACATGTTGATATCCGGGGGCGGGGGCGCGGGGACGGCCTCGCGTTTCTCGTTGGGCACCATGGCCCGCGGGGTTAACTTTAGTAGCAAGAACTCGACCACGCGGTTGCCCCCGGGGGTGCTGTTGGTGCTAGCTAGGAACACCACGATCTGCTTCGCGTACTCGACAAAGTTTTGCTCGCGGCGCTCTAAACACAAAGACATGATGAAGTCGAGGATGAGGCGCACATTTCCTGGGTGGGGGCCTGTCGCCAGCGCCTGCCACAGTGCCTGTACCTCGTTGTGCAGCGCGGCGCTCGATTTGATGGTGATCTCGAGTAAATTCGCCAGCAGCACGTACGACTGCGCGATGGGTCCGCCGTTAGGGTCGACGCGCAGCTCGACAGACTGGATCCACGGAAGAATCACCGCGATCACGTTGCGCTGCGCGCCGGCCTGCTGTTCCTTGAAGTAAAAGGTGAACTCGGAGAAGATGTGGAAGGCCAGCTCCGTGTGCTGCTTGGCCAGCCTCTTCGAGATCTCAAACTGCGCCAGCTTGTACACCGCCTTGGTTTTGTCTGAAATGCTAATATCAAAATCCTGGATCTTGGAGCTCCGCGGTTGCGGCTGTCGCTCCTCGAGGGCCTTCAGCAGGTGAGCGCCCCGCGTCCGGATTGCGCTCTGGTCGTTACCTAGCATAAACAGACACAATCCCAACAGCTTCCAGAAAGGGGCTGGGTACTCGGCGTGTTCCAGCAGCACCTCGGTCACAGCGCCGAAGTAGCTCTCCAGCATCTCGGGCGCCTCAGCTAGGTAGCACCGCGAGATGCAGTGCTCCAGCAGGTAGGGATACTCCTGGTTGTGCACGATCAGGTTCTTGAGCGCCCGGCGCCCGATCACGTTCATCCGGTCGCTGCCCGAGTTGAAGATGGCCTCGATCCACGCTAGCATGCGCCGGACATCAAACTGAAGCGACGCACCGCTCTCCGTCGTTGCGCTGATCGGTCCCCCGCAAAGCGCCCCCATCGCGCTCAACGCCGCTGTGCGCAGGTTGCGCTTCTCGATCTCCATCGCTGCAGTTACCGTGCCCCGCTCACCCGCGGCCTTCTGCTCGATCACCGACTGCCGCATGTTATCTTCCCGCTGCCGGATCTGCGGCTGGTTCGGCGAGAACCCGCACCAATCTTCCATCAGCGCGAACGCCGACTTGCGCGCCTCGAATGTCATCCACCGCGACGGGTCCTTGGTCCGGTTGATGCCCTCGAACAGCTCCTCCATGAGCCCGCAGTAGTGCCGTCGCAGCCGCTGGAACTCCCAGTCCATCTGCACCTCGCCGTCCATCAGAAATAGCTTCAGGTCCTTGGTGTAGCCGACCAGGTTGTTGAGCACCCAGTCGTCCTGGTACACCTGCGCGTTACGCAGGAAGTGCGACGTGAGCTTGTACACATGCGTGATCTCGGTCCGCAGCACGTCCATCTTGCGGTTCCGCCGCGGGTTGCTGTTCGTCCGCTGGTGGTGGATCCGCTGTCGCGCGTCGTCGTTGCAGCGCGATACCTGCCCTTGCAGTTCCTCGAGGAGCGTGCGGTAGATGTGGATGTTGATCGACCCCATCGCGATGACCACCGCTTCCCGGATCGACTCGTTGGACGCCGACAGCATCGGGTTGAGGTACTTGAACAACGTCCGGGCCGACCCGATCTTTTCTGCGGCCGACGACGACTTGGACCCCTTCCGCCCGTGCTGGCCGTTCGAAGCTCCCGTCGCCTGGGCGTTGCCGGGATCTGCCAGGGTCGTGCAAGCAAACACCAGATACAGCTTCCACTGCTCGACAACGCCCCGGGAGTGGCTTGATGACTTGCCTGGCATGCGAGCGCTACCGGGCTCCCCCATCGCGTAGTACCGGCCGGCTCCAGAGCCCAAACCCCGGTCACGGTCCCGCTCCCGCGCTGGTTCGGACAAGACCGTGATGACCTTGTACAGCTGGAGGATCCGCTCGCAGACCAGGTCCCGGCTCAGCGTGATGGCAAATGGGCACTTGTCGAAGGCGATGCGGATGAAGTTGGGAAATATCTTGAACCACAGCGTGGTATCGTATGACACGTCGCTGGTGCACAGCTCGATCAGCGCCCCCTGGCTGTTGGTGTTCTGCATCCCGCGCTGCAGCCGGCTCCGCTCGGCCACTGATAGCTGCTCGTCGTTGAAGCTCATGACCTGCATCGAGTCGTTCTCGAGGATGTCAATCAGCCGCGGCGTGTCCTTCTCGCGGCCGCTGGGCTTGCGCAGCACCGCGTCAAACTCGGTAATCAGCCGGAGCACATTGACGGCGTAATACCGGACGCTGCGGGATTGTGAACAGAGGAAGAACAGTCCGTGTGCTTCCACCTGGTCGACCTCGGCCCAGACACTCGACAGGTCGAGCTTCATGCCCCTCTTATCGGCGACGGTCGAATCAACGTTGTCGTCCGCAACGGCCGCGTTCCTCGTCTTTTGCTTGATCTCGTCGATCCAAATGTGGAGAAGCTCAATGTACAACTTCAGCGTCTTCTCGATGTGGCCAGGGCCGAGCATGCCCCCGTCAGACATGGTCGAATACTGGTCGTCAAAATTAAAGATGAACCGCGCAAATCCCATTGTCACCTGATGAGCGTGTGACTGGCGCGCGATCGCTTTCAGCGACTGCGCCGACGACTCGGCAATATTGTGCTGCACGTGGGCCGTCCCGGTGCAGAGGAGATTGATGAGCGTGTTGAAGGGCATGCCGGGCGACAGGCACCGAGGCAGAGCCTGGACAGCGATGTGAAGCAGCTCGTAGAACCCTTGTTTCTGATCGTGCGGCCCGGAGTGGTCCTCTTTCCTCGAGAAGTTGAACGTCTCTGTGATGGGCGTCTTAGGCCCCGGACTGTTGAACTTGTCGATCTTATCAAACTTTTCGTTCAACGCGGCCTGCCCGCCAAACGTGTTGTCACAAATGATGCTGATCTTGCCGAGGATATCGCAGAACCGGGCATAGTGCTCCCGGACGCTCTCGGAAAGAGCCGACACCATCACCGGCTTGGACAGCCGTTCGCCTCCGGACAACGCAGCCCAGGCGAACGAAGGCAGGTCACGCGGCGAGCCGAACACGGGGGATGACGGGGGTACACGTTCTGCTGGCGAGGGCGGGGCATACGATTGCGGGAAGGGTGGCCGGCCTTGGTCGCCCTTTTCGAGGTCCGACATGACGGTGAGCAGGGCACGGATACCAATGACCATCCGATCAGGATCAAGCTGCTCGATCTTGACCTCCTTGTTGGATGTGAAGAGGTCGGCATTGAGCAGGGGGAAGATGACACTCAGGAAGCAATATTCTGGATGCTTGTACCCAACGAACCGGATGATCTGGATCAGTGGATCGACGACAGCCATGTCCGCGGCGACTATGGCTCGCTTTGCGGTGGGCAGGACACTCTTGAAAACATCATCCAATTTCCTAGTTGCACCCGAAGAAGTGTCGTTGGTGCGGTACAGATACGTCCACACAAGCCGGGAGATGACCTGCAAGCAGATCGGGCGGGTGTACCGGTCCTTGAGACGCGGTTGAAGAGGATAGATCAGCTGAAGCCACTGACTCACAAAGGTCTCGGGCGGCGAAACACACAGCATCGTGGCCGTCAACGGGAACGTGTACTGCCAATGCCTCGGCTTGACAAACATCTGGGCTAACCGGGGCCCGATGGTTGCCAGCACTTCGTTCCACTTGGGGTGCGAAATGTCGGTATTAGTAGCCTTAGCGGCAATGGGAAGCACCAGCATCTCAAAGACCTGGCAAAATGCCGATTTTACTTTGGGACCGTGGGATTGGCCAAACAACTTGCCCAACGCGGCCACGAACTCGCAAGACCGGTCCCAGGCCTCTTTGGGGGCGGTCTTGATTCGCAGATGTTTCATCCCCCCCAGCACGAGCTCCATCTTGTTCTCGAGATCTCGGGATGAGGTGGGACCCTTCGCATGAAATTCTTGCGATGACCGCTCAAGGTCAGCGATGAAGCGGTCCGTTACGGTAGTGAAGCTGAGCTCGCTCATAACGCCCATCAGCTGTGCGAACAGGTTCCAGTTGGAAAGCTTCAGTGGCGAGATCATCAACTGCTCGGTCTCGGAGATCTTGAGCTGCCCGAATATGATATTTTCCAGCTTGTCCTCCATCTCTGGGGTGATGGAAGCGAGCGTGCTCTGGGCCATGACCTCAAGCAAGACGCGGCATAATACGTAAATAGAAACGGTCGAACGGCGCTCGGCCTGCGCAACGTATTCCTGTTTCGCGACAAGGGACATCTGGCCGCCGCCCGATGAGTCCGGCGGGCCACCGGGAACGCCTGGCTGGTTCGGCTCCGTGTTGCGTCTCTGCAGCGGGCCGGGAGGGGGGTAAATTCGGGATTGTTGGAGTTGGGTGCGCGCTTCATTGGCCGCGTCGCTCTTGCTCTTCCTCCAGAGCATCATGGAGTCAATAAGGGGTTTTGGTTTCTGCTTAGCAATGTGGCCAAGCGCCACGATGAGTTGGTCGAAGCCCGGATCTACGCCGGGCCCGCAAATTAGCTCAACCTGCGGCTCTGGTTCAAAGGGCACCGTAATGCACGCGTTCAACTTGTCCTCTGCTTGGGCGATGAACGATGTGAAGAGGACGTGTAGGGCATATTCCCCCACCGTCTTTTGCTCGTCCTTGTGATGGCGGGACGAGTGCGAATGGTGATGCACATGGTCGCGCCGTGATTTCCCGCTATGCCTCCTCTCCATCTTTCCACCACGTGCGGCCGTCTGCACCGCGTTGATATCGCCAGCAGCGGCCGAGGCAGCTCGTTCCGGTAATCCCGTGTTAGACGAGAGAGTTGTTCCCGATAGGGCCGTGGCCGGCCGTGGCCCTAATGAACCATCACTATCCAGGCGTGAAAACGAGTGCATCTCGGCCCTGTCCGGTGTGAGCCCAGCACCAGCTGCGGCAATCATTTGCGGACTGAGAGGGCTCGACGAGGAACTCGCGAGGCTCCCGTTTCTAGAGTGATGAATCCCAATGCCATGAACAATCGACGTCTGTCGGTGGTGCCCGTATGCGGAGGCCTTGGGGTCGACTACGCGTTCTATCACGCCCCCGAGAGCGCTTCGAGACGGAACATGCGATCGAGGGTGTGGGAGTTGTTGTGCCGTGACGTCAAGGCGCGGGGCTGGGAGCTTTTCAATGGACGATTCGCGCGAATGGGCAACGCTTCTAGAACCTAGGGCTACTGGGCGTATCGTCTTCTGCCAGTCGTCTTCATCCTCCTCGTCGAGCCGAGAAACCGTGCGGGGTGAGAACTTCAAAGGCTCGTAGTCCGGCAACGTCGTCTGGGACGGAGCTGCGTGGGTCAGTTAGATACGGAAAATCCTGCGCGATTCATCAATCCCCCCAACCGCGGCGTCAGGTTGACACTATGCAACGAAAGCCATGGGCAGCAAGTTGAACAAAACACCGGAATCAATTTGGTTTAGGGATGCTGTCGCCCAAGCGCAATGCCCAGTGTGGGGAATGCAATGCTTTTGAAACTGGACGGGGGCGAGAACGGGTACCGGCTCGAACTCGGCCAGCAGCGTCATCGCGTCCTGAGTCGACGCATCGTCTGAAGTTTGAAGGGTTCCTCCGTTTGTAAGAGGCGCGAGACGCGAGGCGCAAACCCCGAATTTATGACTCGAGAAGGGGCCAGAAAAAAAGTTGAAACGAGAATAGAATAAATATGCTTGCAACTCACCCATTTTCTAGAAATCGCCGGTTGCATGATACTCCAGTTGAGATTCAATTGCGTGTCATCGGGTCTTGAGGACAGTCCAAAGAGAGAGAGAAGGTGTCGTACAGTCACTCGATGGGCACCAACAACAATGGTTTGAACTTTTGGTGGTTCGGCATTCGAAGACCACGAGATGCGGTCGCGCCCAGCGATCAAGCGGGTCCAATTCCGGGGTGCGGCGGGGCAGAGAGACTGCCAGGGGTTACAAGCTCAACCAATAGGGGAGTGCCAAGGGATTGCCATCGGACACTTGAACATTTTGGGGAATGACAGTCGACCCCTGAAGCTGTACGGAAACAACTTGACTTGAGCTGAACTGAGAGGACTACTATGTACTGTGTATATATGGAGGAAGAACTCAACTACATAGTACACTAATGTTTGTGTGGATTCGAGGCTTCATATGTACCATGAAAGCCGTGGGTTATTACAAGAGGCCCCGCCGGACTAGTGTAGAGACGGCCGAATTGGAAATTCCATGTCCTGGAACTTTCCTCTCCCCCGCCCTTGGCCATGACCTCTTCATATGAATGGAATGATTTTGCCCCACGGTTTTCCCACTGCACGTGGAACAACACACAATGGTGGGGATGGGGAATCGGGGCATCGGCCATCGATAAATATGACGTGATGAAAGTGGATGGTAACTCGGGGTAATTACATAGTGCCGTTGAAAGCGGCGCTTCGCGAGAATTCCCGTCATCTGAGCGCCTTGCTGCCTATTGGATTTTAGCTTTGCCGTGCGTTTCCGAGCTGTCCGCGAGCCTCCAGAAATGCCGCCCTAAACCGCGGCTCCATGTCTGAGTGGAATACCGTGTGCGGATAGTGTGTGGTGACTTGATACCCTGTGCCCTGGAGCTTTGGGTCCCTTTTCGCCGGCAGTTCATCAAGCAGCATTTCGCCTTCACCAAAATCCCAATACGCGGTACATCATTCCGCTCGGCACGTTTCGGGGA
The DNA here is from genome assembly GCF_033296635.1 of Dichotomopilus funicola. Classification (NCBI taxonomy): domain Eukaryota; kingdom Fungi; phylum Ascomycota; class Sordariomycetes; order Sordariales; family Chaetomiaceae; genus Dichotomopilus; species Dichotomopilus funicola. The sequence goes on from NW_026944027.1 coordinate 307,212, forward strand.
CTTTTTGCCGTTGCGGACATGATATCAAACAGTAAGACGGAGCCGGACGCAATGAAGTGGCCAGAGGTTGGGGCCCCGCCCGTGAGTCGGACTTTAGGTGGGGGCCATTGAACATTTTCACCCGCCCGAGCCTCCAGCTTTCGCTCTCCGACGTTCACTTTAAACTCGTCAGGGCCAAGGGAGCAGGCATCGGGGTTTACTTGACCAAAAAACAACTCTTCCTTTCGGTTCGGAACTCCTCGCCATACAAAGTTCAAGGTTTTCTCGGAAACTCAGAACAACCTTAATCGGACGGCCTCGGAGGAGCCCAACGGCCCGCCAGCCGCCCCTGGTTTTCTGGTTCGGGGTTTCCATGTGGGGCTATCGATGTCTCTGGACATTGGATCCCGGGCTGCTCGTTAAGTCAGGTACTGTACTTGGCGAAAACACTCAAAACGACCGCTGGAAGAACGTAATACGCAAAATAAAATGAGGGAAAACTATGCTATCAGCGAGAGTCACGTATTATTTTCATCCCCTCTTAAAATTTTGTCATCAAGAAAGGATTTGCTCCCTGTAGTCGCCTGCCGGAGCAAAAAGGGGATTTTCTAGTCAAGATCGAGTCCCCTAGTCTGTCTAGCCAGACCCAAACCAACGGAGTCGTCGTATTCGGATTCGTCCGATTAAACATGGACGAAAATCGCCAAATCTCTCCGCGAAACCGAGGGCACCCCCTCGGTTTTGCGAGCAGGTAATGCAGTTTCTCTCGTCCTGGACCTAATGCATCAGAGCAAGACTCTGTAACGTATCCAAGTCTTCGTACCGAATACGGACAGCTCTCTCAAAGCTCGGTCTTGTTGCTCCTTGCACAGGAAGGCTCGAGGGAAGTGTGGGGGCAAAGTCCCAAGAACTGCTAAAAAGGCTGTGCTTGGCGGCCCCCCTGGGGGCTGACCGGGTGTGCGTGGCAGGACGACCCGGGCTGGAGGTTGCGCATGTGCATGCAAGTATGATTATCTGTTCTTCAACAGAAAAGGTTCGCAGACCTGAACTGCCTTTAATATTCTCCGCTTAACCTCGACCTTTCTTCTCGATTTCTTCCCACTCTTTCTTTCTGTACGCTGACGTCGCTTTTCGTGTCGCCGAGCCGCGCAGCTCGCTCTTGAATCAATTGAGCGCGAATCACTTTCGCCCCCTGGCAATTTTCCCACCCCGGTTATACCCATTCTGTCCTTTTGTTTCGGCCACCGCTTTGCGAAGCCGGAACGCCGGGACTGATCAGATCCAGACTTGCCGGCTAACGTTTCCCGTGGCCGCTCTCGGATCCGGCCCCGGCGATACTAAGCGCCGTGAAGAGAGACAGATCCGGCTAGCGAAGCCCGGCTTTCCCGTGCCGTCAGAGTCTCGCGTTCCTGTGCGACGGCTTTGTCGGTGAAGACATTCTGCCGCGTCGCGCGCCCAAAGATTCGACGTCAGGCCCCGATAGCCTCGATAAATACCAAAACTTACATCCCGATTCTTGGCTTGCGTCGACTTCGACCCCATTTGTCACCATGGCCGAACTCGATACGTTGGACATCATCGTCCTTGCCGCCATTCTTGTTGGGACGGTGGCCTACTTCACGAAGGGGAAATACTGGGCGGTCACCAAGGATCCGTATGCCAGCTCCTTCGCTGCCGCTAATGGCGCCAAAGCAGGGAAGACACGGAACATTGTTGAGAAGATGGAGGAGTCGGGCAAAAACTGCATCATTTTCTACGGCTCTCAAACCGGTACTGCCGAAGATTATGCTTCGAGACTCGCAAAGGAGGGCAAGAGCCGTTTTGGCCTCGAGACCATGGTCGCCGACCTTGAAGACTACGACTTCGACAACCTCGACGCCATCCCCAATGACAAGGTTGTCGTGTTCGTGCTCGCGACCTACGGTGAGGGCGAACCTACGGATAACGCTGTCGACTTCACCGAGTTCATCACCGGCGAGGATCCGTCCTTCTCTCTTGGCAACGACGTTCCTCTGGACAACCTAAACTATGTCGCGTTTGGTCTCGGAAACAACACGTATGAGCACTACAACTCTATGGTCCGCAATGTCAACAAGGCCCTTGAGAAACTCGGCGCACATCGCATTGGAGAGGCCGGCGAAGGCGATGACGGCGCTGGTACCATGGAAGAAGATTTCCTGGCCTGGAAGGACCCCATGTGGACAGCTCTGGCTGAGAAGCTTGGTCTGGAAGAACGCGAGGCCGTCTACGAACCCATCTTTGGCATCACTGACAGGGAGAACCTTACTCGTGAAGCGCCCGAAGTCTACGTCGGAGAGCCGAATAGGATGCATCTCGATGGTACCCCCAAGGGCCCCTTCAACGCTCACAACCCGTACATTGCCCCAATCAAGACCTCGTACGAGCTGTTCAATGTCAAGGACCGCAACTGCCTACATATGGATATTGATGTCAGCGGCTCTAACCTCACCTACCAGACCGGTGACCACGTCGCTGTTTGGCCCACCAACGCTGGCGAGGAAGTCGACCGCTTCTTGGATATTTTTGATCTCACCGGCAAGCGCCACAATGTCATCAGTGTCAAGGCTCTCGAGCCGACCGCCAAGGTGCCCTTCCCGACCCCGACCACCTTCGACGCCATCGCTCGCTACCATATGGAAATTTGCTCTCCGGTCTCTCGCCAGTTCATCGCCACCTTGGCCGCATTCGCCCCCGACGACGAATCCAAGGCTGAGATGACCAAGCTCGGCAGCGACAAGGATTACTTCCACTCCAAGGTCAACACCCACTGCCTCAACATCTCGCGCCTCCTAGCGAACGTTAGCAAGGGCAAGAAGTGGACCAACGTTCCGTTCTCCGCTTTGATCGAGGGTGTCACGAAACTGCAGCCCCGGTACTACTCCATCTCGTCGTCTTCCCTGGAAAACCCCAAGTTGATTTCCATCACCGCTGTGGTGGAGTCCCAGAACCTTCCCGGCCGCGGGGACCCCTTCAGGGGCGTCGCGACCAACTACCTTCTTGCTCTCAAGGAGAAGCAGAATGGGGACCCCAACCCGTCTCCGTTTGGTCTGAGCTACGAGATTACTGGTCCTCGCAACAAGTACGACGGCGTACACGTCCCAGTCCACGTCCGTCACTCCAACTTCAAGCTCCCTTCGGATCCCTCCAAGCCTGTCATCATGGTCGGCCCCGGCACTGGCGTTGCGCCTTTCCGTGGGTTCGTCCGTGAGAGGAGGAAAATGGTTGAGGATGGCAAGACGGTGGGGAAAACCATTCTTTTCTTTGGCTGCCGGAAGTCGGCCGAGGACTTCTTGTATGAGAAGGAATGGGAGGTATGTAGTCATCCGCCGTTCGAGCTTTTTTTTTTTTTTTTTGTATTATGGACTGTTTACTAACTGATTTTTCTACAGGAAGCTAAGCAAGTACTCGGCGACAAGTTCGAGCTTGTCCTCGCCTTCTCCCGCGAAGGATCCAAGAAGGTCTATGTCCAACACAGGCTACAAGAGCGCGCCAAGGAGATCAACGAGCTGTTGCAGCAAAAGGCGTACTTTTATGTCTGTGGTGACGCTGCCAACATGGCCCGCGAGGTCAACACAGTACTATCGCAGATTATCTCTGGGGAACGCGGTATCCCAGAAGCTAAGGCTGAGGAGATCGTTAAGCAGATGAGGGCAGCGAACCAGTACCAGGTGCGTTATTCTCCTTCTCGACTCAGTCCCGTTCTTTTGATCATGTATGGATTGCTAACTGCGTGTCTCTTCAGGAGGATGTATGGTCCTAAACGAATGTGCGGTCTATTAAGAAATGAGATTTACGCTGCCTCGGACACTTGAGTAAAATGGCGACGGCGCAAGGGTATCATGTCGGATCAACGACCACGTTTCGCGGACAATTCAGCACCCCGGGCCGGGGGTATACATAGATGGTAGGAAAGGGGGAGAGTTGGGGGACTGGCACGTGGACGGGAGTTCGAAGAAAGGGAGGTATTGTTCCATGATGCATCGGTTTTTCTTGTATTGTCCGCCCTCGGGTAGCCGGGCCCCTTTTAGAATAATGTGTTTTGTTTCTCTCTTCTTAAACATATTTTATATCCTTGTTTGTTACGTGGTGGTGAGCTTGTCTTTGCACTTATGGCGTAAGGCTAGAAGAGATTCATCCACCTCTGCCACCCATCGAGTACATCGCCCTCGTCGGGGGCGAGCTGACCTTACTGTCGAAACGGAGCACCACCTAGAATCTATATACTGTAGGATTTAGACGTGGATACAGACCGGTGCCCACATACTCCGTGGCAATGATGCAGAATGAGGAGCCTGCCACGAGCCTTGGAAAGTCTGCAAGTCGCCGGCTTGCTGTCTTCGACCATCCAGGCATGCAATGTTACGTCAAGGGTCATCTCCGCGTAGTAAAACTTTCCAGGTACCATGAGATCTCTATATCAGGCTAGTACTTCGTACCGTGGTCCTATTCCAAGTAATCAATTACCAGGTTGAGAATGTAGTTGGCAATACGGTGGAAAATAAGATAAACAATGAATTTGAGCACGAATTGCAGGACACTTCATCTCCGGGCATCTCGGGAATGACTATTCCACCACCCCGAATACTGCCTTTGAGCTCGTTGAGAAGATGATCCCTCGTGAAATGTCTTTGGCATGCCTATTTGCTCGATTTGAAAGGGAATTTACTACGGTATGATCGGTGGCACTGTCCACGATGCCACGGTTAGCCTTGACGTTTGGATCCTTCACAGTCGACGGGCATAAGCAATCACAATGACCCGAAAACCGCCCTAGCGACATGAATAATGAGGATCAAGATGTCTTCCTGTGCCCGAAGATAACAGGTAGGGAGTGAGAGTGTATCGAGGAAGCATAGGAATGGGGCTCGCGTGTGATGGAGGTTCCGGAGCGCCGCACCTAGGCATCAGTTCAACCACCACCATCTCGCATCACGACAACTGTTCAGCGGGCGGGCGTAGTCTCCTTCTCGTCAGCTTAAAGACAGAGGAGGTAGGCGGAAATTAACTAGGAAAGACGTTATAGGAGAGGGAGCCGCGCCGTTCGACATGGTGTATATAATCTGTACTTGGTTACGAAAAACATGAGTGACTTGAAAACGACGCTTTACCCGTGACGTTCTGACATTTACAGTCAGAACTTCCCATGTTATACAAGGTACAAAACCCCATTAGAATTCTCTAGGTGGTGGGGCCCCTGCGTTTGTATCCTGCCCGAGAGAGGCGCTTGCGGCCTACAACATGCCCATTCTCAGCTGTCGCCGGTCCTGCAGGATGACTGTATTGATAGACCGTATCTCAGATTGCCTCGAACCTCGTTTACACTAGGTATACTAAGCCACACGGCTCCGATCCCTAGGCAAGTCCTCGACTCCTGGCAAAAAGAATGGAGCAAAGTGGACAAGAAAATCACCTCCCACCGAATCCCGAGTGTCCAGGAGTTTCAAGTAGATCAGCAAAAGACATGATCGGAGAATTTCCAATAATCCCAGCACGCTTAGCATGCCAGTCTGAGACGAGCTTTCCGATGCCAATGACCAATAGATTCAACGACCCAGTTCATTCAAATCTTCGACCCCCGCTTCGTAGGTCATGGCTCTCTCGGATGTCCAGGACAGCCCAGACGGGAGACCTCGGCCCGCTGCAGTATCACGTAGCACATCCCAGATCGGTCCTTGTGCAGGCCAGCCGTGCCTCCCTGGGTAATTATGCCTTTCTTAGCCGGTTACGATGGTGCCAAATGTTGGAGAATGTCGGAAAGGGTGGTGTAGGAAGCAACTCTTGAACTTCCTAAGATTTATTGTGGCATGGTTATTCTTCAGACTTCAGTGTACTCTAACCTTGCTAGTCAAAGCTTAGTTTACTACCCTTGGATGCCGCCCAACAATTATTATCGGAAACTTCGGTGGACCGGCGGTGGAAAAGCTTGGTAGCGGGTACCATGGCCGATTGTACGACGTTTGGAATTGGGTTGGGCGATGGGTTTCTCCATTCCGTATGCCCGTGTCCCCCATCCGTTCGCTGACCGCATGTGGCTGCCCGTTCGGATAGCCCCCGCGACGATCGTGGGATGAAAGACGGGTGTCTTTCCTCGCCTTCGGGTACGAATCCTTACTTGGTGAAGGCTGGAGTCGGCTTGTGGCGTGTTGCGCTTGCTTTGTCACTGCAGTGTTTGTGTCAGTTTATCCCTGGAACGGTGTCCGAATTATTTTCCCCGACGGCAACCTATCAAATTAAGTACTGAGCTTGCATGCCTACTAAAAAGCCGGGTGCCCGGCGACGGCGCGACGGCGCTAGACGGTTGGATCGTTTGCTGCTTTCGAATAATTTCTTTTGATATTCTCAATCCAGCATTCTTAGTAGAGTATTCATTATCCTCCCCGCTGTTAGTTGCTCCGAACAATATCGTTATTTCGATAACGGCATCAGAAAAAGCGTGGACTGTCTACCAATTGCTGAAAGTTTTGAGGTCATAGGTTTTGGAAGGGAACTTAGCGAGATCTCAGAAGAGGGCCAGGTACGAACACATTCCGTTTCGTCTTGAACTATAGAGTCCCGATTTCCCGGGGACTACATTGGGGGTTAACTTGGAGCCATGTCCACTTGTTGACTTTGATGACAGTCACAACATTCCACAGCACAAGACGGCTTTTGAAAAGCCTTAGGGCAGATCGGATCCCACTCGGCTTCCAGCGACCGCACTAGCTTTACGAAACTGCTTTCTTTCCCTCCGAAATACCCTCAAGATCAAACATGCACCAGTAATCACGAAGCATCTCGATCATCGTTTGGGCAGAACAGAAAAGGAAGCAGGTCAACCAGCTCAAAGCTAGAGGCAAAGCCCTGGGGATAAACAAGACGGGAAACAAGCAACTTCTAGTGCCCATTAAGTCACAACACTTGGGCGGCCAATTGGGAATCTTACCTAGGCCCCTACCTTTCCTCCGGTGCAGGCACCTATTTCCTGGAGACTACGGCCTTGTTTGAAAACACAGGAAAGAGCCTCGAACACCCTCTGCCGTTGATTGGGCTCCTGGGAAGTACACCCGCCTAATGATCTAGGGCCCAAAGAAAATTTCAATTTCAATAAGGAAGTTGCTCGCAGTACTTGAGCAGTGGAAACCGTCACAATTACCTTGGACCTGCACTTTGCCATAAATAACACTGGCCGGCATAGGCGCCTTCCTCTACTTCTTTTCCGCGTGACACGACTTCACGTCCCCCCTTCATACTCCTCAAAGCCACCTACCTATTTACATCTTTTGGAAGTTTCAAAATCTGTCCAACCCGAACCTTTCTCTCATCTCAACCTTTGGAAGCACAATTCTTGGACGTGCACACCACGTTATAACCTGCATTCTCGAGTTTTGGTAATTAGTTCTGCCAAGTCACTCGCAACCAGAAACTAAGGAGTAAGTCTATCCATCCCATTCATGCTGTTTCTTGTCCCAGAGTCTGCTTTATCTTCCATACAGTCCTTTCTTTCCGTGTTTTGTACTTTTCCTTTGTTCTGTCGATCACACACCATCAGATCATTTCATAGCTGCGGCTACTCCGGCAGCCAGCTACGAAGGACTCGGGTTTTGCTTCCTGCGCAAGCCCCAATCGTTGGACCTGCAAAGGCTATCGGCCGACACGCTCCTTCCCTTGCCCCCCTACCGTGGGTTTTTTCTACCGGTGGCAGGCGCACGTTGCTGGTTTCGGAACAGGGAATTAGAGGGTCTTTAAATCTTTCTCCCCTCCTCCTCCTCCTCCTCCTCCTCCTAAACCACAAACTTCTTGGACTGTTATGGGCTCTGCTTCTGATCTTTACAGCATCAACACCCATCTCCCATTCAAATCACCACAGTCTCTTTCTTCTGCATCTTGCTCATAGCTGGATTCATCCTCTTACCCCCCACACTCACTTGTATTCGACACTTTGGGACTAACAGCCATTGAGACAAGGTTTCTTGCGCCCCGAAAACATCTCTGTGATTCTGCTCCTACGAGCCAGCATCAGTTTTGGAGGTGAGTCCGCACACGGTTAGGTTCACTGGTTCCCGGTGTCCGGCACCGTTGCCAGAATTTTCTTTTTACTCGGGAGCTCTCAAGCTCTGGGTCCCTTCTTCCTCTCCCAACGCTGCCCTCTTCTTGACATTTCCCTTCCCAACAATAGCTTTTTGGTTGCAGACCATTTGCCAATTTCCTTTCGTGGCCACAGAGTATAGGGGACAGTTTTCTGACTGGGCTCTCTCAGAGAACCCCTCATTTGGCAAGAAATCGTCAACTTGTAAAGGTGCGTACTGTCTGCATTGAAAACAACCACCTACCTGACCTGGCCTGACGTGGAGCCATTCCCGAGCATACCGTGGCACAACCAGAGATCAAGGCTGATGATCTTTACTTCTTTCCAGACTGTACGATAATCGAAAATGTCCCATTATCGCCAGAATCCCACTGAGGCCGGCAACCACCGACATGCGTCGTACCCGGCCTACATGGGCGCTCATCTCGGAGCCCAACCCGACGTGCCGGGTAGCCACGGCCAGCATGTTGGTCATCATACCGACACCATGGGCGCTGTGATGAACCAGTTCAGCACCCTAGCGCTCCCTGCTGGTCCTGGTATGCCGGCGGCTTCGTCGATGTCACAGATCCAGGCCCACCATGCCTACTGTGCTCCCCAGGAGCAGGCTGTTGCCTATCAGAGCTACCCTGTTCCTATGCATGTGGGAATGGGCCATGAGGCTGCGTATGGTTTTGGTGTCTCTGGTCAATTCCCAGTACAGAGTGGGTTTGCGCCGCTTCCCGTCCCGTACCATGCCATGCACTACACTCCTGGCCGTGTCGCATCTTACAACGACCGCAGCGGTGACGTTCCCGGCTTGGAGAATCGCCGTGGGTCGTACTCAACCACCGAGTCAACACCCGCCACTCCCTTTTTCGGCAGTGCATCAGAACGTGGCACGTCTTCAAAAGTGGCGGTGTTCCGGTCCAGCTACACCACCCCGTCCCCAGAGCAGGTCGTCGCTCCCAAGGCACCGCAGCCAATTGACGAGGAGACCTTGGAATTGCTTAAAGCTAACCCCGCCATCCCGGAGGCAGTGCCGGCCGTGTTCACGCCGCCGAGCCACACCAAGTCGGTCGAGCAGTGTCTAGAGAATAGAATTCATGGAAACCGAAACGTCTACATTCGGGGGTTGCATCCGACCACGGACGATGACTTGCTCCATCGCTACGCTTCTCGCTTTGGTAAAGTTGAGCAAAGCAAGGCAATCATTGACACCTCGACTGGCGCTTGCAAGGGGTAAATCCTCTCTGCCTACGTTGTCTTTTACTTTTGCTGACGTTTCTCAGTTTTGGCTTTGCCAAGTTTGCCGATGTTCGCGATTCCGAGAAGTGCATTCGTGGCTTTTATCACCTGGGCTACGAGGTTGGCTTTGCCAGGGTAATTAAGCCTTCGTTCGCACCTCTATACTTGCTGCCATCGCTAACTCCCGTTTAGGAGAGCTTCAATGCCAGACTCAAGGCTGAGGGTGACGAGTCGTCGACCAACCTGTACTTATCAAACCTCCCTAAGCGGTTGAATGAATCGGTGAGATCTCCTACCCAAGTTATTGACCCAAACCACATTTCAGATCTAACAGCCTTCAGGAGCTCAACTCCATCTTCACCGGTTACCATGTTGTTTCCAGCAAGATCCTTCGTGATAGCATGGGCAACAGTCGCGGCGTTGGTTTTGCTCGGTTAGTCTAGATCTATCTCATCCCCTGCGCGCCGTTCGCTGACTTGTTGGGTCAGGTTTGAGACCCGTGACGAGTGCGAGGATGTCATTAAGAAGTACCACGGTGCTTCCATCGGCGACGAGGGCATGCTTATGCAAGTCCGGTACGCCGATACTCCGGCGCAGAAGGAACTGAAACGTATCACTGCTGAGCGGCGCCAGTTCCGCACCAATGAGTACAACATTGGTGCATACGGCACCGCCGATGTTGGCATTCACCCCAGCATCTACAGCCCGGCCCCCTGGAATCGCCGCGCCGCCGTGGGCCCCGACGGGTAGATTTCCCTCAACGTATATGGATGAGAGGTGGGAACTAACAGCCGTTCAGGATTTTTGCACCCCGTGTGCCGTCCATCCGTACTAGCATCATTGGCAGTAGCGCGAGCATGGGCTCGATGGTGGGCCAGGCTCTTGCGCAGACTCCCAAGTATGTTCGCCGCCCTTGTTCCGATCTGAGCATTCATCCTGATATTCGTTGTAGGCAGAGTCTATCGGTCCGTGGCACGTCGTCGTCCGACGACGGCTTGGGCGACAGTGCGACTGTTGTCGACTCTCCGACCGTTAAGAGGGGCAGCACTCAGTCTTCTCCCACCGCAAAGACTGAGAAGGCCTAGATGGCCGTCGATGCTTCACGCTACCATCCTATCGACGGGTAATGAGAGCATTCACGTGTAGGACTAAGGTAGTTTGTCGGACCAGGGACTTTCCTTATTTCAGAGGGATGTCGCACGATATCGAATACGTCACTATCGTCATTTGTTTTTCTTTGCTATGACCACAGAAATTCCTGAGATGGGCACGAGTCAGACCCGGGGCAAAGTGGTGCCAACTCACATAATGAATTCTCTACTATGTTGGACTGAAGCAGTGCAATCTTATAGACGGACGCTTGGCCTGTATTAGTGGAGGAAGTGGGATGGGCAGCCACCAAAAATACTGTTTGTACCTTGTTTGCAGTTTGTTCCTGTGGGGTTTAGACTGTGATCATGTAGCTGATCGTGGAATTATTGATCAAATAAAAAAAAGTTCGACAGCTAACAGATGGTTTCTGGGTGTGTCCGCTTGGAATGTTAGTGACAACATGATGGCCAAATGGAACCCCGAGATAGTTGCCTTGTGGAGAGGACGCTGAAGTTAAATACTTCGGTGGGTTACCATTACAACGCGAGTTTTATTCATGTCCCATCATTTATTGTTAATTTATTTAACCCTGCTGAATTCTCCAGGACTCCATCACCAATCACTTGGGGCCCCTCGTCGTCGTCCTCGTCGCCATCATTCTCATCTTCCTCCTCCAGATCTTCCTCTTCCTCCTCTTCTTCAGATTCATCCCCTGACTCCCCGCGCTTTTCAGATGAGGCCTCTTGTTCCCGCAAAGCGACCTCCAGGTCTTTCGCCATCTTCTTCGTGAACCCAGAGGCTTCGACGACAGCATCAAGCCTTCTCACTCCATCGCGGCCGACGGTCTTCTTAGCATCTCTAAAGAACGGGCCTGGGGTCGTGCTGGTGAAGTGAAAGCGGCGGGAGAAGAAGCGTTTGATACATTCGACATCACGGTCAAAGTACATCTCCGCGTTTTGGTGGTCCATGGAAACCATTTGGGGGAAATCGATTAGGATCGGTGTAAGGGTTATGGGGTTTTCGTCGTCGTCGGTCTTGTCCTCGCGGATAAGGATGTTAAATTCGTTAAAATCGCCGTGGATGAGCCCGTGCTTGGCTAGACGGAGGATGAGAGCGATAAGCTCGGCGTAGAGGGAGGCTGGGTCTGGCACTGAGGAGATTTGACGCATCGGCGGGGCGTCGATCAACGTCATGACGATGGTGTGGCGCGACTGGGCGATAGGTTCGGGGACGGGGAAACCTTCCTCGCGCAGGGCCTGCATGAAGGCGTATTCTTTGATGGCGGCTAGCCTGGACAGATACATCCACGAGGCGGACTGGCGGTTACGCAGGTAGTCGCGGTTGGTCTTTACGGTGCGGAAGGAAATGCGGCCGAGGCGGTGGATCTTGAGGACCTTTTGGGTCCCGGTGTCGTCGGCGACGATCATGATATCGCTCTCCTTGCCGACGCCGATGCGGCTGCCGACACTGTAGACGTGTTTGCGAGAGGCGTGAGTGTGTAGGGCTAGGTAGTCGAGCCCGCCGTAGGAGAGCCGGTAGCCGTCGTATTTGGCTTCTTTCATGCGCGCGATCAGGCCGACCTTGGCGAGGGCCGAGATGGATTTGTGCACGCCGCTGGCGCCGCCCTTGAGGCGGGCAATCTTCTCGATTAATGGGGTTGGGACTATTTCGTGGTTCTTACTACCCATTTCTACCTAGACGGGGCGTATTAGTTGGTGGGCCGGTATTCTCGACATGCCGAGGGTCATCCGCTGCAAAACTGGAGATGGGTTGGAGAACGTACGGCTGTCAGGACTCGCCAGTCCTCCGCCGTCAGATGGCGCATGGCTCTCGTATCTAACTTCATGGTCGTCGCTCTAACTGGGTAGTCAGCGCTTTGTCACAGCGTCTGATATGTGTGAGGTTTTGGAGTTTTCTGGTTTCGGCGGGCCAGGGATGGGACACTGCGAAGTACGCATGTATTGTACCCCTCCAAGACCCGATGTCCACCAAAAATTCCCAGAGATCTGCTGATAAGATAGCGGCACACCGACAAGGTTCTCGAAACTGTGTGGGTCGGCCGCGGCTGGTCCGGATTTTGTATGCGCCGAAGCCGCCAGTTGGGTGGCCCCAGCTCCCCAGCTCCCCCACCTAGTAGGGGTCCGTCGAGCTCAGTGGGGCTGACCGCTGGTTGGGCGCCTCGTCTCAGGCGGCAAGCAGCATCGCGTAACCAAAGCTGCCTGCCTTGCCTGGCCGCAATTCAAAGCTTCCATTCCGTTCCTGACAAACCCACCACGCTGCACGCTGCACTGATCAACCACCAACGCACTACGTATCGACACATCTGCACCTCTACCCACTTCTGCCCAGCACTGTTTCCACCACCAAACACCACATTTTGGGCATTTTCACACGCCAATTTCCGGTGCGAACCGACCCCGCCGTTTTCGCAGCCCTTCTCCCCCTCCTAAGCCCATTCGCCGCACGCCCGACCTCGCTTTTCGGGCCCGTCCCCCGCCATCCGCCATCCACGATTCCCACCCCCCGAGGCCTCGAAACCCCATAAGCATGGCGCAAGATAGCGAGCTTTCTAAGTCGGCCGACAAGGGCAAGGGGAAGGCCGTTGACGATGAGACACCAAAGGACAAGGCTGGCCAGCCAGCGGCGAACGGCAAGAAAGAAGATGATAAGGACGAGCGTTGGTTTCTCCCTGCCCTCCCACAGCACCTCTCTTGGGGGTGCTGTAGCATGCTCCATCGGCACTGACAGCAGATAGCATCCGAAGAGTTGAGCGAAGAGGATCAGACGCTCAAGAATGAGCTTGACATGCTCGTCGAGCGGTTGACGGTGCGTTGGGCCAGTCGTTCCCAGCTTTCCGTTTTTGCTCCCTGCTCACGTTTGCTCACTCCTACCCCAATTTAGGAATCCAATGCGTCACTCTACAAGCCAGCCCTCGAGGCGATGAAGAACTTTATCAAGACATCCACATCCTCGATGACAGCGGTCCCTAAACCGCTCAAGTTTCTACGGCCACACTATGAGACGATGACGAAGCTCTACGACGAATGGCCTGCGGGTGACGACAAGAATTCTTTGGCCGACGTGCTGTCGGTCATCGGCATGACCTACTCCGACGAGGAACGCCAGGACACCCTGAAGTATCGTTTGCTTGCGCCCACACAAGATATCGGCTCGTGGGGCCATGAATACGTTCGCCACCTCGCCCTTGAGATTGGCGAGGTTTACGGCAAGCGCATTGCCGCCGACGAATCGACCACAGACCTAGTTGACTTGGCCCTTACCCTCGTGCCTCTTTTCCTTCAAAGCAACCAGGAGGCGGACGCCGTGGACCTGATGAGCGAGCTGGAGATCATCGACGAGCTTCCCAAGTTCGTCGACGAGAACACGTACGGGCGGGTTTGCCTGTACATGGTCTCGATGGTCAACCTGCTCACGTACCCGGATAACGAGCAATTTTTGCGGGTGGCACACGGTATCTACAAGACATACAAGCAGTACACGCAGGCCATGGTGCTGGCTATTAGGCTCAACGACATTGAGCTGATCGAGACTGACTTTGACGACGCCCCGAATGCAGCCTTGAAGAAGCAGCTTGCCTTCCTGGTCGCCCGCCAAAGGATATGCCTGGAAACCGACCGCGAGACCCCGGAAGACGAAGAGATTGTGGATTGCATTGGCAACGTCAAGCTGCCGGAGCACTTCAAGTCTCTTGGCAAGGAGCTCAACATCCTGGAACCCAAGACTACTGAAGATATCTACAAAAGCCATTTGGAGAGTAGCCGTGTGGCCGGCCTAACCAACTTTGACTCGGCCCGCAACAACCTCGCGGCCGCGTTTGTGAATGCGTTTGTGAATGCGGGCTTCGGGAATGACAAGATGATGCTGGTGGACAAGGAGAAGGACAAGGACAGTTGGGTGTGGAAGACCAAGGAGGAGGGCATGATGTCGACGGTTGCATCGCTAGGGACGCTACTGATGTGGGATATTGAGAATGGATTGGACCAGGTTGATAAGTACACCTACCTTGAAGAAGAGCAGATCCAGGCCGGTGCCTACCTCGCCATCGGCATCATGAACTCGGGCGTCCGCCTGGATTCGGAACCTGCCATGGCCCTGCTCGCCGATCACGACAAGCTCAACCACAAGAACCCCCTGATCCGAGTCGCCGCCATCATGGGTCTCGGGCTGTCGTATGCCGGCTCAAACAAGGATGAGCTTCTCGCCTATCTCATTCCCATCATCTCCGATACCAGCCAAGAGATGCGGGTGTCGGCCATGGCAGCACTCGCTTGCGGCCTCGTTTTCGTCGGGTCATCACACGCCGAGGCTGGCGAGGCCATTATCATGACGCTGATGGATGACGAGCGTAAGAGCCAGCTCACGGATAAATGGACTCGCTTCCTTGCGCTCGGCTTGGGGCTTCTCTACTTTGGCCGCCAAGAGGAAGTTGATGTCGTCCTAGAGACTCTGAAGGTAGTAGAGCACCCCATGGCGAAGCCGACATCTGTGCTGGCCTCGATCTGCGCGTGGGCTGGTACTGGCGCCGTCCTTAAGATCCAGGAGCTGCTCCACCTCTGCAACGAGCACATGGAAGAGTCGGACGAGAAGAAGGGCGATGAGCTGCTCCAGGCGTATGCCGTGCTCGGTATCGGGCTTATTTCCATGGGCGAAGATGTGGGCCAAGACATGGTTCTCCGCCACTTCGGCCATCTCATGCACTACGGCGAGGCGAACATCCGCAAGGCCGTACCTCTAGCTATGAGTCTTATCAGCCCCAGCAACCCGCAAATGAAGATTTACGACACGCTTTCGCGGTACAGCCACGACAATGACAACGACGTCGCCATTAACGCCATTTTCGCCATGGGTCTCTTGGGTGCGGGCACCAACAACGCAAGGTTAGCGCAACTGCTCCGCCAGCTTGCCAGCTACTACCACCGCGACCAAGAATCGCTCTTTATGGTGCGCATCGCCCAAGGCCTCCTGCACATGGGCAAGGGCACGCTGTCCATCAACCCGTTCCATACGGACCGCCAAATCCTGTCCCGCGTCTCAGCGGCCGGCCTGCTTACGGTCCTTGTGGCGATGATCGACTCGAAGCAGTTCATCACCAGCAACTCGCATTACCTCCTGTACTTCCTTGTTACAGCCATGCACCCACGCTTCCTGGTCACGCTTGATGAGAATCTCAAGCCACTGACGGTCAACGTTCGTGTTGGCCAGGCAGTGGATGTCGTCGGCCAGGCGGGTCGTCCCAAGACCATCACGGGATGGCAAACCCAGAGCACACCGGTGCTGCTAGCGTACGGTGAGCGTGCGGAGCTTGAGGACGAGGAGTACATTAGCTTGAACAGCACCCTCGAGGGTTTGGTGATTCTGCGCAAGGTATGTTGAACATCATTTACCGCCGGCATTGTGTGAGCAGACTGATAGCTGACTTGGATCCTACTAGAACCCCGAATGGGAGGATGGAAAATAAATGGGACCCAGGTATTCGGTTTGAATGGGATGGGGCTTGTGGCAGACAGGCCAATTGGCCGAATAAAATGACGGCGCTCGGCAAACACGAAGGGGTGATGATGTATGTGTATAATACAGCAAATGGATCGTGTCTGCCTGCAACAGCACTTCTAGCCGCTGTTGGCCCAGTCGCTTCTATTGGCGTGATCTGTGCCATCTGCAAATGTCTGCTTGCATAACTCGGATCGTCACGGACCTCGTCATGGACTTGCTGTGGCCGGTGGTTGGTAGTGATACTGGACTCCCTTGCAATTTCTCCTTATCATTGACATACAAGGAATATTCATCCGAGCATTTGTTTTACTGAGAGGTGGACTAGATGTGTGTTTGGCCACAAACCGTTAAATTATCCCCCAAGCTGCACCTGACTCGAATGATGAGTTTCCCACTAATCGCTCTGCTGTCACTACGAGTCATCGTTTTTATGCACAAACCACCATATTATATCTGCGTTTTTGCCACGAATTACTATCACATTTCGAAAGTTCCCAAAAAAATATCCGAATTCATCCACGGACTAAGCCCACATCTACTCCCTCACATCCCCCCCCAATCAACCTAACCACAGGCACAGGGGACTGGCTCTCTTCAACACGCATGCATTCTCCTCAACCCAACTCAACAACTTAACAGCTTAACTCACTACCCCCAACAACCAATAACCAGCAGCTATATAACATAACACCCAAAACTCCACGCCCAACTACGTAGATAATAAGTACCTAGGCAAAGTGCTAAGTACCCATCAGAAATGAACTAACTAGCAGCAAGCTAGGGGGGGAGGGGGGAGGGTTCGACAGAGGAGGTAGGTATGGTTGTGTGCGTGTGTAAACCAAACCAGACCAGACTTGTGCCGGGTATCCATCCATCCATCCCGCTTTGGTACCTACCCTGTTTTTAGGGGGGTGATGATCCAATCGAGGGAAGTATATACCCAACGGCTAACACCAATAGCCAACGGCCAACATCCAACACCTAACATCCAGCATCCAACATCCATCCATCCGGCGGACACTCCTTTCTCTCCCAGAGAGTCACCCTATATTACCAATCCCCTATAACAACCCCAACCCCCAACCACAATCCAACCCCCCTTTCCCCAAATCCCAAGTTCCCCCCTCAACTCTTCTTAATCCCAAAAATATTCCTCTTCTTCTTCTCCTTCTTCTTTCCCCCATCCGACCCGCTCGTCCCCGGCCTAAGATCTCCCCCACCACCACCGCCCAATCCACTTCCCAACGACGAAGCCGAAGCAGACGGTGTCCCACCAGCACCACCCCCACCACCCCCACTTCCTAGAGTCATACCCCCCATCGCCTTGGTCGGTGGCGCCAGGGAGGATGGTACCGACTGCGGTGGAGGAGCAGGCCTCTCAAACAAATGGGCTGGCGCCTTCGGCGGTGGGCGATCGAGCGGGAGGTTGAGACGGCGGCGGTCGACACGCAGTGCGCGGAGGTCAGCGAGGAACTTGGACGGGGTGAGCATGTGGGTGGTAGCGAGGAAGATGTCGCGGTTTTGTTTTTCGCCGACTTCGTAGCAGGCGCGGGATTCGGAGAAAGTAGCGCCGCCCGCGACGAAGACGATAATGCGCTGGCGGTTTTCGGCTTGCCGTCTATTGGCGGAGGCCCAGCGTGGTGCTGCGGCGCGGAGGGAACCGCCGCCTGGGCCGGCGGCGCCGGGACCGGTGGCGTAGGGGTCGAGACCGGCGCCGTTGGGGTCGTCTTGGGGAGGGTTGACGGAGGGGAAGAGGGTTGGGTCGAGGTCGCCGGCGCAGAGGTGTTCGAGCATGGATTTGATGGCTGGGTCGAAGCGGGAGAGGGCGTAATCGTCGTCGGGGATGGCTGTTTTGAGGTTGGGGGCTGGGAATAAGGGGGGTGCGGGTGGGCGGGTTTCTTTGAGTTCTTTTAGAGGACGGGCGCCAAGGAGGCTGAGGTTTTCGATGACGGTTTGGTCTTGGCTATCGCGGGACTGCTGGAGGGACGCGTGCCAGAGGAGGCGGCTGATGTCCTTGTCGATGAGGCCATCGCGGTAGAGCACGTATAGGGCGATGAGGCGGAGCCTGTCTGCAGGTGCGACACTTGGGTTGTCGAGCAAGCGGACGGCCTCGTCCAGGATGTTCTTAGCCTTTTTGTACTCCTCATCGAGACCGGTGGCTAGGGTCTGCTCGACGGCAGCCACGTCGGCCAGCTTGAACTGCTGGAAGATGTTCATGGCATTCTGCGCCATGGTGAGATGGAGGGTGTAGGCTTGTTTCAGCTCCTTGAACTGCGGCAAACCCGCCAGCATGTCGCGGATGTCGGTTAGTGTCGCCGCCTTGGAGTCCTTGTTTATAAAGTTAGGGTTGTCTGCCATGAACTTTTTGAAATCGCTCATGAGCTTGTCAATGGTATCTTTCATGTGGCCGTGCCGGTTGCTGACCCAGACGGTGTCCTTGTCGCTCAGGTCCATTTCCTTCTCCTCTGGCGTTTCACCTTTGTCATTAAAAAACGTCACTTTCCCGTTCTCCTGCTCGCGGATAGGGAGCAAGTCGTGGATCATGGCCTGGTACGTGAACTCGTGTAAAAGTGGCGCCATCAGGTCCATGGATCTGTCCGTGATGAGGAGAACTGACTGGGGCCGTTGCGACGGGGGAGGAAATTGGCGATTGAACTGCTGGTAGGCGTCGAGTTCCTGCTGAACAAACCGGGCTAGGTGCATGCACAAGACCCTCGCCTCGTGAGTGGCGTGTTCCGGCGGCTGGTAGTACCGGATCTTGGGGACTTCTTGCAAGGTGATGCAGAGCGAGGCGATCTGGAAGTGGGAGTGGGTCAGCTAACAGAAGCCCCTGACCATGGCAGCAGCCCACAGCACGGCATGATCATGGTTACCTTTGACGCTAATATACGCAGATGCCGTGCTACTAAGTCGTTACACGTGGGATTGTACAAGACGAGGAAACTAGACGGGTCGAGAAAGGTGACAACACGCGCCTCGCGGGGATGGAAGTCGACGAGCAAAAGATCCGGGGGCCCTGTTTTATACGAAACTTGTAAGATGGCCGCATTTGTATGTTTTGGTGTTGCAAGAGATCCCGCATACCTCCCATCTGCCTTCGAAAGCCATCCAAGCGACGCTCTTGCTGACCAGGCAAAGCACCACTCCAGATAATAAACCCCCTCCTGTAGCGCCTACGCTCGAAATCGGCGAGCAGACAATCGACAATGTGCGGTAACGGCGAGAGGAAGTAGATGGCGTCCATTTCCGGGTTCATCTCCCTGCGCTCCTCGATGCGCTCGATATCTAGGCTCGGTTCAGCGACTACCCCCTCTACCAAGAGATATAGGGGTCAAGAACTGCGGGGGGCGTACTGGCGATATTGTGGTTGAGGATGTCATCTTCGTTGATGGAGCTGTCGATTATCCTCTTGGTGCCTTCGTCGATAACCAGTACCTTCCACTAACGGATGCGCAAACCGAGTGTTAGAGCCGAGGGTGTCTCGAGAAGCGTGGGGTGGTTGTTACGATATCAAGGGGGTATGTATTCGTGCTAGGGTCGAGATCGGACTGGGATCAAGCTGGGAATGGGCTCACGTCATTCTGGGCGGTTTGTTTGATGGCGTCGATGATGGCTAGGGCACTCTATTAGCTCAAAAAGCTCAAAAAGAAGCTGGAACTCGGACAGAAGAACGAAGCGGCGTACCCTTGCCGTGCTCCTTGATGATGGAGGGGCCGTCCATGGCGGCTGCGGTGAGGCCAGAGCCCAGCTCAATGCCCGGACGGCTTGCGTTCTCGGGGGCCTCGAAGACGGGAACTAGGAGGATACGGCGGTATCTCGGGAGCGCAAGGGTCGGCGGGGTGGTGAAAGCTTCGAGCTCGTGGTGATGTGCTGTTCGTGCAGTCGTCGTCTCGACTTTCGAAACAAGGGGGTTCGGGGGCTTGTTGGCCGCCTGCGGGCCTGTCGCAGCAGCAACAACTCATGGTGGGGTGCAGCATCCATGGCTGCCAAGCTTCCCCAGAAGGAGAAAGATAACTGCATATAACCCTAACCCTAGTTATCATGGACACAGGAGATGCGCAGGTGTTCGATCTTCTTGGTGCTGCACTTGGCTCTTTCCACTTGCTAGTCTCAAAACTCCCATTATCACATCCAGCAACTCGTCTAGACACAATTCCAACCATATCACCGCCAAGTGTGTCGCACCGAGTCGGACCCAAACGCCGTGTGAGCTGCAGCAATCAGCAAGCATTTCGATTATTCGACGCGAGATGCCCAAGCCGGTCGATGCGAGAATGCAAGGGTGCTGAGCTCCCTCGCTATGGCCAAAAAAAAGCGGCACATCAAGTCCCTGGATAACTTACTTTGCTAGAAAAGTGAAAAAAAAGACCAAAAAGAATAAACCAAAAAAAGGGAAAGAAGAGAAAATGGAATAAATCCAAAAAGTGAAAAAAGACAAACAAGAGTATATCAATCAAAATTTACCAAGATTTGATCGAATGTTAATGGATTAGACTTGAGCTATCTGTTTTAGTGTGTCGCTTTTTTTGGCCACAGCGAGCCTCGTCACCTTACGTAGCTTGTCCGCGGTGACCCGACTCGAGGTGATGGGTGTCCCTTCGCTTGCCCACCGTGCATGAACCCCCCACTGGGTGCTGCCAGATGCAGACTGCAGAGCGTGTCACCCCTGCTTGTCCGTCACATCGCCAACTAACCAGGATTTCTCTTCGTCTTCTCCTTTCTTTCTTTTTCGTCTCCAATCAGTTGGGCCTGTAGGCCGCGTGGCATGTCTCCGAAGCCGTTGAACACGCGACGCTAAAACCACAGGGGCAAGTAAGACGTTGAAGGGACCCAAACAAGACACGCGGAGAACAACGTTGATTGATGTGAGTGCAGACTGACTACCTAGGTCGACGGCCATCGACTCGAAAGCTGCGAGATGCAGCCTGGTCGTTCCAACAAAGCCTTGTGTAGGTGGGGGGCAAGCCTCTTTTCTTTTTCCTTTCTCGTTTGGGGATTAGCCTTGAGCGAACAAGCAGAACCAACAACCCTTTCTTGAGCCTTCAGGACACACGGGCCTTGTCTTGGCCCCGGATGTCCCGAAGCTACCCTTCCTCGGCTCTCCCGAGTTCGGGTTCTTGGCCCAGGCCCACGGTCTGGCGAGCAAGTGTTGGTACCTCCGGATATGGTACGGAGTAATATCATGATAGCCCACCAGGGGCTCTCGCGACACGTTTCGGTGGTCTTGAGTTCCATTCCACCAGACCGGCGTGACATGCCGTCTTGCTAGCTGCAGCCAGAACCCGGCCCGCGGTCGACTCCCGGACGGGCCAACCATCCAATAATCCAATTGCAGAGAATGGCGAGAACATGGGCGTCGACATGGGGGGCCCAGTATCGTTTCTTCGGGAACCGGGCCCACACCGCGCCCGCTGCTTGTGCCGGCGCAACGGCCGATTGGTGACAGGGTCAATGGTGCCGGGGACCTTTGGAAAGAAAATGCTCCTGCGCGCGCGCGCGGGATGCGTGACTGACTGAGCAATCCGGGGGATGGAAGCACAACATTCAGCTTACCATTTTCTTTCGTTGGTCCCAGCAGCTGCAACCTTCAGTTTCTGCAATGTAACTGTAAAGAATCGAATAACTAGTCGCGACTTATCCTCACCTTTCTCCCGTTCCCACTCCCAGGCTCCTCGTCTCTCATCATCTCCTTTTCACCCAGATGGTCTAGTCATACGAAGTACTGAGTGCTCCTCCGCCATGTCTTCTTCCCCTAACACGGCCCCTTCAGGGGTCGAGCGACAAGACCCCCCCAGAGACCTCGAGAGCCAAAGCCCAGACAACGACAACCTCAAGAAAGAAATCCTCGAGGAACAGCAGCACGGCGATGATACTTCGCCAACAACTGAACGCCGCTCAGCCGGCAGCCGCTTCCTGTCGCTGCTGACCGTCCGGCCGGGTGAGGTCTACAAGGCCGACGCCGACCATAATCCGAAATGGTACCAGAAGCTGCTCGACGCGGGTATCGAAGAGAACGGCATCAAGCCGGTGCCGCTGGAGCAGCGGACCGTGACGCAGTATAGCAACCTGTTTACGGTTTTCTTCACGGGGCTTTTGTGTCTGCTTCCGTACGTTCCTCCTCTTAACAGAACAACATCCCAGCCTAGATGCAATGATAGGGCTATCGCTCGCGCGACACTGGACTGACCTCAGATCTCAGCATCCCAACCGGCATGCTGGCTACGCTGGCTTTCGGTCTTAGTCTCCGAGACGCCTCACTCATCATCCTTTTTTTCGGTCTGCTCACATCGCTCCCACCGGCCTTCATGGGCATCGGTGGCATGGAGACGGGCCTGCGACAACAGGTCCAAGCTCGGTATTCGTTTGGGTGCGTGTTTCTCTCTACCTGCCATATGAACCCGGTAACCTTTGAAACCCCGGGCTGAGAGCCCAACCAACCTCGAGACTTCATCTGATCTAACACATATCCACATAGCCGCTACCTCTCCATCATCCCCCTCCTCCTAAACGCAGCCACAGTGACCGGCTTCTCCCTCCTCGCGGCCGTCGTCGGCGGCCAGACCCTCGCCTCAGTCAACCCAGGCCACGTCAAGGTCGACGTGGGCATCGTCATCGTGTGCCTGATGTCCTTCGCCGTGTCGCTGATGGGTTTCAAGGCGCTGCACTGGTGGGAGCGCTGGACGTGGATCCCTAACTTGATCGCGATTCTGGTGGCTGTCGGGTGTGGTGGGAAATATATTTACTTGCAGAGTGAGGCGGAGCCTGCAACGGCGCCGCAGGTGTTGGCGTTTGGGGGGTTGATTGCGGGTTATTTTATTACGTTTGGTGGGACGGTGTCGGATTACTCGACTTATCATGATCCGCGTAAGGCATCGAGGTATGTTGGCTCTATCTGTCTCCCTGAGGGCTGTCTCAGCTAACCAAAAACAAAAACAGAGTCAAAGTCTTCCTCTACGTCTACGGCGGCCTCCTAGTCCCCTCCGTCCCCCTCCTGGTCCTGGGCGCGGCCCTCGGCGGTGCAGTCCCCAACGTCCCCGAATGGGCAGCAGGCTACGAAGCCACGGGCATCGGCGGCGTGATGCGCGAGATGCTCCGCCCCGCGGGCGGGTTTGGCCTGTTCATTCTCGTGCTCCTCTCCCTGAGCGTCATCGGCAACATTGCCATCTCCATGTACAGCATCGCGCTCAACCTGCAGATGGTGCTCCCGCCGTTTGCGAAGATCCACCGGTTTTTTTTTATTTTGGTCACCATGGCCATCATGATCCCCATGGCGATCCGCGCTGCGCAGGCGTGGGAGGAGAGTCTGACGAATTTCTTGGCTGTGATTGGGTACTGGGCTGGGTGTTTTGATGCGGTTTTGATCATGGAGCTGGTCGTGTTTCGGCGCATGGACTACTCGACGTATGACCATGCGATCTGGAATGTGGGTAGCAAGCTGCCGCTTGGTGTGGCGGCTATTGGGGCTTCGCTGGTCAGCATGGCGCTGGTGATTCCGGGGATGGAAGAGCCGTGGTATACGGGGCCGATCGCTGAGACCACGGGGGATATTGGGTTTGAGATGGCTTTTGTGGTCACGGCGCTGGCGTATCTGCCGTTCCGGTGGTTGGAGATTCGGTTGACAGGGCGGTAAAGCCTGTAAAGCCTATCTATAATGGGGGCCTAGTGATCAACGAATGGGCATAATATGCTGTTTTGTTTACCCCATCCATCACCTTCCTGACCTTGCCGATAAGTAAACCTCACCGCGCAATCCGTCCACACAACACCACGTCCTCCCCCAACGGACACCACCTAACATCCCTCAACCGCAACGCCTCTCCCCCCTTCAGCTTCGGCGGAGACACCACCACACCACCCTGCCCAAACCACGTCGGCGCAATCGTCACAATCACCGCGTCCACCAACCCCTCATCCTCTTCTTCATCCCCACCACCCGCCAACAACGAGTTAATCACCTCCCCACCCCCCTCAATCATCACACTCCTTATCCCTTCCCCGCCCAACATCCCTAATACATCCTTCCACCCGAACCGGTCCTGATCCTGATTCTGTCCCTGTTCCTGTCCCTGTCCCTCCTCACCCCGCGTCCCCAGCGTAGTACCCCGCGAAGCCAACGTACCCACCGTAGCCAGCCTAATAACCCGTCCCCCAACCTCCTCTAAAACCTCCCTCCTCCCCTCCTCCACCACCGTCCCAGGCGCAACAACCACCCACGGCCCATGCCCCCTCCCAGCAGCCGCTAACCGAATGACTTTGCTCTCCGCCGTGAATTCCCAACGACCCCGCGGGTCAAGGATAATAGGGCGGGGTTGGGACGTTAATGGAGGTTCACCCCCTCCTCCCACCCCTACTTCAGCAGCGGTAGATGGAGAGGAGGAGGTGGGGTGTACATAAACCCTAGAATTCAACCCCGGATCATCAGCCACCGCCGTGCCGGCTCCAATCAAGATAGCATCGTGGCGCGTGCGCAGGTAGTGGGTCATGGCTTTGCTTTGGGGGCCGGAGAGGGTGGTGCGGACGCCGGGGAGGGTGGCGATGGAGGCGTCGAGGGAGTGGGCGTAGGTTAGGGTTGTGAAGGGTTTATTGACTGGATTGGCATTTTGGGGATGAAGAGGGGGGAGGTACGGTTCGAGGAGGGCGGCTTGGGAGGCGGGGAAGATGAGTTGGTCTGGTGGTAGTGGTGGCATGTTTGTTGGTAGGTGAGGCGGTTTGTGGTTGGGTTGGGGGTGTGAATTTGGGTGAGAATGGTTGGAGTTGGTGGTGAATGTGGTTGGTGGGTGGTTGAGTTTTGGGGTTTGGAAATGAGGGCGGAAGCGGACACGAGTGGATGAGGTTGCTCAGGCGGAGATGTACGTACAGTAGAGGTACTGCAGGGGCTGTGGTCTGCTTTAGACCCTGCCAAGACGGGTTGTCGGCGGGAAGGAATTACAGTACGGAACATGCGGGGCCTGATCGGTACCTGATGGGAGACAAACACCAGTTTCTGGGATCGTGACGGCGAGAATGAACTGGCCAGGCCCCCCCCGAAGAACTAGAGTCTCACAATGGGTAAAAATACATGTGCTTATGTGGCATTTGGTTCTGAACAGTGTACGAACCGCCTCAAATTAGGTACCGTCCCTGTACCCTTAGCCAACGGTGAAGCAGAATGTGGAATCATTTCCATTTCCGGCTTTCATCGCACCATACGGAGTATCGCGAGAGAATCCAACTCCCGAGATCTAGCAGGAATTGGGTATCTAGTGCAGTTAACCTAGCTCACCCGTTTCTACCTATTTCGCCAAAATGTATGTTCTAGAAACCCGTTTAAGCCCATCCGATGAGAACGGTAACTTTCGACGTATCGTACCAAATTAATACACTACCCTCACTCGTCCAACCCGACCGCGAACGGCCAAACTGCCCGTTTTCAACGTCCCTGAAGGCCACATAATATTCCACATCCATTCTCCTCCTCCCGCCAACGCAGGGCTGTGGCGGAGTGCATGCCGTTCTTCGAATGGGGCTCCTCGCAACCTGTGAACCGCGCATGTGAGACAGGACCTGGTCGAAAGCGACACACGGGGGCCAGTGCCCGGAGTTTAAACCGCCGGGCGCGCCCCAAACCCTTGCCAAGAACGGATGCTTGGCGCGTGGCCGGCGGCTTTCTTTGGCTAAAATCCACTGCTTGATGTTCGATGCAGGAGAGAGCCGCTCGCTGCAGACCGCTGCCGCAGGTCGGTTGTTTGCCTTTGTTCCTTTTATTTTTCCAGGGTCCAGCCGTTCTCCTTTTCCCTCTCCCCTTAAGCTCTACACTACTCGAAGCCAACCTCCCTTCCATCGCCATTTGTTGCCGTCATCTTCTCCTCAAAGCCACTGCGCTCTCCCAGTAAAGTCAACCGAGGCTTACGTCAACGGTCGGAGCTAGTCGGCTTTTCGCTTCCCGCCACCACCTGCACATCATCCACGCGTTCCCGGCGCCCACTCAGCACCTCAACCGCCTTTTGACTTCCGACGACACATCCCATCCCTTCCCGAAAACCTACACAGCCACGATTGCCACGCAGTGCACCCGACTCATAAAATCCAATCAATCACCACCGCTGGCTGCAGGTGATTTATTTCGCTCTCGGATCCTTTCCCGCAACTTGCGAACTGCGACGTTCCCGTTTTCGCGACCGCTTCTTTCTACCAAGCTTTGCGACTCTCGAGTATAATTTCGAGAGACCTCGCCTGTCCCTCCAACTCCCACCAAACCCAACAAACAACCCCGCTAAAGAGCGAAGAACCCCAAAAACCACCACCAAAATGTCCTACAACAAACACGACGAGCCCCCCGCCTACCACAACCCCAACAACCCCTACAACAACTCCCCCAACCCTTACGGTTCTCCCGCCCCCGGAGGCTACTACCAACAACAACAACCCATGGGCTACGGACAGGGACAATACCCGCAAGGCGGTGGCTACCCACAACCACAGCCCGGCCCGGGAGGGTACTACCAGCAAGGTCCGTATGGGCCCCCGCATGGGTATGGACAGGGCGGACCGCAGATGTATGGGCCCCCGCAGCAGAGGCAGAAGTCGGGACCGGTAGGTTTTTTTTTTTTTTTCGCCCGCTTCTCCCTCAATTTCCCCTCCCAAAACCGAGGCGGTTGGGAATCCGGAAAGGTGGATATATGGTATGATATGATGTACTAACGTCGATACGTACAGGGTATGCTTGAGGCGTGTCTCGCCGGGTTGGCATGCTGCTGCTGTCTCGATCTGCTATGCTAAATAGCCCGATGGATGGGCTATCAAGTGGAGAGTAACAGAGGGAAAACACATACAACCCCCAAAAAACAGTCAACGAAATGAACGGGTCCGGGAGCTGGGATTCCGGAGGACGAGTCACACTCGGCGAAATCATCGCAGGATACCATCGCAAGAAACGGAGGGTTGGATAACGCAAATCAAGGACCATATCGGTCACTCCCCTGCGTAAATACGGCGCAGGCCGGGGGAGTAAAGCGGAAGTAAAGGGGGGCGTACAAGGAAGAATGATACGCAGAAGAGGCGCAGCGCAGCGCAGTATGGGAATGACACGACGGCATATGGGTTACGGCTACGGCTTGGAGCGGAGTCGGCGTTTGGAATGGGGATTTGCAGTTTATGAAATTTGATATCGTTTTTGATACGGTTGGATGATGCTTCTTACTTGCCATGACTTGTTCTGTCTGGCCGTTCTGAGTGTCTTCACTTTGTTTGTGGGTATGTACCTAGGCCTTGTAATGATTCAAATGTCTGTTTTTCTAGGATCTGTTGAGACTATTGGGTGCACCGTAGAACGGGAGGTTCCTTAGGAGGAGATCCAGACAAACGAGCAGCTCGGCAAAGCTAGCATAGGTAGGTATCAAAAACATCCAGTGTGAACTCCTCACAACCAACACCATGCATGCCAAGGGACCACGAACCCCCTACACATCCACCCTCTTATACAGCCCCCCAAACTTCTCCGCCGCCTCACGCATGCAATCCAACCCGTAAATCATCTTCTGTACATCCGGGCTCGCCCACTTGTCCGGCACCGACCCGGACCGGCCATTCTCCCGGAACTCGCGATCGCGCGCCTCCTTGGCGGCGCCCTCGCCCAGGTGCAGGATCCGGCCCGAGTGCGCGGCCAGGTCGACCAGCGCCGTACAGTGCGGCTTGCGCAGCGCTTCGTACACTTTGAGGGTTTTGGTCAGGGACTCCGGGCTGGACAGGTCGGGGACCCGGCTGACTACCTCGGCGAGCACCGCGCCGTCCTCGATTGCCATAGCTGCGCCCTGACTAAGGTGTGGTAGGGTCGGGTGGCAGGCGTCTCCGAGTAGGGCAACCGAGCCCAGCACCCACGTCGGTAGCGGTTTGTGCACGCGAAGCTTCCACTCGCATACTTCGCCGTCGGGTACTAGATCTAGCATGCGGTGGACAAGTGGGCAGAAATCGCCGTAGACCTGCAGCATGGCAGACTTGGAGCCGCGCGTGGTGTAGGTCGCGTTGGTGGCAGCCGCAAAGTTGGTGTCGGGTTGGGCGGTCGATAGGTTGTAGATCTGGTGGTTGCTGACCGCGTATGCGATGATGTGCCGGCGTTCTCCCACCCACCGCACCACCGTGTCACTGTCTAACAGCGCCAGCATCTCTGGGTCGTGCGCCATCTGCTCGCGCGTCAGCATGATGCGATACGCTGCCTGCCCTGTGTCTTCTTCCTCTGATGCCGTGCCCAGTTCGGCGAGCATCTGGGTGCGCGTCACCGACTTGACCCCGTCTGCGGCTAGCACGAGGTCGGCCTCGATCGTGAATGGTTCGCCGTGGCGTGGTTGGAGAGTAAGTGAGACGGGTGCGGCCCAAGAGTTGATTTTAACGAGCGCCGTCGAGAAGTGGAAGCGGATCGCGGCCTCTTTCTGACAGCCGTTGAAGAGGCCGTTGGCGAGCGACCACCGGTGGCCGGTACAGTGGGGGTAGCCGTACTTGGCCGCGATGTCGGGCATCTGCACATGTGAGAGCTCCGTATCGGTACTCCCTCCTATTAGATATCATCTAGATTAGACCCCAAAGTTCATGGAAACCAGAATCCATACAAGACAACGTACGCCGGATGCTCGTTCCCTGGACGTTGGTGGCTTCGGCATAGATCTCATCCCAGCAGCCAAGGCGGTCCAGCACACGAACCACATTGGGGGGCATCTGGATGCCGGCACCGACAAATCCAAGGTTAGATGCCGTCTCGTACACGTCGATGTGCTTGAAGCCCTTCTTGGCAAAGGCTAGTGCGGTTCCCAAGCCGCCCATCCCTGGATGTGTTAGTACAATAGATACTGTGAAACAGAAATATGGAACATGAGAGGGCATACCCGCGCCGATGATGGCGATGCGAAGATCGCGCACGTCCCCCATGACCGATAAAGCTGTTGTCTAAGTTTGTGTTTCTCAAATGTGAGTGATTTCTAGGTAAGTACGTTTTGGTTGAACTGAGGCCTATGAGGACGGTGAACGTAAAATGTAAGGCATAAGCATCAAGCGAACTCGGCGTGGAGGTACGTAACGATAAAGTTGGAGTGGTGAATTATGAGCATAGAGAGGTGAGCAGCGCGGGTAAAAGGGGTAGCCCCTTCTCACCACTCATATATACTGCGTATAAGTACATGTGCATCGGCCGCGATATCCCTGAATGCGGCCCTCGGCACCTGCTTTTGCGGGCGTATCCGCACCAACATCAGGCCATCGATTCTGCGTGTTCTAGCCTTCGATGTGGCAAGCAATGTCGGTGCTGAACGGCCCTTAACTGCAGAGGCCTACCCGGTCCCATGTTTCCATCGTATGCTCGCGCCGTTTTTCCCCCAGGCCGAAGAGCAAAGTGAAAAAAAGAATACCCCGAGATCGTCTGCGGGAGTTGGTTCGGGCGGAACGGGAACTGGTGGAGGGGCATTTGGAGCTGTGGGGGAGAATGCGGGGAAAGAATATAGCACCTATGGAATCATATTTGCCCTGGGGGAAAATGATTTGCCGATGGACCCGACGTCCATAATGCGTGCCACAACCGCCGATGTGGCTAGTCCAAGTTTCAAGTGGGTAAGTGCGAGTTGTCCCCTATTTAAGGAAGTTCCTTTTCAGAAGGGTTCTGAAAACGTGTGATTTGGCAATGTTCTGATAATGATTCGTTCCCCCAAGAGCAACATCGCTTCGGGTGTTGAAAAAGGGCCGCATCCACCTGACATGGGGGAATCCACACTTCATTCTTCACTGTGTACAGTGGTTTTTGGCGGCAACGGTCCAACTGCCCTTGAAATTACATACAGTTGGCATAGGTATTGTAACAGGTTCAATCTAAATTAGATGAGCCCTGATGTTGGTTTTCCACCCCATCGTATTGTATATCATGTTGTCGGTGACCTTATCCCTCACACTAGGTATCACAACGTCAAATTATACTTTTCATCCCCCTGTCCGTTTCGTGGGGAACTTCACGTGTATAATCGGTATTTATACCAAGATTTTAAGACAGCCGAACCTAGAAAACAGCCACCCTGACGTTGTCGGGAATCTGTTACGAGGTAAGGAATGTAAAACGTAATCGTAGCATCACTTGGCGTTTCTAGACAGCCACTGCTAAACGCTATCGTATTGTTCCTGTATCCGTCGAGGCCACACGGGCCTGCTGCAGCGAGGAAACATAGCGAGCTTGGCGAGGTACCTTTCGAGGCCACAGCTCAAACGCGGCGTCGCGATCATCCCCGGGTAGAAATATTCGACGAGGAGAGGGCATTCAATTCACCCCTTGCCGATAACGATAAACCAGCGGGAAAATTCCGGGCCCGGTTGAGTCAAGGCGATCTCAGGGTTCACGGCCCGGTGCGCAAACCGGGGTGCACAGCAAAAAAAGGGGATCAGGAGATCACGGGATCGCCGTGTCATCGTGGAACCCGCAGAATCAGATCGTGATGATGACAGGTTTGAGTCTGACAAACTCTGGTGCAATGAAGATTCAGAAAAAGAGCGGCGGGCCTCCTTATTTCTACTCCGTGGTACACATGTCTCTTCTTCGTGTTTTTTCAGCTATCTTCTTCGATATTCCGCCACCTCGGCCGCGGCCGCGTTTCTAACGTCAGACATGTCTGGCCCGGGGCCGGCAAACCGGCAGCTCGGGGCATGGGATGTTGAGGTGAAGGCGAGGGTCATCGCGGGCACGTGCCCGAAAAGAAATAATCCGCCGACAAGGGGAGAATGGAGATAAAAATAATATAACCAAAGATGTCCATACACGTACAAAGAGGCGCCCCAAAAGAAAAGGACAGCGGTAACGAGAACGTATAAATAACTTCACAGTCCTTGACAACGAGTCCTCGACCAAGCGCGCGTTTAGCGACATCGTTGTTGCTGGAATCATTGGAAACGGGCTACAGACCAGCAAAACCGCCCCTTGGAAACAAGGCGCTCGCAGCGACCAGTGAGCATGCACAGCTGGGAGCAGCTGCGGGGGGTGAGCCGCCGACGTCATGCCACTCACATGAGTCCCCAGCCAATCGATCCAATCAATCCAATGGACATCTTTCGCTTATCCAGAATGTTTCAGACGAACAGTCCCCACAATCGTCACTCTGTGCAGGGTCGAACAACAAGCAGCCAGCAGAAAGCGAAAGCCCAGGGCGGTTTCAGGCCCAGGCATCGAATGAGCGGCCCGCATTGGACGTCATCCATGTCATTTCCCACCCTGGGAGGCCCCTTGAACCGTTGTTCCATTTTTCTTGTGTTCTCCTTCCGGTTTCTTTGTGAATGATGAATTGCATCGTGGCAGCGGCTAAGCCGTGTTTCCTGATTTAACGTTGTTTTTTGCGGAACCCCATTCCCGAACAAAGCGATTGTGCTCGTGGAAGCGGGCCGGGCGTGGGCCGAACTAATCCTAATTCGACCCCTTCACCCCCCAGGTCTATGTCCTGGTCCTTTTCAAGGTCACAATTCTCGTGGCCCGGCGCCGGGACCGATTGGGATTTCTCGCTTTCTTGTTCTCGTTTCCTGGCCTCTCTCTCTCCCACCCTTCGTGTCCCCTCAACTTTCGGGATTCTCGCCCCAAACACCAAAAAACCCGACCACTGCCCACCACCCATCATCCACTACCTCGTACCCTCTCGACCTTTTGCGATTCGTGGGCTGGCCCGTATGGCCCTTTCCTGTGGTGGCCCCTATTGCACTCGCACACGCGAGTCCTAGATACCCAGAAATACACTTCAGCTACAAGTAACAAATAATTACAACACACAACTAATCGCATGCGACATCGACATCGGAGTCCGCCCCTATGAGCGCCTCAACATCGACCGCCGCCGCCGCGGCAGCGACGACTACGGGGCTGGACGATGGGCGTGGTTCTGCTCAAGGGTCCACGGGCATTAGCCTGGTCGCCTTCGTCACTGCCTTGGCGGCTTCGTTGGTCGTCTTTGGCATCCAGATGGGCTTCTTTTTACTGCTGAGGAATAAGGTGGTCCGGATATTGTGCGTTTGGTTCTTGGCCATACCCTCTTTACAGTATGTTCGCTAACACCCACACCCTCACAGCAAACCAAAGACATATCTCGTGCCGGAACGAGAGCGAACCGATATGCCACCCTCGAACCACCTGGCGCTCGCCTATAAACTCATGAGCTTCGAGGACCGCGAAATTATCAAGAAATGCGGGCTCGACGCCTACTTCTTTCTACGCTACCTCCAGACTTTACTCATCATCTTCATTCCCATCGCTATTGTCGTCATTCCGATCCTGGTACCGCTCAACTACATTGGTGGCAAGGGCCACGAAGTTGTTAATAACGCAACCGACAACTCCAAGAGCGAGGTGCCCACGGGGCTGGATACCCTGGCCTGGGGCAACGTTGCGCTGAACAAGCAACACCGCCGCTGGGGCCATCTCGCACTCGCCCTGGTCGTCATTCTCTGGGTCTGCGGCGTTTTCTTCAGCGAGCTGAAGGTGTACGTCAAGATCCGCCAGGACTATCTGACCAGCGCCGAGCACCGCCTGCGCGCCTCGGCCAACACCGTGCTCGTCAGCTCCATCCCGAACAAGTGGCTCAGCGAGGAGGCTCTGCGCGGCCTGTTCGATGTGTTTCCCGGCGGCATTAGAAATGTCTGGCTAACTCGGGACTTCACATCGCTACTCTCCAAGATCAACGAACGTAACGCCGTCCACAAGAAGCTCGAGGCCGCCGAGAGCACGCTGATCCGCAATGCCAAAAAGGCCCAGCTGAAGCAGGCCAAAGACGGCGGTATTATCCACAAGATCACGGCTGTTGTGACGGAGAACCGCGCCGACAGGGCCCAGCGCCACAAAGATGAGGATCGCGAAGCCCAGAAACGCGCTGAGGCGGCCGGCGGTTTGAGCGCCAACACGCCGCATCTTCCCCAGGGCGTCCACGACGCGATTGCTGAAGCAGAGGACGGAAGTGATAGTGATTCCTCGAGTTCTCGGGAGAATGGCACCCAGGAGAAGAAGCAGCGTAAGAACCCGCTTGCTACGATCGGGGAGGGATTCGGCAAGGGTGTTGGCAAAGGCGCTGCCCTTGCTAGCGGTGCTGGCCTCGGTATTGTCGGCGGCGCGCGAGCTGTTAGGAAAGGTGTCGACGGAAGTCTAAAAAACGGGCCCGCCGGGTTCGATTTCGCCCACGCCCAGAGCGGAAACGGAAACCGTCGGGGTCCTTCGCCGACCGGCGACGCAGACTACTCTAAGAAGAGCAGTCACGGTGATGCGGCAGATGAGGATGAGCCACCGAAGACGTCCTTTGCGTCAGAAGCTCCGCTCACCAACCACCCCCACCACCAACACGCCCATACTGGATCAACGGCGTCCCGGGATTCGAACGCCAAGAAGCACCACGATGAGCCCAAAATGTTCGGCAACACCGTCCGCCGTGCTACTAACATGGAGGAGATGATTATCACGGACAAGACGCGGTGGTACGAGTTCTGGAAGCCGCCCACGGGCAGCTACGCATCACCTATCCCCCAGGGCGCCGAGGAGGGCGAGTACCCGTGGAGAAAGAAGAAGACGATCTGGACCTTCGTGAAGGATGTGGTTCCGTTCCTGGCCGACAAACCTACTCCCATCAACTACCCGGCCGCGTACGAAGGCGACTACACCACCCAGACCGAGGAAGACGCCGAATGGCGCAAGTGGCTCAAGCCCGAGGAGCGCCCACGCCACCGCATCGCCAACTTCAAGTGGACGCCCGGTTGGCTGCCCGGGCTGCCGCTGATCAACAAGAAGGTCGACACCATCCACTGGTGTCGTGCCGAGCTCGCGCGGCTGAACCTGGAGATCGAGGAGGACCAACAACACCCGGAGCGCTACCCGATTATGAACTCGGCGTTCATCCAGTTCAACCACCAGGTGGCCGCACACATGGCTTGCCAGTCGGTTACGCACCACATCCCCAAGCAGATGGCCCCGCGCATGGTGGAGATCTCGCCCGACGACATCATCTGGGATAACATGGCCATCCCGTGGTGGAGCGAGTGGGCGCGCAGCCTCATCGTGTTCGCCCTGGTGGCTGGCATGGTCATCCTCTGGGCGTTCCCCGTCGCTTGGACAGCCTCGCTGTCCCAGATCGACGCCCTAGTTCGAAAGTACGAGTGGCTCAGATTCCTCGTGGATAATGAAATACTCAACAACGCGATCAAGGCCATCGCCGGTGTCTTGCCCGCTCTGGTGCTGTCGATTATCCTGGCGCTCGTGCCCGTGGTGCTCAACCTCCTCGCCAAGTTCCAGGGCTCCAAGACGGGCTCGCAGAAGACGGAGACGGTGCAGATCTACTACTTTGTCTTCCTATTCGTCCAGGTCTTCCTGGTCGTGTCGATCGCTTCGGGTACCCTCCAGACGCTAGCCAACATCTCGGTGGACTTTACATCCACCCCCAATGTTCTGGCCCAAAACCTCCCCAAGGCGGCCAACTACTTCTTCGCCTACATGATTCTACAGGCGCTCTCCACGAGCTCGGGAACACTGCTGCAGATCGGCACGCTGGTGATATGGTACGGCTGGGCGCGCATGGTCGACAACACCGCGCGGGCGAAGTGGACGCGCAACACCAAGCTGCCCACCGTCAACTGGGGCTCCTTCTTCCCCGTGTACACCAACTTTGCCTGCATCGCGCTAATTTATTCCATCGTGGCCCCGCTCATCGCCCTCTTCGCCATCATCACCTTCAGCCTGCTCTGGGTCGCCCACCGCTACAACATGCTCTACGTCACGCGCTTCAAAACCGACACCGGCGGCGTGCTGTACCCGCGCGCCATCAACCAGACCTTCACGGGCCTCTACGTCATGGAGCTGTGCCTCATCGGCCTTTTCTTCCTGGCCGAAGACCAGGACCACAACAACGTCTGCTTCCCACAGGGCATCGTCATGGTCGTTGCCCTGATCCTGACCATCCTCTTCCAATACATGCTCAACTCCTCCTTCGGCCCACTCCTCCGCTACCTCCCCATCACTTTCGAAGACGAAGCCGTCCTCCGCGACCAAGCCTTCCAGCGCGCCCAAGCCCGCCGCTTAGGCCTCGAAGACCTCGACGACGACGAAGCCAGCGCCCTCCACCGCCCCGGCACCGCGGACAGCAGCTCCACCAACCCCCCACGTCGAGCAGCAACAACCGGCATCGACGACGCCGACGACGACGACATCGAGCTCGAAAAGCTCGAAGCCGGCCACCGTCGCCAGGGAGGAGGAGTCGGCCCCCACCAACACCGCCGCACGAACTCCATGCTCGGCCGCTTCAACAAACCCATCTCCCACGCCAGCACCTGGGCCTCGCGCGGCGGCAAACAAATCCGCGCCGCCACCTTCGGCAAAGCCGAAACCGGCCTGCGCACCGCCGCCACCTACCGCAAACAACGCCGCCAAAAGGACCTCGAGGCCCAGCGCGCCATGGGCGACGCGCTGTACGGCGGGTACTGCGACGTCATTGAAGATCTCACCCCCGCCGAGCGTGATGTTCTAGTGCGCAAGGCGTTTCAGCACTCGGCGCTCAGGGCACGGAGGCCGGTGGTGTGGATTCCGAGAGATGATTTGGGGGTGAGTGATGATGAGATTAGAAGGACGAATGGGTTTAGTCGGTGGGTGTCGGTTACGAATGAGGGGACCGCGTTGGATAGTCGGGTGAGGGTGTTGTATGGGATGAATCCGCCGGATTTTTCGGAGGTGGATTTGATTAATTTGTAGGGGACTAACTTAACTTAGTCTCGGGGATGGGGGGGTGGATGCTAGAATGAACTAGACACACGGGGTAGACAGACCAGAGGATGGACCGGCTGGCTGACTGGATGGATGGATGGATGACGGATACCCATGGCGTTTTCTCTCTCTTACTGCTTTCTTTTTTTCTTACTGCATAATATTTCGGGCTTGATATTTGGGAACCAGGGTCTTGCGGTTGGTTGGCTGGCCATACCGAGCGAGCGGGAACATTACGGGGGACAGAAGAGACAATAACATACAACAACAGCAGCAGAAAGAAACAACAGCAGCAGCAGCAGCAGCAGTAGCAGCAGAAAGAAACATTGCCAATGAAATAGAGGCAAGGGAAAGAAAGTACTAAGACAGGAAGCTTAGCTTGGCATGGCATAGCATGGGGGTACAAGGCTGGGTAACAGGGCAGGGGGGGTCTGAATGTTATGATGTAGATACATAGAGGGGGGGAGATTACCAGACATACAAATCATCGTGCAAATTACCTTACAAGTTTATGTGGGATGGGATAAGTGTCGTTGCCTTGGTTGTGAAGGTGTTGTTGCCTTGCTTGTGAAGGTGTTGTTCGTGTAATATGGTGAGTTGAGAATCGGTGGGAAACGGCTCGCATATCGGTCATGACTTGCGTCTTGGACAAGGATTAGGAGGGGGAACACTACTTCACGAAAGATTGGTACACTCAGGCAGCCCCGTCTTTTGATCCCTTGAAAGAACTCAAATTCACCCCTAACTTCTATCGGGGATGGCAGAAATGTGTGTGGCAAATACACACTCAAAAAGCAGCCTTGGTCTCCTGTAATCTCACTTTATCAAACCCAAAACTCCAACAACGCCACCAAGCACCTTAGAACACATCAGCGTCCGCCTCCCATATTCAACATTCCCCAATTTTCTTTCCGCCGCACCCTATATCCATCCCCCAAAAATACATCACCTCAAAACACGCACCACACCCCCTCACACCCTCTTCTTCCCCTCCCCCCGTCCCCCCTTCCCCCCCCAAACAGCCCCAACCACCGGCCCCAACAAAACAGCCCCAACCAAACAAAACAGCGTAGCCACCAGCTGCAAAACATTCAACACCACCGACCCCGGCGCCAGCCCAACAAACTTGACAAACTCTGTCGTCTGGTACAGATCCTGCTGTGTAGCTATTAGGTAGCGTCTGGGCCGGTTTTCGTTGGTGTTGGTACTCTCGGCGGCGGTGCTGGAGGAGGCGGATGAGGAAGGGCCTGCGGCAGCAGCTTCTTTAGAGCCGGACGACGAGGAGGCCTCGGCCTCGCCGGCGATAACAGCCGCGTAACTCGGCTCATCCCCCTTTTGCACAGCGCGGCGTTTCTCATGGGCGGCGTCGTACGGGGGTGGGGAAGAGCTGTCGCGGGAGGCGGAGGAGGATGGGGATGACGAGGAGGTGGTGGTGGAGGCTGGGGTTAGGTGGAGGACGGTGGTGAGACGGACGGGGGCGCGGTAGAAGGGGATGAACCAGATGGAGAAGATCTGGAAGATGGTGATGTAGAGGATGTTGGTGCTTTCATCGTGGGCTGTTGCATGGAGAATTGTGTCAGCGATGGTGGATGAATAGGAGGAAGGTTGGAGTGGACGTACCGCATGATTCGATCTCAATGTCGATCTTGGGGCTCATGATTTTGTCTATTCCCCGTCAGTGTTTGTCACAGCTCATCTCGTGGACTGTTGGTAGGCGGATTACTTACACCACCGGAAGATAGCCGCGATCAATGCACGCGAGTCGTATTCGCCAAGACCGGGAACATTCAACTTCTGAAAGGTCGGGACACGGCAGAAGGGGTGCTCAAACGTGGCGCCAGGCGCAAAGTAGCGGTAGATGGCATCGTGCTGCTGGTCGGGGGTGCCTTGGGTCAGGGTCCGAATGACGCTTTCGATTTCTCGGGCTGTGATAGTGGGAGGAGCAATTCGGTTAGCGGCTCTGCCATTTTGTGGATTGGAGCACGGGCAATTGGCTGAGACAAATGAACATACTTGGGTTCTCCATGGCGAACGGATTTTGGTATCCAGCGTGGATGGAATTGGATATGGGTCTGAGCTAAACTGAAGCTACAGATAGATATTGTTTATAATTGGCCAGAAATTGATCGCATAAAAAGCCTCTCGATAAAAGCGATCGAGATACCACATTCTTTTTAAGTACGCAAACCTTTTGAGCTCTGTTCCTGGATGGTGACGTCATACTTTCAACCCACAGCATGTGAAGGCCCCGCTCGGAAGTCAACGGTTCGCCAAGCCGGCCTCTCCCGATACTGTCTCTCAGAATGTGACAATATCTGGCTGTATATTACATTTCATGGTCGTCAATGGCGAGCTAAGCGACTGTTACTTTTAAGCCGAATTGATATGGTTGTTGTCTGTCTGCATCAACAATACAATGGACAACTGAAAAGGACAGGAGAATGGACAATACAATGGACAACGCAATGGACGACGGAAGTCACGGAAATACATTTGACTGCTTACCCGTCGTATAGCACTTTATACATCGTGCCAGCATTTAGCGATAGGAACGTGAAACATTTTGTTTTACCTAAAGTTCCCCAAAAGTGGCAGCTTGCTCTATCAGTGAGGGAAAGCCAATCTCAGTCCAGTTGGACGGCAAAGCTGCACTGCTAGCAAGTTGAATCCTTCATGTATCGATCAAGGTTAAACCTAGAATGCAAGATCCAAACCAGATCTCTCCCTAGCTTCGCATCTTCACACAATCCAAGCGGGGTTTAGTAACTTCTGCTTATAAGAAACTGTGGATTATCACGTAAACGCCGTCACCAAGGTCGATATTTCTACAACTCCCGACTCCGTCAACATATAACCAACCACCTGTACATCATTCATCCGCATCAATCAACCAACCCAGATAACATAACATGTATATGCAACACACCCCGGCCGCCTTAACTCACGCCGACCAATACCAACCAACCCTACCGTTATAGACCAAAAAAGAAGACATATTTGACAAAGGAAACCAAACCCAAAAATTAACCCAATATCCGTTCTAACCCAATCTCATCTCTCTCTCTCTCTCTCTCCCCCGTTGGAAAAGGAACTGGAAAAGAAACAAAAAAAAACAGAAAATCACCTCCGACTCCCCGACCGCCTAACATCCACAAACGGCGCATCCCCCCCCGCAAACCTCTCCGGATCCACCTCCCTAAACCCACTCGACCTCCTCTCCACACTCCTCACCCTACTCCCCCTCCTCGTCCGTCTCGGCGGCGAGTGCTCCTCAATCACCACGACCTCATTCTCATCCGTCCCGCCCCGACTGCTCTCACTCTCCGAGTCACTCGACAGTACATGTCTCGGCGGCGGTGGCATCGGACCGCCGCTGACGGGGCGGCTGATGCTTCGTCTGCGTCGGCTGCGTTCCTCGATGATTACGCGGTCGACCTCTGCCATGGGAGGTGAGCTGGCTGTAACAACCTCCTCGACGATCACCGGTCCACCACTGCCGCCGCGCCCGCGACGGATCTCCACTGTCTCAGCCTTGCCACGGTGGGAGTAGCGCCGGGTAGTAGCGGTATGACTACGACTGCGACTGCGGCTGCGACTGACGACGCGCACGGGGCTGCCGCCGGCGCCGCGACGGTGACTAGATCGGCGGCGACGGCGGGTATACACGGACCCGGTGCCCTCGGTAACAACAGTAGAAGTGTCGGCAACGGTGGTGCCGCTGGAGGGGTTGCCGAGGTTGACGATGGTGTAGACCAGCCAGAGGAGGAGGACGAAGCCGGCGACGGCGCCGAGGGTGATGCCTGCTACGGCGCCGGGGTCGGGGCCGGAGTGCAGGGCGCCGTAGTTGGCGGGGATGGTGGCTGTTTGGATTGGGGGGGTGGGGTTGTCTTGCCGGGGGAGGAGGTCGTTGTTGTTGTTGGGGACGACGACGGGGGCGGGGATGGGGGAGGGCGCGGCTGCTCGGGGAGGGGTTTTTATTGTTGGTGCCATGGTGGAGGTACTGGATGGCTGGGAGGAAATGGACGGTGGTTAGAATAGGTGGTTTTCGCTGTCTAGCCTCGATGCTTGACTCTGGTCGCGAAAAGCGGTCTTGATATCGGTGTCGATGGGTCGCAAGAACTGGCCAGCCCTCACATAATACCGCGCGACGAGGCTCGGGACGGGGCGAACAATGACGGGAGGAGAAGCCAGTCGACAAGTCGAGACGAGAGAGAAGCTCCAAGGAGGTTGGGAGGCAATGAATGGCCCTGGATTTCTTTAAGAGATCGCAATGCTGTTTGAGTGCAGTGCTTGTTGCGTCCCCCGATTTGGAGCTCAAACACCGCGCCGTACAAGCTTCCTTCCAGCAGGCAACCGCTCAAAGAGGCGCTGCTGGTTCTGGTGTGTGTCGCAAATGGAACTGGTGGACGTGGGTTACCGAATGTGGGACGGTGGGAAGCGCAATGAACGCCTCACGGCGAGCGACAGCAGAGCAAGCAAGGTAGGTAGACCGGGCCAATGAGAACCAGGTCGCGGCCTCGATCTTGTGCTGCGCTGGCCCGTCGAGGTGTGTGAAACCTGGGCAAGTTGCTTGCTACCAAAACGATCGAAGAAAGTGAATGTTTCGCAACCAAGCTCAGGCTTAAACCATGCAAATATACATAGGGCTAGGATGCAATTCTCAAAAAAGAAACAGAAACAAAAGCAGGAAGAGGGACTCGGGCAAAAAAAAAGACCGGGCCACACGGTTGGTTTCAAGAACCATTCCTCTCGTTGCCGCTAGTTATGGAGTAACTACAGATCAAGGAAACAAGAAACCTGGAAGGGGAGTGAGAAGCACGCGAAAATCGTTCACACTCTCCAAAAGCGGCACGGCACGTCGAGGGGGAGGCTGGGGAGGCGGGCGGGGCAAAGGACAGGGGGGGTGTCGATGTGGGGCTCGTCGCTCGGAAAAGCGACACCCACGATGCTTGGCGAGTTGGTCGGGCCTAACAAGGGTCTCGACGACTTCGCCAAGCATGAGTTGCTGGTTGGTTGGTCGTTTGTGACTTACAAGTTACATACTATGTAATACACAAAAACTCCAGACTTTGTAAGAGGTTGATATGAATCATGTACCTTTCCGAAGGTAATTATTAACTCTAGAACACCGCCTGTAATCCCAACCCCTTATCATCACCGTCATTGTCGTTGTCGTTGTCGTTGTCGTTGTCATGATCGTCGTCATCGTCATCATATAACCTTGCCCAGCCAAGATCCATAACTAACTCACCCTCAAACCAACCGGCATCCAGATTAAACAGTCACCACCAACATCCAACATACTTACGACAACGGGCGCACCCAATTATTCATCCATCCATACGTACCGCACACCTCTCTACCCCCCCAAGACAAGATCCCCCATAATATCTATCACCCAAACATCAAACAAATCCCCGGATTGCTCTCATGCCCATGGGCTTCTTTTCCTTCTTCGCACTCTTGTCGTCCTTCTTATCCTTCGTATCTTTGCGTCCCGAGTTCTGCACGCCACCTAGAATCAAAAAAAAGTTAACAAAAAACCATTCGCGACATCAGCGGCTCCAAATGAGCAAAACAAACTAACCTCGGCCGTAAGGTGGTCTTTCACTGGTACCGGTACCACTACCACTGCCACCACTACTACCTGTATTCGTCCCGCTTAATCCAGCACCCTGTTGCGTCCCCAGACTTCCCACTGTATCATGAGACCCAAGCGGCGTCGTCTGCTCCAGCGACTGCGGTACCGAACCCACGGTATTCGTACCCGGCGACATCCTCTCAGCAGCCTCTAGTTCCTGTCGAGCCGCATTGTTGCCCCGAACGCTCGGCAAATGCCGCGGCAGAATGGGCGGCGCCTCGCTTTCGGCGGCGTCGGCAAATCCTAGCGATGGCGAGGGCAGGGCGTGCTCTGGCTGTTGCTGCTGTGCGTTGTAACTGCTCCTCCTGTCCCTTTGTTGCTCGATTTCTGAGCGGATATCGAGCAAGGTTGATTCGAGAACGGCGTTTTTCTTAGCAAGCGCGTCGTATTGCTTCTGGAGGGCCGTTGTTTTGGCGCGGGCGGAGGATAAACTGGCTTCGTATGCGTTGACGACGTTGCTGATATTAGTAGGTTCTGTAGACGCCTCGCGGCGCGCTTCTCGGGTTGTTAGTTGGGCTTTGAGATCTTCGATCTGGGCTTGGTAGTCGCTCTCGGCGCGGCGGAGCTCTTCCACTTGCAAAGCAGCGTCGTGCTCTGCCTTTTCGGCCCTCGTCTTGACCAACTCCGCGTCTTGCTCTGCCGCGGCCGCTTTGGTCTGCTGTCCCTGTAGCGCCCGCTCCGAAGCAGACAAGCGCGCAATCTCGCTCTTCAACTTCTCAA
Organism: Dichotomopilus funicola; assembly: GCF_033296635.1. Classification (NCBI taxonomy): domain Eukaryota; kingdom Fungi; phylum Ascomycota; class Sordariomycetes; order Sordariales; family Chaetomiaceae; genus Dichotomopilus; species Dichotomopilus funicola. The sequence continues at coordinate 349,188 of NW_026944027.1, forward strand.
CCATGGCCGCGTTAATGTCGACCACCTCAAGATCCTGCTCTGATTGCAGGCGCTGGTACTCCGCTTCGGTGACAAGCCGGCGTAGGTTTTCACATTCCGCACGAGACTTCTCCAGCTGTTGCTTGAGCTCGCTGCCTTCCGCTGCCCACTTCTTCTGCTCCTCACGCAGGCCGCGGAGCTTGTTTGACAAGTCACTCTCCCACTTCTTAGTCATATTCCGACGGTGGTCGAATTCTTTCCGGATCTGGGCCTCGCCTCGTTTGGCCTCGTCCAGCCGCTGCTTCAAGCTCCGGTTGGCCATCACGAGGTTCTGGGTTTCGGCCTCCGTCGCGGATACCCGTATTTGCCGCCGGCGCAGTTCACCCATGTGGACCATGTGTTGCTCCTTGATGAACCGCTCGTATTGCAGGTCGTTGTTGAGTCGAAGCCTGTGGTGCTGTAGTAGGGCCATCTGATCGTCCACCTCAGCACTGGAGCCCTTTTGTTGCCTTGAACTAGAAGCAACGGGGCGCTGGAGCGGACTCTTTTCTACCCCTTGGTTTTGAGCGTTGAGCACTAGGGATGGCACGCTGTCGTTGGCTAGCGACTGTTGAAGTCCGCTTCTGAACAGGCTGCTAGGCTGCGACATTTCCTCACGCTGACTGTGCTGTATTGACTGGCCGACATCTGGAGGTAATGTCGGGCTGTCGCCCGCCGGCTCACGGCTTCTGGTTTCCGACGGATTATACGCCGACTGTTGGCTCGATTGAGAGCCGCGGCGGATCGAGGGGGTGTTGGCTCGGCCGATCGATATGGAGCTTGACGAGAGTGCCGGGTGAGACGGGTTTGCGTGGGCCTGGGTTGCCAGCAAAGCAGCATCAAGGCTCTCGGGCTCCTCGCCCATGACCGAGACGGACCCGCTCGGAAGTGGTGTGGTTGGGCGAACGTGACCAGGGGCGGGTGTCTGCTCAATAACTAGGGCTGTGCAATCCGCAATGACTTCGTCGGCCTCTTTCTTGATCCAGCGGCTCAGGTCCGTCTTCTCAGATTCGATCGTGAAGTTATAAAAGTTGGGGTGGAGGAGATGTCGCTTGCGGAACCGGTCCGACCGGTCGCGGATCTCCATGGCCTGTATGTCGATATCATCGGCATTGTTCGCATGGCGGAGGTACCGTTGCGGTTTGCGAACGTAGTCGAGAAAGTTGATCGGGTACATTCCATAGAGGAACGTGAAGTACTCAGGCAAGTAAGGGATTGAATATCCATCATGGTCTGGGTCCAGCAGGGAAGTATCCCAGGCGATCCCACCTCCATTATCACCATTCTCCGCCCCCATTTCCGTATGCTGTTGCGCAAAATACGAATCACGGTCCCAGAACAACAGCCGAGCGTAAATGTTGAACAAGGTGGGAAGGAAAGGCACCAGCGAGCTAGGGATAAACGGCAGGATCATAACCAGGGCAACGAGAGCCATATTGATCGTCACGGTCGATTCATCCTTTTGCAAGGAGTGCAGAATGTTCCCAAACAGAGGTGTTTGTAGGATAAGGTGCAGGTGGGGAGGCCCGCTCGAGATGAAGGCGCAGAGCAGACTCAAGGCCGAGTTCCGGTGCTCTCTTTTGACCACAAAGCGGTCCAGCGCCGTCATGAAGCCCTTGGGGTCTTTCTTCCCAAACGCCATGAGGGCATCATCGATCATCTGCAGCTTCAAGTCCGAGGACGGACCCCTCTTCGGCTGCGACCTGAACGCCTCCATCCACAGGGTCAGAAGGCGGCTGACAAGCGGCATGAGGCCTTCCTCGCCCAAGGCATCCGGATCATCGTAATCATCGACCGAAAGAAGGTCCAGGGTGTGGTCCATGGCGACCCTTGCGAGGCCTTTCACTTGCCCAACGTGCTCCAGCACCGGGTCCAGCAGCATGTCCCACCATTTGAAAACCCTTTCCGGCGTCCGCAGCCCCGGCCGCAGCCGCCGCAGGATGGTGAGAAACGCGACGTATTTCTCGGGGTTGTCACGAACCAACTTGTCCCACACTATCCGAAGCTCGTCGCCGAGTCGCCCGCCAGCGCCTTCGTCGGGCTTGTCGTGTCTCTCGAGGTAGCTAGCAATGATCCCGTTGATCTCAGCCGGCAGTGGGAGGGTCGGCGCCCGGGCGAAGAAGCCATTGAGGGCTTTGGCGAGGTCTTTGGAAGACCTGCGACGACGGGAGTTAGTTTCAATCCAGGAGAGGGGCAAGCGGTGTAGGGTGCCGTGATGGACGAGGGGTTAAGCAAACAGGGGGGCCATACCCGGATGAAGTCATCCTGATCGGCACAGCGCAGCACTCATTGGAAAATACCTGGCAAGCAGGATGTTGTTTGCGGGGGGTTAATGACGCTCGAGGCTGAGACTTGGAGATCCGGTATAGAAAAAGCCGGCCGCTGATCGAATTTCCCCGGCTGTAGAGAGCTGGCCAGTCCTGTGCTTGTGTTGCTGTAAGCCCCCAGCCTTGTGGGTGGTTTGGATCAGAACTCGACTGTTAGGCCCGCGTGGTCGCCTTCCAGCTTGGTCGTCAGGAACATGGAGGTTGCCCCTGTCAAATGAATCACTGAGGTCGTTGAAGGCTCCACTGCCTTGATTTGGCGTGGTTTGGAATTTGGGTTCCCGCAGCCCCGTCAAGACTAATTAACTGTGGGACCCGCCCATGTGACCAAGCCGCCAACCTGGAATGTCTGGCAGACGCAAGACGCCTCACTGTGACCAAAAAAAGCGGCAGACCAGGTCCCTGGATAACTTGCTTTTCTACAAAAGGGAAAAAAAGACGAAAAAGAATAAATCAAAGAAGTGAAAAAAAAGACGAAAGAGACAAAATACATGAAGATTTGGTCGAATGCTCATGGGTTGGACTTTGGTCTGTGCTCGCGTCGGTGCAACAAGGATGTGTCACGTGCTCCGACTAGCCCATTCGCGAATGATTTCCTCCCTTCTGCATTGCACCAATTAACGTGTGCCATACAAATCGACTCGCACCCCCTCCGTACACGTTGTTTACCCCCATGCATCCCTTCTTTCTTAATCTTACCCCCCCCCCCCACATTCAACACCAGAACCACACTATCACCACACTGAACCGATCAGACCTTGCACTGCTGTGTAAGCTTCATTACACGCGCATTCGCCATGCCATTCTTATGGCATGACGATCCACTGGCAGGGCTGCCGGAGATCGCGCCGCACCCGGGCCGATCTGAATCGTCTTCCTCGGCCCTCTCATCTCCGCCTACGAGTCCGATCGTCCGGCAAATTGACACTGATGTTGACGATATCCTCAGAAATTACCGGCCAATCCATTCCGGCGACGATACTGCCAAGGTACTCAGGGCATTTGTTGATAATCTATCTAGCCAAGGTTTGTCAACGTTGCAATCCGAGATCCACGCTACGAACCCCCACCAGCTGCGTCAACTACGTAATTTTCTCACCGACGCGCTTCTGAAGCCTAGTATGTTAACACCATATGAGACTACTAACCGTAAACTAACGCTTTATTGTAGTGGCTGCTGGTGGTGGCAAACAGCCCCTAGTTACACCTTCGCCTAACGAGTCTGAATTCGCCATGACCCAGATTGAAGGGTCGAGCCAAACAGCGCAGAAGTCGCTGAAAGAAGAGTGCCTCCGCAGAGATGGGAATCGATGTGTTGCCCTGGGCGTCATCGACTCTACGGCCTATACTAATATGCCTCCAGGCGAACGTAAAGGCACCAAATGCGCTAATACCCAATGCTCGTATATTCTACCATTCGCGCTTAGCAATATCGACAAGAGGAATGCCACGCAAACCAAGAACCATGAAACGACATGGTGGGCACTTTACCGCTATTTCCCAGCTTTAAAGAACAAGATTGGGGCCAATACGATCAACCAGCCAAGCAATGCCATCACACTAATCTCGGAACTTCACAGAGAGTTTGGTCAGTTTACATTTGGATTCAAGGCTGCAAACGAGGTATGTTATCTTCCCAATTCACAAGATACCGCATGGAGATCTTAGATGACCCCCCCTACTATACATCCCAGGTCCCGGCTTTTGTTATCGTTCCCCAAGAAGATGCTGAGGTCCAACGGCCTGACCCGGACATACTTGATGTTCACATGCGTATTGGCCGTATTCTTCAATTAAGTGGTATTGGTTTTGCCATCCGCCAGAGCTTCGCAAGGGGTAATTCTTGCGTGTATAATATCGCTTCGGATGGATCAACCGACTTAGAGCGCATCTTGAGCGACAAGATGCTCTTGTCTATCTAGGAGGCCGTCCTCTCAAGTAGGTAGGTGGTTGAAATGTCGGCTGCAAAGGCCGATGGTCGGATCCAGCGCCCTTCTCACGCACATCTTGTCGAAAAGAACAATTATTGGAACAAGCCATTGGAACAATTTGTTCGTTCCCGGCCTGGGGTTATCTGGGTGGACACGTGGAAAGCGAAAAGGGGCGGCGGGCTCGCTGTGCTGGATAATTACTTTTTCACAAAGGTGAAAAGAAGCAAAAAAAATAAATCAAAAAAGTGAAAAAAGACGAAAAAGAGTAAGTCAATCAAAATCCATACAAGATTTGATCGAATGTTTACTCCGTGGTCTGCCGCTTCTTTTGGCCACACCTGCAGCAAGGACGTCCAGGCCTGGCTGGCTTTGGCTGGCTCGCCTGCATGGTCCATGCTCGCGTACCCCGCACTACACTAAGAAAGCAAGGTGGGGCTTAACCCCAGATATTGAAGCGGGCCGGGGATCGTCTGATGCATGGTCCGACAGGGAAAGAGGGCAGGTTTCGCACGCCGTTTCTGGGGAATTACTGGGCCCTGGGACGATGCGCCCCTCTTCTGGTGGGGTTACAGCTGCGAGACTGGTGTCACTGGCGCCCTCGATGAGCTCCCGTCCCTCTCGTGACCGTCCTGATCGAGGTTGAGGGGTCCATCTTTCTCAATGGCTGCTGTCCACGGTCTGGCGTCACACAAAACCGCAGAGCTTCCCTTCCCTGAAAAGCGTTGGGCACTCCTCCTCGTTCTCCTCTACATCTCTTACATCTTCCTCTCACCATCTCCTCACGTTTTCAAGCTTTCTCCCATCTTTCAAATTGACCATTTCAACCCAAGACGGTTTAAGTCAAACACTTAAACCCGACTTACATACACCCTCGCATCAGTCTCGAGGACCAACGTCATCGTGCCCGCACACCCATTCTCCCTTTCCAAAACACACACGACAGGTTGCCAAAGATGGCCAACAAGAGCTCCGCAGTGGCAGACGAGCCAATTGATGTGCTCTTTGCCCTGCATCCCAAGTTCAACCTTCTCGACTTTGCTGGGCCCCTCGAGGTTTTGACCTCGGCCCTGCACGACGACGAGGATCCCAGTAAGTTGACACGCGAGTCCTTTCTTTCGTTTCTCAATTGCACCCAACCCCGCACCTGCCTTGCAGGGGGAATTGCAGGGAGGGGGTTCAACCAGCAGAATGACGTCGTAGGACGAATGCAATCGTATGCAGCTTGCTGACCGGTGGTCTGATGAATCAACAGCCTCCAAGGCCTTCGAGGTCACCATCGCTGCCGCCGAGCCTAAGGTGCTCTCGGAGCAGGGCGTCATCGTCGGCTCGCAATGCACCTGGAAGGAGGCCCACGAGCGCCTCGACGATTTCGACGTGCTTGTCATCCTCGGCGGCAACAGCGATGAGATCCTCAACCAGAAGGCCGAGCCGCTGAGCCTCATCGCGGCCTACTCAGAGCTGCAAAAGAAGGATCCGAGCCGGGAGCGCACCTTGCTCTCCATCTGCACCGGCTCGTTGTTCCTCGCAGAGGCGGGCATCCTGTCTGGCCTGTCCGCTACCACCCACCCGGACTACTTCACCAAGTTTGAAAACTTGTGCAGCCACGCCGTCGTCCGCGACCTTGGCGAGCACACCGACGTCATTGAAGACGCTCGCTACGTCGTTAACAACCTCCGCTTCGAGCTTGGCGACGAGGATGAGAATCCCTACATCCGCCGCAAGTCGGATGCCGGCCGCCGTCCGTCAAACGCTCGGTAAGTCCACTGTCCACTCGCAGAATCTATATCTTCGAACTTTTACTCTCTCCCCAACATATTTCCCTACTTGTAGCTAACAACAAATCCAGTAAGGGCTCGATGTCATTCAAGGGCGCATCGCGCAGGGAGTCGATTGCCCGCCGCGCCGCGATGCGCCTTGGTGGCCTGCGTGTCATCACCAGCGGCGGCGTGGCGGCTGGCATCGACGCGACCTTGTACCTGCTCAGTGTCCTCGTTGACGAGGAGACTGCCAACAAGGTCGCCCACCGCATCCAGGTGACCTGGACGAAGGGTGTTGTTGTGGATGGTCTTGATGTGTAAATTATTTAGCGTGGCGTTTCATGAGATGGGCATATATGGCTTGCGACGGGGAGGGCCGTCGTTGTAGCACGTAGGTTTTGATTTTTCGGGTGTACATTCCACAGGACAGGAAGAACGAATGACAATTGAATGAGCTTCGACTTACATTGATCCCCTGAACCCATGGGCATCCTCCTATACCCGCCCATACGTGCATGGGTTGGTTGGGTTGGCATTGAGCTATCACCACATGGAGAGAACCCATGCGGCGAGCGCAACACCCTAGGATCCGTCGTAGCTAGGCAGTAAAAAGTCTTGCCTGCATGGAAAGAACGAAATCCCAGTATCACTACCGCCGCGTTATATATTCGGCGTCGGAATACAACGTAGCTTGGCTGTTAGGTAGAACTACCGCACTGTGATCTCGTGATAACTACTTCATTCTCACACAAAACGCTTCATGACATGGAATCGACCTCAAAAAAGGATGGTACACTGGTTAATTTCATACGTATTCAGAAACGTCAAGTAGCAAAGAAGGCTTTAGTGGGCAATTTATCGAATCTATCTATGTTAATCACAAGTTCGGGATGAGGCATGTCATTACAGTGAGAGGCTACAATCAATACTAGACCACTTGGATACCCGAGAGGGAAATGTAAGAGATTTGAGCTATATCCTTCGCTCTATGGACGGGATTGTTAACACTGGGACTTGGCAATTTTACGAGCCGTTCCCGGGCAGAAATACCCTCTACTACCTCCCTGAGGCACCTGGGATCTCGAGCACGATGCTTCCAAAACCTCAAATATTCAGTTCGGCCTCACTAAAAGTGGAAGACAGTCTGAAGCATAAATCTCTTTGATTCAGCAGATCTATCAACGCAAACCATGCTTGACCCACCCCCAAGGACAACCAAGCTCAAATGTCCAAGGTTAGACGAAACCAACCCACCCCAAAACGCCACTCGTACTCGTGTGCCTGCCTATGCTAGCGCTCGATCTAAGCTGTAACGACAAAAGAGAACGAGAGAGAGAGAGAGACATGGCCAAAGCCCCCAGGTTCTCTCCACCCCCTATTCAAAGACACCCGTATTCAAGACACCCCGATTCAAAGACACAAGGGGAAAGGGGAAAGAAAAAAAACAAGGTATCTAAATCCCAAACCACATCTTCAACCGCTCATACGTATAAAACGCCGCCGCCGCCATCGGCACCACCTTGGCATACCCAATCGTCAACCCCACAAAAAACCCCCTCGCCCCCCTCTCCCTCATAATCAACCTCGCCGTCTCCCCAATCCGTAACCGATGCCCATCCCCCACCGCCCCGCCCACCTGCATCCGCCGTCGGATCACCTCCAGCGGATACGACGCCGTCTGCGATACCAGCCCCGCCACGCCGCCCGCGGTGAGCTCGGCCCAGTAGCGTAGCGGGGCGGGCTTGCCGGGCGGGTGGTTGTCGGGGCGCGGGAGGGTGGTGTAGGACGCGATGGTGTGGTGGCGGAGGAGGTCGCCGACGGTGTCGTGGGTTAGGAAGGACATGCCGGCGTAGGGGAGCATGCCGAGGAGGGTGGGGGAGAAGCCGCGGTAGAAGTTGATGAGGCCGGAGCTGGTGGCGATTACCGGCGCGGCGGTGGTCGCGACGGCGCTGGCGGCGGCTCCGCGAGCGCTGGCGGGGACTGCGGCGGCGAGGAGTTCGGCCGCGGGTTTGGTGGCGGCGGTGGGGCTGCGTATTTGGCCTTCGTGGTAGATTTGTTTGCATATTGACCGTAAGGAGGAGCGGCCTTCCTTTTTTGTCTCGAAGGCGAGTCGTACGCGGATGACCTCGAGAGGGTAGGTGAAGAACACGGATGTCACGCCGGCCATGGAGCCGCTGATTAGCCGTCGGAAGGAGGTTTCTTTGCTGTGGTCGGGGATCACGATGGCCCGGATTTGCTCGTATGCGACGAACTTGATTGCGGCATACGGAAATATCCTGAGGAGGGTCGCCGAGTGGCCGCGGAATAACCCTAGCGACCCGTCTTGGTGGTAGATGTCCTTCATGGCCTGCGCCACGCCGTACCATGACCCTGTGTATTTAACGAAATGGGGATTGCGTGACTGGAAGAGGATCTTGACTCGGTCGAGTGGCGCGACTATGGTTTTGGCCTAGATTATCATCTAAGTCAGCCACATTCTTGACAACGACAGTTCACAAACTAAAAAAGAACAAGGAGCGCAAGCAACATACCGCACACCCAGCCAGGCCACCCGCTATCCCGGATTTCACCACATAGTTAACGCTCTGCTTATCTTTGGTCGCCTTCCGTGGGACCTGCGCCTCGTCGTCGGTCGGACATACGGCAGGCTCTTTCTTGGGGGCTACCGGCGCCCGTGTAACGTTGACGGCGGTGGCCTCTCTTGGTCGTTGCCCGGGGAGGGCCCCCGGGATAGAGACATGGGCATTCATCAGCGCCGGGCGTTTGCGGTTTCGTGGAGGAAGCCAAGGGCGCAGTTGAGATCAGGCTGTCGCGGGAAGACGGGGAAGGTATCTGATGCGCTGTGTCGAATCGAAATCGGCACGCTATGGGCGCATCACGCAACGGAAGAAGGGGTTTGTTGGTTGATGTTCGATTTGTCGATCCTTGAGGTGGTTCCCCCTGGCTTTGTTCCTATCGTGCGTGTATTTTACTGTGGACCTGATGTATGTACCGAATGAATGTTCCCGAGCGGCCCTTTAAAGCCAAAACACAGAAGGTCTCGCTTGCTTTGTTCCGAGTCGCGTTGAAATGCGTATGGCCGACCGAATAAAACCTGCTATCGTATGTCGTCGAATCGTTGGCGCAAGGAGTGAGGATAAAAGATAGGTATGGAAAAGAAGAGACCGGGACAAATTCCGGACATGCCTTGGAATGAGCGGGACGTCATTTCTGGATGGCCATGGCCGAGTTTTTAGCGGTCGGCCGACGCCCCGCCTCCACAAGCCGAGGATTACCGACACCCCGGCTTGCTCCCACAGACCCTGAAAAACGCCCCGATTTCTTGAGCACCTGCAGCAGCCGTTAAAGCCATTGGCAGAGCGGGCCAACCAGCGCTCACGCGACATGAGCAAAATGCGCAGACGTTGAATTTTCGGGGCCCATATTTTCTGCCGTTAATTAGTGGAAGTAGTGTACGTACAAGTCTCTCTCTCACAATCCATTTCCGATCCCACATTCTGCCCACTGTGCGAGCGCAGCGTGTGGGGGCACTCCGTGTTCCAAGTCCCCGGCCCGAAACGAGACACGACCGCGTGACTTGGCCGAATGGCCGATGAAAGCCCCCCGCTGTCAAGCAGCATCCTCTGGCAAAACGATAACAAATCAGTGGTTCTGCTCGACTTGCCGCGGTCCATCGAAGAGGCCCAGGTCCTCCCAAGTCAGCTGACCGCCATCAGCAGGCTGCCCACCGCATCTGCCAAGGACAACCCGGATCTGGACAACCCGGATCTGGACAACCCCGGACGACAACGCAAACTCCGCCGATTGATCTCGGCGCCACCCCCGACATGTCCGTTCCCGACACCGGAACCCAAGGCGGGGCGGTTTTCCGAACCGCCTGTCGCATCGCCCTCGGCGCAAGTGGCCGAGCTGATGACTCAAGCGACGGTCGAGTCGGCGCTGGATGAGATCAAGCAGTCGTCGTATAGTGGACCGTGGTGTTTACCACGGGTGTATGCCAAGAACCCGCCCACCCCATCCTCAGTGGTCCCGGACGACCCTCCTACAAAGGAAAAAGAGACATCGTACCATCTCCCCGAAAACGCCCACGCCCTCCCCGGCACCATAACCTCCCAACGCACCACCTTCCTCAAAACCACCCGCCCCAACCAATTCCACCTCATCCTCCTCGACCCGCCCTGGCCCAACCGTTCCGCCAAGCGCAAGCGCGCCTACCGCACCGCTCCCTTCTCTTCTTCTTCTCCCCTTTCCTCCCTTCCCTCCTCTCACTTGCATACCCCGCCGTCGTCTCCTACTCCCGCCGAAGAGTCCTCCCCCATCGAAATATCAACCCTCCTCCACCAAATCCCCATCGCCTCGCGTCTCGCGCCGGGCGGGTTAGTCGCCGTGTGGGTGACCAATGCTGCGCGGACGGCTGAGCTGTTGACTCAGGGGGGCCATGGTGGTGTGTTTGCTGCGTGGGGCGTGGAAGTGGTGGGGGAGTGGATTTGGTTGAAGGTTACGGCGGGTGATGGAGCGACGGGGGATGATGGGGGGGATGATGGGGGGGAAGATGGGAGAGGGGGAGGGGGTGAGCCGGTGGTAGGGGTTGATTCGGAGTGGAGGAAGCCTTGGGAGAGGTTGATTATTGCGAGGAGGAAGGGGGAAGTGACCGGGAGTAGTAGTGGTGTTGCTGGTGATGGGCCGGTGCCTGGGAAGGTGATTGTTTCGGTGCCGGATGTGCACTCGCGTAAGCCGAATTTGAGAGGGTTGTTTGAGGAGCTTTTGCCGGAGCGGTATGAGGCGCTTGAGGTGTTTGCGCGGAATTTGACGGCTGGGTGGTGGGCTTGGGGGGACGAGGCTTTGCTGTTTCAGAGGAGGGAGTGCTGGGAAGATGAAGAGGGGGGCGAGTGAAGAAGAAACAGAAAGACAGGATGAAGAGTGAAGGGGGCCCGGGTATGATGAACTAGCGGTGGGTTCATACTCATACATTTTGAAGTCCGCGTATCTGCCGCAGCATATAATACATGCCACCCACCCTGGCGCCATTGTGACAGGCCACGCCGTATGCTAAATCCATCATGCCAGCACTACCATGCTGTAAATGCCAAGTGTGCCCACAAACATCTTGAAGTCAACTAGTCTCCCCTCCGCCCAACATCACCCAGCACCCAACCCGCTTCAAAACTTGACATCCTTCTCCACCTCCTTCCAAGAACCCCCCGGGCCCGGATCACCAAGCACACTACTCACTCCCTTCTCCTCACCACCACCCGGAGCTATGACATCCCTCGCCTCAGGTTCTGCATCTGCTACCCCACTCCCCCTCAAAATCTCCTCCGCCTCCGCCCGCAACGCCCTCCGATCCGCCGGAATCTCAGTCTGTGTACGCAGCGGAATCACCCCAGGATTCATCTGCTGATCCAAAGACTTCTTTCGGTTTTTGTTCAGCCGCTGGTGCATGCCGATATCAAAGTCCTCCAGATCCTTTTCTTCTGGTAGTTCGGGCCAGACGAAAGGCTTGACCAGCTCGGCGATCATCATCTTGCCGGAACGGGGGCGGAACGTGCGGCCGGTGTGACCGTGCTTTTGACGGGGGCCGAATTGGTTGACGAAGGAGCGGACTGCGGTGACTTCGACGTTGTATACGTGCCAGAGATAGTCGCGCATGTCGAGCTTGTTGAATTGGAGGGGTACGACGAAGGTTGCCAGGTTGGGGGGCTGGCGCGGTTTCGGGCGGATGAAGGCGATGACGTGGTTTGGGCTGGTTGAAGAGATGGGGTTAGATTCGGTGCTTCTTCCTGGGTATAGTCGGACAATGAAGCATATCTTGTGTCTAGCAGAATGGTCCTGTTCATGCTCGTGAGGGTGGGGTTTCGTACAGATAGACTTGTTTCGTGCCGAAACGGCGCGGTATTGTCTGGACTGCCGCCTCCGCGGCTGCTGCTACTGGTGTCGCCATAATTTTCTACCGAATATGAATGCCGCGGAGTTTTGTAGAGGTGTAAGGAGCGTGGGCGCGGCAAGGCTGCTTCATCAAATCCACTCGAGGTCGTTAGCGTTGCGATTATGGTCCTGGATTTTTGATATCGATACGACTTTTGGCATGTGCCAGCTGGCGGCGGGCCGTGGCCAATACCATCGAAAAGCTTGGCGTCGGCCCAGGCAGGATGTATAACCCTAACCCTCAAAGTTCAAGTTCAGATATTACATACAATGGTAAGGAGATCCTGTATAATGTAAACCGAACCAAGTTGACTGACTACCTGAGCTATAATATGGGCGAGTTGATAGGCTATTACTGTTGCTGCTAAATTATGATCTCCACCGCATAGGATTAGTCAATAACCCTCAGCAAACATACAAGAAGTTTATAAATGGTCCATGATGACCTTCCTCTCGCGAGGTGTTGTGGAACCATTTTCCCATGGAAAGAGCTTCACACCTTTTGACAGGCCCAAAGTTGGCAGTCGCAAGCGCTACGGGCCGTAGAAGCCATTGTCGCTGCAGCTTATACCAATTACCTATTTCCCACATTCATTTCATCAGCATGGACGTCAACACTCGGTCTTTTCGCACCCACACCTACACGTCCTAGAAACACCCCAAGTTCCAACCTCATACCCTAAGCATCACCTTGATACCAAGTCAGCCAGAACATTAGCACCATGGGATCACCAACCAGTCCTCATCAAAAGCCTCGCCAACCCACCACTTCCCCAGCGCCGGGTCCCACCAACATACCAACTGCAACCACCTCTGCAAAGGACGGCGCCCCTCCCCAGCGCAGCGAACATAACCAATACATCCCCAACCCACTCGCCCATTTCAGCGCCATCCCATGGGCAGCTCGTCTACTCCGCGACCCAGCCGTCTCCAACATCGTAGTCTCGGAACGCCAGCCCCTCGCGTCAGGGGACAAACGGCTTGTCCGCGAGACGCTCAACGGGGCAACGACGGTGCGGGCCTGCGTCACGTTTGTGATGCACCTCCCGACAACCGCGGAGGAGGAGGTAGCCGGCCGACCACCGCTTTCGAAGAGTAAAGCGCTGCTGAGAGGGGGCGGTCCCAAGGATGGGGAGGATCCGGCACGGCCGTTTTTGCTGTTCAATGCGCTGCTGGATTTGGGGGAGGATCTGTGTGGGTACCGGGGTACTTTGCATGGCGGGGCTTTTGCGGTGTTGTTGGATGAGACGATGTGTGCGGCGGCGGATAATCAGAGCCGTAGGTTTTCTTCGTTCTCCCCCCATTTTGAGCGCGGATGAGGGAGTTAGTAATCAAGCTAGTATAGCTCACGATCTGACTTGTGTTGAGCAGAATTCGCGTTCACGGCAAGCTTGAAGGTCGACTTCAAGAAGCCGGTCAAGCTCCCCGGCGTGGTGCTTGTTCGGTCGAGGGTTGTCAAAAAGGAAGGGCGCAAGATATACGTGAGGGGGACAATTGAGAATGAAGCTGGTGAGTGTGGAATACACCGAGTGTAAGAACAACCGGAACTAACAAATTAGGCGATGTCATGGCGGAAAGCGAAGCGGTACTGATAGATAAAACGCCGGCAAAGGACAATAAAAGCAAGCTGTGAACTCTCGGGGCCTTCTGGAGAGCAACAAAAACGGATCTGAGTTGGAATAGGGGTTTCAGTATAATCAACGCTCAGGTCGGGAGAACTGGCCCTGTCGAGAAGAGAAACCGACTGCCCTGTCAACTATTAAGACAAATTATAAGAATAAGTTCCGGGGTTAAACATAGTAAAACGGTTAAATCGTGAAACAATGAAAGTTGGTCAACCCTCAGCTTTCAATTACGAGAATCATATTGACCAAGAAAAGAGATTTAAAAACTCAAAAAGCTCACTGCCCGCTTCCTTCGGTGAGGTTGTAGACAACTACGAAAAACCTAGATGGATTTTTCTTAGGTGCCCCCTCCCTGAATCGAACTTAGGAAGGGGAGAAAGCGGGCACTGCCGGTGCTGCCCGCACCCCCCTAAATACACCATCCGCGGTTGGGCATTTGTCGGATGGGGGGGCTGTTGGAAGGAGCAGTGAAAGGGGAGGTCATAAAAGGCGGACGAAGATGGAGGAAGGAGAGGTTCCAGCTGAACCCATGTTGAGACTCAATTTGTTGTCTTATTGGTTGAATGTCACAATTGTTCCACTTTAAATACCGACCCCTGGTCGCTGAGACGACGCGCTCTTCCTCAGCAGAACGCGACTCCAGCGACCCGCATGTAACCATCCTTTTCACCTCCGTCTCAAACGTCACGACTGCCGGCCAAAAATGATAAAAAAGTCACCAAAAATCATACAAAAATAAAACCCCGCACCATTTAATCACAGGGTCCGTTCTAGTATCTGACAGCCAATGGCACCCCGAAGCACCACCACCACACGAAAACGAGCCCGTCCATCCACCGAGCAAGACGCCCCAACGATGGCAAAGAAACGCCGAGTTAAAGCCTCGGGGGAGACGCCCGTTGATGGGAACGCTAATGATGGAGTAAACGGCCAAAACAAAGAACCAACAAAGGCCGCAAATGGGACGTCACGGCGGTCTGGTCGCAGCACAAAGGCTGCGCCAACTGCACCGGCTGCACCAGTTGTGAACGGCGCGCCTGTGGCCGACGCGTATGAGGTACCGGTTGGGGGTGGTGGTGGCGAACAGCCGTCTGATGGGAAGCAGCCGAAGACGGCTAGTCGACGGACTACGGCGGCGGGAAAAGCGAAGTCTGCGGGTGCTAGTCAGAAGGACAGTGTGTATGATGTACCCGACTCCGGGGAAGATGAGCAGGGCACGGCGACGGGGGCACCGAGGAGAAAACTCCAGAAGAAGGACGCTGCGCCAGTTGCTAAGCCAGTTGAGAGTGAGATCGTATCTGCTCCGGTGGTGGCCCCAGCTAGTGGGGAGCAGCAGCCCGTCATCTTGAAGAGGAAGCGCGGTCGGCCGAGTAAACAGGATCGGGAAGCTCGTGCTGCGCTGGAGCGGCAAGGGCTTATTGCGCCGGCTGCGCCGAAACGGGGGGCAGCTCAAGCGAAACAGCCGGTGGTTAGCGGTGATGATGAGGGTTGTGTTAATGGTGTTGACACACAGACGACGACGACTCAACCACGGCAACCGCAGAAGAGGGACCGAGCTAAGAAATTAATGTCCGATGCTGCGGTTCTGCCAAAGGGGATTTTGACGCCACGGAAAGAGAAAGGGAAGCGTGGGCTTGGCCGGCCGCCGAAGAGTGTTGCGTTTGACGGCTTGATCGATGAGAAGGTCTTGGATGGCTTGGCTGCAACGTCGCTGTCAAAGTCGGCCAAGAAACGCCGCGAGGCTGCCGAGGCGGTAGAGGAGATGCAGGTTGCTGGGGGTGAGGAAGACGAGGACGGGGATGAGGAGGAAGAAGATGAAGAGGATGAGGAAGTCTGCGCCATCTGCTCCAAGCCCGACTCGAAGCCGCCCAACGAGATCGTCTTTTGTGATAACTGCGATACACCCGTGCACCAACAATGCTACGGGCTCGCAGAGGTGCCCGAGGGCGATTGGATCTGCCGCAGTTGTTCGCAGGAGGATGCGACGGCTACAGCTGCTACAGTTTCTACCGCAGGTGCAGTCGACGGCATGGTGAATGGGATATCTTCTGTTGTCGCGCGCGGTGGCGAAGCGTTGAAGCCGGATATTCCCAACTTTGATCTGCACTTGCGCTCGGCACAGCGTGTGCTGCTGGACCGGTGTGCTGGTAGGCGACGGATCAAGCTATGGGGGCAGGCTGAGGCATATGACAAGGCGTACCAGCTAGTGAAGCAGACTGTGGTCGCAGGTGAGGGGAACTCGATGATGATCATCGGGGCAAGAGGATGTGGGAAGACTACGGTAAGTTGCTCTTCAGCTATTTCCCCCCACAGTATATTCAGGCTAACGTTTGGGTAGCTGGTGGAATCCATCATTACCGATTTATCGAAACAGCATGAGCAGCAGTTCCACGTCGTCAGGCTGAGTGGGTTCATCCACACAGATGACAAACTGGCCCTGAAGGAGATCTGGCGGCAGTTGGGCAAGGAGATGGAGGTGGAGGATGAACTTGTCAACAAGGCATGTCACCCTCCCAAACGCCCACCATTCGAGATTCCTGCTAACTAGCGCAGACCACCAACCACGCGGATACCATGGCCTCACTCCTGGCCCTACTCTCCCACCCTTCGGAGATCGCAGAAACCCAGGACGGGGTGACGTCGCGATCCATTGTCTTCGTGATCGATGAGTTTGACCTCTTCGCAACACACGCGCGGCAGACGCTGCTGTACAACCTATTCGATATTGCGCAGGCCCGCAAGGCGCCGATCGCAGTATTGGGGTTGACCACACGCATCGACGTGGTTGAAAGCCTCGAGAAGCGCGTCAAGAGTCGGTTCAGCCACCGGTATGTGTACCTGTCGCTGCCCAAAAGCCTCCCGGCGTTCTGGGACGTGTGCAAGCAGGGGCTGAGCGTGGATGACGAGGACATGGTGGCTGAGGGAATCGATGAGGCGCTGGAGGGACACGTGGCGTTTTGGGGGTGGTGGAATGGCAAGATTGATGTAAGCACAACCTTTTCCTTTCTACGACCGCCTCGGACTGATCCATTTCCAGGCCCTCTACAAATCCGAGCGCTTCACCAAGCATCTCGAGTCACACTTCTTCGCCACCAAATCCGTCTCGGCTTTCCTCACCACCTGCCTCCTCCCGCTGGCCTCACTCTCACCCACTAACCTAGGACTCACCATACCTGCGGGGCATGTCTCCGTTTCCGTGGAACCGCCCGACTCCAAACTGCACCTCCTCCCCTCGCTCTCGGACCTGGACCTGTCCCTCCTCATCGCAGCCGCCCGCCTCGACATTGTGGCGCACACGGACACAGTCAACTTTGCCATGGCGTACGACGAGTACACGGCACTGATGGGCCGACAGCGGGTGCAGAGCGCGAGCTCGGGGATGTTAGCCCTGGGTGGAGGTGCGCGAGTCTGGGGTCGCGGTACTGCTGGGATCGCGTGGGAGCGACTAGTAGCGTTGGGTCTACTGGTACCCGCAGCTGCGGGCGGGAGAGGTACGGCAGGGTTAGGGGGGCTGGATGCGAAGATGTGGAAGGTGGATATAGCTTTGGAGGAGATGCCCGGGGCGGTGAAGTTGAATGCGGTACTGGCGAGATGGTGTAGGGAGATTTGAGCAGCATCCAAAAACGCTAACTTGCATGCCTATATGCAATATTGCGCCGTCATCCGCTAGTTAATCACCTGGCCTCTCTACGCGCTGCCTCTCCCCAAACCGGGCATATTATGGACCATCAGGACAGTGATCTCGATGTTGGCCAGCATAGGTACACAGCACAGGAACAGGCAACAAACAGTCGTATAATACCCATTAATGTGTTATCCCCCCTCCCGGGACCGGAGAGCAAAAAAAACAGAGAACGAAATTAAAACCGGCACCTCAGCCAGCCGAAGGATGCAAGACCTCGTCCGATGTTTTATTTACTTTTGTTCTTTCTCGGCCGTCCCCGGCTCCGTGTGGCTGCGCGACTGGCGGGATATTTGGAATCAAGCAAGAGTGGACACCAAAACCTGGTGGGCAGCGAACCAGCGATCATTTGCGAGATTCAATGTTGTTGCCTGATCCAATTCAACAACTGTTATTTTCCCAATTTGTTTTCCTCGACTCAGGCAAATCTCTCCATTTGTTCAGGCGTCTCTCCCACTGGTCGTCCTCCGGTCAACCAGCAGAGGGCAGTATGCAGTCCAATCCTTTCTCTCCACCGTATGCACAATCCATCGATCCGTCCGCAGCGCTCGGTCCCGGCGTGTTTTTTGTTTTTGTCCTACGAGGGTTCCGCGAGCCAGCAAATGGGAGAGCGTGCTTCATTTTGAATGTTTTGGCGGTCAAGAGAAATAAATTGATCTGCCCGGATCCCGGCTGTTGACGTTGCGGCCCAGGAGTGTGGCTATTTCGGGCGTTGCACTGCCTTGCTGACCCACGTGGGGTCTGGAAGCTTGCGAAGACTTCGACCAGTGAGCAGGGTCACATCGCAGCAGGGTCCCCCAAGGGAAGGAACATTCCCTCCCCAGAAAGTGCCCGGAACGGGAAGAACAGGGGTGGGCCACGACCCATGCAGTTGGCTGAGTTGTTGAGAGTTGTTGTTGTGCCCATGCCCAGGCAGGCGCGAAGAAGCCCGGCAGTGTCAGCACAGCGCAGCCCAACATAGCACAGCACAGGATCGATCGCATGGCGTGGCCGCCGCTGCGCTGCGGAAGGATCTGAGGTGAGAGTTGGGATATATGTACGGACGGTTGGCGGCTCTGCGGGATGGGTGGATGATGTTTTAGACTGGTCTTGGTTTTTTTCTCTTGGTGTCTCACTCAGGCTTGGAGCTTTTCGTGATTTTCCTTTTTCTGTTGCTGTGCACGATTTGTGGTGGAGCGTGGATTGCCTCTCAATTTCCCGATTCGGAACTTATACACCAACCTCTGGCACATTTGGCTAACGACAAAACCACCACCAACGACGACGACGACGACACCCCGTATCTCTCCCTACCAAGGCACATCCACCATGTCGAAACGTACCGTCTTCACCACGGTGACGCCCCTCCCCGTCGGCGTCACCCGGCAGATCGCACTCGACTTTTTGCACGACCACCACGAGATGATCGACCTGAACCCCTTGATCAAAGAGCGTCATCCCATCCCACCACCACCGCACGCCCCGGCCGACGAACTGCGTTGCCAGTGGTATTCGTTGACGGACAAGGTTTCCTATTTCCCGGGCGTAGCGGGCGACGTCACGTATACGTGCGCGTTTAATGATGTCCCGACTGGGCTGCAGACGCATTGTTATGCGCCGGCTGGACTGAGTATGTCTTTTTTTGGGATTCTACTTTTCCATCTTCCGTGCTCAACCTCTCCCCCCTTCCAAAACAGCGGAAATTCTGACTCTTCCTTCAGCAATCCGGGCCAAATGGTCTGTTGGCGGCACCCTCCCCGGCGAACCATCACAACCTCACGAGCTCGGTCTCCGAGCACCCGCAACTGGCCTCTACCTCCGCGAAGACGTCGATATGCGGTGCAATATGTTGATCACGGGTTTTGCCAAGAGGACGCTGAAGAAGTCACACGCCGCGCTGGTTGAGCGGCTCAAGATGAAGGCGGCGATGGCGGGTACCGCGGCCGGAAAGGGCATGGGGTTTGGCGCGGTTGGGACGATGAGCGGGAACAGCTACAGGAACAGCACAGGTACTATCGCGTCGCCTCCGCCGATGCAACTGAACTTTTTGAAATACGGGCCAGTTGAAC
Organism: Dichotomopilus funicola; assembly: GCF_033296635.1. NCBI lineage: Eukaryota > Fungi > Ascomycota > Sordariomycetes > Sordariales > Chaetomiaceae > Dichotomopilus > Dichotomopilus funicola. The sequence continues at coordinate 368,498 of NW_026944027.1, forward strand.
ATCACCACCCAACTTACACTCCTCCATCGACCACTCCACCCCCGCCGGCCTCTGTATCTGCGTCAGTATCCACGGTATCCGCGGTTTCGGCACCCATTACGCGTTCCTCTTCGGTCTCATCCTCCCCGTCCTCGTACAGCCCCCAGAGCAGCCCGGTGTGGTCGCAAGCGCCGAGCACTCTGGGGACAAGCCCTGCCATGTCGACGACTTCAAGCACGCCGGGTATTCAAGAGAAGGGGGGGATGCGGCTGCAGCGGAAGCCGACACCACCAGTGGAATTACACTCGGAACCAGCAGTCGATCTTTCGCAGCCATCACAGCAACAGCCGCCGCCGCAACAACAACAACAACAACAACAACCCATTTGCGTGCCTGCGCCCGTGCCGGAAGTTGTCATCCGGGAACCTGATACGCCGTTTCTTCGTCCATCCCAGCTGAACTGGCCGCTGACCAGTGCACCCGATGTGCCTCCTGTTCCCACTCTGGTCCCCGCTGCGGTCTCTGTCGCTATCCCCATACCTCCAGTAACGGAACCAAAGCAAACACCGACTCAAACTAACACGACACTGTGGGATTTACAAAAAGAAGTACAAGACCATCTAGAGCTGCACATGCAACAGCAACAGCAAGAGCAACAACAACAACAAGAACAACAAACCAGACCTCACCTCTCTTCCCAACCCAGCTGGCCCCTGAAAGCTCCCGAGTCACAACTCAACGCCAACTGGCCGCTCAAGCCGTTCACCCTTCCCACCACCACCACCACTACTCCCGCTTCCCCGCCTACCATGACAGAAACAACAACCACAATCCCCCGCAAACCCCGCCCGCAATCCCAGCTCTTCATCAAACCGTACCGTCCCCCCGCCCACCACGCCGCCGCCGCAGCCGCGCCCAAAGTGAACGAGCCCGACGCCAAAACAGAGGAATCCAAACTCTCCGACGACGCGCTCTGGCTAGCTCTCGGAGGCGCGGCGGGTTCACGAGCCAAAGGGGCGAGGGCGGTATCGATGTACGGGGCACCGAGTCTAGTCCCAGCCCCAGCAGGGCCACCAGCAGGATCAGTCGGACAGGGTCTCAAGCCATATCAGCCGCCGCGGAATGTACGGGCGAGCAGTTATGGGGCTGCGTATGGGGTTGTTTATGGAAGCCAGCAGGGGAGTGGGAGTGGGAGTTGGTCTGACTCTTTGTATGCGCATGGACATCCTGATTATCCGCAGATGAGTCCGTATGATGGGGAGGTTGTTGCTAGCGAAGCGAAGGAGGGCCGAGCTGGTAGTCCACAGGGACAGGCGGAGGGTAGTGGTGGTGTTGTTGGGCTGGGTGTGGATGTGGGACGGGGAGGCCATATGCGGACGGTTAGTATGCCGTCGATGGTAGGGGGGCATTGAGTTTTTTTGTTTTTTTCTTTGCGGGAGTGGTGGGGTGGATGGATGGTGTGGTTTGGCGTTTGATACCCTGATGATAAACGGTGTTGTTTTTTTGGAGGAGAGAGAATTGTACATAGATATCATTTAGACCATACATTGGGATAGTGGGGAAATGTGTTGGATTAATATATCATAGATCATAATTAATCAAGACCTTATCCGTACTTGGGAATACAATACAATGTAATTATTTGGAGTCCAGTTCATCGGCATCCCTTTTCTAGACGGAGTTCATAAACCTCAACCTGACTTTAGCTCATTAGGGAAACAACGTCCCCGAGCTTTGTTACGCCCCCAACTGACTGTGATCTTAGTTTCGACATACCTCTTCTATTTTAGCAATTCACTCAAATCCATCGCCTCAGCGGTCCGACACCGCTAACACAAGGAACACATAACACATAAACCATCCCACCCTTGTTTTACACAAACACAACTTTGTACTCCAATCACAGCATATAATAAATCTTGCAGTGCACCTACCCGTGCACCCTTTCCAAACGAGTCACTTCGAGGCGAACAACCCCTTTCACCCCCGATCCTAGGTAGGTCGTTTACCGGCTCTTTACGGTGGACCGTAGAAGACGAGGGTTCCAGGGTGTCCTCTTGGAACATTCCACGGCTTCTATTCTTCCCCCACGTAGGTTTGTATCGACCCGACAATGCCCAGTCTCGAGAGCCACTCGGAACATCCGCTCGGCTCGGCCAAGCCGTTTTTCATGCCCGTGGGCTCGGCTTTGGCTGGCTGGCTGGCTGGTGCAGGCAAGGGTCGCGTGATTTTTGTGATTGTGATTGTGTGTGCGTGCTATGCGTGCGTGTGGCCCTGCCGTGTCGTGTCGTTATTTGTGGTTCCACGGTTGGATTTTGTGGTTCTCAACGGTTTCGAACATGGTTTTGTGGCTGGTCTCGCTTGCCTCGGTACCAAGCATTTTTGTGAATTTGTGCCCACTCACACCCGTTTCTAACATCGTTCGATGTCCCTTCTATTTCCTTTCTATTTCCCTTCCATGACTTCCATGGATCTTTTTTTTGTTTGGATTTTCCCATTCCGTCACTGTCCTTGTTCTCGTGCTCAAACGCTCGCGACCCTTCCCTTGTTTAGAATTGTCGCACGACAAAGGTAACTAGAGCAAGACAAACGGATATGTGGTACGTCAAACGGCTTCGGAGTCAACTCCGAGATGAGATCAATGTGAAATGTTTGCTAGATCCTCCCTCGGAGGAAACTCCGAGCCTGAATGGTTGAAGGTGAAAGAATGGGATGAAAGGTTCCGGTACTTCTGGCGTAGTTACCCCCCGGAGGCCATAACAGATGGGATGGCAGGGTTGTGGTGTCGACCCTATCTCGTGTGGAGAGAATACGTGAATACTTAAGCAAAGCACGTTGGGTAGACCAGACGGGCGTCTCCGCTGAGCTGGCCCGATCGGCTCAGGTAGAAGACGAAATTGCTCCAGGGTTGTCTGTAATACACTATGTTAATTGATACTGGTGTCGGCGCTCTCCGCGGCCAGACCGTCGGTAAGGAATGCCGGAGATGAAGCTGGACTCCAGTTGTTGGCCCCCCATCTGATGTTTACAGTCGTGCGTTCTAGACGACGTCGGTAGTTCACCCCCGGCGTGGCTTTGCCGGTCCAATGCCCGCAGCATTTCCGGGGCTTGTGATAAGTTGTCTGGCTGCGTACTATGTATGTACATATGTATCGTTGTGTTCGTGGTAATGACTTCCTGTGCTACATAAAAACGGTGTGCCTGAAATGGAGCTGAAAGGTGATGAGTCAGGGGCCCTCGCCCGGTGAACGTCGTGCATCGTGCGGTGCGTCTCACGTTCTCGAACGGGAGCAAAGCCCTCGGGATGAGAAGGGGAATCATATGCCCGAGACGGCAAGCTGCCCGCGGCCGTGGGGTTGAACCGACCGTCATACCCCCGAATCGACAAAGGCGAACAGACGGGATCCGAGCGGGCCCGATCGGCCTTCTAGAAGACCGGATCCCGTGAGTACCGCCCTCTGCCCGGGATGATGCCGGCTCCTCGTGATTAGAGGTTCGTTCACTTTTTGGGTTCTGACTAATAGGAGGAGAGGTAGCTAACAAATTCCTGATATCACGAAGTCTAGATCGAACCCATTTTGATGAAAATCGATGAGGCAAAACTTAAAACCGACAAGTAACCCTTGTCGACCCATTGGCAATTCAAACACTTGTCATGTCGTGCTTGAGCGACACAAATGCGGCTGACCTCAATTCGGAGCCTGCTCGCCCGGACGACTCCGTATCGACCGGCGCAAAATTGTCGACAATAAGGCTCCCAAGAGATAGACAACGTTCTCGGCCATAGTCCGAGTGCCCCCGCGATGCTGAGTGGACTAGTTCAAACCAACTCGTCTCATCGCATTTGTTGCGCAACCCTCTTCATGAATGTCGCTGCTGCAGTCCCGTTCCGAACGATCCGTGTCGTCGCCGTCAGACGCTTGCGACTGGCTGGACGGATGGGCGCACGGCAGGCAAGAAGGGTGTAAGCTAATGCAGATTGGGTGGGAGCGGATGAGGAGCTCGTCCCGTTCTGCCATGTGGCTTTTCGTTTCTTTTTCTGAACTACTGTCTCTCGTATTTTCACCGGCTACCCAAAGTTGCCTTATGGGACGTACTAGTGTATGTGATGGTGCGCTTGCTTCTCGGCATCGCTACAATTTGCGAGATTGCGATCTGTGGCTCGCTGAAGGAAGAAGGAAACGTCATGACTGCGGGATGTTGAGAAACGAAGGGCCAGAAAATCATGACGGAGCTATTCTGCCGTCATACACGCGAATGCGAACAGGGCTTGTGGTTGATGAACGTCCCCTGGTTAGAAACGCCCCCTTTTCCGTCGTTCGAACCGCATTGTTTCATCCCAGAGGGAACTTTAATGCAAAACAGACTTGGAAAAAAGGATTTGGAAACAAAGTCCGACGTAAGGAATTGACCGAACACCATACACAGTACACCTTTCAGAAACTACCAACAAAATCTCCTAGGCTCTTGCTATCTTCTCAGCTGAGCATTTCTTGAGATTTTGTTCTTGTGCGACATCACGAGCGGGCTGGACTCGCGGTTTCCACGTGGCCTTCCCCACTCAATTTCCCAAACAGCCGCTTTCCAATTCCCTTCCCACCCAGTTTTTTCCTTGCTTCGGCTTTTTCACACACTGGAGGATCCAAAAATGCAAAAAGCTAGGCTCACGTGGCAGATTATCCCGTCCGCCCCTCCCTACACTAGTGCCGAGCCCCCCGCTCAAGTTCTCTCCTTTTGCAAAAGTCGAGAGGTACGGGTACATCCAAGCGCAACTCAAGCTGGGGGCCCCAACCCCAAAACAGTGAACCCTTCCGCCCGTTCTGGAACTAGCTCCAAGAATGTGTTGAAGATCCTCACCCCTTTGCCCCGCCACCAACCATGCGTTGCATCATCTCACACCTGTTCTTTTGGATCTTTGGGCGCCATTTTCCCTCTTTTTTTTCCCACGAGGCGTTTTGCCAAGGAGCATGGCTATCTTATCCTCCGGTTGACGCCACCAGACTTCTGTCCGGCCCGCTGAAACCTTTCTGCCGTGAAAAGGCGGAAACCGTTCGCAATGGATGGGATGAAACTGTCGGCGAGGCGCCAAGCGCCTTTCTTTGAACGGGCTGCTCTCAGCTTTTGCTCGATCGCCGTCTCGTTTGTGAGTCTTCACCGCGACAGTGGGTGAATGAGGAGTCTTCCAGGCGGGATGTGGGAGAAGGATCGCCATTCTTGCCGCGTGGAGGCTCCATCAACGAGGAAACGTGGTATAATATGTGGGGAATTACTGCCTCTTTTCTTTTTCCCAACACCATTCCCACAGAGTCTGGCAGAATGGGGGCGTCGGGAGAAGATTAGGGTTAGACATCACGAAACGAGGTTGAAAATGTGTCACGATAACGTCGCTCAAGCGTACGAATCAAGGAGACACAAGGGCCTGGCAGACGCACGACGGCATGGCGCCAACTACGCTCGTTTCCCCATTCCCCGGGCGCCCACAGCCGATCCCGCACCTCTCCCGGTGGGAATGGCTGCCTGTGGCGTGCATCAACAGGGTGGTGACAGGATACACCAGCCGTTCGTGCTTGAGCTGCTGCAGGAGGGAAAAGACATACAGAGATGAATCACCGCAAGCCCAACCCACCACCGCCTAGCCGCCATTCGTCCTCTCGTTTTGTTGGTCCCCTTTTATGGGTTCTCGTGGGCCGTTCTCCTTGTGCAAAAGATATGTGGTGCAACGTTCTTGTTTGATATTCGAGAACCCTGCACCTTATTCCTGCGACGTTTTTTACAACGTCCTCTGCCCCCACGCAACCATCGTTCACGGCCTGTCCGTTCCAACGGCGGTGTCTTCGCCAGGTGGACCATGACCCGGTTTTCTTTAATTTTTTTTCTCCATGGCGGGCTGGGGTGAGACTGGCAGTGGACAAGTGGGTGGATCCCGGAGTCGGCGTTCGGCTTTTGAGGGACAACTTTGCGACCCCAGCAGTTTTTCGTCCTTTGTCCGGATTTCGTTGGGCCTGGACTCTTTTCCCTCTCTATCACCTATTGCATTTGCGTTTCCCAACGGCAAGTCCCTCCGGGCTGGGTGTATCTGTTTCTTGCGGTAACGAAAATCGATATGACGTCGACGGTGATGACGGAACGGTGGTCCTCCATATTTCAATGGTTGGTCGACATCGGATTTCAACAGAGATTGTTTAAACCCTGAGCGGCTTTGGATTTGTGAACGTTAAGAGCTGGGGTCTCCCGGGCTGCTTGGGGTGCCCGCTCCGGAACGACAAGGGCCAGTGTTTCTGCTCTGCTGAAGCACGTTTTATGCGCACCCTGTTGGCCCTTGGCGGCCAGGCGGCCCCGTTCCGTAACCCATCGGATCTTCGCTACCGACCGGCGCCGCCCAGCCGTTGAATGGAAGCCATGGTCCTCCGCTTCGAAATCCCAGGCCACGTTGCGAGCACAACACTCAATTATGATTACTCCGTACGCAGGTCAATATTCGAGCCTGTGTGAGAAACCACGCGGCGGCCCTGGGGGCATGGGGTCGATCCGAGAAAACCACGCTGTCGGCTCGACCTCCCTGCCACGCGAGTCTGACAAATGCCGAACCACACCCTAAGCCCCTTTCTGCAAGCTGACAAAGTAAATTCCCGATAAGCAAATCCTACCGCCTTCGGTCTCAAGTTGAGTTTCGTGAAAGAAACACCCAGAGGAATGCTGTTATACCGAGAGTCGCTACTATGTATTGACATACCCTAGTTGTTCGAAGGAGCAAATGCTCAAAGGCCGCATTCCTATCCTTTTCGTATCAGTAAACAGACCAAGGCGACGTCTCAGAGCATTGAGCACAGAGCACCTTGCCGGGAATAAGGATATCTCCCGCTTTCCGACGTCTATGGCCGGGGCCCCACTTCCGTGGGGACAACCCCGCCGTTTCTTTTCGCTTTCGACCTATCCGCCCAGATAACTCCAGGCTCGGAAGGGACAAATTGTTCCAATGGTTGTTCTTTTCGACAGATGTGCGAAAGTGTGCTGGATCCGATCATCGGCCATTGCAGCCGACATTTCAACCACCTACCTACTTGAGCGGAGGGCTTCCCGCTCCAGAGTCCCGAGCGAGGCCTTTTGCGCACGACCGAGCGAGTGGTCTCCGGTTGTCTATCCTCGACGCGAGGATGGTGAAGATGGAGAGCGGTGGGCTATTAACCCGGGCAGATCCGAAAATTCGTGAATGTTTAGTAAGTGAGTTTGGCTCCGAGTTCCGAGCAAGCGTCTGGGTTCCCCCCTATCGGGGACGATGAGCTGATGAAGCGGTGGACTCCCGCAGGACGCAGTTCTGGCGACGGAACCCTGTTGTTCGCCCAGAAGCCCCACCTCATAAGAGTCAAGCAGCCCCCCATATCAACAGTGCCATGAGCCATGTTTCTGCGCGTGTGGGTCTGCTCTCTTGCCCCAGCCCAATTGTGGTCTCTTGAACCCAGCCTTTTCAGCCCCCCGGAGCATTACGAGAGAGGATTTGTGAACGTGCGCTGCGAACCCCGGTTGTCAGAAGGAAAAGCCATCCGCTCACAGGCTGTCTCGCTGTGTGGCTTGCTCTCAACAGGAGGGGGCATCGTGGCTGCAGGGGCCCCCGCTTTCAAACTGGCGAGGCCTCGTGGGTGAGATCCCTGGAGCCACGCGCAGATCTTAGTGAGCGACACTGCGGTTGGCCGCAGCCACGGCAGGGTCGCACAAAGCAACAAATGTGTTCAGCCGTGTGTGCGACTGGACCGAAGGGAACTCTCTGTGTTCGTGTGCCAGTGTTCCAATGCGAGTTCTCAAAAACTTGTCACGAACATCTGCCATCGCTTTGATCCTGTCACCTCTCTCCACTTGAACTCTGTGGCTCTTCACCAATCATGACCTTGGGGCTTTCGGCAACACTCTCTCCTGCTGAGTTAAAAGCTCCACTGGCCTGACCGCTTTTCCTTTCGCTCTGGAATATGAATTGCCTCAGGTTTCTTGAGTGTAAAGGAAATAGGCGTATTTGAAGTGGGCCTACACCTGGTGTGCTTCACACGGGGTGGCTTTTTGATACCCACTGCTTCCCGTCGTCCGCCCTTATGTTATTTCTCAGTAGTCAAAATTTACCCCCTACATCATGCCGACTTCTTAGTTTAGATCTTACCACGCGGTGGCGCTCATGGCTTGCTGAGCTGGTGTCACAGACAATTTGCGACAATTTGATGTGGTGCTCCTCGTCGTTGCAGCTCGCTTCCTGGCCCTGATATTAACTCCACATGGCTCTCACGTCTCGTCCACTGAAGGCAGTGCCAAGCTCGTTTTTCGACGCGGAAAGAGCCAGAGCGGGCTGGTAGTTTCCCTTGACGGCGCATGGTGCCTTGTGTCAGAAAGGTTCCTATCGCCGAAAGGGACAACGGCGGGTATCGTGAGATTCTCTAGCGTTAACTCCGCAACGAGTGGTCGAACTACACTGTAGTTAATTGGTTTATCTAGAGCCCACCATCCGCAACGGTAGTGTACGCCGGCAGGTCGAGGGGCCTGCAGGATCGGGAGAATCGCTTTTCCTCCTCCACAGACGGTGGATTTCGGTGTAACAATGATGAAATCGTTGACCGCCCACGTGCGATGAATTAACCAAGAGATCCCTGCGCCAGAAGGGGATTTTGTGATGGAGCCTTTGGGCTTTTCTCAGATTTATGTTTCGGCGGGGCAGGACGGACCAGAAAACGGCAGACGAGGAGACCGCCTCACGGCGAGAGGATGATGGCCTGGTGGAACCATGTCCAGCACTGGTGTGGAGGGGTTCCATGTGCAGCAGCGGTCTGAGAAAGGAGGGGCGGGGTATCCTGGTATCACCATACGTTTTTCGGGCTTGGCTCTTTTGGGGCCTGCTCTGAGCGATTCTGGCAATTCGAGATGGCCTCACCTGCCGTCCTGGAACAGTCCCAAAAAAAACAAGGAAACAGCGACCGTTCAGTTGCGGTTGCCAAACTTTACGAATTGGAAAGACCTGCCTGCTCAAACGGATATATTCTTTCCCATTGCTTTTTGTTTCTGTAATTTCCGTTCCTTCAACAACCCAACACGGGCAGAACAAATTTCTTTTCTGCTCCCGTCTCGTAGGGCGTCCATCGACGGAACTCCTCACAATCGTCGCATCACGGAAGGCGGCAGTGGGCTGTCTCCACTCGAGCCCATAGGCTGTCACGACCCATTCAGAGGTGCTGAGGTACCTGTACCTGTACTTCCCAGGGGCCCCATGCTCCTACCCTTCGCCCAGGGGACCCTGGTTCTTCCCTCGCGTGGTGTGCCGTTCATTGTCTCTTCTGCTGCCGCCCGGCGCCCGCTCCACGTTTTTTACGACCTCTGCCGGCCGTCCCTCTTTTATTTGAACCGAATCCTGCCCAGTCCCGGCGCCGCCGCCCACGCACACCAAAACTGGCCCCCTACCCCTTCCCAGACATCCCACCATAAAAAAATTAAGGAGCGAAACAGGCCAGAAAAAGGAAACCCTTCTCTCGTTTTTCTGAAATGTGTTAGATGGCCGCGACGTCAAACCCGTCCCCCTCATCACCCTTCGTCGAACCCTCCGCGCGTGTCGTTCCCTCACGCGCCCGACCTCCACTGAATTCCTCCCAGTCGGCGCCTTCTCCCACCTCCGGCTCGACCAACGCCCAGCATCGCCTTCAACACTCGAGTCATCCGTCCCTCAGTTCGCAGCGGTCGGGCGGCTTCCTCGCCTTCTTCGACCGGACCCTCGCCGGCATCGCAGAACCGCGAATCCGCCCGCGCCAATCACTCTCTCGCATTTCCACCAGCCCCGAAACGCTCCCCAGCGGCCAGTCCAGCCCAGAGAAAGGTTCTCGCAGCAGCGCCCGTCCCCCGTCTAACCACGCCGGCCAGGCGGGGTTGCAGTCTAGCACGGACAGCAGACAACCGAGCCCGACTCTTGTCCTGGGCGATCCCCCCTCGCAGCCGTACAGCGAAACAGATCCATCTCTCCCAGAACCAACAATTCTTCCTCGTTTCGACAACAAGATGCACCAAACCTCCTCGCGGCTGCTCCGCATGACGGACGATGACCGCCCGTACACCAAGGTACGTGTCCAGCCAGGAGCAAAGGATCCGGTTGCAGGTGCAGCTGCAGGTGAAAGCTGTTGTCGGCATGCATTGGCGTGTGACATGCTGCAATTGGTCTTGTTATTGGAGGTGGACCAATCCCAGCGCTAACTTGAGGAACCTCACAAACAGGATTTCAAAGATCTTTTTGCGACCTTGATAGTCAGCCTGTTGCCACTCTCGGCGCATCGCGTGCGGCTGACAAAGGTGGAACACACTTTCTTGTCCGAGGATGCTATCAACAACCTGGGCTCGCTCAAGTTCTCCCAATCTAACCGGATGCCCGATCCAAAAGATCCGTCGAGGATCGTAACGACGACGACGACAACGACTTTCTCAATGGCCAAGGATATGGCCCGCTCCATTTGCCAACGATTTCTTGAAGCCAGATTTATCGAGTCGGCGGACGGGAAATACCAGTCGGTGTACACGATGAAGGGCGTGGTATGGCAGTTGACTCCCAAGGGCATCTCGATCCTAGACCGATTCTGCTCGCGGAATGGCATTCAGCAGAAGCAAGTCGCGGAGCTGATTGGTGCCGCCCTGCCACAGTTGGTGAGCCTCGAGCGTGATGGCCAGTCGGACAAGCTACTCACGGACCGTGGCACGGTCGAGGTGATCTTCCGGCGGTTTATCGGTGGCGTTAATGGCTTCAACATCAAGTCAAGCGTGAGCTCGGCCGATTCAGACTCGTTAAGCGATTACCGAGACGGGCTTACTGGCGTCAAGATGGCTGCGGAGCGCAAGGTGGGCGGCAGAACGTTCAAGGATACCTTTACTGGCAAGGCAGCGTCGGATTGGCTGTTGGACTGCTCAACCACCGTCGATAAGCGCGAGACCTACGAGATCGCCGCGCTGTTTGTGGAGTACGACCTTATGGAAGCCGTCCAACAAGACCGATCCTTTGCGCTACAGCACCCGGCGCACAGCTTGTTCCAACCAACAAAGCACGCCATCTACCAAGTCACAGCTAAGGGGAGGGATCTTGCGAATGGTGCCCTAGCCCGCGGCCGCGCATCGGAGAGTGAAGGGGTCTCCGCTTCGCGATCGGGCGGAATTGCCCGTGACTCCAATACCCAACGCCTAGACAAGATCCTTAACGATGCGGCACTTCGTCTGCTCTTCCGTGAGAACCTCCGCGAGACCCATTGCGAGGAGAACCTGTCTTTCTACCTTGATGTCGACGAGTTCGTCCGGCAGTGCAGGCAAGCTATTCGGGCGGCGCAAAAGAACCCTAACAACGCGGCATCTCTCGATGGGATCAAGGAGATCATGGCCCAGGCCTACGGGATATACAATGCCTTTTTGGCCCCAGGCTCCCCATGCGAGCTGAACATCGACCACCAGCTGCGGAACAACCTGGCGACCCGCATGACTAAGGCAGTGGGGCAGGACGTGGCCATGATTGACACGCTCCACGAGGTCACGGCGCTGTTCGAGGACGCTCAGAATGCGGTCTTTAAACTGATGGCTAGTGTAAGTTTATTCCGGCCCGAAGGAGTTGAGAAAAATCTCGAGATGCTCAGTTATCTAACCCACAAACAGGACTCGGTTCCCAAGTTCCTACGCAGTCCCAAGTACGAGCAGACGCTCAAAAACTACGATTTCGATTCCATCACGAGTAACCACCAGACCGGCCGTGTGCCTGAGCGGAGCCAGAGCAGGTCAAAGCGGAATTGACTGTCGAGGATGCCTTCGATAAGGCAAATGCGATCGGGTCGATGATCGAGAAACGATCTCTTTGTCTACACGCGAAGACCGGCATGCCCAGGCCCAGCGAGGAAACATTTTGCCTAATGATTCCCCATTCATGACCTGGAGAGGAAAAAGACACGCATTACGTCCGCATTTTTTGTTTTGTGCACCGTCGTGTACCATTGCAGACTCCGGCGCGCATAGCTTCTTGGGTTTTTCTTTTCGGTTTCCTTCTTTTTCCGTGATATTTGTGTCATTTATTTGCATGGAGGTGAACCGGAGCATGTCCCCGCCCTTTGCGGTTATATCCCTGTTGGTACTCTTCTATGTATCTCTGCGGTTTCTTCTTTGTCTCTTCTCTTTGTTACTTAATTCTCCCTCCTCGTGATGTTCGCCCCTGCGATGATTTCAGTTTTTACTCTTTTCTACGTTTGGTTTTTCTATGTTCAGGGAGATGACATCCTGGCGTTACGGAGGAGCTGATGACATAGATGGGAGAGAGAGAGAGAGAGAGAGAGTGAAAGCACAATCATCTGGCATACCCACGGTATTACAACGAATTTTTTTTCCTTCTCGTCCCAGCTTAAACCGTTGTGCCTGGTTGGTTGGGAGGGTAGTACCTCCCACCCTTCGTATTTCTGCGTTCGTCTGCTGCTGATGTGCCCGGTGGCCGTTTTGTGTGGGCGGTTAGCTAGGGGGGGTGGTAACAGGGGGGGATAATGGGTGAAACCCGGCCATCCAACGTGAGAGAGTGTAAAGACGATACAGGGAAGGGGGGTTGCGCTGCAATGCAAGGGGGGTGATTGGTAACGACTCTACGACCGTCCTGCTTCCCATGTACGCATCGAATAACGAAGAGATACAAATACCTACACTACCCCGCTGGGTTCAAACTAGTGTACTAGTTAGTAGCCGAGAGCGCTCGAATGGTGACGACTTTGTGTGAGTGAAATGTCTATCGACTTGTACGGCACGGAGGCTCGGTTGCGGGGCCGGGCCTTGCAGAGGTTGAGCAGGATAAGAATTGAGTTGCTGGTGCGTGAAGTGACGGATATGTGCTCCGTCTTCCCAACTTACCTTGGAAGCCACCCGATAAAACGGTAGTACTTGGAAGGACGAGGTGGTTTTACATAGTGGAGATAATGGCCATTGTGGCTACCGCAACAACGTCACCTTTTTCCCATCGATTTACTGTCAAGTGTGCGCAACCTTACAACTGACACACGAGCGTTATCACCGGCAGTTGGCTCTCGACCGCCCACTGCACATCTCGGACAGAAAGCGGGGAGGGTCAAGGCCGGAGATTTGGTTTCAATCGCCAACGCGGGAACGGAATGTTACGGTACCCGGGAACGTGGCTACCGAAAGAACCAATGGTATGGTTGTCCCGTTTGCGGCGAAGCTTTTTTCGCAAACCGGGTTACACGTCAGGTCGGGGATAGGAACCCGTTGGTTTCATGAAGTGCGGCCCAGACTAGGTACACTTACACTAGTGGATGGTTGGAACTTGGAAGTCTCGAAAGGAAAAAACTGGGCGGCGGCATGTAACCAGTAACCGCGCGCAGCGGTCTCCCGTTGTTAGTTGCCACTTGACTTGTGGTAATCTACATGCGCTTCACCAACCCTTTGCTGGTTTAACAAAGCAGTTTCTTTAATGCAACTGCAACCGCGCAGATCGGGAGCGCACATTGGGTCTTTTAATGCTTCACCCCACCTTTAATTCTTGAAGCTTGTCTCGAACAAGTCGCCACACTTGCTTTCTACAACTACAACGTCTGGTGACGGTTGTCTAATACAAAGATTCTTCCAACCCACCACCATCATCATCACCCTTCTCGCCCCCAAACCCGAACAAAAAAAAGAAAAAGAAAACAAAACCAAAATCATCAATTAGAAGACGCCACGATGCCAGGGTCCGTCTACTCCGTCGACCTCGAACGCGAGGCCCGCGATCGCACAAATAGTCACCACCACCCACGATCTCGCAACTCTCAAAACCACCACCACAACAACCACCACCACCACAAACCTGACCGCCGCCATCACAACCACCGCGCCCGATCCCCTTCTCCATCCCCCTCCATATCCTCCACCTGCTCAATCTCCTCTTGCTCAACCGGCCTAACAACCACCACACCCACCACTCCCGACCCACCATCATCCAAGCCAACAACAGCCTCAACCTCCAAACCCACCTCCAACTCAACAAAAACAAAACCCGCAAAATCAAAACCATCCAAAACCAACCGCAAAGCCCTGATCCCCCATCCAACCCACGGCAGCGGTGCCAGCAGCAGCAGTGGGCTTGGCAGTAGCGATGACGAGGACGACGATGATGCGCCGGAGGAGTATACCGTTGATAAAGATGGGCGGATTCGGGAGGAGCGGAAACGGGGGGGTGGTGGTCGACATCATCAGGCCCAGCGCAGGGGTGAGAAACGGTATGCGCATGCGCGTGGTGATGGATATGGACGTGGGTATGGGTACCATGGATGGGACGGGTCGGAAGAGAAAGGGGGGAGGTATCGGGATCGGGATGAGGGGGGGTGTGAAGAGTGTAGGTATGGATGTTGTAGTGGTGGGGGGTATGGATATGGGGATGGTGGGAGTGGGAATGGGAATAGGGGGGGTTGGGAGAGAAGGAGGGATGATGTGGATGGGGAGAGGAGAAGGAGGAGAGAGAAGAGTGAGGGGAAGAGGTTGATGTTGGCTGCGGCGGTGTTTGTGGCGGGGATTGTGTTGTGTTGTGATTGAGGTTTTGATTTGCCTTGTTTTATTTGTGTAGGTTTTGGGGAGGGGTTGTGATGAACTTATAACGACTGTTGAGCGAGGGCTTTGGCGTTGGACTTCGGGTTTGACACCTAGGCCATTCATTGTCTGAGGCGGTTGGGATTCATTTACAAAGAGGAAGCTGGGATAGGCGATATGAGGTTACAAGATTCAGCCCAGCAATGGCGATGATTTCCAATACTACTACGAGCGATAAAACGCAGTTGATACCCTGCGCTAACACAACCCACGACGCCAGCTTGGACAGATATTAAGTGCTCTGGATATCATTTTCTTCTCGCTTCTAAGTGAGCTCAACGGGCATCACATCCCATTATCTGTCCTTGTATGTAAATTCCTCATAACGCCACTCAAACGCCCAGCTAATGCCACGAAATAATACAGTCTTCACCCTTATCCCACCTTTTTTGGGGCGCACCAGTTGCCATTCCCGTAAACTTGGAAAACCAACCTTGGCCATAATAAACCAACCACACTTAAATCGAGGTCGGCGCAGCATCCTTTCTCCAGCCCTTGCTCCTCATATTCGCCTCAATCCCCTTCCAAATACCCTCCACAACTTCCCGATCCCTCCAACGACTGGTCTCCGCTCCCGGCTGGCCCGGATCGCGCCACTTCTCCACCGAGCAAGCCATCACGCGATGACCGTACACACGCACCGACTCAGGCGGCTCATCACCCCGCCAGCCCAGATACACCCCGAGCACATGCTTGAACAGCTCCGCCGGGTTGCTCCACCGGTAGTTCTTGAACTGCCACGCCTGTCCCGTCGTGAACACCGCCACCACGCGATTCCAGTACTCCGGCTTGAACTGCTCCGGGCCCTCAACCAGGATAAACCGCATCGGCCGCGACGGGTCAATGTCCTTGATCAGGCGCGAAATGTGTAGCATCGAGGCTGGCGCGCTAGCGTCGGGGGGCGCGTACCGGCCGCCTTCTAGGAACGACTTGGCGTTGGACATGCGCAGGAGGGCGGACGCCGACGGCGAAAGCAGGATGATGGGGTCTGGTCGTCGTGCTGGTTTCTGGTTAAGAGCCAGCGCCGTGGTTGACCCAACTCCTGGGGCCGTTGACGGGCCACCGCCGGGTTTGCGCGTCATGAAGGGTGCTGCGAGCTTGCGGACGTGGGAGAAGTCCTGTATAATCGGTTAGCTTTGCTTGACACGACCCAATGATCAACACATTTAGCAGCAGCAGCAGCAGCAGCCATGTCCACTCACAGTCGCCTTGATCCCTCTCAACACCGTATTCCTATCGCCCATGCGCCTCTCCCCATTGTAGATCTGCGCCAACCGCGGATCCAGTGTCCCCCTTCCCGCGCGCCCCGACGATGACGGCGCTGCCTTAGACGTAGCACCCGCCACCCTAGCGCTCACGCTCACGCCAGCAGTCGTGTCTTGGCCACCGGGCAGCGGTTTAATAAACTCGCTCTCCTCCTGGGCGCCCTCGAGAAACGTGAACAGCACCAACCGCTCAACAAACGCAAACATGTGCACGGCGGCAGACCCGGCCATCTCGTCGTTCAGCTTGATCGCAATGGCATTGTACTCGGGGATGGTGAGGTCGCGGTTGAGCCAGGCGAAGTAGATGGAGCGCACATCGATAGCTTTGCCCTCGGTGGACGTGAAGCGCGTGGGCGCGTCAATAGGGACGGCGACGCGATCGGGGCTGGAAAAGACCAGGTGGGTGGCTTTGGAGAGGGGGACTTCGTCGGACGAGTCGGCTGAGGTCGTCGGGGTGATCTTGCCGCTTGATGCGATCGAGTGCCGCAGGAGCAGCAGCGGGTCTTCAATTGGCGCCATGGCGTCGTCGTCTCGTCGTCTTGATGCGGTAGTCAGGTCCTTCGAGATTTGGGTTGATGTGTAATCGGGTTGTCGAAGGAAAGGCGGGTTGCGATGTGGCGGGAGGGATGGGTTTCTCGGGTTTTCGAGTTGAAGCATGGAGTCGCGATTGTTTAGAGACCCACTTTTCCGCCCAAATGGTGGATTGGAAGATGAAGCTCGGGCCACACATTTGTACCCTTTTGGAATTGTGTGATCCTCCTGCTAATTGTTCATTGTCCCCTATTCATTCATTTTCACCGTAATTGTTCCTCGAGGTTCAAATTTATTTTGAAGATCAAGGCCGAGGAATTAAACACAAGAATTTTTTCTTTTGTACCGAAAAACCACCACCCCCGCTGAACGCCCGCAAAATCATCATAAACATGCCCATTGAATATCATCATAGCCGTCTGAACGTCGCAACATGCCATCATCCCACCCAAGCTCAATACGACGGCTGTCGCTCTAGCTTCTAGATCGCAGCACTATAAGGCGCTTAAAAACGAAAGAGCCGTCCTACGGCTTGCTAGTTGCGATTCTGTCGCTCGGCCCCGTGAAGTGTCGGTGTGATACTCGCAAACCCGAATCCGGTGCTCCTGGCCGAGGTCTTAGCGTTGGTCGTCTCGGCTGTATCAACTTAGGTGAAGCGACGCCGAATCAAGACGCCCGAGAAACATCGCTAGACGCGGCTTGAAGAGGGAACAGGGGTAGACCGCACCACCCTGTTTCATGAATCAACCAACATCGTGTCGTCACCATCAAACGTCGGGCCGGCCGGCTCCACAGCAACACCTCTCCCTCGCCCGGCAAGCAGCTCCCTCCGAATTGCCGGAGCAATCTTTTCGTGGCCGTGGTTCAGGAGAAGATCAAGGAGAGCTTCACGTTGGTCTTCGGTGACTAGATTGGGGTGTGAGTATCTTAGAATACATCACTCCGGGGCGTACAAAGGGACTCACTATCGTTGCGATATCGCTCGGCAAACGCGAGCAGACACTGGTGGAAGATGACCGGCAACGACCTTGGCGCATCGCCATCTCTGGCCGCCGCGGCATAGCGGAGGAAATGGAATACGAGGGAGTCGATACATTGCCAGGCTTGAAGACCGTCAGTTTCAAAGTTACTGAGAACGCTTCCCAGGTTTTGTTGACATGGAACTTACGCAGGGCATACTTCTTCTTCAGAAGAATCAGAAGCATGTGGTTGGTCGCACTAACACACTCAGAGTGCTGTGACGCCTGCTCCGCCGCGATATCGCACAGGGTCTTGATAGCCGCGGCCGAATGAAGAACGGGGATCGACACACGCTCGAGCACCGCCGACACGATTTGCGCCTCGCGTAAGGTGCAGGTCCCTATTATCAGGGTTAATATGAAATTCACTCCTTAGAAGACTAGAATTGGCGAGGCTTACCAGATGCGGCCAGTGGGAAAAGGAACCCTATTTGGCACCGTCAGTAAAACACCTCCCGCAGCACAGCCAAGATGACGAACCCTTGAAGAAACCAGCAGGCTTGTAGAGCCCGCGCTTCAGGCAGTTGAACAAGTGAACGTTCAACTTCTTGTTTTCGTAAATGTCTTCGCGGACCCGTTCCAGAACCACCATCTCCATAAATCGCTGGACAACAATGGGCTTAGCCGAGACGAATATCCTTGTCGCTGCGAAGCAAGCATTTGGCGTCCTGGTAAAGGTTCAGTTAACTATGTCCTCCAGCCCCTTCTGAGCATTAGCAAGGCAACCTACCAGAGGTCCGGTCGTGTTATTTGGAGGATCTCTTCCCAGTGAGGAATTGTCGGTAGAATCTTGAACGGCTTCGGTAATGGGCCAGACTTGTACCGAGCAAGGATGAGCCCAATCCTATCGACCTGTCAGCGCTGACCTCCGTCATGCAACAAAACCGCCTCCAAACGTACTTGGTAAACACCTCGATCACCTTCGGCGGCATCTCGTAGTCCTCCTCAACCGGGTTAAAGTCCTGCTGCTGCTGCCGCCCGCCCTGCATCGCTTCCTTTTCCGCAATCTTGGCCAGAATCAAATCCGCCAAATTTGTTCCCGGCCCTTCCTCTTCTTCACTTCCAGCTCCGCCACCTCCCATCTTCCCATCCCAGCCATGTGTAAGCAGCGGGTCGTCATTCATCGTCGGCGTGATGAACCGGTTAAACGTATCAAGATCAGCCGCGTCAACCTCAATCTCCTCCACAATCTCCTCCTCATCACCCCAAGCCTCTTCGTTCGCAAACCTATCCACTCCATCCTCCTCATCCCGATCACTATCTTCCCCAAAGCGGGATGGGTCGAACTCAAACGCGGAGGGGCCGGATGCGTGGTTGTTGTCGTCGTCGTCGGCGGATTGGAGGTCGTCTTCGTCAATCAGATCACGGCTCATGGCCAGGATCTTGCGGGAGGCTTTGGCATCGACGTAGGCCTGCTCCTCGGCCTGTTTCCGGTCGGCCCGCTTCGACGGTCGCCCTTCCCTGCTCTTGAGCACCCCCGTCGCGAGGAGGTCATCTTCAAGGGGGTTGTGCCGCCGCTTGTGGGATAGTGAGGATGTTGCTTTGGGCATTTTGTTGGTTGTTCGGGGCCGGGATGCAATGTTGGGTGGGAGAATTGACGGTATCGGAGAATAGACTTTTTAGTTTTTGAGCCGGACGGACGACTAATTATTAGGTAAAACACCAGACCGCTCTCAGTCCCTCGGGCTGCAACAGTGCTGGTAATTTTTTGGTGCTGCTTCACAAAAAGTTCACAGGTGGGGCAACTTTCAGGTTGCGCCGGACTGCTGATTGGAAGAACTCTGGGATTTTGCGGAAATACAATCCACCGGGCGTCTTATCAGCAGCAAAAATTCTTATCGATAGCAGTCCTCAAGGCCCCGCGCTGCCCCGCGGTGAGCGATCAGCGTATGAAATTTGTGGTGAGCTGCAAGTACATACAAGCAAGCCGATATATGCACCGTAAAACCTCTTGGAAACGTCGCCGCCATAACCTTGTTATCTTTATTTACCTAGGATAACCGGTATGCCGACAGAACTTGAGGAGGTATGAGAGTTTTCTCGGGAAAGCAGTCAGAAATGATCAGAATAGCTGACCAGATTCATAGCTCGTCGGGTTCATCGCCCATCCGAACCCTCAAATTCGCAAAGTAGCAACTGAGAACTTGGTGCCATACTCGACTGAACAACCGTCAATTTTCAAGACAGAGGAGCTGCTCCCTGTGAAGCATCTCAAATTTCTCATTCGAGATCACCCAGTGAGTGAAAACATTCATGTTGACCCCTGGGATACTCGATCTATAGCTAACTGTTCACGGAGGACATCGCTGAACATGCTCTCACTATTCTAGTCAACCTGACGGCGGACCGTAGTGTCCTTGAGTTTGTGGCGACGGATGACCGGTTCCTTGGGTTTCTTCTCACTAATTTAGTGGTATGTAGTTCCGAGACGCTCCCGGTCGTTCATACATTTATATGCATATGCTAACCCCCAACGACAGGACCCAGAAGAACAAAACGCCAATCTCCTTGCCATGTTGCTAGCAAACTTAGCCAAATGGGACGACCTCAAAAGCATTGCTACCCGCAAACAAGATGCCCCTGCCGCCCTCAAATCCAACGATCTTGTCCTCAACCAAATACTCGATCTCTTCGTCAAAGGAGCCGACGGCACCTACAACAAAAAGGCCGATTTCGACTATCTCTCCTACGTTATTGCCGACCTCTCCAAACACCCCGAAATCAGAAAATTCTTCCTCACGGAGCAAGACTACGACCACGTGGTCCCCATCAACAAGATCAAGGTCTTCACAGAGCACAAATCCGACATTCGGCGAAAGGGCGTGGCGAGCACCATCAAAAACGTGGCGTTTGACGTGCCAGCACACACTTCCTTCCTAGACGAGGACCAAATCAACATTCTACCGTACCTCCTGCTCCCCATCATAGGGGGCGAAGAATACGACGACGAAGACACGATGGGGATGCTGCCGGACCTGCAGCTCTTGCCTCCTGACAAACAGCGGGATTCGGACCCCAACATTATCCAGACGCACGTTGAGACGCTGACTCTCCTGACCACTACCCGGGAAGGGCGAGACCTGATGCGGAAGATCAATGTGTATCCGGTTGTGCGGGAAACGCATCTCCGGGTAAACGATGAAGGTGTCCAGGAAGCGTGCGAGAGACTGGTGCAGGTTTTGATGCGGGATGAAGCGGAGGAGCCAGGGGCGGTGGTGGAGGAGGTGGAGGACGATGAGGAGACCAAGATAGTCCCGGTTTAACCACTTCCGATTCTATGCTTGTGAAAAAGAAGAGCCAAAATGGAAACGCAAATCACGGTTGCAGACATCAATCATCCCGGCCGCCAAGCCAAAATGGCCTTTGAGAGCAGAGAAAAAAATCTGCCAACTGGACGGGTCCGGCAAAGGCAAGGGCTCGCGTGCTCACCTCCTTGCTTGGCCGGCCAAGAACTTGTCGCCGAGACTTTTGGCGCGAGCACGCCATTTCAGCCAAGAACACCAAGCTTCGGGACGAGAAGCATCCCGAAAGCTTGGCCCGGCAGTGTAACGACACGGCTTGATCTGCGAGTATTTCAGGGCTGAATTATTGAAGAGATGAGGCCTCGGCGTCACGGTACTATGTAGTTGGTGGGCGATCTGGATTCTCGTGCGCGGGATATGGAGACGTCGCCTGCAAAAGGATAGAGCTGTGAAAAATAGAGCAACCAGGATACGCTTCAATAAACTTGAAAAAAATCGAATCAACTCACGTCAGCCGCCTTCTGGAATCCAACACTTTTCGTTTCGCCGCGGATGGGAAACCGAATATTGTCTCCGCGAACGCCGAGCGCGTGGTGGTATTGCAGCCTTCAATTGGCCATGCGACGGACGCGTCTTGGACATGGAATATTGCGGCGACGGGCCGATGAGCTGTGGATGCGCTCTTGAATGGGGAAAACTACACTAGAAAATCCTGTCAAGGAAACAAGAGAGATGAAGAAACTGCTGGGTGGGAATCCATGCGGGTTGCAACGATTCCACGAGCGACATCAACCCCGGTCGCCACATGGATGATGCAGTCATGTTTTTTTCACCATTGCGGGTTTGTCGGTTTGGTCAGGAGATGCCCGTGTTGTGATGCGATATTGCAACAGCGGGGCAGTCCTTTTTCGTCACTCGCCAGCCAGCCTGCCCTCGCCCTAACGAGTTTCGAGAAAATCTCTGGGCTCGGGCAACTTGAAATTCCAAGTACCTGGAGGCTGCCCTGCCCAACCTCTGAGATAAGGAAAAATGAATTCCATGCGAGATTTTGGCAACGCCTGGAAATAGCGTCCAAGAACGGGTGGTCCTGCGGGCAGGCGTTTTGGAAGCAACATCCCCGCTGCGTCAGGGGAACAACCCCCCAGCGAACCAGCGCTGCGGAACCCAAAACGTGGTGCTATCTTGGGCTCGTCATTCGTGGTCCCTGCCCCAAACAACGGGATCAAAGGCCCAAGCTCCCCGTGGATCTCCTGCACCCCATCGCTGAGCGGGCCCCCGAGACAGGGGGTGAGGACCGGTGCGACTTGCCGTTTCGGGAAGTTTTCTCAATGAGCGATTGGCTCTGGGCCATTCTGGCCTTGTCAGGGCACAAATAGCCCTTGGTCATGGTTGCCGTTCCTGTCATTCCTGGCACGCTCGTTGGCTTTCCTCGAGACAGTCGTTTGAATTTTGAGTTGGGTCATTGTCCCCCCCAACTGGCCGAAGATGGATAGGAGTCGTGACCGAGAGTCGTTTTGGGAAATGGTGATGGGGGTGACCTCAGGATGTCGGGACTGGCTTGCATGCACATCTTCTAGCCGACAACCGCCGAGATCCTCAAAGGAAAATATATCACACTCTTGCAATTTACAGATGGAAAATGATAAAACAGCCAAATGCCCATCCTAGTTGCCAAGAGGACTGCACATACGGGACAAGAATGCCCAGGCGGCGGGAGGAGCCCGGAGTTGTGTCCTCAGCCGCCACGTGAGAATTAGAAATCCGGACCTCTTTTCGATTTTCAAGAAGGTGAAATCTGAAATTCTCTGCGTCCAAAAGGGCAAGCACGCCAAATTTGTCAGTTCCACACTGTGGACTCAGTTTCCCGAGCGTCCAGGTGGACGCCAGGCACAGAGCGGGCCTGTGAATGCTGTAGCTTGCGCCCACGTGGAACGGCGTTGGGTTCTAAAAAGGTCATGGAGAGGAGACAATGGGGACAGGAACAGCCACCGAGAGGTGGGGCGAACATATCTCAACCTAGCCATGACGGATATCGGGATGGATGGACATGCATGTGGTAGTCATGGATGGATAATTCGGAAGCGTCCGCGGCTGCACTGCATCCCAATAATCCATGTGTAACGCACGCAAGCAATGTCGAGAAGCCCGAACTGGGCTAAGGTTGGACCTGCGGCGCATTTAACTCTTCCCAAACAAACCCGGTTTCCTCTGCACTAAGGTTCGAGGAGGGTACCTAACTGACTCCGGCGTGTTTCAGCTAATAATATATAGCTCCGGTCCCCCCGTTCCTCAACATCCTCCTTCCAATTCAAACACCATTGGATTCGTCATAATCTTTCCGGTCCGACAACCTCGAACTGGATCTGCATCGTAGGAGATATATCCTACTGTGCACCGACATTCCACACACCTTCCGACCTAGGTAACGTTGTGGCCTTCGTCACACACACCCTCTGTCGCCATGGGGGAAACCACCAAGACTAGCGGGAACAACAGCGCGTTCCACAACTTCGTAAGTTCTATCTAGTCCCATCATGCCCATCATGATACAGAAACTGGGATGCGAGGAGTTTGACGGTCCTCAATTGCTAATGCCCCTTTCCTACCTAGCACAACGACTTCTCTCATGTCAAGGACGTCAACGAGAGACGCCGTCTGGCCCTCGCGGAGGTTGACCGAGCTCCGTTCGGATGGTACCACGTGCGGGCCATCATCGTCGCAGGCGTCGGTTTCTTTACGGACTCTTACGACATCTTCACGGCCTCGCTGTTGACCATTATGCTGGGCATCGTCTTCTATCCCGGCGTCGGCCAGATGCCCACGTCCTCGGACACCGCCATCAAGCTCGCTACCTCGGCCGGCACGGTCATCGGCCAGCTTGGCTTTGGCGCGCTTGGCGATATCGTCGGCCGGAAGCGCATGTACGGTGTTGAGCTCATCGTCATCATCTTTGCTACTCTGGCGCAGGCTCTGACTTCATCGTCGCCCTCTATCGATGTCGTTGGTGCTATCATCTTCTGGCGTGTTATCATGGTATTTTTTATTCGTGTGCTTTGCCATGTGACTCTCATCGACATGACACTACGCTAACATCGCGTGAAAAGGGGATTGGTATTGGCGGTGACTACCCGCTTTCCAGTATCATCACGTCCGAGTTCGCCACTACCAAGTGGCGCGGTGCCATGATGGCTTCGGTGTTCGCCATGCAAGGTCTTGGTCAACTTGCGGCCGCCATTGTCATGCTCATCGCCACCGCCGGATTCAAGTCGTCTCTCGAGACGGCCCCGACGCTTGCGACCTGCACAGGGGGCTGCGCCCAGTCGGTCGATAAGATGTGGCGCCTGCTCATCGGATTCGGTGCCGTCCCAGGATGCATCGCTTTGTACTACCGCCTTACCATCCCGGAGACGCCCCGCTATACCTTCGATGTTGAGCTTGACGTCGAGAAGGCTGAGGGCGACGCGCAGGCCTATCTCAAGGGCAGCTCGGGTGCTTCGCCCGACGAACTGACCCGTGCGACCGCCCGCAAGGAGGCCGCTGAGCAGATGAAGGCCCCCCAGGCCAGCTGGAGTGACTTTTTCCGTCACTACTCTAAATTGAACAACGCCAAGCTCCTTACTGGGTAAGTACCCAATCCCTCGACCCCCCCTCCTAGGGAAATCCTAGAACTTATGTCCTGACTTAAACGTCGCCAGAACTGCCCTGTCGTGGTGCTTCCTTGATATCGCCTACTACGGCGTCTCGCTCAACAACGCCACCATCCTGGAGGTTATCGGTTACTCCACCAAGAACGCCCACAACACCTACGAGATCCTGTACAACACCGCGCTCGGCAACCTCATCATCGTCCTCGCCGGTGCTGTCCCCGGCTACTGGGTGACCGTCTTCACCGTCGACCGCTTCGGCCGCAAGCCGATCCAATTCATGGGCTTCGGCATCCTAACCGTTCTCTTCGTCATCATGGGATTCGGGTACTTCCACATCGGCTCCAACGGCCTGCTCGCCATCTTCGTCCTTGCCCAATTCTTTTTCAATTTTGGCCCCAACGCCACTACCTTCATCGTGCCCGGCGAGTGCTTCCCCACCCGCTACCGGTCCACCTCCCATGGCATCTCCGCCGCCATGGGTAAGATTGGATCGATCATCGGCCAGGGCGCCATTGCGCCCCTGCGCACCCGTGGTGGTACCAAGCTGAACCCCAACCCGTGGATGGACCATGTCTTGGAGATCTATGCGCTGTTCATGTTGCTTGGTGTTGGCACCACGTGCCTGATCAAGGAGACGAAGCGTAAGACGCTGGAGGAGCTGGCGGGTGAGGATGACGAGGAGGTGCAGGTGCAGGAGGGAGCGGGGAACATCGCTGCTGTTGAGAACACGACGGAGGCTGTGGCCGGTGGTGAGGAGACTGCGAAACACTAACTAAGGTGGGGGGAATAATAAGGATGAATAGTATTTGCTGTCTGTCTTCACAAGTTACACACTTGCTTTCAAGTTACACTAGAATGGAAAGTTAGTCGATGATGTTATCGTTAAGAATTTGTTTGCTTCTATAAAGGACAATTTACGCGCCTACCTTCTAGTTGCGTGTGTGTCTCAAGTTACGTTAGTATGGAAATTTAGTGGGTGATTTTACCATCAATAATTTTGCTTCTCTCGAGGATTAAGTTGTCACGCTGTAGCGATTAAGACCGGGGGAACTGCCGGGAAGAGAACCTGAATGATGTACCGTGCCTGTTATTTAGAAATAACTAGGAACTTTCGTGCTTTTATCACATACTAATTATTCGTAATCCCATCGTAATAGTGTAGGACAGTAAAGAAAAATGAGGAGAGATGCTAAAAGGACGTGACACTATATCATATTATAGGTTGTCCGTTTGTAGCTTGTGTATTTCCCGTGAGCTGGTACGATTCTTGCATTGACTTAGCACTTTATTCTCAGCACTTTATTCTCAGCACTTTATTCTCAATAATCACCACGTTAATTAAACCCTAACCTTGTACGTAAACTAAGCCAGGCAAACTAATACAAAATACCTACCTAATCAAGTCCACCCAACAAACTCTCAGTTCGATAACCACTATTACTACCACCAACCTCCCCAACCCCAACCCCTATCTTTCCCTTCCTCCCGCTCCCTCTCCTTCTCCTTCTCCTTCTCCTTTTCCTTCCCCCTTTTCATCCTCAAACTCACACTCCTACTCGCAATCCTCCTCACCCCACCACCACCGCTACCACCACCACCAGCACGCTTTCCCGCTCCCCCACCTTGACAATGATCCCCAACACCCTCCTCATCCTTCCCCTCTTTCCCCTCCACATAATTCTTATCCACTCTCAGCGGAAGCGGGTCCATCATGACCCCCGATCGCTGGGTGCCTGCAAGCGTAGTAGCAGACGATGACCAGGGCTGAAAGAAGGAGACCACCCGTTTTCTTCTACTGGTCGTGGTCTTGCTGTGTTGACGGTGGTCGTGGAGAGAGTGAGGGGGAGGGTGTGATAGAAGAGGAGAAACAGGGTTGCTGTCTCGTCGGAGTATCGTTCCTTGTGGTATCGTTTCTTTCAAGTCCTCTTTGGTAGGGATATTTCCCTGAACCCTTACCTCCTTGTCATCGCCCGCTCCATCCATGGTGGTTTCGTTGTATCTCCCGCCATCACCATCGTCCACACCACCGGCGTCCGTAGCCCGCTCCCGATCTCTATTTATGTCCTCGCTCGAACTGGGACTTGATTCCCCACGGGAGGCGGCCAATTCACGCTCAATTAGGTGACTCAAACTAGCCTGTCGTCGTGGGACAGGTAAGAAAGGCCCGGCTCTTTTTTTAATAGCAGGTTGTGGTGTAAGACCTTCGATGCTTAGCTCTTCGTCCTTTGTCTCGGTTTCGTCGTCTTGAGGGAGGGGCGGTTCTTCCTGATGATTACTACGGCGGACATGATTCTGTTTATCATGACGGTGACCCGGGAGGTCAAGGTTGTGCTGGTCAACCTCGTCGGTATCACTCTCATCTCCCCGCTTTGAGGCCATGCTCAACAGAGGCGGCGACCCAGTGATTCTATGGTTGACGAGCGCCTGCTTCGAGCGTATTACACGTTGCATCACAGCATGCGCATTATCAGGACCCCAGTGAGCCGCAATCACCTCTAGAAAGTGGCTACTTCCGGGTTCCGGCGACAACCGGGGCAGTGGTTGACACCACGGTGATGCTGCATTGTGCCGCTTGATCGTCCCTACAGCCGTGGTCTGAATGGTCGTTTTAATACCTGCGATGCCATCATCACACTCTGTCACCGGGCCCCCAACCGCACGTTGATTTTGACCCTGTCTCTGTTTTCGCATGGGTTGGTGAGGAAAGCCGGAGTGACGGTATGTGACGCGGACATGGAGATACTCGGTCACGATACCGCTGAGCTCGTGTTCGAGGTCCTCGATGAGCTCGTCTGACCGCTGACGAACGTGGGTCCGTTGTCGGTGACGGACCGCTCGTTCGAGGCGGATGTGGGCTACAACGAGTTGTCGAGATCCTAAGCGGAGCGCTCTGTATGAGATTACATAAGTGACTTTAGTGACGTGATGTTTTGTCTTTGGGGGAGCAATGGAAGAAACGCACTTGGGACATGATTTATCATCGAGCACCTCTATGATAGTGCTCCCACCGGCCGGTACCAGCTCTGTAAAGACATCATAGAGAAAACCATACTGCATGACATCTATTCAACCGTTAGAGCCATTTCATTCTTCCGTGCAACATAGGCGTCTCTTCACGACCTCATTTACGCCCACTCACCTGGTGTATACTCGCCCCCCATCACTGGACTCTGCACTCCCGCTGGGGCAAGCGCACGGCTCAACTGGGCAGACAACTCAACCGCGACCTAGACGGCTACCGTACCCTCGTCCACCGTTTCATGTTCAGGGATGAGAGCTATCCGGGGAACAAGAACACAAGACCCTGGAAGGTGTGGTGACACTCGGAGAGGACGCTGTCGATTCGCTCCCTGTCCGAGACGGACCGGTGTCTGCAAGGTCCTTGTTCTTGTTGTTCTTGGGTGGTCACCTGGCCCGGAAGGCCAGGGCGGGAAAGGTCCTTGGCGGCCGGAAACCTCGGGCGGCGAGTAGCGGGCGTCGTGCCCCGGGTTATGGGCGGTGGCTGTGGTGATAGTTCCGGCTAGTGACGTCCGGAGCGCGAGGCCCGCTCCTCTCTCCTGGGCGTCTCGACCCGCTGCGCCCGGGTCCGAGCTGGGTTGAGAATCCTGTGATAGATGACGGTCCGCCTGACGTGAGCTTGTCGTGCATAACGCAGAGGCAGATCGTCGCTGATGCGGTCGCTGTTGGCCGTGGGGGTACACGTACAGCGTCTTGGCTGACGTTGGCTGAACTGCTTCTGTGGCTTCCGTTTCTTCTGCTTCTCCCTCTAGTGGCTCTAGTGAGTTTAATGAGACAAAGTGTCAGCAGAACAAAGATGCATAAACGCGGCTTGGTATCTCTCCCCCTCCCTTCCCCCCAGGAATTGAGCCGACCAACCATCTGTTGTCTCCGGCCCGTCCCTGTCGTTGGCGGCTTGCGTGCGACCAACAACACCCATGGGAGCCTGCCCGGCCCACCCACACACACCCCGGTCCTCTCTCCTCTTTGGGACCGTCAGGGGTCTGTCGCCGCCGGGGGGTTCAAGTGGGCTGTCCGCCCTGCGTTTCCCTGACTCGTTTGTCTCACTTCCTGGGCTGTGATTCTCTTGGTTGTCTTGGTGTCCTTCGGTTTCTGGGGCGTCCCGGATGACCCGAAGAGGACAGCGACTGTCGTGGCTGGGTTGCTTCGCGATATGCAGTGGTTTCGGCACATCACGCCATGGTGAGCCGCTGGAGAGTTGGCGACCGTTTCGGACCGTGCGAAGTTGTGTCTCGGCACAGCTCGTCATATCGGCGGCAGCGAAGAAGTCGGATAAGGCGGTTTAACTAATTCCAAATCGGTCAACGAACGCCAGGCGAAGTTGGTCGGTAACCTGGAAAACGAAGAAAGAACCCTAGAAAAGCTAGTTTCCCAAAACTTAGAGTGTACAGAAGTGTGCGATGTTTGTTTGTCTGGACGGCGTCTTTTAGTATTCAACAGGTATCTACCGCTAACCATGTCAACGAGGTAATAACGAGGTGACGAAGAAATGTGCGATGCTCATATGGAACCCTCAAACATTTCGGTCCAAGCTTCAAGGATCTGCAACCCAATCCTGCTTGTCTCTTTTCGTTAACGTCGAGTAGAAAAACTTTGAGATGCCAAAAAACGGAGACCTTCTTCAGCCGAGGAAAGTACAATCCGCCGTTGGCAGCTCAGCCCGCACAAGTCAATAATCGGAAGGACCTGCCCGGGCTATTCGGCTTGTCGGCCAGGTTTCCTTTGCGCCCACACCTACCCGACCGCAAGTCCAGTACGCCTTCCTGCTGACTGCGTGACAGGCGCCTTCCTTCATGCAGCCGCGCCAAGCGTCCGAAGTAAGTTGGACTTTGCCCCTTCTATCTCGGCGTCGTCCATGCTGAGGAAGTTGATCTGCAGACAAGCAAACCGTTAGTTGATGGGATGAAAGAAAAACGTAACACGGGAAAGGACACCGGCACACCGGCACACAAGGGATAATAAGAGACCAGCGAGAAGGAACACAACGGCGGAACCTCAAGCCACAATGACGCACCACTTCATCCGCTGTCCCGGCATGCCCAAACAACACGCCCTCGGACAGGCTTGCCGCAACACCACGCTTGACCCGTTCCTCCCAAACCCCTTCCCAATTCCACTCGTTCGGACGCCGCGCCGTAGTCTCAGCCCCGGTCTGAATTCCACCACCCCCAGACCTTGTCGTCCCCGAAGCGGAAGCTCCCGCAGTAGCAGTGGGGGCCTTCCCAGGCTGATCCTCCGGCTCAGCCCCAGTCCCGCTTGGCGCGGACCCGGCACTAACCCTGGCCCCGGATTCAACCGCCGATGATGCCGATGCCGATCCGGATCCCGGCACGGGCAACGGCTTCCCGGTCCCCGCAGTCTGCTGCTGCCTCCGGTGCGTGCGCCAGGCATGCCACGCCCCCGGATTCCCCGCGGCCTCAAGCGGGACGGCGTCTAGCACATCTTCGTCGTCAAATGCGCTGCGAATGTACCGCAGGACCTCGTATGTCGACACCTCCTTGGGCCGGCCGGGCCGGGCATACCCGGGCATCGAGGCCGAGGAGGACGCCACGGATGCCGCGGCAGCTGAGGCAGCGGATGTTGCGGAAGCAGCTACAGACACTGGTGTAGTCCCGGTCGCCGTGGCGACTGGCCGTGTGGGCGTCCGCAGCATCATCTCTTCCTCGGCGTTTTCACTCCTCGTTACCGTCGACGAACCCCCCAGCCCCAGCCCCAGCCCCAACCCTACCCCTCTCTCCCCCCGCGCACTTCCACCACCACTCCCACTCCCACTCCCACCACCCACAGCCACACCACCACTACCACCCGAAGCACCACTCACAGCACGACCCCCTCTCCCAAACCACCCCGCAAACCCGTGCCGCAGACTGAACCCACCCGGCGGCAGCCGCTCCTCATCAAATGCGCTCGCCGTGCCGCCGTCCTGCACGTCGGTAGAGTACATGTACGTCGTCAGCGGGGTGAGCAGCGGGTGGAACATGTCGGTAGAAAACGTGACAAGCGGCGGCAGGGAAGGGTAGGTGTCTGGGAAGGAGATGTGGAAGCGGAGGATGGCGGGGGCATAGGGGCCTTGTAGTGTATTTGTTAGTGAGGGTGTATTTTTAGGATATCACCATCATGGAGAGTCGGGGGAGGAGAGAAGAGGTTGTCGTTACGCTGTGTAGTTACATACCCTTCCGCACAAACAATACACCCGACCATAGTGTCGGGTCGCCCTGTGTGAGGCTCACATAGATACCCTGCGGACACGCTTGTTTGAGGCCAGCACTGTTCAAACCCAACCGACCACATCGCATCACATCAGTATAATGTCCCATCAAGTTAATGGACGTGATAGGGTAACAAGATTTCAGACATACAACTCCGTGAGCAGGTGCTGTCGCTTGACGGATGACAAACTGCTTATTTTTGCCGATCCAGGCGGTGCCGACAACGACGACGACGACATTTTTTTTGGCGCTGGCAATTTGGGCAATTAAGGCCTGCTTGGGTTTGGATTGGGAATTATTCTGCGACCAGCGCTGCGTTAAAGGGGAAAAAGAGAGGGGGTGAGTAAAATGAGGATATAATTCAATGAGCTAGGAATTCAAATAAATTTTCGAGAACGGTCGCCTAGTAAATGAGAGGCTTATGTTGCAGTCGCGATAACTAGCATGAGTGAGTTGTTACAGAAATTCGAGTTCGCAACACCACAAGTGTTTGGGTTATGCAGGGAAGTTGAGGAACTCCGCCCAATCGAGGGTTAGGGTTGACTATGCATAATTAAGTCCCCCCAAACCTCCCACTCACCAAACCAGCAGGTAATGAAGTTCTGTTCCTGTTGTTCAGTTCCCACGCGACACCTTCCCAACCTTCTCGTCACCCGACCCGACTCCCAATCCGAATAATCTGAATCAAAAAGTCCCGCGCAGGGGTTCGGTATCAAACCAACAAAACGATCACCATGACCCAACAAAAAGATAGCCAAGCCCAGCACAAGGCTACGAATATGCCAAGCCGCCAACACCTGTCTCTTCCTTCGTCCCTTTCCCTGTCCCCCCCCTCTTGGCTCCCAGACCAACCACCAACCGGAGGAAACGGGAGTGGCTCATTTTCTCGACAAGGCTACATCCCGATATTGATGCAGTTCTACTAGTGTACAATTATGCGAATGGGAAAAAGGTCACACTAGGTTCCGCTGCAAGCTACTAATTACCTATGAGCATCCCGGCCCCTCCCGTCATCACATCTCACGCAAAGGTCAAAATTGTACGGCGCTAGGGGAATTTTCACATCCCCCACAAGTCTTCTTGTCTCACTCGCGGTGAGACCGCGGTCTCGCGAGTCCTCCCGGTTCCCCCACACCACGCATTTTTGTTTCCTCATGGGCCTGAACCCCCGTAACGATGCGTTGGTTCCCTTTTTTTGCCCACCTCGCCGGTCCATGAAGATCGTGACCCGGATTTCCGAGGTGGAAGAAACACACCATTGGATAGTCAGGTCCGGGGCAACGCCTCCGCGAACCCACGTTGTTTCCCATCCGGGCCGGGCGCATGAGACCTGAACCCCCCGGCAGCTTTGAAGCCAGCACACCCCTAGGTCGGACCCTTTTTGGGACTTGCCCCCCTCCTCGTCGCTTTGCACGCACTTCCCCCTTCTCGCGTCCCCTTCCAAACAACGGGCGAGTCCGTTCAAGTCACTCACTCGCTTGCCCATCCACTCACACGCCCTCTCCTCATTTCGACGCAAGGCGGCTCTCGATCTTGCTCCGCTCCTGGTCCTTGAGCTGCGCGAGCTCCTCCTTGGATGTGTCATACCGTGCGTTGACCTGGTTGAATGGATTCTCCGGGCTACGCTCAAACTCCTTCTTGATCTTCTCCTTCTTCTGGTTCAGCCGTAGGCCCGCACCGGTACCGTCCGATTCCATCTCGCCCAGCCGGCGCTCCTCAAATGCAGCGTACGCGGCCTTGAACCGACGCTCAGGGTGCCGGTCAATCTTGGTGGCGTCGGACTTGGACGTCAGCGAGAGGGCGTCCAGCGCGTTATCGATACCGGAGGCGTTGAGTGCTGACAAGCCCCCGCCATGGTCGTCGAGCTGCGACAAATCCAGGCCCCTGGTCTTCTTGACCGCCGCCTTCGAGTTTTTGGGCGCCGACCGACCCGGCGTGTTTTTCTCTTCCTCGGCGAGCAGAGCCTCGCGTTCGGCTTTCTTGCGCGCAGCCTCCGCCTTTTTCTCAGCTTCGGCTTCCCTGGAGAAGTGCGCAAAAAACCTGTCAGCACCCGTCGCCCAACATACGGTCGAGGAAATATTTGTGCCTCCTCCACTAGAAGGACAAACGAAACCATGTGCAGATCTAGTAAAACAACTGGGATCCCGGACGAAACGGTGGGGTCACATGAAAGCTGCATTCCCACAGACCCATTGTCCGCGCGTGGGACGTGGCATCTGCATTCAGGGTCCTGACGGGTATGCAAGCGAGGCACAAGCACCCGTCATCCCAACTCGGCTGGCGGCATTCAACACAGGGAAGGGTTCAAGGGTCTTCGCAAGGGTCTTCGAGAACCGGATGCTAGGCTATAGTCCCGACGGGAGACCGCAGCTCACTCAACCTTCCCGCTCCTTGGAGAGCAAACCACAGGACCAGAGAAAGGGGAAGGGAGCAAGCAAGCAGGGAGGCTTTAACAGGAAAGAGGGAAAACAGGCCTCTGAAAGTGGAAAAAATGCAAGTTGAAAAAGTGAAAGTAGAAAAACGGATGATGGGGGAAACGAACAGCAAGCAGTCAGGCTGCTTGGTGACAAACTCACTTTTTAGCGTTGCTCTTCGCTCCCTTATCCCACTTGCTCGATTCAAGCGCCTCACGCTCGGCATCAGCAGCCGCAACCTTCTTGGAAGCAGCCTCGGCCTTGCGAGCCTGGCCCGCCGCCTTCTTGCTATTGCCCTCGGCCCCGCCCTTCTTCGCCATAGTGAAGGTGCTTGTTTCCGATTCGGAGGCGATGAATGTCGAGGGAGGAGGCTTTCCCCGTTCGTCTGCGTGCGTGGGCGTCTATTTTTGGCGTCAACGTCGATCTGCGCGTTCGCCTGTCGTCGGTATGTCTGTTAGCGGCCACAGGATTGATGCTGGAACCGTTTTCGGATGTGGTAGTGATGAGACCGGTGATGTTGGGATGCCAGGTCGGCTGGTAACTTTCTTGGGGAGTTTCCACGTTAGTGGGGTAAGGGAAACGTTCAATTGTGTCACGCTTGGAGGGGAAACCGTTCGCGGGGTTCGGGTGCCTGAACCCGCTGCGAGTGGGGCGGCGCGAAGGAAGGAACAAGGCTCCCAATAGTGTACATATCACGGGTGTGACCCGGCTTGCATCGACCCATGACGAAGCGGGCTCATGTCTTTGAACACGAGTCCTTTGACCTTCAATTAGACCTTTCATAACTTTTGAACCGTAACTTCCTCGATTAGGACCGCCGTCGGTACGATCAGGTGTGGTTTTGTTCCACGCTTCGTCATTACCCCGACGGAGCGTTCTCAGTTTGCTTCATCCTTGCGAGATGTTCGTCCCCAAAGTTCCTGAGTATGTGAAATACTTTCACCTATCAGTGCCGACAAATAGGCCACTCACCCTGTTCCCTCCGTTACTCACAATCGGGGAAAGACTTCACACTCTGTTCCTCGAGAAACACTCCTCCACTCACCGGACTGGACACGCCAATGCAGAACTCTTGAGTGTAAGCATGAAGCGCCATCTCCAAGACATCCCCGGACGCCGACTGGCTAGTCCGATGGACGTCCCTCGCTTGATACTCCCCGTATCATGCAAGGTTGTTGAGGCCCTGTCCGGGCTGAATGAGATCAACCCAGAGTCGCCGGGGCCCTAGCATGTCGAGCGCTAGAAACCGTTGCGCGCAGCCCACGGTATGTTGCTTACTGGGCGCTACGCTAGCCAGATCAGCCCGGTGGTATTAACGCCCACTGGGCTGTCCATTCTCGGCCCATCGTGACGGCCCCCAAACCCTGGCCACTCGAACTCGCGGTGCAAAGTCCCGCGGTCCAGATCAGAGGCGGCCTAGAACTCAGTCACCGAAAACGTCAGGTGCAAGCGAAGGCGAGGAGACCGTTGATGTCGGACATATTGGTCCGGGGGTCGGGGGGCCAGGGGGGCAGCGCGTCTTGGAGGATGAGACCGTGTAAGAGCTGCACCATGGCTGGGTCCCGGCGTCGTTTCTGCGCCCCCCGTGTCTGTTGGGCCGAGTTGGTAGATCCTCATTGCCCTTCAAGAGTTAGCGGATTATTTCCTTGATTGGGGGTAGTTCCTCTACCCAGCTTGGATTTTTTGGAGTCTTTTTCTTCTGCTTTGTATCGCCCGTCTCAAAATTCCGATACCGCCATTGTTGACCCAAGTAAACCGTTGGCCGAGATTCAACTTATTCAGTTTGGTAACTGACAAATCCAAGCCTCCACCGAACAGACCATTTTCTAAGGATACACGGATGTTAGAATTATGCCTGCGAGGCCAGAAACAGCGGGTCTTGGACGGCATAGCCAAGATCTTAATCCCTTAGGCCACGATGGTGTATGTAAGTGCATTCAATCCTCGAGGCCCGTGAGCTTATGCATATTCTTCGAGGAGCTATGCGTTGTAGCAGCGTCCTGTTGTCAAATTAAAGTCAGCGTTGGTAGCGTTGGTAGTGAGGGCGACGCCCAAGCGGCTGTGGGTGATTGTGCAAGAAAGTGGGTATACCCTAAGATAACGCCTGACCGCCCAACGCTCAAGGTTTGGGCCGAGCCAACCCATACCAATCCGCAAATTGGTGGTTTCGCCAATGATTTCATGACGGCCAGTGGCACACTCCATGATCAGGCACACCGTAAGGGATATGCTCGTGCCGACATGTGTCGGCCCTCCACCGGAAGCTTTGTTAGTACCGCGTTTGTTAACATGGCGCGGGTTGGTATATTGCTCGCTGCAGCCCGAAAAGTCATGTGGGCCATGTGAGCTCGATGCCTTCATGCAGGAGAACACGGTTTAGGCAAGTTCGTGAGCGGGCTGAACAACGGCCAAGGTGCTGTTTGTCCTACGCTAGGGGAGCGCATCGGACTGTGATAGGTACTGGGCTGCCACGGAGTCTGTGAAAGATGCCGATGTTGAGTCATGCAACTGCATGCTGGGCCCATTCCAAAGGTTCCCCTCCGTTGCGCGCTGGAGTTGCAGACCGGTCAAGTCGTTGGTTCCGTGCATGGGAAAAAAAAAACTCGGTTGTTTCCAATCGGGACAGTGAAGGATCGTCATCAAGCGAGCCTCGTGAAGTCCTGTTGGTGAACCACCGCGGTGTGTCATTCCCAAGAGAGCGTGCTGCTTCTGTTCAGCCGGGGTTGAGCTGTATGTGCCTCTTTTCTGCATGTCTAGCCGGGCTCTCGGTAGGGAAGGACGCCGCACGGGACTTTAAGACCGGTACGGATACCCCAAGCCTCTGTCTCAAAACCTCACCGGCTGGTGCCCGCGTCCTTGAGTTAGAGCTGTACGGATCGACCATCCTCACCCGTCACGGCCGAATGGAAGCAAAGACGGAGCAAACGGCACAGCCCAGCCTGGCCCAACCGACCGTTGAAGAGGCAAGGATGATGCGGTTGGGCGACGGCGGGCTGTTGGTTCTGTCTTTCCTGTAAGTCGGAGACAATGTCGTATGCGGAGATGAAGGCTCGGACCGACCGCCCGAGCCATCAGCCGGAAAGCGAGCCGTGGGGGCCAAGACTAAATCAGCTACTTGAAAAGAGAATCAGTCATCGATCTAAACACGCAAACGATATCGTGATAATACCTACTGCTATAGCGAGAGAGAATCTAATCCAAGATGAACTTAATCGTAGTTGTATGTACGGAGAAGATAAGGTAATTACAAAAAGAATAAGTAACCGAGAAAATAACCCTCCGAGTCTCTGGTACCGTAAACGTGAGATGGTGTAAACGTGAGATGGGAGGCGGAAGTGCAAGTCAACGCCCTGGGGAAAACACTCCAACTCCTCGGGGAGGATGGATCAATGCGCGGGCCGGGTGATGGGAATTGTGAGGCTGTTCCTTCCGTGTTGAGCACCCCACCATCTCCGGCTGGAAATTGGGCATTGCGCCAAGATGGAACCTGGCGTTGTGCATGGAATAGATCGAAGGAAAGGACCAGTCGTCTTGTAATACTGCAGGTGCAACCCAGTCTATCTAAAAACTGCAGCATTGCGCCCATACCAACGCTGAATTGCCGTCCGATCCGGAAGCCTGGGTTTGCAGATACACTAAGTTTTGATTGAGTGAGGTCAAAACAACCGAAATAGAAATCGGGCATGACGTCTTGGTTCACGTCCCCGTCGCGTGGCATCAAAAACGGAGCGTTTTGGTGCGCCGTTTGTCCCGCGTTTGCTGCCCACGCAGCCCCGCGGGGGTCCCAAGCTTACTCCATCGCACAAATTTTGCGCCGAACTCGCCTGCTTGGATGAAGTGATAAAATTCCTTCGCTCCCTTCCCCCCCACTGGACGCAAAGGTCTAGTAATATCCTTTGCCTACACCACTGGACGTCTGGTTTTCGAGGCATGATCTCTCTTTAAACACAGTGTTCGACGCGGGCAAGGAACCCAATTTTGTTGCAGCTTGCTCCAGCCACCGTCGCCAGCTGGCCCGGGACTACGGAACCGAGGCCGTTCACCACCCACTGTGCGGGGGTTTCATTGGGGCCGCCAAGCTTTTGGCGCCCCCCGCGGCCCAGCCATTTGGGAAACAGGGGATGATGAATTCGATGAAACTTTTCCGGCGTGCTTGCCGCCGGCAAAGCTGGACAATCCTACACTACCATAGTGACGACGCAAGAGCGGACGTGGAGTGTATTTGCATACATCGATAACGTTACACCCCATGCGCAATGTCGATACATGTTGGACAGACGGCGTTGACGTACAGAGTACACTACTATGTACATACATGTACACGCGTCTCACGAGCGGTCAGGTTGAGCATCTGCAGGTCGTTACCAGTATGGTTCCCAGCAACCGTTACGTCGGTCGGCCTTTGGGCCCCGGCCGGTGCGCTGATCTGGCGATGTGGCGTCCACGGTTCAAGGCCAGATGTGATTGATAACCAGGGCGGCCTGGCTATGAAGCTGCCACGCTCGGATTGACGCCCAGTCTCACCTCCAAGTCAAGCCCCCACATCCATCCCGGAAGGGAGCTCAGGAAGCAGCTGGAGCGCGGTTCATCCCAAGTGCGTGGCTCCCGCAGTTGCGCATGCACACCGCCACGACCTTGCCTCGCTTGCTCATGTCATCAGCTAAGCAAGGACTGGGCTCCGGTGAAAGGAAATGCCCCGTTTAACACGAGAAGTGGCGGCTTGAAAAAAACCGTCAACTGGCAAAACGAACTTGAGCGTATTTTTATCCGCGCGCATCTGGCTTAGCTTGTCTCTCAACAAGGGCCAGGATGAGGCTGTCGAGCGCACGCAAGCTAGCGAGTTTCCGGCAAGCCGCGATTATCGCCACCACTATCACGACAGTCCATGCAGCGACGTGGTTCACGATCGCATTGACCGCTCGCTGGTAATCAATCGGATCATCCGCCATCAAGCCCGGCGGATCTATCTCGGTCGAGCTTCCTCTCCGCGATGAGATGAGGGGTTTCCCAGGCGTGCTCGCATCTCGGCTCATGGGATGGACCTTGTCGGGACCTGGTCTTGAGCTCCACTCAGCGACTTGGGACTGCAACCCCCCCCCCCCACAAACCACCTCGAGCTAGGTGCTAGGGTGTCAGTAGCCAGGAGGAGTAGTGGAGTGTACCGTTCGTCCTAAGTATGCATAAATTGGTTGAAACAAACAAAAGAAAAAAAGAAACAAAAGATAGGGAGAAAAAGAAAAGAAAAGGGGATACCACCTGTTCGGATTCGCCCCGAAGTCGAGCCCTGGTTTCTCCTTTTTTTCGTACCTACAGGCGTCCACAGCACGACAAGGTTTGACGGAGCGACAGCAGCACTGGCCAGCTGGAAGCTGGAAATGCCCTTCGCCACTCACCACGTTTACCCAGGCCCCTGTGAAAGTCAACGTCACTGACGAGAACCGTGCTATCCGTAAATGGACATAGCATCGTCCAAGGCTCGAGGCGCTGGTTTTGAGTTGAAGAAAACAAAACACCGGTGGAAAGTCGTAACCATACACACAAACCGACAGAACTCTTGGTTCGTTGTCTGTTCCTGGGACCTGAGGAGGCCTTTTCTCCGTCTGCATGCATACCCGACATGCTGCAGAAAGACGGGGACCCGATTGCGATCAGATCAGATCTTGTCTCCATGCACGATTTGTTCGTCCACGGTGGTCTTCCAAGGCGATGAAACGCTTCGTCAAACGGAACTGACCCGCGCGGGAGCCATTCCCAATGTTCCATGTACCGAAAGCACATGATTTAAGCGGTATGCGCGCCGGAAGACAAGTTTGACCTGGGGGCCAATCAGGTCGGAGGACCTCAGACACAATGCTTCAGCATCCGGATGGAGATCCACTGCGCAAAATTCGACGCAGCTTCCACTCTCACTCTTTCGTTTCCGAAGAAAATTTCAACAAACCCGCCCAGATCGCCAGCCGAAACGTGGACACCACGATATTATCAAACGGGATATCTCGGGTTCGCAAAAAGGCTTCTGAGCGCGATTGCCGTTCGTTCTTGTCGCTCGCTTGGCAATCGACCGGATGACCTGAGACATGGGAACATCGGGTCCAGGATCCCCCCCCAGTCTCCAGCCTCCGGGGCACAAGTCTGAGAAGAAAACCCATCGCTGGCCTTTTGTCACCCACCCAGCAATGGCCAGGGTCAAGGGCTGATGGTGAGGTGTTTGACTGAAACCGGGCGGCGCAAGTTGATTGGATCCGGATGTGTGGACGTGGTCACTGATCGGCTTTGCTCGACCCCCGGCCCGGCATTCTGGTTGGGCTACCACATGGGGAAACTCGATCTTTTCTGGAAGCGAGCTGGTGGACAGGGATTCCGTCCTTGGCTGGGAGGCTCGAGGGGAGCGACTGCAAATTCACCGATCTTCGGGGTGGGGGGTTTGCGTCCTCGTGGAGAATCTCCTTTGCCTGCCGGAGGAAACGAGAGAGGGAAAAAAGTGATCTCTCATCATTTTGGTGCAAAGCTGGCGAGGGCTGGCAAACAACGTGGAGAGATGTCTCATCGAATTCAATTCGAGCGGCCCAGTGGGTCTTTTCCTTGCTTGTTTTCTTTTCCTACCTTTCCTTCTCCTTGGTGCCACTTTGACCTATTCACCGCTGCGGCTGGAGGCACCACGCAGGGCGAGAGCGCTGGGCAGGGTTGAGAATTTGGGTTCTCCCGAACTGATACGTTTTATGGTTGACGAATGAGGACAGAGCCCGCTGGTTGGTGTTCTTTCTGACCTTGGTGTGGGCGGGTCGGCCACATGGTTCTCCATCAGAGTGGCACTGGTTCCGGTTGGCTTGTCGCTCGTCATCGTCGCCCACACAGATGGGAAGATCCGACAAAAATTCCAGGGGCAGCGCACCATTTGTTTCCCACTACCGAAGCCGGAGGGCCTTGGCTTTTGGGCAAAGCGGATGATTCCCCGGAACGATAGCCCCTTGGATGGGGGATTACGCGCAGGCACGTGTCCTGGCAGGCAGGTGGTACTGTACGTATGCACGTCAACTGAAGTCGACGACAAACTGTGAGGTCTGCGGCCATCCTCAAGACCCAACGCTTCGGCCCAACGGACCAGTTGGTGCAGGCGGGCCACCGGGCATTTCCCGCGGCGGATAGGGACAAATGCTGCATGCCATGCAAGCAGAATGATGCGAGCGCAGTCAGGAAGACGTTCAGCTTCGCATCCTCGCTCAGAACCGTATTTTCCAGTTTGTTGCCGTATTCCATCTGTATCCGTCCTCCGGCCGGGACGCAACCACACAGCTGAAAGGAGACGATAAACCTACGCCACCGCCCAGGAAAATTAACCACCCGATCGATCTTGAGAGTTGCCCTTCTGCTCGAGCCTGTGCAACCTTGCGAGGGCGGTGACTGGCCGAACGGAGCATCGGCCACCCAGTCCCGGGAATCCGGGACCTATCCGCGCTGACAAACGGGTCGAGCGGGCCCAATAAAAAAGCAAAGGTTCCCAGCGGCCTGGCTGTGCAACGGAGAATGGGTGAGCAGGTGGTGTGATTCCGAGCTCCGCGATTGCTCAATTGCTTACACTAGAAACACCACCGAGCCAGTCGGCGGACTCGGCGGGCCTCATCAGGAGGGTCGGGTGGCTTAATTCCGTCTCTCTGTGCTCACCCCGCAGTCATCGTCGTCGTCGTCGTCGATATACCTCGAATTCCTTGTCGCGATGTTGCACAACGTCGACCGGTGGCGGTTAGGCCCCATGTCGTGGAACGCGGGAGTCTTGTCCTGTTGGTTGAGGAAAGCCGGAGGCTGCGACACTGAGGTGGCTTGAAAATGCAGGATTACATATGGCCGCCGCTTTTGTGGTATTCTTTTGGTGGTATTGGCCCCTCAAGTCCCGAAACGGACTTGAGCTGCTCCTGTTTTTGGTTGAAGGCGTTCTTTTGTGGGACGAAAGGAGCCCAAGCCAAAGCCGAAAGGCCTGGGTTCTGGTTTGCCTTGCCCGAGTATAGAAAAAGCAATGGACATCCATGCATGCTATCCACGATCTCCATGATCTCAGGTGCGATTCTTTGATGCTTGGGTGAATGATTCTTCGGAATGCCCCTCTTCATGATCCACGAATGACTATGCCTAAATATGTAGTACTGTGTACTGTGTAAATGTCGTGCGACTTGGAAGCGGTACTTTTGTCCGGATATATGGCCACGGCTTGCGGGCCGGGGACCTCTCTGACAGTGCTTTTATCGGTACGGTGGTGTCGTCTTTCAAGAACAACGTGTTCCGTCTGAGGGGTCTCACTGCAGCTCCCGAAGGTTGTTTGCATGCGCAAAGCCAAGGCAACGAGTCCCTTTTGTACACAAGGTGACAAACTTGACGAGAAGCATCAGCTTGACGAGGGATTATTGGCACGTCGAACCTCCGAAGAAGAAAAGGGTTACGGCCTGACTGCAGTGGCTGTAACCTCGACTCAGTCCCATCCCACGTTGCGCGCTGTGGTCGGGCCGTGGGTAACTGAGATGCGGGACCGCACCTTCCGGTTGATGGGCCGAGGGCGGGCGTGTTGAATCTTCGACGGCAAGCACTGCCCGCGGCTGAGGAGAAGAAAGGCTGTTGCTATCGTGACATCGCAAGCTGCCCTGGTCCGCCGGTGGTAAATCTTCTCGGAGAAGGCACGATAAGGATTCGTTGAGTTTTTGCCTCGGTGGCCTACAATCTGACTTCGGATTCGGTCATCAAGACGAGCTCCATTTTTGGCTGTCACCCGCCCTCATTCCCTTGTTTTGCGCTCAATTCAACCTTCACAGCTCCTGGCGCCCCTCAGCCATGCCACCATCCCTGGCACACCAACCCAACCCCACACCGGCGGACGACAAGTCCCGCAATTCTCCGGGTTCCGGCATCGTCAACGATTCACCGCTTCTCAACCGCCCGCCCAATCAACGCAACAAACTTCGCGTTCATCGCTCGGTCGTGCAATTCTTTCCTCCCATCGCAGGCTGCCGCGGCCCAACATCAGACGAAGCGTGACGAAATTGCCATGAGGTTACCCCCCTCCCTAGCACTTTCGAGTGTACGCCCTCCCCGCCTTGCAGGCACAGCCCTTCTCTAGTGGATGACCTATCACCACCGAGGACTCGGGCAGGATGCGGCATGTGGGTATTCATGCAGCCGTGCCGCCTTGCTTCGAGGGTGTCTTGTTGCTTCACTTCGTGTTCAATTGAGGCCGCGAGACCCGCAGCAGGAAAAAAAATGACGCCGCCTCACTTTTGATCCCTGAAGAAGCTGGTTGAATACACTACTTTGTTACCCCTGGACATTCGTTCCCCTCAACCCCGCCTTGACAGTGCCCGAGGCAAAAGGGGAGCAAGCAACGACAACGGCGGCAGGAAGAGCTGGAGGAGGATCTGGAGCAAGAACGGGAGCCTCGCAAGCGGGGCAGTCGGCTGGTGCGTGTTGCCGCGGCTTGCGACCAGATGTTGGTTAGTTAGCGGGAGCAGACCAGGCGGCCCTGCGAATGAGGCGTGTTCTCTTCCGCAGCCCGGCCAATTGCCCGCCGGCCGCCTCCGAAGCACCCGCCGGAAGATGAAGAAGGCTATCACGCTGCTCATCAATCGACCGGGAGCCGGCGTAACAGCACTCCCTAAAGGGGCTCCCGCGCGGTCGCCGTTTGTTTGTTTGCGGTTGTGCGATGACCTGTTTCGGGACGCCGCCCGTCGTCCCGCCTCCGAGAAGTAAAAGAGCCTGTTTGTCTTTCGCGGGCCCGTGAATTCCCCGGCATCTCTTGACCATCCCCCGGTGTGCTCTTCAGAGTTCCCGAGTTGCAGCCAACCGTCCGTCGATTCCCCGGCGCGAAGGAGGAAAAGGAACAGCTTCAAAGCTCCGAGTCTCCGACGCAACCGCCATTAAGCACATTCGCGGTCCCAGCAATTGAGGAGCCTGCCGTTGGTTAACACTCACCAGGTTGCCATTGGGCCCCGTCGCAGGGCCGGCGCTGTCCATCCACACGGTAGAGGGGTGTTTGAAAAGACCAGACGACACACGCCTGCGCTTTGGATCGGCGAACAGCCGGACGACCACCCCGGAGCACCAGGGGTATGGATGTACCTCAACGGTGGTGGAGGGCCGTCTGTCAAAAGTATCCCGCGTCCCAGCGAAACGGTGACGAGCGCATCGACCCATGAAATAATCCCTGCAAAAGTGCAAAGGATGTGTGCGACATGGGTCCAACCAGCATCAAGACGTGAGAGGGAAAATGGCAGTCATATCCACGGCGGGCCAAGGCCTGAGAGACCCCTGTCGCCGTCCAAGGATGCACTCGGTCGACACTATCCGCCGCAATCCAAAATGTGTACCTTTTGGTATGTCCTACCCGAGCTTGCCCAACTGCGGAGTAGTGTTCCCCCCAGGATCGTCTGGCTTTGCCTAGGAGCCAGAAAACGGGAGTTTGTCACCGCTGTTTCCATGTTTCCTTTCAAATAATTTTATTCCTGGATTTTTGCCCGCGTCCCACGCAAGGGTCCCCACACTGTCAGTCAGATGGATGATCCGGTGACCTCTCTTCTCAGCCCTTCCGCCCCCTGGACAAGCTTCCATGGGATCCGCCATGCGAAGTGGCTCTTGGTGGATCTCGTTGTTCCTTTTCCCAAGGGGAGG
The DNA here is from genome assembly GCF_033296635.1 of Dichotomopilus funicola. Taxonomy (NCBI): domain Eukaryota; kingdom Fungi; phylum Ascomycota; class Sordariomycetes; order Sordariales; family Chaetomiaceae; genus Dichotomopilus; species Dichotomopilus funicola. Next base: position 412,073 of record NW_026944027.1, read on the forward strand.
AGGGATGGGGGACGATATATACGTCCACTCCCAGCTCTCCGATCACCGTTTTAATTTTGAAGAGCAAAAAAAATATATTCTCTTCGATCTTCACCCTGTCCCCAAAATCTCCGCCTCCCCCCCTTCGATCATACATAAAGAGTCCTCAACCAGGCTGCGGCCCGCTGCCTAAAACGGACCCAAACTCTCATTGTGGTTCTCATACAAACCTAACCACATCAAGTTTGTTTCCCAGCCCAACCAACCCACCCACGGCTGTTCTCCATACCACGAACCGAAGCCCCCCTTTTAATCTTTTAATACTCATCACCCCCCCTTCATCTTCATCCATCTACACGTTCATCCCCGACGAACCAAAGTTTGTTCAGGTTGCTGCAGATATAAACCTGCCACCTTCAGTGTATCTCCTTTTGTTCAGCCACAGTCATGAGGACCAGAAGAAACGGTGCCATGGCTCCTGCTGAGTCACCCCCATATCCTGGGAAGCAGCTACTGATTCTAGGTGAGACTTATACGGAATCTGATTCAAGTTTGGGGATAAGGGTAACTAACACGACGTAACCAGCGCTTTGCCGGATATGCGAGCCCATCGCGTTCATGTCCATCTTCCCCTACATTTACCACATGGTGAAAGATTTCAACATAACCGATGATGAAAGTCAAATCTCCTTCTACGCTGGCATGGTCACCTCTGCTTTTACCTTTGCCGAGTTCTCTACGAGCGTCTTTTGGGGCAGACTGAGCGACAAGGTTGGCCGGAAACCTGTCTTGTTGATGGGTATGGCCGGGACTGGTCTGAGCGTGTTGATCTTTGGCTTTGCGCCAAGCCTCCCCGTCGCCCTCTTTGCTCGTGCCTTGGGCGGGTTTCTCAACGGGTGAGTGGTATCTGCTAATGTTAGGATGCTGTGTTCTTGAGACTAAGAGGAGCAGTAATATCGGCGTCCTTCAGACCACGGTCGGCGAACTAGTCACGGTCAAGGAGCATCAAGGTGAGTCGAGCCCCGGTATCAAGACGTGAGGGTGGTCATGGGGAAGAGAGACTAACACAGAATTCCAGCTCGGGCGTACGCTGTCATGCCTCTCGTTTGGTGCGTCGGGTAAGTTGCGTGAAGCGGGGCGCAAGTTGCTATTTCATGTGATGAGGCACTAACACGAGACTTAGATCGATTGTTGGCCCCATGATCGGAGGAGCTCTCGCGAAACCGGTCGACACGCTTCCGTCCATCTTCACCCCAGGCAGTATTTGGGACCGCTTCCCCTATCTGCTTCCGAATGTGTTCAGCGCCATCTGTGTCTCGCTCGGAGTTGTTATTGGTCTCCTGTTCTTGGAAGAGACTCATGCGGAGAAGAGGAAGAACCGGGACCGTGGGGTGGAACTCGGAAAGCTGCTGGTCTCGTACTTGCCGGAACGGTTCAGGGGGGCTAGTAAAGGGCTGACAACGAAGAGTGCCGAGGAGCAACCTCTGCTCTTTGAGACGGAGGAATCTTTGCCGGGATATCTCACCACTGGGAACTCGGCTGGTCCTTCATCAACAGCTAGTGGCCCCGAACTGGTACCGATCGATGCGGAAGAGTTGTGCGCCCGGAAATCGAAACCGGAAGCCCGGCCTGTGGGCAAGATCTTCACCAAACCTGTGGTGATGGTCATCGCCTCGTACGGCATCCTCGCGTTGTAAGTCGCTACCACCCCGGTGTGTGAGACCAACAACCGCCACTAACAAGAGCCCCCTTTATAGCCACACGATGGTGTTCGACTCCTTGCTTCCCGTCTTCCTCAGCACCAACCCACCAGACGAGAAGATGCCGATTTCCCTCCCCTTCAAGTTCGCTGACGGCTTCGGCATGGACACACGTACGATCGGCGTCATTCTATCTGTGCAAGGTATCTACTCGATGGCCTCGACACATTTCCTGTTCCCCATGATCACCGAGCGGCTCGGCCCTCTCCGCCTCTTCAAGCTCATGTCTATCCTCTATCCGCTGCTGTACTTCTTCACGCCGTACATCGTCCTCCTTCCCGAGAGCCTCCGCATGACCAGCGTCTACATCATCGTGGTGTGGAAATGCACCTTTTCGACGCTCGCCTACCCGGCCAACGCAATTCTCCTGACCAATTCGGCCCCGACGACCCTGACACTAGGCACGATCAATGGCGCGGCTGCCTCGACGGCTAGCTTGTGCCGCGCTCTGGGACCGATTATCTCGGGCCTTCTGTACAGCCTGGGGATGGAGACCGGATACTCGGGTCTGTCGTGGTGGGTCACGGGCCTGATAACTATTGGAGGTATACTGGTCGGGATGAGAATCACGGAGCCGAGGGGGCGAATGGACGAGAAGGACGACATTGAGGCGGCGCCTGAATCGCCACAGGGACCTTGGGATGGAGCGGCGACGAATACCCGGCCAGTAGAAGGGGAAAGCTAAACTCTCAGCTTATTCTTTTACCCCTTTTTTTGTTTTCCTCACATTCCCGTCTTGGCATGACACCTTGCGTGAGGTTTCGTCGTCTACATTATCCTACCATTTTTATTTTTGCTTTATTGCCTTTTTATCATCAAATCAACATGTTCAGGTGCCCCCAGGGGTTATCCAGCGCCGCCGAAACATAGATGGGCGGCGCGGGCGACGGCGTTTCACGGGGTTTTCCTTATTTTCCTGTTTATGAGCGACTGCATGATGGTGGTTGGGGGTTGGTTGGTTGATGGGTCTCTTGTCTTGGAATAGAGTGGTGTAGCCTTATGGAGCAGGTTCTCGGGAGACACACGCGGAAGCAATTGACCTTTTTTCATCTCTTTTTTCCTAAATTACGCGGGGAAGATGGTCGGTGAACAGTGGCGTTTCTCCCATGTCTCGGTGCATCTATTGATTGGAAGGACGGCGGATGGGGGGCGACTGCACAGGGCGGGTTATTGGTGTCAACGGTCTTCTCTCTCTGATTACTTTTGGGTGTCTCCATTGGTAGCTTGAGACATGACGGATGACGGGAGAAGCAGCGGGAGGAGCGGCTCGAGAGCCGGGCACGAATTCTAAGAAGTGGCGTCCTGCCTCTTTCGGCTTTCAGCAGCAGCAAGGGACTCGGGTGATTCGGTGGCGATGGCACGACAGCAAGATGGGCGGGAATGCATGTTTTTTGTTTTGGTCTTTTTTTCTTTTGCTCTTCATACACCTTTCCTCTTTTCGGAGCATCCCTTACGTGCAATATACCCTCTTCCCCACGTTATACCACCTCGTTGTCTGCGTGTATTTGTTTGTTTTCCTCCATTTATTCTACTTTGGGTTCCGGACCCCCGACGGTTTGCCGATTCTTTTAGCAGACGCGAAGCCCGCTCCTTCCTTACAAGGGGTAAGCGTGGGGTATCATGTTGTCCCTCGTGGCGAGGGCAAGCAGCCTTCTGCAGGAATACACTACACTCATTCGGCCATGTACACTACTCGTCTCACCTCTGCTATTATTTCGTTTGCAAATGTGGAGGTGGCCGCTGGTACTTTCGGCAATTGATCACCAGGTTGATCTTTGAAATGCCATAGAATTGGTCTCAAAATAGCACTTTCTTGCCAAACTAGTGTACCGCTCAACTCCACCGCCTTTGTGATGTGCCTCAGGAAATGTCTTGACTAATACGTTCTGTTCTGTCTAGGTTGACCGCATGAATTGAGCGGTCGCTTACAGGTAAGGCGCCTGCAGGCTGGACGGGTCCTTGTCATTCCCAACGCCTGAGATGAAGGAATGGGACGATTCTGAAATAATACTATGGCACTATGTAGGCCCTCGACAAGGTATGTGCATACCTGCCTATGTACACGCCTATAAAGGTACCTCAGGACCTAGAGACCAAGACTGGAAGTGAACAACCCCACAGTCTCGGGCTATTAGTGCCGTTCTGGGAAAACCTCAAGATGGAAAGACCGAGGGCAGAAGAGGGGCGAAAGAGGAAAGAGCGCATGGAAGCTGGATGGAAACATGGAAAGAGCACACGCGCTGCCCCCCACTCTCCCACTCTTGCTCCTGGTCAGCGCGAATAAATGGCTGGGTTGTTGTTGCTGCGAGTGGGAAACATTCGCATCACGTTTCGTTATCTCTCGAAGCTCCCCCCTGCTCTCTTATCAAACTGGGGTCCGCGGCCGCCCCTCTACGGATACGTTGCGTCAATTGGCGGGGGTTGGTTGGGCTGGGAATCGCCCTGACCCTCGGTCGGTACAGGGGGGGGAGCTGCATCTGCACACAAAAGCTCCGCAGCCCACGCCTTGCGCGGGTGGCTTTTTGGCCAGAGCCCTGCCACTGCCGTTTCGCGAAGAAGAGGGCAATGCGCTCACCCCCGAGACCACCGGCCGCATCGATCGCTTCATGATTCCGACTCGCTTTCTTCGTTCGATGCTGCTCAACGCCGCCCGACGCGCCGTCCCCATGCCCGCCACGCACGTCTTCACCGAACCGTTAGTTTGTTGTTAGATGTACGGTCCCGGCTTGTCTCGGCTGCTAGACCCCGCATCACAGAAGGCCGGCAGCAAAGTTGCATTTCGTCACAGACAAGAGGATCCTAGAAAGCCAACGTGAGAGCAAAGTTGGAGACGGGCAAAAACAAAGCCCAATAATCACAACGACGGTCTCCCGATTAGGCCCCCGATTGTCTCGATTGTCGACACCGCCGTTTCCCCTGCCGAGCTTGCTGAGCCATGGGCCCCGCGCATTGCAGCGACGAGGAAGCGGACGAGTAAAGTGTATTATCACTTTTATCTCTCGACTGTGAATCTAACTTGGGGAGCGCCAAGACCCCACCACACAGACTTCCGTTCTCAGTTTTACATTGACGGCCCCACGATCCTTGATCACGACGACAAACAATAACCGGAAAACGGCAAGAGGTGGTTCTGGACCAGATCGTTTACCGTTTCGACGGTTTCGACGGTTTCGACGAGCGCAGCAAGTGTGGTGGGCAAGACACAAGGCAGGCCACATGAGGGACGCGAAACACACGAGACAACAGAGCCGCCCGCACGTTCTTCTTGGCTGGATAACATCCGCTGTGTGGTAACGTTGACGTGCCTCCGCACGCCGTGTGTGATCTGAGCTGCTCCTCAGACCCGGAACGGCTTGACTCGCATCGGGCCGCACCGAATCGCCGAATCATTGCGCCGCACGTCACCACCGGATGTCTCAGAAGCGCTGCAGGGAAACGATGCCGGTACCCGAACGCGAACCCCCGTCTCCGGACTCCCAACCCTCCAAGCGTGCTCGCCAATCATCCGCCGACCATGGCTCCCCGGCGTCACTCGGCTCGGCCGCCGGCGCGGCGTCTCCGACGGGCGAGCTAGTCCACGACGGCCCGCCGAGCCACGGGGCCCCTGCCGGCTCCGCTGCGGGGGGCAGAATCGGCCAGAGCAGCAGTTTTCGAAACGTCAGCGCATGCAACCGCTGTCGCTTGCGCAAGAACCGCTGCGACCAGCGGCTGCCGAGCTGCACGAGCTGCGACAAGGCTGGGGTTGCCTGCGTCGGGTACGACCCCATCACCAAGAGGGAGATCCCGCGGAGCTACATCTTCTATCTGGAGAAGAGGGTCGAGCAGCTGGAGGGGCTCCTGGGCACGAACAACATCCCGTTCCCCCCCGCGCAAGATCTGGACTACAGCTCCAAGTCTGCAGCTAACGGGGGTGCTATCGGTCTCCGGTCACCTGCGGAAGGGCCCCAGTCGGCCCACTACTGGGATGCCGCGGACGCTGCGAGTGGCGGTGGGAGGGGGGAGACCGGCGGTGATGGCGCTAGTAGTGGTGCTGGCGCCAGCGGCGGCATAAACAACAATGGCAGCAGCAGCAGCAGCAGTAGTAGTGCTAGACTGCAAAGGATCGCCTCGAAACCCGGCCCGGCTGCCGGCTCGGGGTCCTCCCAGGATCGGTATCTCGGCTCGACAAACGGCATCTCCTTTGCGCGCGTGGTGTTCGCCGCTGTGCAGTCATCCGTCACGGATCAAAAGTCGAATCCGGACCGGGCAGCAGTGCGGCCATATGCCAGGGCTAGCTTGGGAGGGAATGGTGCAAGCAATGGCGTTGCCCCAACCGCGGCCGCGGGGACCAGTGCCCGGTCTGGGACGTCGATGCGGGAATCTTTCTTCGGGCTTCACACCAAGCCCACGATCCACCCGGCAACGTTCCCCGATCGACCTCTTGGCTTGAGGCTGATCAGTCTCTACTTTGAGCACGCGAACCCGCAAATACCTGTCCTACACAAGGGCGAGTTCATGGAAATCTTCGATGGGGCGTATGCCGACGAGATTCGAGGGCGTGGACCACACGAACTGTACGTGTTGAACATGGTGTTTGCAATAGGGGCCGGGATTCTGGTGGGCGACTCGAAAGGCGAGCCGCCGTTAGCGGCAGATGTACCACCAGGGCCCAGGCAGTGTCAGCCGGAAGAATACCATGCCAGTGCCATCGTACATTTTGAGACTTGCCTTGGGACCAGCGGAGGTCTGGAGGACTTGCAGATGGTCCTCTTACTAGCCAACTTTGCGCTGCTGAGACCTGTACCCCCTGGACTGTGGTACATCATTGGTGTGGCCGTGAGGTTGGCTGTCGATCTGGGTCTGTATTATGAAGACGGCAAAGACCAAGACATCGCCAGCCACGCTGGTGCCCAACAGACAGAGGCTATGGCCAGGGAAAGGGGGAGGCGAGAATACGTCCGGGATCTGAGGCGCCGGCTTTGGTGGTGCACCTACTCGCTCGACCGTCTGGTCAGTCTCTGCGTCGGCCGGCCGTTTGGCATTTCCGACCAGGTCGTCACGACCGAGTTCCCCTCGCTCTTGGAGGACCGTTTCATCACGCCGAACGGCATCGAGCAGCCGCCCCCTGACCTGGCGCGGCCGAGTTACAAGTTGGTTGCGCAGCACTATTTCCGCCTCAGACTCTTGCAGTCGGAGGTCATCCAGGTGCTGCAGTTCCGCCAGGCCCAGGGAGCCTGGGCCAATGGGAAGGGTTGCCAGAACCCTTACATGCACTCGGATTTGCCGTCGCCGTTTCTGTCCAAGTTCGACTCGTTCCGTTCGTGGCGCATCGATATCGACAGGAGGTTGTACGAATGGAAGAATTCGGCGCCCCGAAGCGAAGACACGGGCGTGGCGTTTTCGGTCGACTTTTTGGGTCTGAACTACTGGCAGGCGATCATCCTGCTCTACAGGCAGAGCCTGAGCGTGCCGACCGTCTTTGAGGGCGAGTATGATACCACGAAGGAGGTGAATAGCCCGGCGGTGTACAACGCTGAGCTTAGGGAGGACGAGGACAGGGTGTATCTGAAGGTGGCTGAGGCCGGGCAGAAGATCTTGCGCTTGTATCGCCAGCTGCACTTGAAGGGGTTGGTTAACCACACGTACTTGACGACGCACCATTTGTTTGTGGCTGGCATATCGTATCTCTATGCGATCTGGCATTCTCCGATTGTCAGGAGCCGTTTGGTAGGCGAACTGGATTTTGTTGGCCTTGTGTCTTGTTAGCCCTGTGTGTCGGGTGATTGCTAACCTATCGTGTGTTTTCTTACCCAGACCATGGACGAAGTAGACTTTACCATTCTCGCAGCGACATCCGTCTTCAACGATTTTATGGACAAGTGCCCGCCCGCCGAAGCGTGCCGCGATGCGTTCGACCGAACGGTCAAGGCCACGCTCAGGATGGTAAACGCATCTGGAGGATTCGGCCAACAGTATCCTTCCGCACATGGCAGCGCAGCCACCAGCGCCGTCAACAGCCCTGATATCAACCGGACCGACTGGAGTACACGCGGAGACAACGTATCAATACTGAAAACACCCCAACGCACCCGCCACCACCGCCAGTCACCATCCATGGACCAGCTGCCTACTGGCATATCTGATCCTTACTCTACGGCCCCAACCCTCTTGAATGCCTTCCAGAAGGGGGCACAGTATCGCTTGCCGGGCGGAAGCATGATCAAGGCCGAGCCTGAACCCTTCTCCCACGTCCGCAACCTACCGATCCCAGCACTTAGAAGTAACACCGCCGGTTCTGCCGACAACACCATCATCAACAATACACCCACCACTCCCAACGCCACATCGGCCATTGACCAGGCACAACTAATCACCTCTCCCTCCGCATTGCAACAGGGACCATTACCACCACTACCACCCCCGCAACTGGGGTCTGCATCATCACAATTAGGTTCGCCACTAGCTGAGATGGCGACTACAGCAACCGCCACCGGCGGATTCCTCACACCCCGACGTCAACAACAACAACAACAACAACAACAACAACAACAACAACAACAACAATTCAGCCCCGGGCCGATGACCTTCACCGATCTACAGGGGGGCATCGATTTCCTCCAAAGTATCGACTCAACCGACAACGTCAGCGTCGCCAGCGGCGGTCCTGCCGTCTCTGCTTCTTCTGCGTCTGGTATCCCTGTCGGTAGTGGCGGTGGGATAGATAGTACTGGTGCAGGGAGTGTAGGCGGGGGAAGTGATGGCGTCAGCGCGATGGAGGGTGTTGATTTCGGTGGGAGTTCTGGTGCCGGTGCTGGTGGTGCTGGTGGTGGGGGGTTGGATACCACACATATGGATTTTGGGTTTGGATTGGGTTGGGAGGGGCTGTATCATGATTTTGGGGGTGGGGGGCAGCAGTTGGATTTGTTTGATGGGTTCTTTTTTGGTGGGGGCGGCGGAGGAGGTGCTGGGGGGAATGGAGCTGGAGGTGGAGGTGGTGCTGGGAGTGGGGGTGGGTGATTATCAGGGGGGTAATAGGGGGGAGGTAAAAAGCCGATTATGTATTCACCTAAAGATGTGATAGATTTGGGGTGGGTGATTTGGTAAAAAGGGAAAGCGGTGTTTTGATCTGTTGGCTATGACAGCATGTGCTGTATGTACATTGACTACGACTGCTAATGACTACGAAGAGAAATGAGGTATGACCTGTGGATTTCGAATTAGTCGCCGTAATCTCGTATCATTGAATCACAAGGGGGTATTGGAACGGTAATGTTAGCCACGAACAGCCGTCTTGATATACGTCAAGATGGGGGTAAAACAGTGGGATATAAAAGGGCAAGTTAGGCGCTTTTCATCACGCACACATCACTTCGTGGCTCCTATTTACTACCTCGCTCTATGACTGTCTCCTGCGTTACAGTACGGCTTTTATCTTTATCCCCTTCCACTCCCTTCTCCTTTTCCCCAACCCCCAACCCACCACCCACCGGTCTCCCATCCCCATCAAACTCTGCCCACCTAAAAAACCCACACCCCTCCCTCCCTACCACCGGCACATTCCCCGCATAACACATCCAAAAATACCTCCCCCTATTCTCCCTCCGCCGCGTCACAACCCGCAACACCGCTGGCACGCCGCACGGACAGCGCGGGGTGAACCGGGGGTGGAAATCCGGCCGGTAGTGTCGGTAGGTGATGTTGATGCGGCGGTTGCCGGCGATGGGGTGCGGGTCGATGGTTAGGGCGGGGGTGATGCTGTGTTTCCAGTGTTCTTGCATGTCGGCGTGCATGATCAGGAGGGAGTTGTGCGGGAGGTGGATGGCGATTTGCCCGGTCAGGTTGGGGTCTTGGGGGGTTGGTGGGGCTGGTGTTGTTGTTGTTGTTGTTGTTGTTGTTGTTGTTGTTGGGGCTGTTGTTGCGATGGGGGTGGTGGTTTGGGGGAGAGTGGGGATAGGGGCAGCGGGGCTGGGATCGTCGTCTTGGGGTATGATGCGGCGGACACGGAACTCGCGGGCTACGCCGAGTGAGAGGGAACCGATGACGGCGCGGGGGCCGAGATATGTGAGGTGATCGCTGTGCTGTTGGGGAGGATGTTAGCGAGAGTCGGAGAGCAGGTAAAATCCTAAGGGCGGGTTCGTTGGCATACCCAGCCGACACTCTCCTGTGGCCCGTTGTAGCAGTTGACAAAGGCCGCGTTCGGGGTCCACGGATCTGGTGACTGGTACTGCAGTTTCTTCCCGCCATAGTGAGTGCGAATGCGCTCTTGGATCTCCCCATTGACCGTTTCCTGGACCCGTGCCTTGACCTTCTCTAGTTGTGGGGTTAGGGTTCGGACATCCTGTGAAGTGGTGAGTGAGTGAATATTACGTGACAATAACACCAAAGAAGTCTGCTATCTACCGTCATTCTCGCCCCGTTGTAAACATATTCATGCTTCTGCTCCTGCATCTCTGTGTAGCTTCCCACGTAGAAGCCCGAGGTGTGCGGGCTCGAGACGATGTTATCAAACAATTTGAAGGTGATTTTCTCAAACGTCTTGGACTCTTCCAGCAGCTCCCGCAACAGCGAGTCTGCTTCCTCGCTAGGCAGAAAGTTGTGGATGATGGTGCAGGGCGTGTGTTCACTGATGTCGACGGGGTCGTACAAATGGAGCGTGGCTCCCTTACGGGACAGTATCTTGGCACGTTTGGATGGGGTAGAGGCGGATCCATCCAAACCAACACCAAAGGACCGGAGCGACGACTGCGCGGCCGATGCGGTGCCTGACCCGGGTTTCTTGGGCAACCGTGCCTTGAGCGTCCGTGATGTGGCCTCGACATCGCCATCATGGGCCAGCAAGATATCGAGAAGCGTCTCTGGATCGACGCTGGGATGGAGCGACGAAAGGATCGCCAATTTTACATCGGTTGATTCTTCATGAGCCGGCGCCGGGTCTGGGCTGGATTTTCGCTTTTTGCTGCTTCTTATAATGAAAGCGTCCATTCTTTCAGATGTTCAGTCCGGAAGGGCCGTTGGAGTGTGACCCGGCGAGAAAAAGACCCGCGCGGCCTCTACATAGCTTTTGTGAAACCGTAGGCGACGAAAAGAGACCCTTGACGCGTTTGCTGCTGTTGACGCGGTCAAAGCGCGTAAAGTGTGGGGTGCAGGGGAGCGAACCAGGAACGGTGTCACGTGGGGCACTTATTTTAAGTGTTCAACAGGGTAAGCACATGGAAGTCCACTTCTGCTCCCGGTGGGACGGAATGCCAAGCGGAAAGTTTGACGGCGAACTGATGGAATGCCATGCGTTACTCCGTAGTTATGTCATACCTTTTCTCCTATCCGGAGAGGTAATTGGGTGCCGAAAATTCGCGTTGGCGTTTCTCGAACCGTGGGCGTTAAAGATAGAATGGAGGGAAGGCGTGCGCAGGGCAAGCAGGGTCGGCAATGCTAAATGCGGCTAGTGCCAGGTTTTTCCGGTACTTGTTCAGGAAACTTACCAGAAAGAGCAGCATAAATGGCGGGGCATTTGAGAAACAGCCGAGGCCTCGGCCCCGCCATTAACCTACTCAATCCGCCCATCTTCCCGGCAACCTGCGGCAACCCAGTCGTTACAGAGGAACCTCGTTCCAGTGCCCAATCAAGCCAGCACATTACGATAAAGTGCGACGGCAAAGCGAGAGATCGTGTGCGTATCATCTTCCCTTCCCCTTGCTACGATCGCTCTGTCGATGCCCCGAGGCGACTAGCCATGGCGTCCATGCTCGAATTCCGCACGCCGGGCTTCAACCCGTACGCCGTCAAGTACTCGCCCTATTACGACTCGCGCCTCGCTGTTGCGGCTTCCTCCAACTACGGAATAGTCGGCAATGGCCGCCTTTTTGTGCTTGGCCTGGGGCCCCAGGGCATCCAGCTTGAAAAAGGCTTCGACACCAACGACGCCCTGTATGACCTGGCCTGGTCCGAGATCAACGAGAACCAGCTTGTTGTCGCCTGCGGCGATGGCTCGCTCAAGCTCTTCGACTTGGCGGCGGGCGATTTCCCCGTCATGAACTTCGCCGAGCACAAGCGCGAGGCCTTTTCCGTGTGCTGGAATCCAATTGCCAAGGACAGCTTCATCTCGAGCTCCTGGGACGGCACCATCAAGATCGTGAGTAGTTTCCCTTCGGATCCCCCCCCAAAACAACCGCATACCCCAGAGCCGTTTCGATTTAACATGACGGCCCTTCCCCCTCTCTCCTCACGCAGTGGTCTCCGTCTCGTCCGACTTCACTCAAGACCCTCCCCGTCGGCAATTGCACCTACTCGACCGCCTTCTCGCCGATGAACCCGTCCATCATCTCAGCCGTCTCGTCCGATTCGCACATCCGCGTCTTCGACCTGCGCACCCCCGTCTCGGCCAAATACCACCTCACGACCGTCATCCCCGCGCACGCTCCGCCGCAAGCACCCACCGGCCCCGGCGCCGGTCCAGGCGCCCCCCTCCCGATGCTCTCGACCGGCGAAACCTTTGCGGGCTCCGTCCCCTCCGAGATCCTAACCCACGATTGGAACAAATACCGCGACGGCGTGATCGCCACCGCGGGTGTCGATCGCTTCATCCGTACATTCGACCTCCGCAACCCGACCGGCGGCCCCACTGCTGTCCTGCCCGGCCACGAGTACGCCGTCCGCCGTCTCGCTTGGAGCCCGCACGCCAGCGATGTGCTCGCCAGCGCTAGCTACGACATGACCGTTCGCGTTTGGTCCGACGGGTCTTCGTCTTCTCCCCCCGCCGCCGCTGCGCCTGGCTTGGGCCAGTCGAATCATGTCATCCCTGTCGGTAACCAGCTCGGTGTGATGAATCGGCACTCGGAGTTTGCGACCGGTGTGGATTGGTGTCTGTTTGGTGCCGGTGGCTGGCTTGCGTCGGCTGGTTGGGACCAGAGGGTGTTGGTTTGGGATGCGCATACCCTGTTGAGGCCGTGAGGGCGGTCACCCAGCTTTGGGGATTCACCCCGAACAACCTCTGCCTTTCCTGGTGTGTTGGGCGACTCGATGTTGGTTGCTCATCCTGTTTGCTTTTTTCCCCCAGTTGTTGCTCCTTTCTCCTCCTTCCTACCCTTCCTTCTCTTGTACTTTTCTGTTTTTCAGTTTCTGTTTTTTTGGCTTCTGGCCAACATGTTCGCTTATTGTACCGCCTGTGCCCCGACGGGCAAATGGTTCGATGTTTCCCCCTCTTGTCCTGCAACACAAGCGGTAGAGAAGGAAGAGGAGGATGAGAAAGGCGCAGCGAAAAAGTGCAGCAAGCCAGGAGGCGATTTGAGGAAACCTAAGGACCTTTGCCAGCAATATTGTATATGTGTGTGTAAAATGTACACACCTGTGTGTTTAGAAGCAACCCGAATGGGTACGATGAAGAAGAGAAAGAGGAAAAGGAACAAAAAAAGGATGATACCCCCGATGGAGAGGAAAATGGACCGAGGAGAAAGTGAGGAAAGGACCGGGTCGGACGCGACAGAGGAGGAGCGCAACACAAGGGTGGACGACTGACTCACTGGAGGGGGTTGGAAAGAACTTTCACGTTCAGGCATAGCAATTGGGTTTGTTTTTTTTCGAGGCTGCTCAAGGGTTTTGTACATGGAACAGGGGTTTGTAAACTTGTTTCTTGGGGGTGTTGGGGAGTTAGTAGGTAGTGTGCCACTCGCTCACTGGGTTGGGGCTTGTGTTAGACTATGTCTTTGGGAGCTATGGGGGAAGGTAGCACACAGTAGTTGTTGGGTCAAATGCACGGTGAAAGATGAAAATAAGAAGGAAGTGTTCTTCTCAATCTTCCGAGGCTTACCCGAGAAATACCATGTTTATGATACATGTGCCTGTTATGGGGTTTGGTTCAAGGCAATTCACATCACGTAATAGGAACAGTGATACTAAAAGACATCCGCTTCATTACATCTCTAATCGTACAAACAAGTACAATACCTGACCAAAGACCGAAGAAAACGACCTACCACAAAAGCAAACCCACATGATCTATATGTACAAAGACAAGACGGAAAACATTGTAAGGGAGATGAGAAGAGATGGGTGGATGGGCGGGTCCGTCGGTACGCTTTGTCTAGGGTGAAGAGGGAGGGAGAGAGAGGAAGAAAAGGACCGACTGAGCGAGGAAAAAGTGACGGATGCAATGGGAAGAGAAGAAACCATCCATAGAAAACAAGATCCCCGACCCAAAACCGTCCCCAAGCCAACCCCCCCCCAAGAGTCTTCCCAAGTCATGCCCAGCCGTGTTCATGCCGCCAAAGTGCTCATAAAGATCGATGAGTTTCATTCTCCTGCCCGACGCCGGCGTTCATTGCATTCTTTCCGTTCGGCCTTTTTTTCCCTTCCCGCCCCTCTATTTGGTCGTCGGCTCCTTTTTGTTTCCTCCGGGTATGTATGTTGTGCTCTGCCGCTGCCCCAGCTTGGGCCTACCGCCTTCGCAGAAAGCCAGCCGATGACACCACCCAACAAGCGTTGTCCGTCCGAGCAGGCCGGCTTGTTTTTGTCCCCGGGACAGAAAATGAGAACATAAAAACCCCCAACACGCCTGTGAACGCCGTTTCTTTTCCGTCTCATTGCCCCTGGTCTTGGCTTGACGGCCTGGATGAATAGGGTGTCAGGTGATGACCCCAATACATACCCGCAAAGCCGGCCAGGAATATGTGATCATACAAACGCGATGGTGTTTGGTAAAGGGAAGCATGCGTCGCCGCCTACTTAGGCCGCCCCGCTAAACCTTTACGCTCCGTCTAGAAGCTCGCGGGTGGGGGACGGCCACGGCCGCCGCGGCCCTCCTGCTCGCGCTTGCCAGCCCACTCCATCGCCTCGAAGCCGTCGCGGGGACGACGCTCGGGCATACCGCGACCTCCGCCGCGACCTCCACCGCCAAAGCCACGGCCTCCACCACCACCACCAAAGCCGCGACCACCACCACCACCGAAACCACCGCCACCACCACGGCCGCCGAAATTCCTGTCACGGTCACCCCAACCGTGGCGACTACGGCCGTAGTCCGCGAATTCATCACTAAAGTTCAGACCAGAGACCCGCCTGTAGGTGGGAGCCAAGCTTGTGGGGGCCGGGGGGGGCTCGTCCATACCCCAGCTGTACTTGGCCATGTTGTTGACTTCGTCGACCATGGCCTGGCGGTCGTGGATCTTGCGAGCATTTCCGAGGAAAGCGGAATAGGTATTGGCCAGCAAGCCTCGGGGGGCCCGAGAGGCAATGTTCTTGAAGTCAGCAAAGGTCTGGGGGAGCGGGGCCGTGCTAGAGGCATCGGCCGTGGCACTCTCGAGCTCGTTGTGGCGCTGGATCGGCAGGCCACGGAGCTCGTTCCGGGCCTCTGGTATCTCAGCATCGGCCACAACGAGGTATCCCACACCTTCCTTGCCGGCACGACCGGTACGGCCAATGCGGTGGATGTACGAATCGCGGTCTTGGGGCGGATGGACTTGGATGACGTGCGTGACGTTGGGGAAATCCATGCCACGGGCAGACACGTCCGAGGAGACGAGGATGGCCGACTTTGCGTCCCTGAAGTCTTGGGCGGCTTGGGTACGGGCCCCCTGAGTGAGCTTAGAGTGGATGTCGAGAACCTTGGGCAGGGATCGGTCCATCCCTATGCGGCGGAAGATCTGAGAGTATAATTGGACCGAGGCAGTGGTGGGCAGGAAGATAACGGCCTTGAAAGGGCGTGCATCGGGGCCTTCCAAGCCCTTCCGGGTTTCACGGCGGAGCAGCTCGAGCAAGGTAGGGCCAATATTTTCGAACCCGCGGCAGGGAACGATGAACTGCGGAACCCTCTCGTGGGTAGGTGTTTCATCTCCGGAAACAGTCTGGACGAATTCGAAGTTGTGGGGGTTGATGAATTGGCGGGCGATCCCAACCACGTTCTTGGGCAAGGTGGCCGAGTATAGGAGGGTCTGGCGGGGCGTCTCGGAGGTATCCGGCAGGAATCGAACAATGGTCTCAAGCTCAGCCTTGAAACCGACGTCCAGCATCCGGTCGGCCTCGTCGAGCACGAGGGCAGTAACGTTGGTGGCCTCAATGCCGCTCTGGGGATCGGAGAGGAGATCGTGCAGACGGCCTGGGGTAGCCACAAGCAAGTGGCACCCCTCAACGTGGACTCTGCGAAGCATCATGTTCTTCTGGGTACCGCCCACCGCGGTCTGGACAATGACGCCGGTCCCCTGGCAGAGCCTCGTTGCCTCCACCCCGATCTGTTCGGCAAGTTCGCGGGTAGGTGAGAGGATGATGGCGCGGATGTCCTTGGCGCTGGCCCTGCGACGGCGGGGCATAACCAATTCCGGGTCGACGTCAATGATGCGTTGCACGATAGGAACGAGAAACGCAAGGGTCTTGCCAGTACCCGTCTTCGCTTGGGCAACGCTGAATAGAAGAAGAAAACCAGGTCAGTCAGGCGGTCCAGACAAAGATTTCTCCGGGGGACACAAAAAAGAGCGCGGGGCAAAGTAAAAGATATAATTTAGACCAGAGCTTGAACTTACACATCCTTGCCGGCACGGGCAGCATTGATAGTCAGACTCTGTACTTCCGTCATGTTCTCATAGCTCATACCCCGGGTGATGGACGAGACGAGGCGTTCGTGGATATTGAGCTGGGGCAGGTCCGCGAAGCGGGTGATGCGAGTCGTCGGGGTACCGTCGCGGTATTCCCGAGGAGCGGCGGACTCGCTAGAGTAGAAGCGGATGAGAGAAGTAGCAGGGCGGTAGACGGTGGCCGCACTCCGGGTGGTGTGAGACAAGGCGAGGGCAGCCGAAGAAGCCCTCAACGCCGCAGCGTGGGCTGGGCGGACGGCCAGGGCGACGCGGGATGCGGCGGCCTGCCGTAAAAGGCTGGTCTTCATCATCTTTGCGCTCTCAGTCGTCGGCAATTTACAACAAGAAATAAAGCGGCAAATATCAACCAACTTCAATGCCCGACAGCAGAACAAACAACGAAAGCCCGTTGTTGTGGTCAAGACGACAGACAATAAACGAGGTGTGTCGTGTCGGGTCGCTTGGAAAAAAAAAGTAGAGGACCGACCGATGCGGCAACGTGAGAAGAAAATTTCCAGAGGTTGCTTGGGGGGGGGCCACCGACCGGGTTCTCTTATCTTATCTGGTATGTCGCGTGGGTCTTGGCACGCAGTCGAAGCCACTCGCGGTCTTCAATTCTTCCCAACCCCACTCTCAAGCCCCGCACTTTTCAACCTCGCTCCTCGCTTTAAGCACAAACCGTCTGATGTTGAGCCAAATATTCTGGACGGGAGTGTTGAAACAGTTGAGTTTCATTCAATTGATCGAAATCAACACCGCAGTAGCAAAACAGAACTCAATATACCTTGCGGTTCTGGCTTATTGGCAAATTTATTCTGCTAACAACACTTTCTACCCCGCTTTCGAGTCCGTGGTGAAATTCTGTCATCTCTAAGTTATAGGTCGTCATATCTAACCCAGACCTTCCTTAGCAAGTCAACCCATATAATTCATTAAAGAACATTCAAAACGCCTTTCCCAACCCCCTTATCCAACATAGTCTTTAAGCTTATTCTAAATCCCGTCTAACATTCCGTCTAACATGCCATCTAACATGCCGTCTTTATGTGTCCCCAGCGCCAATGGAAAGGAGGCGAAACGAACGTGAGCGCTCGTGTCTCTACTCTACACGAGAACCAACGATTCCCTACCCACACGCTATACAAACCGATTCTTCTTCCTCGGCTTTTCACCATCCCTCTCCGCCATCCCCGACACAGCCGCAGCCCGCGCCACAACCTCACTCTCCGGATTCTCCTCCACAATCCGCTCCCCAAACGCAAACAGCGCGCTCCGCACCCCGCGCCCAGCATGCGCCGACACGGCCGCAATCAACTGACCCGGCCAGGTACCCCCCAGCCAGCGGAACGCCGCGCCCAGAGTCTGCAAAAACCCCGTCACCGCCATCACCAGCTGCGGGAGATACTTGTGTTCCTGCTCAGCCTGCACAAGCTGGCTGCCCAACGCGGCCAGGCGCGGGAGGAACCAGGCGCCGGCCATTGAGAGCAAGCAGATGGCGAGGAAGACGCAAGTGTGCACGAAGCCGCGCTCGCGGAGCTGTAGGGGCCGCTTTTTCCCGTTGCTGGCGTTGGCTACGTGTTCGAATCTGTCTGCGAGGGTGGCTGGCATGGCGCGGTGCAGGACAGCGGCCTCGTTGTTGTCAAGGTCGCGGGGTAAGCCCCGGAGGATGTGTTGGGTGCCATTGAGGTAGGTGGACCGTTCAAAGTAGGAATCGCAGTCCTCGACTGGGTTGCGGTTTTTTCTGTCTGTCTTTTGCTGCTGGTGCTGCTGCTGCTGCTGTTTCTGATCGATATGCTCTCGGATGGAGTTGAGCAAAAGATCGAGACCTCGCCGTTTGTTAGTCGCCGGGTTTGTATTTGAAAAAAGGTGAGCTCACACAAACCTTGCCTGGCCGATTTCCAGTTGATCCCAGAACCTTTGGTAACCGGCTCCGGCACGGCCGGGAACGAACCCATCAACGAGACCAGTCCCTTCCCCTGTCCAAAAACAAGTTCTGCCGTATGTACATCCGGCCTGGACAACTGCTCTGGACGGGGCTGCCCAGGTACCCAGACCATTCCCGTTCCCGTCACGTCCACCGGGTCGGCGGCCTCTTCTTCCCCATCAAGATCCTCTGGTTCCTCGAACGGCCCCAGCTGGAAAGCAGGTAAAAACGCCGTCAGCGGGCCGGTGAGGATTGCCGACCCGGGCAGGGCCAAGGCGATGGAGGTGGCCGCATCGGCGGCCCATTGCCAGCGCTGCGGGATGAATCCAACCATTCGGGACGCGCGCTGATCGTCCCTGGCCGGCGTCTGCTTGGTGTAGGTACTGTGTCCCATATTTACAGTTGTTGGTGCTGTCGATGCGATTGCCACTGGTGTATCCCCTCGTCCTATCATGTGCGAGGTGCCGCTGCTGACATGACGATACTCTGCTCTGTGATGGTGGTGGCGACGCTCGATTTGTTTAACCGGGTGAGGATATGTCTTCCCTGGGAGGTTGATAGACTCAGTATGGAGGTGTGGACAAGAAGAAGGAGAGCAAGCCGCACTGGACCAAGAAGTGGAGGAGGAAGAAGCAGAAGAAGAAGAATCGGAAGCGGAGACAAGCACGGTGCGCTCTGAAGAAGCCCACATCATGGTTCTGCAATAGCGAGTTCCTCGCCTACATCAAATTGTGCACGGGTGACAATGGGGGATATCCGGGCTCACCGGGGCAAGAACGGTGAGCCCCACGGGGTCGGATCGGACGTTTGATAGGGGGTACATATCTATGCGGGCGGTGTCAGGGCGGTGGGGGGTTCGAGCGGCCTAGAACCGGGAGTCTAGGCACGGCAGGATCTCGCCTCTGTAGTGTTGATTTAACGGCCTCCCATATCATTTATTGCAACGCCTGCAATGCTACCTCTTTCCCGTATTTACAAGAATTTTTTAAATAAACTTTTAAACACCCCACGGTATTCCAATGGGTGGGGGTTGGAAAGACCCTCCAGTTCAAATCATGTGGCGACCGTTGAGGAAAAAAAAGAGAACATCTCCCGAGCATGTGAAAATAGGTGGGGCCTAAGTCTTTATCTTATCTTCTAACACGCGGCCTGGCAAGCTTGGGCTAAATATGGAGCCTTTGCGCCCCAGCACTTAACATGACACAATCACTTTTTTGCCCCCGTATTCCTCCTCCATCTGTTAGTGTCTCAGAACCTCGGACGACAAACAGGATGCGGGATGCATTCAGGGTTTAACGCGACTCAGTGGATAAGCCCAAGACTTGAGGGCCATAGCATTTTTGCCTTCACATAGTTAATTAGGTACTTGCCAAGGTTGAAAGGGACCAGCAAACCCTGTATCATACAAGGTAGCAGTTACTTCATTCTATACAATAATACGCTGAGGTGAATAAATGGTGCCTACCCAGTCGAGCCAGTCAAACAAGCAGCCAGATAGTATCTGGGTAGGGACCTAAGGTATAAACAGAGCCTCTTACAGTTCCCGTTGCCTATGTGCCAAAACAACCCCCCCGCCTTCCAATATCAGACTTCCCGCCGGGGCACACCCCTCCTTGCCCGGGGTTTCGTACTCCCTCCTAGAAAACATATCACGCAAGAAGACCCTCTCAACTCCCACCAGCAGCAGCCTTCTCCGCAGCAATCTTCGCCTCCATCTTCCTCCTCGCCTCCAAAATCATCTGGTCCCTCCTCTTCTGCAACAACGTCTGCCTTTCATCCCGGCTCGCACTCCACGCCTTGCCCTTCCCCGTCACCGCCGCCACCGCCGCAGCGCCCGTGTCTTCTGCTACTCCCGTGCTACTACCAGTGCCGCCCGTTTCCGACTGCTCGCCTCCCGCCGTGGCGGCGTTAAGCTTGTCTTGCAGGTTGTATCGCGTGATGAGATCCGGATGGACGGGCCCCGGGGCGGGCTTGCTTTGCTGCTGTGCTCCTGCGGATCCGGCGCCGGCGCTGTTGTTGGCTGCGCCGGGGGGCGGAGGGGGTTGGAACGTGATGGGGGGCTGTAGGGAGAAAGAGGGGTTAGTTAGCACGGCTCCTCACGATAGAAAATTCAGAGAGAAGAAAATAAAATAAACCCAGGAACGGAAGGGAAGGTGATCAAAAACATACCGTCTCCAAGCGCCCCGCCAAAACCCTCTCCGCCGTCGCCGCCACGTTCCCTCCCGTGCGCTGCAAATCCCACAGTGCCGTCCGCCGGTCCACCTGCGGGAACATCTGCTGTATCCTCTCGGCGGCGGCCTCGCGTGCCGCCCGCGCCTGGGGTCCGTCCCTTTGTTGCCTCCCCCCGGCTGCTGACGAGGAAGAGGAGCCAGCAGCGCCCGGTGCAGAACTCGGGGAGAAAAAGAAGTAGCGGAGGACGATGCCGGAGATCACGAGGATGGCAACGAGGGAGGGGAGGTTGATGTGTTGGTCGTCGACTACGTCGGCCATGATGAGAAGGGGGGTGTGGGGGGAGTTGCGCTAGAATCGGGGTCGTTCGTGTATGAATACGGCGTTGTCTGCGTCGTGTTGTTTCGGATTCCCCTGGGCTTGGCGGTGGGTTGGGCGAATTGCCTTGCGATGCGAGCAGCGGGGGTGATCGGAGTAGGGGACGGTCGTAAATTAAAAAAGATGAAGGTGAAATTAACAGCGCACGGCTGGATTACTTGGTGTTCTTTGTTAGGGTACCGCAAGACTCGGTCGGGTGCGTCGGTTCGAAGGTGGCACGCGAGCGCAATGAGTCCGAACGTTGAGAGAGTCCGTCTGCGATTGCGCTTAGGCAAGGATGCCTCGGATGTCGAGCGAAATGACTAAAACGTGTCGGAGATGCGCAACGCAGTCGAGAGTGTTAGTGGCTGAATTAAATTAACCACCCGCTAACAACGATGGCGATGACCGGCGAGAGGGATTATTGTGTAGGAGTCATTAAGTAGGAGAAGGAAAAGGAAGATTCGACCGGACGGCGTGGTTCGGGCGAGGTATCAGGTCTGGGGCCTGATGATCCAATCGTTGCCAAGAAAGGAACCCCTGTTGCTATTGCGCGGTTTGTGGGGCCAGCAAAACATCATTTCGCAGACTCGACAGCTCTTACTTACATAGCACATACATGCTCACGCAATCCGGTACCACTTGTTAGCTAAAACTGATCCATTCACCCAAGGCTGTTGCCGAGCCGAAACATGCAATAGGTATAGGGAACTTATGCAACAAGTAACTCAGAACTCCCAAAGAGAAGGGCCCTGAATGGATTGTTTTGCGCCAAACCCTTCCCCAAATGGTGCAACCGATCCCCGCGACCATGGAGAGATTTAGTACATACACCCCCTAACCCCAGAAATCAACATGAAAGCCAGCGCAACCGTTCCGTCCTTCATGCTCACGTCCCCCAACCCCCCGTCTGTCCTTTTTGCGCTGACAACGCTAGGCGACTATTATCTGCCACCGCAAGTTAATGCTCAAGCCCCTATGCTAGGCAACTGCGCGGTGGAAGTAGTATCGAGGTCCGCATAATACAACACCAGCTCCCGCTGCAGATTAAAGTGGTGTCAGTATAAAGAGAAATCGAAAAAAAGAGAACAAATATGCTCTCAAGAGTGACAAACGCCATCACGCATGGCTTACCCTCTCCTTGCGCCAGTTGGCGGTGTCCCAGATTATATAATAACCGCGCTCATGGGTAGGACTCAGCGACTGAGGGACCATAACATCGTCCTTGGTCAGCCATATCTGTAGCTTCTTGTGCCAACGCCAGTTGCGATTATTCAACTCGATGGCGGCCATCTGCTGCTTGACGTCACGCGGACAGCTGTAAAAGATCCACATCAACGTCTCCTCGTTGAAGCTCGAGATTTTGGCCTCGATCGGCTGCACGTTTTTGACCTGGTAGCAGTCCGGAAGGCGAAACTTTGGTACCGGCGACCGTGGCGGGACGTCGTCGAATAGTGAATACGCCTTAGTGGACAACATCCTAAGACACATGTTAGATATCAAATAATGAATAGTGTGAGTCGTTCGTGGGGCAACACTCACTCCGTGGATCGCATATCTATGCCCAACGTCGCCGGGTCGAGGCCGCAAGTAAGCGCGTTGTAATCGGCATAGTTGTTCATCAATGTGCGAAGCCCCTTTAGGCCCCATTTATCAATGGGCGCCATGCCTTCCAACGGATCTTGTACCTGGCTGGCGGGGGTCTTCTCCTCCTCTTTGCCCTTGCCGGTCGGGGGGTCGTTACCAATGGCGCCCAGCGGATTCCTACCGCTTACCGAGTCAACTGAATCCTCACGATAGCCGGCCGGTTTTTGACGCGACTCATCCTCGACTGGGCTGCGCTGATCTTGGGGTCGTGCGATTGCTGTTGGCGAACGGACGTCTGTGGCCCTCGAAGTTGCGGATAGTGCGCTCAGTAAACCGTTGCCCGCTTGATTCGCCTGCATCGTGGACCTGGTGGCTGAACCTTGGGTACCAAACCCCAGGTTAGACATCAGATTGCTACCTTGTTCTTGCCTGCCAATCTCACCATTCGCGGTACGATTCAACGGTGGGAACTCCTCGGCAGCACCAGCGGGTGCGGGGATAGCTTGCGAACCGCCTGCTTGGGTGCCAAACCTGAACGGACCTTGATTGGATGAAAGGCGCGAGGCGAAAAGATCCTCTTGCTGGCTCTGAGCTGAGATCGGAGTGCCGCCTCCTCGATGGACCCCTCCACCGACGCTACGAGAGCCTTGTGTTGACCACATTGGTGTTTGGCTTGTTGAGCTGAGCTGGGAGGGGTTGGATAAAGACGGAAATTCCCTAGAACATAGAAAAACAATCAATCAGTTTGAGTCCGGCTTTCAAACCAATAAACTTCATCGCCAATTGAAAAAGAGAATCGTGAGAGAACGAGGATCAGGCCGAACTTTGGGTCGTGAAAGGGGTTGTAGGAACCCTTCACTATCGAAGCATACGGAAGGCCCTCAGAGGGTTTCTGTCCTTCAGGGTCCGCTTCTTTCGTCTCTTTCATTTTGATCGAAAGCTTCGGCTTGTGGTGCTGAGAGGACGCCATTTCGACAGCAGGTAGTAGGCAGGCGGCCAATGAAACGTGCCGAGAAAAGAAGTGAGAATTATCTTAGGGCGGTATGAGTCCACGAAAGAGTGCGCCGCCCCGCTATCAACGATGACACTGCGGGGATTATCGATCCACAGAGTTTGACGAGGGAAGTTGAAGTTCGGGAGAAGTTGTTCCAGTTGACGAACAGTTCTCAACTTCGGTCGGCAAGGCGACAAATCCCCAAGGCTGAAAGGTGGAAGGCAAGAAGGAACCAGGAACGCGAAATGTTGCCAGAGCGCCTTCAAAACAAGGCAACCACACAACCCCAATCACGGAAAACCAAATAAAAAGGGAAAGAAAAGTCACTTACGACAAGTCCAGCGGTGTTGCTGGCTGTGACCCGGCCACACTTTGCGCGAAGCTGACATTCCCCCCTATTTGCCTGCCAGCCCCTCCTGGGAGCACATTTGCACCACCCCCCATAGGCATGGCGCCGAACGCCCATTGTGCATTTCCTACCGGCCCTGCGACCTTTGTTAACCCTTTTTTCACGTATTCCACGGCTTGGCAACCGTGGCGCCAGATGTCACTTCACCTCCAAGCTTCCCGTTAGGTAACCTATTCGAGACAGCACGACCGGACTGCTGTTGTTGTTGCTGGCCCCCGAACCCGCCAGGTATGCCGCGCATTGTTTGTGGTACAACCCCTAGTATTCCAACCGTGTTAGCATATCCAGTTCTAACATATTTTTGGCGGTGTGGTTTGTGATGCTGTGGATATCAAGGAACAGCCATGCGCAGCGGAAACCCAGAGCCTTCCAACCACCTCAACACCAGAACCACGCCCCAGCACAATCCCACCCTAAGGAAAGTCCAAACAGAAAAGGGGGGATATTCAATGGATGGAACAAAAGCTCTTTTCATCCTTGACTACCCCCCACCGTCTCAGCCGCCCTCGAGAGCATCAAGCCTGGCTGGTCTAACAACCGCTTCTCGCTGCCGCAGACTCCAGCCCAGCCAGCAATCCTATTCCCTCCAACCAAACCAAATGCATCCCATCGTATTCCCACTCAATGCACAGGCGGCAGCTGGGGCGAGGCGCGGGTAGACGAGGTACGCGAGGTAAGGAGGGGCCATTCGAGATCGGAATCGGAGATGAACAAGTCGAGGCGAGGGGGGGGGGAAGGCGCTTTGCCAGCATACCTGGTCGATTCATCATTAAGGTGTCTGCGCTCCGCCGTGGGGTGCGCTCGGTTTTGTTGTCGAGAGGAGTTGGTGGTTGTGGCTGGCTCGTTATGTTGCGACGTCGCCGTTCGTTGTCTTGCTGTGTGTCGTTCGCGGTTGCTGGCTTTAGGGACTGCCGGGCTGTGGTCGAGGATAAGTGGGACCCGAGCGCTGGAGTTGAGAAACCGCCCACCGAGTCGCATCGCAGGCGAAACCTGATTAGATACGGTACAAAGGTACTTGGCGCACGGGCTCCCGCCTGCGGTTCTCCCTGCAAACATGGGGAATTTACTGGTACACACTCAAGACACTGTATTTTGGGTACTGGTATTATACCAAGCGAACGGTAATGCGTAAAGCCAACCTCTTTCACCTGCCCTTCGGGGTAAGAGTGGCCAATCGAGCGCGTAGTAGCTGTCTTCATGACCATTTCCTTTCATTCTTTCTCCTATTTTAACTTACTATGTATCCTCCAACCATGAACCGGCCCTGGTTTCGATTTTTTAAAATTGCTGTATTTTTCGCTGGGCCTCAAGGGGCAGCTATACTACACCTGTTCCCGCAGAGCGCCCTCTAGGCTTCCCCTGAAGTCAAAGTTTTCCAAATGCCGCCCGATCAAAATCATCTTGCCCTCTACCGGGGCGTCTTCCTCCTGCGAAGGGTTGCCAAAAATATCAAAAATCTCTCTGACGCCCTGAATGATATTTTGCTTCCCATCGGTGGCAGAAAACCGGCCCTTCAGCCGGTGAATATCATACGCCGGGCCGCCAGTTCGCTCATGCCCGGGCAAGACATTTTCCCAAAGCACCGACCGCAACCATGCATCAAGTGCAGATTGTTGCTTCTCACTCAGCGCCGGAATAGGGACAGATATCGTCGAAACGGTCTAGCGAAAAGAGTAGGTTAGTGGCACTAATTTCACGTGTGATAACCATCTTCCCCTTACCTTGTCAATATGGCTGTGGCCAAGACCCGGGCGGTCAAGTTCTTCTACTTTGTCGTACGCATGCAGGTCTAGCAGGAATCCCTCAAGCTTCGGCACGGCGCTTTGGCTGGTGACGAATATTTTGGCCAGCCCGTTCATGGACTCGATCCTCTCCCTCACTGCCTGAAGCTCTGCCTCACTGACCAAATCGGACTTGTTGATGACAATAACGTCGGCGTGTGAAATTTGCACATGGGCGGTAGTCATGACGGGACCCGCTCCGTGAGCGTCGTCGCTCTCCTCATGGCCTTCCACCTTCCCCGCGGGGTCATCCAGGCTGTGCAGGATGTTCTTGGCGTCCACGAGGGTGACGATGCCGTCGAGGTAGATGGTGCTGCCTAACCCGTCGTCCATCCAGAACATGGGCGCAATGTTACCCGGGTCGGCCAGGCCGGTGGTTTCGAGAAGGATGTAGTCGAATTTGCCCTTCTTTTCCATCAGAGACTCAATAGCGTTTACTCCAGTGTCTCTACCGGTTACATGGTTAGAATGTGTCCCTAGGCTGGGGTCGAGACATCATCGGTTAATACTCACTTCACGGAACAGCATATGCAGCCGTTGCCCACGTCCATCCACTCCTCAACTGACTCACCATCCTTATTGATAGTGAGTGACTTTTCAATATCCAGAGCTTTTCTATGTCAGCATGGTACCCCTGATGTGAGCCGCGGTTAATATCAGCTTACAGTCTCCAAACTCTAGATGTCACCTGTTAGTATGTTCCATATGTATGTGTTTACACGGTTAGGTCAGACTCACCATTCATGATGACAGCGATCTTTTTGCCATGTTCGGCGGTCAGAATGTAGTTCAACAATGTTGTTTTGCCAGCTCCAAGGTATCCTGTCATTCCGTCAGACACTTCAGTCGCTAGGCCGTATGGCGTCAGGGGAAAGGGATGTAAATACGCACCCGTAATGAGTGTAATGGGCACCTTGACTGGCTTCTCCTCAGGCTCTGGTTCGGCACCGGTGCCGACCAACTCCGGCGGCGCATCGTCGTCCAAATCCATATTTACCGCCAGATTATTCAAGCTTAAAACGAGAGATACCTCTTCCCAGTCTTAAAAGGAAGATGGTTTGGAGGAATCCTGTCCCCATGGTGGGGCTCTTGCTCAAGAGTTGGCAGTTACATGCAAATAAGGAGGCGTAGATGGCGGGGCAATTCTCCTAGTTGCATGATTTTCCAGAATCTGGCCATTGGATTACGTAACCAGGAGAACGAGGACAGGGGTCTCGGGAGCTCGCTTGCTGCAGCCTCGCACGCGTCTGCGCTTTCGCAAGCGCCTGGAAATCTTAAACAGAACAACAACCCAAGTCGGACCCCTTTCCACTCTGCGTCACGGCCCCGCAATCTTTTGTTGGGTGTTTTGTACAACAGGGGCACTCGGGGTTTCACCGAGAAATTATTACCTGACATACCTCAACAAACGACTCGGGAACATCTCATTCTCCACCGAGCCTAACGACCGAACCATTCCTCGCGGTCGCTCTCACAACACCACCCCCGCAGAGAACAATCGCAAACCCTAGCCCGAGACCTACAGGCGCAATATAACGACCGCCTTTTGATCCTCGCCTCAATCTAATTCTCGAGTGGTCATGTCACTACCACCGAGCTCACCCCGGCTCCCCAGCCCGCCGCCCCCGGCTGAGATCCAACTCGGCCCTCAGTCGCCATTGATGGGCCCCAATGCTTCGCGACAGTCATCCCAGATCGAGCAAACCGCCATCAACACCAATGCCAAGCGGCGCATCCACCCAGGCACCAAGGCGGCCGACATGGCTGCCGGGCCTCCTCTCGTGCCATTGCAGGAGCTCGACTCGGCCTTCCAGCTCCAGGAGCATCTGGCCGCCCTACACGACTTCCACACCTCGGGCCGCACCATCCCCATAACCCGCGACATTGCGAAGCTTTTGGCCACCCCGCCCCCCGGGATCGACAAGACCCTCTGGCTGTTCGAGCTCTGCCGCTTCCTGATCGCCCAGTGCAACACCCTGATCATTGGCTTCCTCTTCGACAACCCACCATGCAGTGCCGCCACCTGCCCCGAAATGCGCGCAGGTGAGTGGCAGTTCCTGTGCGCCGTACACGACGCCCCCAAGAGCTGCTGCGCCATCGACTACTGCTGTCACACCCTCGATTGGGCCACCAACGTCGTGACCAACCCCAAGATCTTCCCGAGCCGCTTCGTCGTCGATGCCCACGACAAGAACACCGCCCTCAAGAACCTCGTCAATGTCTTCCGCCGCCTGCACCGCGTCTTCGCCCATGCCTGGTTCCAGCATCGTGGCGTGTTTTGGTCTGTGGAGGGTCAGAGCGGTCTCTACCTCTTCTTCAAATCTGTGTGCGACGCCTACGACCTCCTACCTGCCGAAAACTACAAGCTGCCACCCGAGGCGGAAGGCCTGGATAGCAACGCCGGTACCGGTGGCGATCTGAACAACGATAGAAACGACAGACGGCAACCACAGCACCAACAGCAAACACTCGCCCCGATCTCTATCGCCAAGCCCCCCGGTGCCCAACACGATAACGACGATGGGGATTTCTCGGGTCCCAGCAGGACCAACACTCGGAGACACATCAAGAGTAGCCCGTCCACCGGCAGCGCCGTCACCACCGTGCCCGAAGCCGACGAAGACGACAGCGACCTGTCCCACCGCCTGCGCGGTATGCGCTTATCCGCCCCACGCGCCATCACCGAAGAGGAGACGAACTCCCCGAGCAGCAGCAATATCCCCGTGATTGTGGAACACAGGGCCGTTGAAGCCTCGGAGCAACCTATCCGGCCGTCCAGCGTGATCCCCCCACCCGGGCCGGGCGAAAGCGCGGCAGGGGAGGAAGCCCAGCCAGCATTAAACTCGCCTGTTGAAACCCCTGCGACTGCGACTGCGACGGTGCCAGAACACGAGTTCGCTGCTGAACCCGAGGCGCCAAACCCACCTGCCCCTGAAACGGAGACGAAGATGGAGACAGGGGAGGAACCAGCAACCGAGACAGAACCCGAATCGGAATCAGACACCACACAAATTCTAGACCCAACCTCCGAAGACCAAGATGACCCTGTGGAGGAGTCCGCCCAGAAAGATACCCCCTCAGAACTATCCGATCCCGAACCGGTATCGGCACCATCCGCTGAACCCACGGAGGCCTCAACAAACCCAAGCGAGAACGCGGACGAGGACACAACAACCACCACATCAGCCAATGAAGAAGAAACCCCTGAGACAGAGACAGAGGCAGCGGCAGCGGCAGAGGAAACGATAGAAACAGAGTCCGTCGCCGATTCCGAGGCTGAGACCGTGACCGGCCCCGTGAAAGACGCAGAGACGGAGACAGAAGAAGAAGACGACGACGACAACGATGAAGAGGACGATAAAGAGGACGTCAAAGAGACGACAGAGGTAGAAGAGAAACCGGCGGAAGAGGGTGAAGAGAAGACCGCTGAGACGGGGAAAGAAGCGGACGAGGACAAGCAGGAGGAGGAGGACGTTCAAGAAAAGGTAAAGGAAACGGAAACAGACGAGGCAGACGCAACCGAGTTCTCCCCCGCTGACGCTAAAGCAAAGGAGGAGGGAAACGCCGAGGTCAAAAATGAGGATGACGATGGTGGTGATAATGAGGACGATGAGAAAAAAGAAGAGGAGGAGAGTGACAAGGCAGGGAAAGCGACGGCCGAGGATAAGGAGAAGGAGAAGGAGACGAAAGCCGATTAGGTGTGGGTGCAATCCTTCCAATGAATGAATAAAGAATGGATGTGGTCTTTGATAGGGATAATTAAAGTGATTTTAAGGTTTGGGGAGGAGGTTTGACGGGTTCACGACTTATTTAAAATATTCTACAAGCTGTATTGTTGTGTTAGCGTACTTGTGTTGGCTACGTGTGTGTTTCCGAGGTTGAAGGCTGAGGAGCGGCGTACTATGTAACAGTTACATGGCGATATGAAAGTATGGCACCCCTTGAACGTTTGAGAAGTAAGAGGAGGGTCATACATAATACATTCTCTTTATGTGAGGTCCTAAAAAGTGAGTGAAGTGTAGCGCGAAGAGGCAATACCTCCCCGGGGGCTCGCGTACGTACGGCTCTCAGTGTTGACAGGTTGAGCAAGGTAAGCATCTGATATATTCCAATTTTCCCTTTTCCCATAACCGATAACTTGAAAATAAAACAATCCTAGAGAAGACAACAAGCCACCCGGATTCCACCCACAGCACCACCATACATACATACTTCCATGCAATCCTTTTTCTATATCTTCCTTTTTCTTTGTACTTCCCCTTTCTATGACACATTCATTTGCCAAGTTATCCACGGATTAATGGCGTAAAAGAGAAGTTCATGAGAGGGCCGGTCAGTACATGTACCCTTGCCTAAACAGGCTAAGTAGCAGACAACCAACAACGCCGGGAAGGAGAATTAGGGAAATTGTTCAGTTAAGAGTGCTTTTTGAAACATGATGTGAACTGAATAGCGCAGGGTAAAGCCAAATGATTCTCAGATCGCCAGCCCAAACAGTAAGATATGATAAAAAATACAAGTGGCCGATTTCGAGCCTCGATGAAGTTAAAAGTATGGGTAAATAAGTACAACAAGAAGAATTGAAATGCTAGAAGGAAAAATAAAAAACAAGAAAAGAAGTGAGGCCGAACCAAGACGAGAGGGCTACCAGGTATTCGGATTGTCGCGTGTTCTCTTTCAACCCGACGGAAACGTCGTTCCGGCTGTAATTATGTGAGGGCTGTTGGGGATACAACGACACAAGACCGGATCTAGGAAGGCCGATCCCCATCGGTTGGCCAAGACCTGAGCGAGGAGGAGCCTTGCGCGAATAACCGCATAGTAGATGGGCTGAGGGGGAGGACAGCAACAAGGCTCCGGAAGGAGAGAGACGGGCCATGCCGAACATCCATCAGACCGAGCCGGCTTTCCCAGCCGAGTTTCCGGTCCCCTGCCCCCGATTCCTGGTATGCTGCAAAGTTGATGTGGGCTTGTGCGCCCGAAATATCACGGCATCCAGCCTCGTTAATGAATTATGTAGAGTCGTCAAAACCACACTGGACGACGCCAAGGCTGACAAAGACGGCGCTCGACCAGCCGCACTTCCGTTGGGGATATAGCGTCGTCGACTTGTGCAGGGGACAGAGAGAGAGAGAGACTCGCTGGCGGGCTGGCGGGCTTCTTGTGTTGTGCATGTCCAGACCCTCTCGACAGGCCAGGGAATGGTAGCCGACGGAAGAATTCCGCGGACTACGCTAGTGTAGTGTAAGCCGCTTTCATTGATGATCCATGCACAGAGTAAGCTCGAACTTGTCTTGTCGTTGTTGTGTGGAGTTTGACGCGATGTTCCCAAGACATCCCCGTCCTCTGGGACCCCGGCTCAAAGATGTGTTTCAGATCATCGAAAACAGCTTGATGGGTGATCCAAGCGCCAGCCCCTGCATTCGCATCAAGGGCTTGACGTCGCAGGGCCACACTATCGGGTCGAAAAGAAATTTGTTCAGGGGGGGTGAGTGGTCCCCTCCACAAGTAGGAGCCGCATGATGAGCTGCCGAGACTTCCCAACGACAGGTCTCGTTTCCTCTGTGGTTTGGCGGCTGTTGATCAAGATACCGCGCGATTGACCTCCGCGCTTCGCGTCGTCTGCGAATCCCAGGCCCGGTGAATGTCCTGGAAGGTCTTACTGTGTAATTGGATGGTCGAGGTTGTTACTATCACCACCACCACCCTCTCTGCGCTTGTTGTCGCTGTTCCTAGCGCCTGCGCTACCGTTGCACCCCTTCGCCTCTGCCAAATGTTCTTTTTCCTCCTTCCAAACTGAGTTGTAACGGCTGAGCGTGGACTGGTTCCTACTTCCATTCACTAATGTTGGCTGATTTGGTCGCGACAATGCCACTCGGTCGCCCCCCATTATACCCCTGTGTTCGCCCCATCTTTGCGTCCATCCTCTTCTGCCTCAATCTGCATCCTCGAAAACACGTGGCGGATCTGTTGCAAGCTCTCTCGCTGGGTAGCTAGAGCCGTGGCGTTGCGTTCGTCCGCAATAGCCCGGATGTTTTGTAGCAGCAGGCTGAACCCTTCGTCGTTAGGAAGCCACCACCGAAGGCAGCTGTCATCTTTAAAGAGTTCGGCCATGCGAGTGCGCATCGTGATGGGGGATATGTACCTATCCGCCCCCTAGTCAGTCTGGTTCAACCCCATTCGTTTGAACTTGATGTATTTGCCCCTCAGATCCCCTGAGATGAACGGCTGAGAGGTAGGAACACTTGTCCAAACCGTATTGTCCCTGTTCTTCAACCACTCCGGTACCGCCGTGGGGAAATGAAAAGAAAAGGAAAGACCCAACTCACCCCATCGATTCAAGGTACGCAAACTTCCGCCTAATCCACATATGATGCTTCGGATCCCGTCTCATGTACAGCGCTGCAATCGCCAGGCATGACTGCAGAACCACCAAACTCCCCGGCGGACTCTGTGGCCACAGTTCCACCGTCTCACAGATCTGGCATATCGCGTATGCGTGTTTCATCAGCCGCGCCCGGTCCTCGTCCGTCAACCTCGCAGCACTCTGGCTGACGTGCATAAGGGAGATCGAGTGGTACTC
Source organism: Dichotomopilus funicola (assembly GCF_033296635.1). Classification (NCBI taxonomy): domain Eukaryota; kingdom Fungi; phylum Ascomycota; class Sordariomycetes; order Sordariales; family Chaetomiaceae; genus Dichotomopilus; species Dichotomopilus funicola. The sequence continues at coordinate 444,153 of NW_026944027.1, forward strand.
GCACGTCAAAATTGTCGAGGCGAATAGTGGCGGTCGAAATAAGATGCCCGGCGCGTACGGGTTGACAATGTCGTCGGGGCTGGGTGTCGGGTGGCCAGGGAACTCGTTGACGTAGAATGCGGGATCGGTGAGTGCTGGATCCCACGATTTGTGCCAATCGTCCCAAGACGTGGTCATCTTGCGGTGCTCCACTGTGTATTCTTCATCCGTGAGCTCCTTCTTCGCGCCCCGGGCGAACAGATCGGACATCTCTTGTGACCCTAGTCGTACCCGTGCTGAACAAGCCTCGATTTTCCACGACAGGTTGCTCGGTTCCATTGCTGCCCGTGACTCGTAGTACTCCACTGATGCCGTGTACCAATCCCGCGATAGCGAAGTCTTGAAGCTGCCCATGATACCCACAAAGACGTCGAACCGGGTGTACCACATCAAAGCAACGCGGCCGGCAGGTGTTTGCATGATGGTCTGTGGCGTGAACAGCTGGTTGAGGACTTCAAAAGCTGCCTTTTGGTGGCCCATCAAGTTGACCCAGTCGCCCAAGTATTCCTTTCGCTTGTTAATATACGGCCATCGGCTATGATACAATAGCATATTCAGCAAACAACAACAAATGAGCCACGTACCTCGATCGTCGCAAGCTGTAGGATCGTCAACAGCGTGGTTATTGTGTGCTTCTCCTTCTTCAGGCACTCCAAAAGTAGCGTAACGCTGCGGCTGTAATACTGAAGAAATTCATGGACTCTCCCCGTTGGATTCCTGAGGGCGTGATGGTAGGCAGAGAAGCCCACCACTGCATACAGTAACGCCTCGTTCTGGATTGCCAGTCCCGGTAAGATCTTTTGGAAGAAGTCATCTGCGTCCTCCACCGCGCAGTAGTGATAGTGTGTGATGTTGTCGTGGAAGTAGTTAAGGTAAAACTGCAGCTCGTGTGGAAGAAACGTCCAGTCAGGGCGGGGGGTTGTTGCCACCGTTGTTGATCCGTCGGAGAACTGAAACCCGGCGGGCGTGTGGGCGCTGGTGACTCCGGTCGACAAGGACGGGGATGAGCTCTTTGTCCCATCGCAGGACGGGGTCTCCGATCCCTGACGGCGCCCGGCAGCCATCCTTTGTCGACCGAAGGACGACGTAGTGCTCGACCTTCGCAATGGGAAATTCGGCAACGACATCTGCGAGGTGGCGCTTTCGGGCTCGTCTTCGTCTTCGTCTAGAATCGGATCGAGTTTCATCTCTTGGTCTACTTCGTCATCGTCCTCTCCCCGAGATGAAGTCGGGCTCGCCTGCTGGCTGGGCCCAGCCGAGTCTTTCGACCCTTTTGCAGGTGGTGGTTCTGGATAGATGCATTCTCTTTTCCCTTTCCTACATCCTGTTACATGTCAGCAAAGACGGGTCCATCCGTAAGAGTCCCGGATGCCGACACTGGAAACATACTCTCGCAGATAGGATGGGTCTCGTCGCACTATCAAGAAACAAGACAAAAAACAGTCAGTCAGTCAGATACGCGGGCATGTGGCCAGCCAAAGCTTGCAATGACAGCGATATGAGGTTGAGTGTTAGGAAGGGGGCTCAAACCTTGACACGCCGGCTCCGGCAAGTGTAACAACCAGATCTCGTGCGGCGATGCTTGATGTGATCTAGACCCGGTGCCGACTTTCTCCTGCTTCGTTGCGCCTTGGGTGCGTTGAACATGATGGGCTCCGGAAATCCGGTGTAGTACCCCAGACTCTGATACGAAGTGGGTGCTGGGGAGCTGCCTATCGGCATAATCTGGGGCTGAGACAGATGGCCAACGCCATCGAGCTGGTTTGGGCTGGGTTGTTCTCCAGCCCCCACCATCGAGGAGAGAAAGTGGTGATAATAGTCGCTCATTGCGATCATTCGGGGCGGCACACTTGCATCCGTGATGTCAACTGAGGCATAATAATCGGGACATCGAGCTGTGAGCATGCAACCGGTGGTGAGGTTCGACCGGACCGTTTATCGAGCGATTGTCGTGCAGTTATGCGCTTCAGGAGTCGTGCTGCGGGTAGAGGATAAGCAAGGACGGACTGGCCGAGTGGCCCTTGTGTGCCAGTAATCCGAGGTCGACGCAGTCCTCGGCCGAGAATCCCGACGCGGCGGCTCTCCTCGGTCCTCTTGGAGTCAAGTGAATCTGGGTGCGGAGTTGAAAGAAGAAAATAACGGCTATGGATCTCCTAACAAGGTTAAGAAGAAGGGATCCTTGCTGGATGTGCTCGTTCAGTGACGGAATGCACGATGGCAGGCAAACACCATCATAAGGAACCCCCCTGTCAATATTACACGGCAATGCGGTATGAAAAGACCACAGAGAGAGAGTCGTCCGTGGGTGTGAGGCGGCAAGACGATGAGACTCGGGCCAGTGGGAGGTGGCGGTGGTGGGGAATCTCTGTTAGGGAGGGTGAGTGTAGTGCTCAGAGGTGGGCGGCCTGAACACTGCGTTGTTTGGTTGAGTCTCCGCGGGCAGCTGTAGGAAAGAGAATCTCAGGGAAGCTCCAGCGTCCAAGTGGCAATCTCCTCTCGTTCTTAGAGGGCGGAGAGCTCGTCTAGGACTCTGTGGAGGACGCCGGAGGGTGGGTCGTTGGATGGCTCCCGCTAATCTTGTGAGCACCTGTAGGAATCGGGGGCGGCTGAGCTCAGATGGCAGGACGAGTGACTGGTGTCATAGAGAACAAGCTGTGATACGGTGGAAAGCTGCCGTCGACGAAGTCTTGGACAGGCGCGCGGAGCTGCGGACGGGATACCACCGTGACTGAACGATCGATGGACCGATGATTCGATGGAGACGGGTCGAGTTAACCTTACCCTACCCCAACTTAGTTATAACCCACCCCTCAAGGGGCGGCAACGCTGGCGGAGGGACCCGCCGGTGACCCAACGGTTCTGGGTCGGTCGAGCGTCCGGCGGTTCGGGCCCAGGGAGCCCCTCAGACCAGGACAAGGGTGGCGAATGGCGGCGGGCAAGAACTTCAGGCCGCCAAGACGATTCATCCACCCTGCCGCGGGATGTTACTGTCCCCTGGAAAGGAAGAAGCAAGTTGTCGGAGCAAGGTATTTCGGTCTTCGGCGAACTGGGACCAAAAAGGGAGCTCGTTCAGTAACGGTTGGATCAGGTTGGGCGAGGGGTCTGGTGAGTTGTTGGAATATGAGCTGTTCTGCACGGAATCGAAAGCGTTCAGCTAAAGAGGCACCAGTCACAGCGTGTGGTGTGGGACGGCGTCAAGGTGACTCTGCAGCGCAGCGCGCGGTTGTTGTGGGTGGGCGGATGGAGAGATAGATGAGCGTGCGTCCGCGTTGATGAACTGCGGCCACCAGGACTTGAATGTAACTACCATGTAAGTAGGTCCCCGCGAGCTCATGCGGCAGGGGGCCGGCCGCAAGAAATGGCCCCAGAGAAGGAAGGAAAATATTAAACCGACGCCCGCTGTCCAAGCCCGAAGGTTAAAGATGGAGTGTGGGAGAACTACACTAGTAAGGACTTGTGTATCGACTCGCCCAATTCGATCTTATTAGTCGATCGGACAGGAGATGCCGGAAGGGACACCGGGGTGTGTCGTCTTGGTTAGCTTGATCCAAGGCCGGGCTCAAAGACGAGCGGGGCCAGGGGTGTGGGCGGGAAGAGAAAGTGAAGGAAGGGGGTTCAGTCGGAGGGAATTGAGACCCTAGTTCAAGGTTGTTCTCTGGTGTCTGGTGTGGCTCGAAAATGGGGCGGCTCGGCACGACCAACTGGAGAGGAGGACCTATTACATACACTACATGGAAGTGTACTCGAGCTCTCTGGTCCGCGAAGTTTGAAGGACTTCAAGATTGAAACGGCGAACCCACATGCGTTAACTAAACAAAGAAGCAACGCCGTTTGGCTTCCAACCTTCCTCCCCATCACGGCAACCCACATTTTGGTCGGCCATAGAACCGGGGCAATTTCTTTCTTTTTTCCCCTTTTGTTTGAGCCTTACGTCCAGGCATGGGTTGAGATTTCAAGAGTCGGCTAGTCACGGGGACCAACTTATCGTTATCACCGAGTCTGTACTATGTACGGTCCGACAACATGAGCTCCTCAAAATGCGGTTTGTGAGAAGAGGGGAGAAGTGTTTGCAAGATGGCAAGCTGCACAGCGAGTACTATCCGCGGGGCAAGGATAGCAATCTCACCACCGGACTGCCGGAGAGGTGAAAGGAATCGTGGGGTGGGGGGATCGAACGATGCCACAGATCGTCAAGGCGCTGGGGAAATTGACTATGTGGTGTAGTGTAGGCGGGAGCCCAGACCCAAGTTCATCAAAGGGAAAAACCGCCGAGAATGAGGGAAGAGCTTGGTCTGCACGAATATTGCCTATACTGAGGCCAAGGACGGGCCGGCATATCTGTGGGAGGATGTGAGTTGTCTTCATCGTTTGATCGTCGGCGGCCGGCGGTAAAGGTTCGTGGGCCTTGCCTCGAAGGTTCGTCTGATGTGTTGTAGTGCAACCTGGCCCGTGGAGCTTTGCGGCACAACAACCGTTGGTACCTGGCATGGGGTGGTCGCCTGTTCCTGGCATTGTGCTGCTGGGTCAACGGCTGGGTCTTGAGAAGAACCCCTGCTAACGTTCTTCCCCACCACAGCACCATTCCGGTGGGGCCCGATGCTGAACTGAGACAACGGCTCCGATGGGCCAGCGTGGGAACCATGTGCTTGCCGCGCATGCGGCCTTGAGCAGAGAGGCCGCGGAGCCAAGATGTCATTGACGTCGTATCCTTTCCAGAACGAGGAGCAACGGCAGGACAGAATAGAGATTGCAGTCCAGTCCAGGATTGTCGACGTCCGGCCGTGCAGGCAAGCGCTGCCATGTCCACCAAGGTTTGGGACGATACGACGCCCATGCAGCCAGAAAGCCGCGCCAACCCGTAAGCAGCCAACCCCGGTCAAGGCCCGCGACCGTCGGGCCTGCACTCCCAAGAAGACCAGGGTTTGTCTGTCTGCAGAATTGGATGGAGGCTTGCCCGCGGCAGCAACGGTGGAGACAATCCGATCCAGGGCTGCGCGACAGATCAGGACGTGGCGGCCGTTCACGGAAGACACACCACCCAAGCCGGTCCGTCAAAAGGAAGAGTTAACTTTTAGGCGGAGCACACCGCCGGCCGGAGGGAGCCCTCGTCATCGGCAGATGGGTTCCAGTGGCATCCGTAGGAGCGAGCCGTCTCCAGGTGGCGCTCGCCGCTGAGTCGCTGGGCTCATCGGGAAACCAGAGCTCCCTCCCAATGCCACCCTGCAAGGTAGCGGCTGGTTATGGGCGACGTTCGCGGAAGGCGGCGCACGGACGCGGACGGAGAGGCTGGATGCTCGACGACTGTTTCTAGTAACTAACTCGGCGTGTTGCTGGCATTCATAAAACGATGCGTGGGGAATGCCACCTCGAACCTCCACAATCTGCGTTCCTTGTTTGCATGATCGTGACCGAGAGGTCCGCTTTCCGTACTAAATAATAAATAGAAAGGGGGGTGGCTGGGCAGTTTGCAAAGCATAGTTATGATTTTAACTGTCCCGGCTGGCCGGGCGAAACTTCTCGTCTCGAAATCTTGCATCTGCAATTCCCGGCGCGCGGGAATGCTACATTCATCTCGGGCGATGGGGTGGGTCATCGTGGTGAAGTCGATTATTGCATTGGCGCATGAAAAAAGGGGAGCAATGAAGTCAAGGAGTTGTGTTCTGTCGGATTCGGATTCGGGGGTGTTGCAAGAATGAGCAACTCTGCCAGCCCTGATCCGGCTCTGCGTGCCTTCCCCCCATCAGCAAAGAGCACCTGCCAAAGTGAATCGAAGGAATCAAGGAGGAAAGAGTCGATTGTGGAAACGCAGTGCAAGCCCGACCCATACCGCTGGAAGGGGGTCCCTCGCCCCTGCCTATAAATCAACGGCGTTATGAGCACAAATACGGAATGCACGACTTTGTTTTCTCGACCTCGAGTGGCCGGACGGAAATCACTGCTGGCACATGCCAAACTTTGTTGAAGCCCTTTCCCTCCTTCGCCAATCTTGCCAGCACCGCGGTAATCATAATCCGGAATCTTCCACCTGCAACTTTGAGAGTTGCCGTCCATTTTGCAAATCCTCAGGAATCCTTCTTTTACCGCCCGACTCTCCATTTTTACTGGGGCCGGATGCGTCTCAGATGCGCCGCCTTTTTTGGTGGCGTCGTCGTCTGTGGGGGAGGTTGCGGGTTTGGTGGAAGGACGCTGAGAGTTTTTGCGTGTCCTTGCCCAATCTGGCCACGGGGGATTAAGCCCTGCATCCCGGCGAGACGGAATGGCTCTTCTTGCATTGGGAGCCCTTGCTCGAAGCAATGCCGTAATTCCCATCTCCTCGGGGATGATCTGGTGTTTTTGCAAAAATCGGCAAACCACCGCTCAAATCAACCAAAATGAGCTTCCGCTCTGATGCACCAATGTCATGCGCCTCAACACCATGCCAGAGTTGCGGTCTACTATGTATGAACAGGAGGCGTTGTTGAATTTGCCAGGGCTCCCGGCCGTGCCTCGTGCCACGCTCACGATCAACCCCACCGACCGCGGTTCACCTCTTCACCGGCGAGGTGGAGTCCCTGTGCCTCTGCGGCCCGGCCAGGGGCCACTTAACTGGCGCCATTTCTGTTGAAGCGGCGTCAGGTATCCTTTGCAAGGACATTATTCCGGCCACCGGGAGCTGTGCGAGCGAGGAAGCGACTAGGTTTATGGCTAATCACTTTGTCAGTGACCCGTTCTCTGTGCTTCTATCTCGCAAACTTGGGCCGTCCATCAGAGAGCAGGAGTCTAAAACGGTATCCGGCGTCATCTACTCCCACTGCCCGAGAGGTTTTACTTGTAGGATGATTCCTAGCAGGGAGTACCCTAAGCCGCGAACAAAATTATCGGGTCCCTCATTGAGACCAAGCAAGAACATGTGTCCCCTAGGTCTTACGTTTAACGCCAGGCGCAAAACACAGTGGTACAAAGAGTTTTATGGTCCTAGAGTCTGCGGTCGTCCGCAGATGGCATAGTTGCGGAAGACTGAGCCGCGATGGCTTTTGATAAGCTACATTATCCTCCCATCCAGCCTTCTCTCCATAACCACTCACCGGGACGGGAGCATCAACTAATCTTTGTACAGCCGTTGCTAATAGACTAGGCATCATGGAACCTCCTACGGGCCGACTAGCTTGTTCCTCGAACCCAAGTCGGACTTAAGCTGTCAAGCGGCCACCGTGTTATGTTGAGTCATCTTAATTACATATTATCATTCCTGAACAAGAGGTATTGGAAGTCCAGGGATGCAAGCCTTCTAACGTTAGGTTTTGTCTCTCATTCGTGGGATGGTCGCCGTTCATTCCAACTAATCCCAGAGCTGCGTTGTATCAGAACCAGGAGAGATCCCGCATGTTGCCCTCGCAGACGTTCCGCCCCTTCATTGGAAATGCGGTTGCAGCTGATGCTCCTAGTTGCCTGTGTCACACCGATAGGTACAACTGCATAGACAAGCGGAGCGCATATGCTACCTGTGTCACGCACTTTTCGTGCAAAGAACGCCACCAGAACAATTTCTACAGTACACTAGGGAACACTGGGGGTGAAACAACACATCACATACAAGTTATCTCGTCCGTGCGTCGGCTTGTCAAAGGTTAGTTCCCGCCTGAGAGCTGATTGACAGGTCCGTCCGCAACTTCGGCACGAGATCCCGGCCGTGGGACGAAGTACCTTGGGTTTGAAGATGCTCGACCAGGTTGGCAACTTCCGGTCAAGAAAAACCCCAACCAAACCCATTTCCCAGCGGTAGATCGCGGGCGGCAACAAATCGGGTGGGCGGGGCTAAAGACCAATGGGTGAAGCCCTGCGCCAAATTGCCGGACCGACTAACGCCTCATCCGTCGGAATTCCCCCCCCCAGTACAGGACACACCTGCGCCCGATGTTTGTTTGAGGAAGGCATCGGCGCTGATGTGAGTTAGTGGGATGGCTCTCGTTTGTTTTTGCTCGATGTGGCTTCGACATCACGACGTTAGTGAGTCCATCGTCTCATGAGAACGAAACAATGTCCATTTGGAGATGTTCGATATATTAGCCCCAAGTTCACTTGCCGCTGCCAAGTACCGAGCTCGGAGGCGTCCTGTGGTTTGGGCCGGCGCTTCACACGAGATGCATGTTGTGTGTGCAGCAACTAAGGTAAATACGGATTGTCAAGGTCGGGATGGGGGATTGTTGACAGACCTGCGGAGGGGTGTGTTGTGGGAACTTTTTGTTCGAATGATGCAGCTGCTAGGGTGGTATTGTTGATGCATTCGCCTGCAGCATCTTGCAGGCGGCTAGACTTCCGAATAGGAGGGGGTGCTGCTCAAAAAAGACAAAATAATGGCACAAACAGTGGCGCTGGTTGGGTAGGGATTCAACCAATGACACAGACTGAAGTTTGTTGGAGGTTTGGACCTCTGGTTGGCAAGCGTGACAAGTAACATCAACTTAGGTAATTGTGACACTCACCTTAAATGGCTGAGAGTAATAACTCAACTCATGAAGGGTATAACAAGCCTGCGCCTCAGGAGAGATAAAATGGTTAACGGACACGATCGTTGTATAATTTCTTTCCCCAAGTTGGCTGCCGCCGCTAAGGTACCCGGGAAGTCTTTCAACTTGCCCTGTCTGTGCTTCAAAAAGTTGTTCAGGATTATTGACAACATTGCTTGGGAAATTCGAGTGGATGAATGAATGAATGATACTCTCTCTCAACTGGGGTTCTTCATATATAATGCTCGAGTCAATGTTGTAACGGTTTCTACATTCTGGAGAACCTAGTTTTTACCAAGAATATGCTCTACACTTTCATCTCGTTCCTTAACTTACGTTATATTTTAGTTTCGGCTTTCGGAGTTCGCCCATCAGCAGCTCTGAGGTCATGCGTCTCACATTTCTGTAATTTCACGTAACTTACCTGACTTTTTGTGCACATATTTCTCTAACTCCGTGTAAAGACCGTACCCAAAACTTGAAACACTCCCATCACCAGTCACTTCACCACCTACTGCTTTTTTTTGTTCCCCGTCAAAACCTCCATTTCTAGCGGCCCCGCTGCGCCTTTTACCGGTAACAACTTATTTGCAAAGCGACCGACAACTTTCTCGACGGCGACCGAGAATTGAAAGAAACAAAAAAGGATCCCACAAAGATGGAGGACGGAGGCCAAGCTCAGCGGGCCTGGGCATCGAATCCACCAACCGCCTTCATCTTCCTCATCACTGTTTTCGCCTTTTTCTTACCAATTCTAATTTATTTCCCTCCTTTCCCTCCTTCCAAGAGGGACGCACTTCTCGAAACACACGTCCAGGTGGGAATCCAGCATCCATCGGAATCTGGCTTACGGAAGTCGACCCAAAAGCACAATGCGGGCCGATCCGTCCCGGTAACGGCCGAGGGTACGGCTAGGAACAACGCAAAGGACGGAGTAGAAAAATCACCAAGAACATCAACCGATGGCGGCCGTATTCGCAGCCTCTGGATCTACCCGATCAAGTCCTGCCGCGGCATCGAACTCCGCCAGAGCCGCGTGCTCCCCACGGGGCTCGAGTTCGACCGCCTCTACATGTTCGCCCAGCTCCGGAGCCCCTTCCCTGCCCCGAGCTCACCATCCGCCGACGGCAGCGGTCCTGTCGACCACACCTGGCACTTCATCACCCAGCGCCAGTTCCCGCTCTTGGCAACAGTGCAGGTCGACCTTTTTGTGCCCAAGGGGGAAGCGGACAGCGACAAGGCCGCGTCTGAGGCGTTTTTGTTGGTGCGGTTTCCCTGGAAGGAACGTGGGCTGCGTGGCGTTCTAGAATCGGCAGCTGCTAAGCTGGCCCGCGGATGGCGGGCACAGTCGGAGAAGGAATTCGTGCTCCCCGTGGCGTTTCCTGTAGGATCATCATCATCTCGGTCGCCCTCACCGGTGCCTCCGGGGTCCGGTCAGGAGAGTGACGCTGAGGAAGGGGAGGACGTAGAGGTCGAGGAGAGTCAACCCCGCGGGTACACTCATGAGAAAGTGACTATTTGGCGCGACACGGTCAGCGCGCTGAACATGGAGGCGGAGCTACCTCGGGAGCTGCGCTTGTACTTGGGGGTGAGCAACCGGCTCGGCCTTTTCCGTGTTGACCCGGCCCGATTGCGCGAAGTCCGCCGATGCGCGCCGACGCCGGCCGAGGCCGGATACCAACCTGTAGCTGGGTTTCAGGATGCGGTGAGTAAGCCTATTTCCCCCCCCCCTTTCTCTTTTCTCAGTTCCTTGTCTGTTTTTCTGTTTCGAATTTGGGGGATGGCCCAGTTTCTTGCGTTAGCTCCGGCGGTATTTTTTTCTGACGGACGAGCTAATTGTCATGATTTGGTGCGCAGTATCCCCTGCACCTCCTGAATCTCAAGAGCGTCCATGACTTTGATGCCAAGATCGACAAGGACAAAGACCTCCAAGAGCTGGACCCTAGGAGGTTTCGGGCTAACATTATCGGTGAGTTGGTTTCTACACTATCATTCCATATCAACTGCCGTTGTCTTGGGCTTTACCCTTTTCTATTCTTAACCTTTTTCTTTTTTTGCGCGGGGGATGGGTTTTTGAAACGATGCCTCCCGCGACGCCGTTGCACTCGGCATGTCGATCCCCCGCCGCGACGGCGCCAAACCGTTGAACTTTCCCACCTATTGCTCGGTCCGCCGAGGAAAATCACTAACGCAGATCACCAATCTCCCAGTGGACAACAACGACGATAGCAGCCCCTATGACGAGGAGACCTGGAAGAAAATCCGATTCACCCCCGAGCCCGGCAATCGCAAGGACAGCAACGGTAGCAATGGCGAGAAACTTGACACTTCTACATTCCACGTGTCCTGTCGGACCGTTCGGTAAGCCGCCGTCCCCTGTACACTAAATTTGAAAGCACCGCTAACCCGTCCTTCCCTAGCTGCAAAATGCCCAATGTGGACCAGGACAGCGGTTATCGGCACCCTGTGCAGCCAGATAAGGCCCTGAGAAAGTTTCGAGAGGTTGACGAAGGCGCTAAACGCATGGGGTGCTTGGGCATGCAAGTGACGCCCTTGTTTACTAACCCCGGCCTACCGGAAGGGCGTAAGAGTTGGGTGGAGGTTGGGATGTCCGTTGAAGTGCTCGAGCGAGGACATCATGTGTACATATTGCAATAGTCTTCGTGACACGGTGGGCTTGGCTGGGGTTAGCAAGTACAAACCGGGGGTCAAAGGCTGTATGTACAACACTGTACTCTGATGCGTGATACAAACAAAGACGAGGTAAATAACCAATAATATAATGGTGGGCGGTCGGCGGGAATTTGACCGATAATCCACCTCATACTAAACGTCATGTGTGTGTTAGTTATACATTGTGTGTGATTCCATCATTTCATTCTTCATGACGTATCCGTCGACGACAAACAAAGCAAGCAATAGCCGTGCTAAACGAGACAGATATATAGATAGATGCCCGTACCCCCCCGCCCCCTCCCCAACTCCAAACATCCAACCGAGCATTCATTCATCCATCCCCTTTCCAGCCACCCTCTTCCCACAACAAGACCAAAACGTGAAACGGAAAACCAACGAAAACAAAAAGAAGCGAGGGCGCGTAGAAACAGTACAAAATCACCTCAAATCCGCCGGTGTCAACGCCTGGACCATACTCGTACCCTCGCTAAAGCGGGTGCGGAAGATACGGTTCGCATTCTGGAACATGCCATCCTTGAGCGAGACGACGATAAACTGTGAGCCACGGAAGCGGGTCTTGATCAGGCGACCGATGTTTTGCGTGTGCGACAAATCCAACGCGGCGTCGACCTCATCCAGGATGTACATGGGCGCGGGCTTGAACTGGAGCAGCGCCATGATCAAGGAAAGGGCAATGAGGGAGCTGTGAAGAGAAGAGTTAGAACAGGGTTTCTGTGGTTCATGGGTGGGATATGCGTGCGGTACTAGTAGAAAGGGGGGACAAACCGTTGACCACCGGACAACTCGGTCAGAGACTGCTTCCAGACCTTGCCCAGAGACACCTTGACCTCCAACCCGTCCGAGATTGTCTTGCCCTCGGGCGGGTCCAACTTGGCAAAGCTCCCAGGCAGCAGCTCGGAAAAGATCTGCCCAAAGTCGCCATTGACCTTTTCCCACGTCTCCTGCAGTGCCTTTTTCTTGTAATCGTCGAGGCTGATGATGGTCTCCTCGATCTTGCGCTTGTCGCGGATGACGGTGCGCATCATGTGCTTGAGCGACACCTCCTTCTTCTCCACGCTGTCGATCATGTTCATGACCTTGGGGTTGATTTTCTTACGCAGACCTTGGCTGCGCTCTAGCAGATTCTTGTGCGTCGCCTTGCATTCGGCGATGTTCTGGCCCTTGAAGTCGTAGGGGGTCCCTGTGCGTCCGAACTGGTCGCGTGCTTCCGCAATCCATTCGTGTTCCTCCTCCATGCGCGACACGCTCTGCGCCGCGGCCTGCTGTTCCTTGTGGAATTTTTCGACTTGGTGGGCCAGCTTTTGTTTCTCCAGTCCTTCCTCCGTCAGTCGAGAGTTCTTGGAGCGCATGGCTTGCTCAAGTGCGCGGAGCTCGTCGTCAAACACATGCAGCTTGGTGCGTTCCTCCTCTAGTTGCGCCTGCGCGGTGTCGTGTGTTTCCTTGAGGTTCTGCTGTTGCTTGAGAAGCTCTTCCCCTTCTTCCTGGTGCGCCTTTAGGGCAAGGTCAATTTCTTGAAGTTGCTCACGCGCAGCTGCGAGATCACCCGACACCTGCTCCGAATCGAGCTGTGCATTTTGGAGTTCTTTTTGCAGCGTCTTGTTGGACGCCGTCATCTTTTCGACAGCAACACGGAGCTTGTCCACCGAGGCCTGGAGCTCGACCAGTTTGGCGTCCTTGTTGTTGTCGAAATCCTTCATGTCCTTCTCAATTCTTTTGACATCCGCGCTGGCCTCGGCTTGCCGCTTTTTGGCTTCCGTGCCGGATTCCTTGAGCTCGGCAATCGTTTCCTTCATCTTTTGCACCTCCTGAAGGATAGACGAGGACGAGTTCCCACCAATTTGTTCCTCCGCAAGCTTGATCTCGTGCGCTTTGAGGTCGAGCTCCTGCTTGATCTTCTTGGCCTGGTCGAGCCGGGACTTCTCCCGCGCAATCTGGGACTGCAGCTGGCCGAGCGAGGCCTCTGCCTCTCTCAGCTGCCTCGTAATTTCGTTGAGCTTTTGCAGAGTGACCAGCACACCGCTCGAATTCGGAGCACTACCACCCGAAAGCGTACCCGATGGATCATAGGCATCGCCCTCCAGCGTGATACTCCGCATCCGAACGTTGGGATCAAACGTCACCCTCTTCGCGGTCTCGCCATCAGCGCAAACGAGGGTGTTGCCGAAAACATACTCCATGGCTGCCGAGACTTGCTCGTCGTACCCCACTAGAGACAGCGCCAAGTCAACTTTCCCCGGCGCAATTCTCTGGGCCGTAGCAACCGTCTGAGCTGACGCCCTGAAGGTGGAAATCTTGTTGAGCGGAATGATGGTGACACGCTTCCGTAACCTCCCACCTTGCAAAAGCTGGGTGCCGGTGACTTCGGTATCAACAACAACGTTGTATAACCGCCCACCAGCGCAGATTTCGAGCGCCGTGGCGGCTTGCGTGAACTGCTGGTCGAGGGAGAAGAGCTGCGCCACAAGACCCTTGACTTTAGAGCGGTCAAAGTTGGGCACGGGGTCCGCGTAGTTGAAATCAATGTTCGCCACCTTGCGCTTGAGGGTGTCGGACTCCTGTCGGAGATTTCGGATGGTTTGCTGGAGCTGGCTTTCCTGCTGGTACATTTCTTTCTCCGTGCCTGGTTGGAACCCGAGTTTCCCAAGCTCATGTTCCAGCCTTTGTGCCTGGTGCTTGAGTCCCTCGAGGTCTTTGAGCAGTGCGGCGTTCGAGTCCTTCGCCCGCATCGCACGAGGTTCTTCCTCCTTGATCCGCTTCTCGAGATGGGCGATCTTGATCTTTGCTTGCTCTTGTTCCGTGACTGCTGCTGTGACTCGATTCCTGGCGTCCTGTAGTTGTCCTTGGTATCCATTTTCTTGTCCTTCCTTGGATGCGACGCCGGTTTGCAGGGTTTGTAAGAGTTCTTCTTTTGACTCCGCTTCCCGGCTCTGATTCTCCGCGGCCTCTTTCGCGGCGTCATGTTTGGCCTTGATCTTGTCGTATGCTTTCGTCTTGTCTTTCAGGGTCGCCTCCAACTCGCCAACGGCCTTCTCGCAGCCTGACCTCCTCTCCTGTTCCTCGGCCATGCTGTTACGCTTGAGATCCGCCACTGTAGCAAGGCGAACGAGCTCATTTGCATGCTTCTTAACTGCCTCCTCGAGCGCCTGCGCTTTGCCCCCCTTGCGGAGCTCCTTGTCCCGCTGCCCCTTGACCCGTTCCACATCTTCCTCTAGGTTTGCAATCTCGCTCTTGAGTCGCGCTGCTGACTCCTCCAGGTCCTTCTCGCGTTTTTTCTTCGCCTCAAGGTCTGAAGCGGATTGCTTCAACTTCTCCTGGCACCGAACGTAGTCGTGAGCGACCACCACTCGGGTCAACCGCTCGAGGTCGTTTTGCGTTTGCTGGAAATCGAGGAATGCGCGCTTTTCGGTCCGTAGCTTTTCGAGTTTGGGTTCGATCTCATCGCGGAGGAGCTCCGTAATTTCCTGGAGCTTCATCTCCTTCTTGCCCATCGTCTTTAACGCCTTGTCCCTCCTATCCTCAAACATTCTCGTGCCAGCGGCCTCCTCGATCATGGCGAGAATCTCGACGGCCTTCATGTTGAGCACCTTGGTGATTCGCCCCTGCATGATCAAAAAGTTCGGGTTGTTGATGTTGAGTTGGACGGATTGGAAAAGATTTTGAACTGTTTGTTGTTGTGCGCGGTGGCCATTGATCAGATATTTTGTCGTTCCGCCAAGAACAATTTGACGCGTAACACTGATGGTCGCATATTCATCGAACCCGATGGGCGAGCGTTTCTTATCCCGGTTATCGAACACGATGGTAACACTAGCCTTGGTGACGCCTGCTTGGCCGCGCTTGTAGATTAAATCCTATAGAAGAGAATGAGGCACATTAGAGACCGAGTTCACCAATGTTCTCGCAGCGGTTAGGGTCGGATCAAATACTTACCTGCAAGTTCTGCGCGCGGACTGTTGACATGTTGGTGATACCCAAGACAAAGCAGATGGCATCCAAAATATTGGACTTTCCACTGCCGTTGAGGCCGGTAATCGAGTTGAAGCTCTCGTCCCTAATGGTCGTCAGCCGCGTCCTCCGCCCTTCTCACGACACGATTGTCATTACCATCCTGATATCACGGTGCGCACCGCGTACGACTTAAAGCCCTGATGTGGGGGTTAGCTGCGCTCGCGATATAAGGGCAAGTATGAGGGGGGGAAACGAGAGGGGGAAAAAGGAAAGAGTCTCTGCCTACGTCGATGATGAGTTCTGTCACCCTCATGTTGGCGTTTCTGAGGAGGTCCCCTCTCTCTACCAACAGTGTCAACCGGTTCGGGGGTTAAGGTCTGGCGCGCGTCGTCGCAAAACCGATTGTCGGAATACGCGGCGCCCCTCCTTGGAACTTTGGCACAGTATTTGTTTACTTTCTTTGGTTGCCGCCCCGCAGTTAAACGGCCCGTGCACCAGATTTCTTGGTAGCGTATTTACAAAACATACAGCCTACGATGCGTAAATTACGTGTTATCCTGCCTGCTCCACTGCGATGGCCAGATGCCGTCCGAAGATCGTAATGTCAGACAGGCCCTCGCAAAATGTTTCGCAATTCAATTTTTATGGTCTTTCTGTATCTTTTTAATGCTTGTATCTTGCCTTATATTGCAAGACCGCGGGATTCTGCTTTCTGAGCGGTCTTCTGAACTAGAGTTAGAGTTTCGAGAGGGTTGTGTATGAAGGCTAAAGCCCGTAAGGGTCAGGTTATTTGCTTTCCGCCCACATTGTCGCAGATGCCCGACAAAGGTGGAGGGTCACCCCGCAGGCGCTTAGCGGCCGTGGCAGCGTGGGCCACCTGTCAGAACAACTCGGGTTGGACCAGCTCGCACTCCACAATGGGGGGTTCTTGGCCCAAACCGGGGCCGCCACCCGCTGTTGCCGCAACTGGAGCACTGGAGCGGGACTCCCCGAGGGAAACCAAGGCACATCGTCTCCCACGCCCACACCTTGGATCTCTCAATCAAAACTTTGGGGACACACTGCAGCTGCAATTCGGCATTCGATGTCTTCGGTCGGACTGAGCCTAACCCGTGCCCTAACCCGGTTTCCTGGATGTGTCCACCCTGGGTCAGGACCGTTTAGCCGCTCGACTTCCCCGATCGCTGTGCAATACGGCTGATTGAATCTACTCGCCGGAGGATTGAAGCTACATTCCCTCATTCGGTGTGGCCTGGGTTCGATCGACTTATCGAAGCACTCTTCGCCAAATTACCAGTGGCGGGGAAAGTAAACCTCCAACCCATCCCAACTTAGGTACCCCCTAATCGACCATTCTACACCAACGCAGCCAAATTCGAGCTACAGAGATATTCGGTTCCTTTGAACACTTGACGCGCGTTCTCCTCGCCTCGCAATCCAAAACGTCCACGATCTGATGCGCACGCCTACTTTCCCTACTATCTCAGCGCGCCGAGGCTCTGGGGCCTGACTGGGAAGATACCCGAGGCAATGCCCCCCTCCCGGAGTTCTTCCTCCAGCACCCTGATGCCGGCTGCACGCGATTCGGACACTGCGTCCATCCGTCCTCGCAACCGCCGCCTCGTCAGCACCCAACACGATGGGGGGTCGTCTTCATCCCTGGTGACCACCAGCCGAACCCCCAGCCGTGGCGCTTCCCCCATACCGCAGGCACGCATTGGGTCCGTCACAGGGAGGAATAATGGCAAAGTAGATGTGGTACAAAGCCCTAATCGGGGAAAGAATGCCGGCCTTGGCCGTGGATTGCTTGACGGATCATGGACGCCGAGTTGGGCCTCCGTTCAGGAGCTGGCTTCATCCCTCCTGGCTGGGGGAGGGCCAGATGCTGACGGGGACTCGCATCATGTGCGCGGCAGGGATGGAAGCAGACCACGACGACCGACAGTGCAAACTGGGAATGGGAAGGATAGTCGGTCCGCAACTTGGGGGCCGGCACCACCAAGCGAAGGGCGACCGCGGGCAGACGATATTGGTGCGGGGTCACGGGCCGA
This sequence comes from Dichotomopilus funicola, assembly GCF_033296635.1. Classification (NCBI taxonomy): domain Eukaryota; kingdom Fungi; phylum Ascomycota; class Sordariomycetes; order Sordariales; family Chaetomiaceae; genus Dichotomopilus; species Dichotomopilus funicola. Next base: position 461,374 of record NW_026944027.1, read on the forward strand.
GAGAGAAGCTGCGCTCAAAGCCATGCGGACGGCCAGCGTGCTAGAGAGCCACGAAGGGGTCAACGGAGGACTCGATGTTGCGAGACGTTTCAAGAAACGAAGTTCGGACGAAGATTTGAGGAGCACTTCGGAAAACCAAGAGACGGAAGAATACCTGGCTTACATCCACCACGTTCAGAAGAGCGATACATATGCCGGCGTTGTGCTGAAGTATCGGTGTCGGGAAGATGCCTTCCGGAAAGCCAACGGTCTCTGGTCACGGGACAACATCCAGGTGCGGAAATGGTTGGCTATACCGGTGGAGGCCTGCGAGGTCCGAGGGCGGCCGTGCGATCCGCCAACTAACCCGTCGTCTCGGGTGGATCTACTCTCGAAAACCCCGGATGCGACCGATCCGTTCGGCGGGGACGCTCAACAAACACAGGGCTTCTTCCCAAACCACTCCCAGGACAACCGTCAGGAACAAACACAAGTCACTGACGATAACAAGCCGTGGACGAACGTACGATGGGTATCCCTCGACTCACACCCTCATCCAGTTGAAGTGGCCCGAGTACCTCGGAAATCTCTCGGCTACTTCCCCCCACGACGGAAGAAAAGCGTGCACACACTCTCCACGGTCTCTAGCCCGCGAGTGTCTAGTGATTTACCCAACGTCGCAGCTTCCGAGCCCGCCGTCGATAGCCCCCGCAGTGCCTCCTCTCGCCGGCCTAGCGTCCTCACCTCCCAGCGCCTCGCCGCAACCACGAGCAATACCCCCAACCGATCCCGTCTCAACAGTACCGGCAGCAGCGCCAGCGCGGACGCCGCAGACCCTCGGCCAGCATGGATGCGCCGCCCAGGAGGCGTCGGCTCCATGGGCCGCCACGTGCGCGCCCCCGGCCCAGAGCGGGACTACCTTAACACTTGGACCAACAAACACATCCCAGGTCTCAACATTGACTCCCTCCCGTCCATGTCAGTCATGGGCTCAGAAATTGCCCGGTTCGGCTTCCACCGCTCCGCTGAGACCTCCACCGTAGCCATCGCTGAGAGTCCATTCGAGGACGGTCGCGATGCGTCGAATACTGGCAAACAGCAAGGCACCGGGCTTGACAAGGCGGCGCTTGCGGTCGAAACCTGGTTGAGGGGTGCCTTTGAGCGGGCTAGGCAAGGGCCGCTAACTCCTGTATTGGGGCCTCGGGGAGGCGGAGGAAGGTCAGGTGGAGGTATGGGAGCTGCGGGAATGGGCCCGGCCGGGGTTGGCGTAGGAGGTGTTAGTGGCGGTGCCATGATACCGGATGTTGGTGGAGATTTGATCGAATTAACAGATACGGGCAGTGATGACGGACGTCATAATGCGGCCGCCGGGGCTTGGGAAACAAGTGATTTGCTTGGCTCTCCACCCTCGGCGGGGGCAGGAGGCGGTGGTGAGTCGTCGTCAACGGTTTCCGGCAGTCGGCCAGGACAATGGACTGCAGGTGTGCGAGGCAGGAATAAGAAGGCGGATTAGGGATCCGATGGAAGAAGGCCTGGGAGGGAGAAGAGGAGGATTTGGACGGTCGGGTTGTTGTATTCGTGACGAGGTCCCGTCGTCGTCGTGGGCCAGTCAGTTGGTATCTCGGGGGTTGTCATTGTGGAATGAATACTTCTTAACATCTTAGCATGCAGTGGGCCGGCGTTGTTGAGTTCTATTTGGAGAAAGGCGATGGCGGCAGCGATTGACGATTTTGCGCCGGCACATCTTGCATTCTCTATTGTCTGTTTCTTCACTTTCCCTGTTCTTTTTGTATATAGAGCGAAAGAAATCAGTGGCTAGACCTGAGCATGGCAGTTTAGTGTTTTGTGGGGGACTCATGCGAATAATATTCGGTTTTATGGGATTTCTTGTCTTGGTACGGCTCTAGTTGCTTGATGCCTAAGGAGGTTAAAAGCGCTAAAATACACATTGTCTATCTAACCGGTATTTCAGGATGTTGTCATCTTGTCTCTTCGATCTGAGGATGCGATGTGGATGCTAGTTACATGTGATTCCTTGATCCGGGGTGGGTGTCGGACTTCCCTGATAACGAGGTCTTATCGGTCTGCCCCCTGCGCAACCGCGACCGGTGTTGACAACCAAAGTACCTCTTCCCACAATCCTACAACAGAACACTTCCACCACCACCCAAACCCTCTACTAAGTAACGAAACCAACCTCCGGTGCTCCCCGGGCATCCCTTCCGGTTTTAGATCGACAAGCCGTTCCCCTCCCGTTTTCGCCCGAACCCCCAAAAATCAACCGAACAACACCCGCGCTCCCGAGATGCAAGGCCCCCCACGACGACGATAACCATGCCCATCTGCATAGAGTGCCGCCACCCGGTCAAGACGCTCTGGCGCGAGGGCGGCGGCGACAAGTCAGGTGGTCACAACATCCGGTTGACGGTATGCAAGAACTGCGGGCGGTTCTGCGACAAGTATGTCGAGCATGACTTTGTCGTGCTGTTTATTGATCTGGTTTTGATCAAGCCGCAGGTGCGTGAGTTCAACAGGAGAGGGGTTGGGAGTGTTGGCCGGAGGGTTGCGAGGCATTGGGGGGTTGAGATTAAAGGGCGTCAGCTGATGTGGAATACGAAAATAGGTGTACAGGCACTTGCTTCATAATACCTTAATGAAAGAAGAGGACAAGTTTGCGGTAGGTACTATGCCATTGACCACTCTGGTACACGTTCAAGCTGACAAGAAACTAGCCTTCGATAATACGACTCGGCGTGCTACTTCTGTTGTTCGACGTCTACCTCACTTGGGCGCGTATCGAGCGTCAATCTGTTCCCGACGCCGGCAGTTCCGACAAAACCACCAATCACAACAATAACAACAATGCCAACTTGGGCCGTCTCACGCAACAACCCATAGTCTTCCAATACATGTTCTTCCGTACGAGTGACCCCTTCCCTTTCTAGTCAACCCCCAGAATATAAGCAACCAATGAATATCCACAACCTTTACACCCAGGCTAATCACCTTCTGATCATCTAGTCATCCTCTGTGCCCTCTCAACAATCGCCTTCCACAGCTCCATCCGCTTCCTCACCTCCTCGCGTTACTCCCCACTCAGCTTTCTCGGCCTCCTCCCACGCTACACCCGCCCCAACTCCGTCTCAACAGCCCTGCTCGTCTCCTCCTCGACTAAACTCTTCCCCATCCTCATGGTGATTTGGGAATACGACGTACCCGCCGCGGCCCGCTCGCTCGGCTGGGCCGTCGTGGCAAATAACGTCGAGGCGCTTAAGATTCTGCTCGACTGCGGGTATGGCGTGGCGGCGCTGCTGGCGATGGCCGGGGCATTGAGTCGCTGGGCGATGGGTCGTGCCGTGCTGTGGGCGGCGGGCCTGGATGGGGTAGACTCGGCAGGCGAGACGGGAGTGGCGGAGGATGGGCGGGCGTTTGTGGCTATGTTGATGTACGCGAGGGAATGGGCGGGGAGGTTGGCTGTAGGTTAGATGCCGGGCTGGCTTTGCTGAATTGAGTTTCCTTGCTGCTTGGTTATTTCTCGAAATTGCGCTTTTCCAATTCTCACGCTCCACGCGGTCCCACGATCGAGGAATCGCAATCCCTCGGCGTGACTGTGACACGACGACATGCTTGCCTGATGCAACGACTCTCTGTATTGGCTCCGCCTGCTGTATTGATGTACACTCCAGACTTTGCTATCTCCCCTCCCAAAAAAACACTGTGTATGTCAAAAACTCAAATCCGAAATATGCCCGCCCTTCGCGCGCCCCAAACGCCGTCCCAGATCTGTATGGAAGAATGCCGTGGGTATTCGTACAACAGCAGTTGGTGATGATGAATATAGAGTAATAGTGATGGTATTCGCGCGCCGACGGCGAGAATGGTGGTGATGAACCCGCGCCCAATGTCTTGTTGTCGTCCTCGCTTTGACCCTTCCCGTAGAGCCCCCCTGAGAGTGCCGCTCTAATGGTGAATGTACTCCTTGCGCAGGTCCGACCGTCTCGGTTCGATGAGCGGGTGAAGTTGGGCAAGGAATGTCACAGCCCACATAAGGAAGCAGCTCGCGATGGAAAGGATGAGGGAAGACCGCCAGAGCCTAGGATGGAGACCACATTAGCTCGAGCCTCCGGGCAGATCCTGATCTTGCTGGATGCGAGACGCGACAGAGATGGAGGAGGACGCAATCGATGCTGGTTCGGAAAACATACACTTGGTTTTCGCCCTTAGGCGAGAAGAACCATGCCGCGAGCGACATGGCGACGACAATCACCAGCCCGATGATGACACTCCACCTGCGCGTGTTGGTGTTAGCCTCGTTGCATCCTGCTGTTCGGTTCGACTGGATAGAAGCATGGGGCGGCGTACCCGTTGGCCATTGTTTCGTATTTCAAGATTGTGCGATGCAAATGTTCGACGATAAGTTTCCACTAGTGCGAAGGGTGTTGCACGGCGGATAGCGAGCGATCTTGGTAGTGTAGAAGAGTAAACCGACCTCGTCTTTCCAGCGGTTGGTTGGTTGCGCGGCGTTTGGAGGTTGGCCGAAGCTCACGCCGCAGCAGCCAGGGTTAGGGGCTTGGCTGATCTGCTTAGTCATTCACAAGAGACCAACCCAAACATCAGGTAATCCTTCGGCCGACATGGACAGGGTTAGGGTTATCAGTATACTGTCAGACTGTTCTCTCAATGGCAGAGGAAGAGATGTTCAAACGAGGGCTTCCACTGGTAAACAACTGAAACCTTGAGGTTCAGGGGTTTAGCCACGGAAATTCGGCATAGGATGTTTCTAGGTTCTTGCTAACGCTACTTTCCCCCTCCGGTGTGATTTCGATCACTTACACAGCGCGTCACTTGTTACTTGTTCTCGTACTTCAGCCCAGCCTCCTCCCTGACAGCTCCATAGATACCCGCGATGTCTCCTTTCTCACCGTCATGCTTCTTCACCTCGAGAAGGTGCGCGTTGGCAACCTCGAGGTTCTTCATGCGTACCCCACTGGCCTTCGCCAAGTTAAGTGCATGCCCGGCGTCCTTCAGGGCAAGGTCCACGGGGAAGAGCGGGTACGACATCTCGTGGTAAGCCCCGGACTGGATGCGTGTCGAATAAGCCACAAACGGACCAGGGAAAATATTCTCAACGAAGCTGTGCAGGTACTGTGTGCCGAGTCCGGACTTTTCAGAAAGAACCAGGCCCTCGGAGAGCTGCTCGACCATGTTCGCAACAAAAGTGTTGCCGATCACTTTCAACTGGAGAGCCTTCTCGTACGGCTCGCCGCTCATGTCGATGTCGTTCCTAGACATAACACCCTTGAAGTATTGACGGGCCTTCTCCACAGAGGCCTCGGGCCCTGCGAGAACACCAACAAGTTGGCCAATTTCGGCCATGGCTGGGGCGCCAAAAACCGGTGCGGCGACGAACTCAGCCCCACGGTCAGTGAAGAGTTTGGCGAGGCGTGTGGTGGTGTCGGGATGGATGGTGGAACACTCCACAAAGAGCTTTCCTGTGATATCCCCAGCCTTGAAAATCTCCTCCGCCACGGCTTCGACGACGTCGTCCTTGGCGAGTATCGTGAAGATGACATCAGCCTGGGCAACGCCCGCAGTGACCGAGTCGACAACTTCGGTCTTGCCGCTGGGGAACTTCTCGCTGAACTCGATGGAGCGCTGTTTGGTGCGGTTGTAGATGAGGACGGGGTGTTCGACATCGGCCTTTTCTACAACATTCTTGCACATCCCCTTGGATCATGGTTAACATTTTGTCGGCCTGACACACCAGCAGTACATAGTGGTTAGTCCGCACATACCCGTCCCATATTCCCCAGGCCAATCCAGAATGCCTTCGGCGCCATGATGACTGTGAGGAGGATATATTCAGCGAAATGCGTGATAATCGATACGGGGGTTGTTGAAGAGTAGTCTGGTTGGTTTTAGGTGATTTGTTGCGTATGTGGTGTTTGACATGTGTAACGGATCGGGATTGCGGTTGAGTTGCCGTGACAGATGGTCTTATACACTATTCTCGGGAATTGCACCGCACATTTGCGGGGAAACCCTTTCCCACTTCCCTCACCCCAGACCCGGAAAGTGAGGGCTTACAAATGGCAGGTGCAGGGTCCATGCCAAAATAGTGAAGTCGACAGCTCCTTCCATGATAACAGTGCTGGAGTTGAACGTCCTGCTTAGTCCCTGCTTACCTGATGCGCAGCCTAGTGAAGTGCAGTTACAATGTGCCACTTGTTGAGCTGACTACAAAAGTTTCCCCGGGACTGGCCGGGTTGGTGAGCTGTTTGTAAGAGCTAAACTGCGGGGTGTTTGAAACTTGTGGGGTCTGGTCAGTACGGTGGGCAACGCCGCCTACACCGAGGTGTTTCGTAGTGCAATTGCACTATCGTCACCGTACATGGGCGGTATTACGTACACCGGAAAAGAACCTAAAGGAGTATTTTGAGATCCAGGAGACCATTCCGCCAAGAACAAAAACGGTGTGGTTCCACATGCCCTGTCTTATCTGATGATCTGATAACTTTTCTTTCTGCCGAGGAGCCGGGGTTGACAAGTGGGTTTCTCTTGCCTTGACTCATTATCACCGCCCTCTCATCCTCCTTCTAGCAGTAGTTCAACAAAATATTATGTGCACAACTTACATTTGAGAGTTCATTTATTAGCCGGGCTACCTCGTACGGGGACCCGGGAAATATCCATTGCGCGCTCCAATTCACTCGACTATGTTTATCAGAGGCGGCTTCGCTTGGAAGAGAGCAAACGCAGTAGTCCAGGTGAGGAAACATCCCGATGACGATATTTTTTGTCTTTCCCTCTTTATGGGAAGGTATTGTTTTCCCTTGAAAACCCTGTCGAGCTGACTTGCTATAAGGCTTCGGCCCGCGTGGAGAGACGGCGGTCTTTATCAACGGAGAATGGCGCTCAGTCTGGGAGGGCAGGCTCTTTTTCGGCAGTAGGAGGGAAGCACAAAAGAGAATCGGACAAGGTGAGAAGACTCTGTCCTTCTTTTCATCCCGACTGTTTCTAAATCCTCCCAGCAATTCTTGATCTCGGTGCTCGAGTCATCTGCCACCAACCGCGACGCCAAGGGTTATATCAACACCTTCGGCTCCTCCTCAAGTACGGGACCAAAAAAGGCATCCGCCTTCACTACTGTCGTCCAAGATGGCTTTCGAGGCCAGAACGAGGCCCCGCGTTTTGTCCAGGGCCCCGTGAGAGTGTCAATGGCGGACGATGGTGAAATACCACACATCGCCATTGTGAAGCTCAAAGATCCGCAAAAATGGGATGATCCGCTACTCGATGGAATCGCTAGAACGATCACTCGTCTGAGGGATTTAGGGTTGCGAAGTGTGATCGTCCTGGATTGTGATACCGGTCAGGGTGAAGGTACCCAACGACAAGTCTTGTCCCAGCAAACAGACCGTGTTATCCGGGCGATTGGGCAATATGGGTCGCCAGGGGCCGAAATGGTCAGTTCAGCGATCTGGAAGTCGGCTCGCGAGTCGCAAAGTGTCTCGTCGGTTTATTCCTCGGATATCCATGTTGGGTTTGGCCAGGGATTCAACACACCAATCAGACACGGTCATATCGTGGTTGTCCCGCCCAGGGCTCTCTGTGAAGAGACCATGGCATACGCCCCGGCCGATCCAAACGAAGTGGTTTTTGCTCTGGCTCAGTTCTTTTCTGGCCTACAGGCAAACAGCCGCTCAAACGTGGGAGAAGGAACCGAGAGGAGTTTAAACAGCCATACCCGGAAAGGATTAGTGGATCGGATTATCATCATCGATCCTGTTGGAGGTATTCCGGCAAACGGCTACGGGGATGGCGCGCGGGTCTTCATCAACCTGGAAGAGGAATTTACCAAACTGGAGGCAGCACTTACTCAAGGCGAGGCAAATCTATCAGGGGATGCAAATGCCAATCATCTCGACAATCTCAAACTGGTTAAGAAAGCCCTGGCAATACTTCCGTCGACGGCATCCGCAGTCATAACTAGTCCGGCTGAGGCAGCCAATTTACGGCTCTCGACTACCCAAACTAACCAGGTATCTGGGGGGCCGTTGGTGGGCGAAGTCAAGACCAGGAGGTGGCAAAATCCACTCATACATAATCTCATCACCGACCGGCCGATATACTCGGCCTCGCTGCCTATCGGTAGGGTGAAACCGACGAGCCGGAACCCGGATATCGCCTCAGCACGGATGCCAACCACCACCCTAGCGAAAAAGGGCTTGCCCGTCACTATCTTCCCGGATACCCGTTTGGGTTCATGGACGCCCCCGACACCAGGAAAACCCCGACTCCGACTTACTGACACATGTATCGACCTCCCTCGGCTGGTCCACCTTATCGAAGACTCATTCAACCGGAAGCTCGACGTTGAGCACTACCTCCGCCGCGTCCAGGACAGCCTCGCTGGGATCATTATCGCAGGAGAGTACGAGGGTGGCGCCATTCTGACGTGGGAACGGCCCTTCGGCGTAGACGAGGAGACCGCTTTCGGCACGGGCCGGCTCGTCCCTTACCTGGACAAGTTCGCCGTGCTCAAAAAGAGCCAGGGCGCGGGCGGCGTAGCGGACATTGTGTTTAACGCCATGGTCCGCGACTGCTTCCCTAAAGGTGTGTGTTGGCGCAGCCGCAAGAATAATCCCGTGAATAAGTGGTACTTTGAGCGGTCGTGTGGAGTACGTAAGCTCCCAGAGAGCTCCTGGGCTATGTTTTGGACCACACCCGAAGCGGCCACAAGCGATCAGTTGATGGGAGATTATGAGGACGTGTGTCGAAACGTGGTACCTTCGTGGGACGATACGAAGCCAGCAGATTGAGAATGGAGGGTTGAAGTGATACAAACGGAATGTTGGACTGGTTGACCCATGTTCTTCAGAGAGAACCGCAACCGTTGTGAATTATGTCAAGTTACAGTATTTTAATTTCACAGTAAAACTTTAGAGCATGAAGCACATGAAAGGGAAGGGGAAAAGGAAAGCGGTCGCCCAGGGCGTAATGACGTGCCCAATCATTTCACTCCTTACCCCAATGAAGCAGGGATTGTCGGTCTCGAAATATGGGGCATGGCGCGGCTTGGCGACCCCCCACAAGGCAGCGACACGCACCGCCCGCATCACTTGGAAAAGCTCCCCCTTGTTGACGATAAGGCGATTCTCGTCAACAACCCCATTTCTTCATCACGCATTTCGCATTTCGACCGAAATATTCCAAGACTTTGTCACTAAATCCGCCAAGATGGACGCGTTCAAAGGTTTCCAGAAGAGCCTCACGTACGAAACCCACCACTGCGACCCCACGCTCCAGCAACTTGGGTCGCTGGATTACTGTCACATTGACTGACACCGGGCAGCTCGTTTGGCGGGCAAATCACGCCCTTTGCCTCGCGCACCTTTCAGTACACAAAGGAGCAGTTGGGCCAGGCTGATGACAAGGTTCGCCATGCTTTTGTGATGTGAGGAGAGGTGGTGGTGAAGACAAAGAGGACGAGACAGAAGTGGCTAATGCAAGCCGACGATAGACCCAGCTCCCTCCCGATTATATCGACCTCGAGAAGCGGGTTGATGCGCTCAAGGCCGTCCACCAGAAGATGCTTGCTGTGACGTGAGTCTTTCGACGTTCTACCACTCCCTTACCCCGCGATATGCCAAGGCGTGTCGCCTGTCTTTTGTTCCAGGGTCTGACGTAGCTCTTCCTCTCCTTCGCCATACTCTAGCTCGCAGTACTCGAACGAGGCTTATGACTACCCGCCCAACATCAAGGAGACTTTCCAGGACCTCGGTCGCACAGTCAGCGAGAAGGTCACGCTGCTCTCGAGTGCGACATCCCCCGCCGAAGCGCAGGCCGCGTTGACGGCACCGCCCAGCGCCAAGCCGCAGCCCAAGACGTTCCACCACGCCGTCGCCCGCGCCTCGCTTGCCAGCAGTCAGACCTTGCACCAGCAACACACAGAGGCCGGCGAAGACCCGCTGGCGACGGCGCTCGAGAAATATGCGCTGGCCATGGAGCGCGTGGGCGAGGCCCGCCTGGCCCAGGACACTCAAGTCCAGAGCCGTTTTCTGGCCGGCTGGAACACAACCCTCAACACCAACATTCTGTTCGCCACGCGCGCCCGCAAGGCTGTCGAGAAGGCTCGTCTTACTCTCGACGCCGTCAAGGCCCGTGTCAAGGGTACCACTTGGAAGCTGCCTGGTGCTGGCGGCGCCTCTCCCCGTGTGCACGAGCCCCATGATGAGCATGAGCTGAGCGCCGAGGCTCAGGAGGAGATTGAGAAGGCTGAGGACGAGTTTGTTACCCAGACTGAGGAGGCTGTGGGTGTCATGAAGAACGTGAGTCTTGTGCTGCCCCCCAGCTGGGCCAATACAACATGGCTACACCCTACGCCTCACCAAAAGCCCGCGAAGGCTCCCAAACTAACGCACATGATATCTAGGTCCTGGACACCCCTGAGCCGCTGCGCAACCTAGCCGAGCTGATCGCGGCGCAAACGGAGTTCCACAAGAAGGCCCAGGAGATTCTGAGCGAGTTGGCGCCCGTCATCGAGGGGCTGCAGGTCGAACAGGAGGCAAGTCGCGCTTCGGCTTTTGCGTTGCATTAATCCCTGCCCGCTTTTGCTTGTTTTTATGCGACGCGGGGGACATCAAACATACATACACAATGAAAGTTGGCAAAGGGGTGATACCAAAGCGACTGATGCTGACACGCCGCTTTTTGGGACTCATTTACAGGCGAGCTATCGCAAGAGCCGAGAGAGCGCTTCCTAGGCGCCCAACCGTTCGAGCAGCGTAGGAAGGGACTGGTATGTGGAGGTTGGACGTCAGCAGCTGCGGTAATTTGGGCCGTTGGCTGGGCTCGAGATTGGTCGCGCGGAGCGAGTTCTCCGGATAACCGATTTTTGTTCTTATTCTCTTTTTGTAGAGTTATTCCGTTCTTTTCATTGGCGAAGGCTCGGTTGTTTGGAACTTCCCCTGTGCCGCTCAAGGTATGGGGGGCTGGAGAACTGTAGATTCGGACAATTTGATCAGTGGAATTCCACAATGGCCGTCTTTTGGGCGGCACAAACTTGTGTCACTCCATTGTCACCAAGGTGTATGAGTTAACGCGGGGAGACACCTATCTGGCCCTTCAAAGCCCGACTTTAACGTACGCCATACAAAGCATGCGGCCGTGCCCCTGGGGCAGGTACCGTTTGCTATGCCGGGTTTATTAGTCCTCAGGCAAGCTTTCTGCCTACGGGGACATTCATTGTCGTCTCACCCCGTCTTCTTCGTTCGCTCACCCTCTAGGATGTCAATTGAAGCCATGAAGGCCATATCACCGTCGACAACCTTATGCCCGTCCAAGGGAACGAGGTGTATCTTATTATCTCTGAAGAATCATCTCCGATTCTGTGACGATAGGCCAGTCCTCCGGCTCGACGTTCATCTAATACATCATCACGGGCGTGTGGCTCAGTTGGTAGAGCGTTCGCTTAGCATACTCACTTGTATGCGAAAGGTCCTGGGTTCGATTCCCAGCTCGTCCACTGATTAATCTTTTGCTGATGAGGTGCGGTTGTGGTGGATTGCTTTTTTGGTGTTGGATGTGTTCATGGGTTGATATTTTTGCGGCAGTGTAATTGACAGTGTTTGTCGTGTGATGTTGGACGGAGCAGATTGATGGGCTGAGTCAATTTTATGGAAGGATGCAAACAAAGAGTGGCCTGGGGCAGTTGTGGCTCGTCTTGGAATTCAATGGCTGTACTGTAACGCCGCGTAAGGTAAGAATCATACAGTTACACGCCGAGACCCACTTCAGCCTCGTTTGTCGAAAACATTACGTGATTGGATAACAACCGTCGAGGCCCCTGCCAGTGTTCAGGTCACCCAGCGCCTTGCCTGGAAAGCTGCGCCCACCTTTCCAGCATCGTCCGCCGACGCAGCACAACCCAGCAAACCGACACATTTAGCGGCGCGGGGACGCAACACACCGTCAACATGGTAGGGACCATCCCAGATGTCCTCCTCGCATTTATCTCCTTTTTCCATTTCCCTTCCTTGCTTCAAGCCCGCTTGCTAACCACCGCGCGTCTCTCTGCTAGCTGCCCCTCGGGCTCCTCAACGCGGCGCAAGGCCACCCAATGCTGGTCGAACTCAAGAACGGCGAGACACTCAACGGCCATCTAGTACAATGCGACACATGGATGAACCTAACCCTGCGCGAGGTGGTGCAGACGAGTCCAGTGGGTTCTCCATCTCCGACCCGACACCCCGTTTTGCGAATTGCAATCAAAAACTCCTGTTGTTTGGCGAGGGAGATGGGACGAGTTGGCTGACCGGTCGGGATGGTATGATGTTGTAGGAAGGTGACAAGTTTGTGCGGCTACCGGAGGTTTATGTTAAGGGAAATAATGTGAGTGCTGAGTTGGTTCTGCAGGGGGTGACTGGATGGTAGAGACTGACGAATGCGGGCCAGATCAAATACCTGCGCGTCCCGGACGAGATTATCGACATTGTGAGGGAACAACAGAGTCAACAGGGCGGATACCGTGGCGGGCGCGGTGGGCAAGGGAGGGGTGACCACGGTGGTCGCGGTGGTGATAGGGGACGTGGTGGGAGAGGGCGAGGAGGTGGAAGGGGTGGGAGGGGTAGGGGGTCATGAAGCTAGGTGTTGTTACGGGATTGCATATCGAATGGACTAGCGCGCGCGGGATGTCTATCGGGGGGAACGCTGAGAAGCTCATACAACGGAAAGCGACGATGAGCTCAAGATCGGGCAGCGATTCTCCCACCATACCACCTGCCTTGGGTTGAGCTAGGAGATGAAGTCGCAGCGCCACATATCGGTAGAGTGACGCGTGCTGCTCGAGAAGAAGAGTGGCCAAAGTTATGAACCTATAGAACCCATGCTATGGTTGCTTTGCCGTCAGATATGTTCTTACTAGGAGCCCACGTGATCTCACCTTGCCATCCATCCGATGCTGACAGGGGTATGTTGATAGACCCACACCATGCCGAAATTGCTCTCAACATCAACAACTCAGGAAGAAATGCAAACAACCTCACGTCTTATAACTTTCAGCTAGAGTTCATGTGGGTGGTTGTTTGATGTGGTAACAACAGCTTATGCGCAAATGTGGGGAACGTGGAGGGCAATATGCGAGTTTTTTGAACCGAGCTCCCAGTTTCATCAAAAGCCGAGAATTTTGATCACGAATCTGTAAAACTCGGAAGTTGATGAACCAGCATGTCGACAAAACGTCGAACCGTCGACGCCCTCTCACGGGCACTTTGCCCAGCAATTGATGAGTTAATTCTCTCTCGGGCCACGCCACCAGTCTTGCTCTCTTCCCGGTCGGATCCTACCCACCGTCAAGGACATGCAAGACACACACCATCAAGCTATGTCTCAGGGGTGCGAGGGGTGCATACCGGTCCGCCCAAACACAACCAGCAGCCACGGAGGAAGAAGCTCAAGACCCCGGAATGGGCGACGGCCCCTCTACCAACTCTGCGGCCGAAGCCAGTGGTGGTCCGGAGGGATTCAGAGCCACTGCCTGAACCACCAAAACTCGACCATTTCCCGAGCTGGGCGCTGAATGAGATTACGCTCCCCGCACCAGAAGCTGAGGTTGAGGCATCGGCGCCAGAGATGGAGGATGCCGAGCCTTTGAAGGAGGAACCCACCGATTCACCGGAGGAGTTGCACCCCGTTACGCCTAGGGAGTCTGCTACGCCTGGGGAGTTTACTACGGCCCCAGATTCGGAACCAGGTCCTCAAGGCGTGGAAAAGGAACAGGACCCTCAACCGGAGACACCGTTAGTGGGCGACGGCCCAGTTGACCAGCCAGAAAACCGACATCCCCGAGAGGGTTTACAGCCTAATGGTGATGGCCCTTCGGTGAAAACCCTCGGTGCGAGCAAACCAGCCCCAAAGAAGAGTGACCCGGCCACCCCCAAAAAGGCAACCCAACCTCAAGTACTGGAGAAATCCAAGCCTGAACCGGAACCACGTGTGTTCCCGAGTTGGGCTATGGACATACCCTTACCCGGTGTCCCGAATACTGCAGACCCGGTGCCGGAACAGCCACCAGCAAAGATGGGGCAGCCCAGCTGGGCGCAGGTTGACATGCCGCCGAAAGTGAACTTTGCAGATTCCCAAGAGCTTCAGACGCCACAGCAAACGGCACGGCAAGTCCCACTCCGATACGTAACCTCTCGGCAGCCAGCAATAGCTAAGGAGCCACCAGTACCAGCACCAACCGACAAGCCAGCAGCTCCAAACCCTAAACTGGGCAGCGTGGACGCAGCTACCATAATCCAATCCGCAGAAGACCTACCGCGTGAAACACCATTCGCCTTGACATCGGTCATCTATGAGGTCCTACGCAGCCTACGCAAGCAGAAGGATCAAGGCAATAAGATTCGTCGCCTTGTGCAGTTTCTGGTCGAACAGCGCGGCGAACCACCCAATGCCCTGCTCTACGAGGCACTGGTCACGGCCAACTGGGATACGGCGACCGGTTCGGCGGACGAACTCGTCGCGATCTACAAGGACATGGAGGCAGCCGGAGTTGCGCCGTCACCGGGTTGGTATCATAGTGCTTTGAGGGTATGTCGCCTGGGAGAATATTTGTGGGGTAGAGAGTTAGTTGCTGATCTCTACGGGTTCGCCTGGTCATTAGCTGCTTGCTATCCACCCGGATTATCTCAGTAGGAACAGATACTTGAAAAGGATGAAGGAATCAAGCGTTGCGCTTACCGACGACGGCAAGTTTAGCGTTGCTCTGGGGCTACTGCGTGACGGCCAGACAGAAATGGCGCTAGACTGCTGGGACGAGATGCGCCGGTCCAAGATGCAAATCCCAGAGTGGGTGTCGTCTATATTCTTTTACGCCCTCATGATGCGTGGGGTTGTGGATGAGGCACTCCAACTCTTTCAGGAGATTCTCGAGATGGCAGGGAACAAACCAGAAGGAGTCCCCCTCATCCTCTGGTCTTACCTCCTGGACGAGTGCAGCCGGAATCTGCACTACGAAGGCACCAGGTTTGTCTGGGACACGATGGTCACGCCGGGTACGATCAACCCGGCCGATGGGATCCTGCTAAACGTACTTAACACAGCAGCACGGCACGGTGACGCGGCGTTGGCTACGACGGTCGTTGAGCTGCTGGCAGCGCGCGAGGCTAGGGTCGGGCTGCACCACTACGAGCCGCTGATGGAGAGCTACGTGCAGGGCGGGGAATTGGAGAGCTCATTTCGAGTGCTCTGCATCATGAACGATGCTGGACTCGTGCCAGACCACTCGGGCACGCGGCCCATATTGGCAGCCCTACGCCAAGCGCCAGAGCTGGTCGATCAGGCCATCGACATCCTCTCGGATCTACAGCGTGTCCCTGCAGCAGCCATCAACGTCGTCCTCGAGGCGCGCATCGTGAACACGACCGATGCCGCTGCCGCTGCTGCCGCCACCGCTACTGCTACCTCTACCTCTACCTCTCAACCAACCCCCCAAAGCCCCCCCTACTGGGACGAAACCAACCACAACCCCAACACCAACCCCGATCCCGACCTCACCTCCCTCCTCACCCTCTACCGCCAACTCGCCAACCTCAGCATCTCCGGCCCCAACGAACAAACCTTCCTCCTCCTCCTCGACCAATGCACACACACCCAGCCAGCCGCCTTCTTACTCTCCGAGATGGACCGCTTCGCCATCCGCCCGACGCCAGCCATCCTCCGACATCTGATCCGGTGCTTCGCACACGACGGCGACCTTGACGTTGCGCTGGGGTATGCGGCTGAATTGGGCCGGCTGTCGCCTAGTGTGCTGGCACGGGCACATTCGGCTCGTGCTGCTCGTGCGCGCATGGCGCGCATGCCGCAAGATCGCTTATCCGCATTATTACGATCATCACCGTATGGAAAGAGCGCCGAAGAAGAAGGAGAAGAGGAGGCAACAGATAAGGCCGAAGAAGTAGACCAGGCACCGCTATCGTTGCGGGAAGTTTGCCGGTATGTGCTAGATGAACGGACACTGTGGGTGTTGGCGAGGCGGTGCGGAGAGGCGAAAGACCCGCGTGTGTGGGAGCTGGCGGCGGCGGTGATAAGGCGGAGTCGGAGGTTGTTGTTTACGATGGGCGAGGCGGTGAAATGGGTGGATGGGGTTCCGAGGTTGGATGGGCGGGAGAGTGTTGGGTTGGAGGCTGAGGAGGTGCAGAAGGAATTGGAGATGATGGGGTTTGAGCCTTGAGGGTTATCAGTGGTCGCGTTGGGTTCGTCAGATAAGGGGTTAGTAAGTGCTGTTGGAGGCTGACAGGTGGTATGGTATCCCTGGCGTTATGTGGGTGTTGTGAGTTGAGAAGGGAGGCTTAAACTCCGGCTGGTACGAAACCGGAAGTTGAAGCTATTCTCAATCCAAGACAGCCAGGACGAAAGGAAAAATCGGTTACAAGACAGCGAAAGCTCCTCACATTCCTCGGATGTGCTATATGTCTGTACTGTGCTTTCCATGTTTCCATCAATCCCTTCCTTGACAAACAAACCCTCTCAACCCCATTGTCCAGCTTCGAACGCCCATTGTCCTCCACGCAGGGGGGCCGGCGGTTCTGTGGTCCGAGTGCCGATTTCGCCCACAGGGGATAGATAAAGTGCGTCACTGTGCATGTGTCGCATTGATAAAAAGTTTCCGGCCCACGAGTCGGCAAGTCTCAATACACTTTGGCGGGGACGGGATTCCGGCACAACTTGGTGATCCGTTGGTTAGCGTCCGGCGACAAAAACTGTGGGAACAGAGGAGATGCGACGGATGCGACGGATGCTTCGGGGGCCCGATGCGGTCGGCTTCGAGTCGGGTTTTTTCTTCTTTGCCCCGGGTTAGCGTGTATTCCTTCCATCCATTACAGTGTTGGCTGGACATTGGAAGTCGACTGGATGGGAGAATGCCAAATCGGTTTGCGGGGCGCCAGAGCTACGCGTCAAGGCCTTGCCGAACCGTTAGTCAACGTGAGTTACAGGGGTAGCAGCCCCAATCTGGGAGCAAACCACACTGCTGGAGTTGCCTCTTCGGGCTGGTCAGGGCTGCAGTGCTGCAGGTGCTCTGAACCCCCGCTGATAACTCTCCGGGGATACCCACTTCTGGAACTGGACGGACTGTTCCTGCTTCCCTGCTCTGATCTCCATGTCTTAGGTTCTTTATCATCTTTCCTTCTCAATTTCTCACAATCTAGAGCAACTTAAAGTCTTCATTGATTGAGCTCTCGTTTAATCGCAACCCGGAATGGCTGCGGGACGTGCTCAGTTCATCAGCAGGTAGCGTTGTTCCCATCGGAACTCACCCTAAGAGACGTACCTTACCTCGGAGTCCGACGCTGGCGCTTACAAAGCCGATTCACGAAGTGCAAACGAAGCCGTCACGAACATACCTCGAACTCTCTCACCCAATTGAGCGGCCTCCTTAAAACCTTTCGAGATTTCTGTCTTTTCCTCACCCTCACGGCAGATCCCAGGATCGTATTTCAGCCGCAGATTCGGATTTTCATTGAGGTGTTGCGGGGGAATACGTCGTGGTGTCTTCCAGCACGCACATACGCCGGCTCATGACGTCGGCTTCAGAGAGGGACGCTGATTCGTCCCAGGGAGTGGGAGGGAGGAGAACCGCCGCGACAAACGGTACGGCAGACAGCGGCGACTATGAGGCTAGTGAAACGACCGGTTTGCTAGGCAGGAACGCAGACGGCAATGCTCGTCGTGCTCCGACACAGGATGCAGCGTGGGCAGGGAGCGAGGACTTTGCGGGGCTACCATGGTGGAAGCGGCCTTCTGTACGTCTGGCGTGTTATCAACCGCGGTGAAGGAGGGCGATGAGAAAGGGCTCGAGAGGAGCAAAAGTTAACTTTGGTGCAGGTTGCGTTCCTCGTCGGTCCATACGCTATTTTCACGCTCGCGTTTGGCGGCTCACTCGTGCCAAAGCTGAACTTGTGAGAAACCTCCTGATAAGCGGGATATCGCCAGAGCCCAGGCGCGCGTATCAAGCTGTACTGACTCCTTCAGGGTCATCGATCTCGTGTGCAAACACTACTTTGCGGACCGGTCCGCTACCGACCCAGACTTCCCGTTTACCCCGGTAATCCCCGGGGGCAACAACCGGCAATGCTTCATCCCGGAAGTGCAAAAGCAAGTGGCCACCTTCCAGCTGGCGCTCACAGTCATCATTGGGATCCTGAGCTCGCTCACCGCGCCGAAGCTCGGGTCACTCTCGGACCGCTATGGCCGCAAGCGTATGATAATTATATGCTCCTTAGGCGGCATCCTGTCTGAGCTAGTCACCATCGTGGCCGCCAAGTTTCCCGAGACTGTGTCTTACCAATGGCTGCTGCTGGGCTCCGTTTTCGAAGGCCTCGCGGGGTCGTTTACCGCCGGGAGCGTGTTGAGCAATGCCTACACCAGCGACTGCACCCCGCCGTCAAAACGTGGTGTGGCCATCGGGTATCTGCACTCGTGCCTATTTGGGGGTCTCGCGTTCGGGCCCCTGATTGCCGGTTACCTTGTGGAATGGACAGGCTCGTTGATATCCATCTTCTACATCCTGCTCGGTTGCCACATCACCTTCGTCCTCTTCATGGCCTTCATCATCCCCGAGTCTCTTTCCCGAAAACGGCAGTTGTTAGCAAGAGAAAAGCACCGGCGCAAGAAGGAAGCCCTCGGGTTGACTTCCCCATACGCGGGCATCCCACGATCCCAGATCCCGTTCACCTACAAAGCTCACCGTTTCATCCGTTCTTTCTGGACCTCTAACCCCCTTGCGCCGCTCGAGATCCTCTTCCCCACCGGTCCTGGGACTGCCCGGCTCCAGCGCAACTTTTTATTCCTCGCCTTCATCGACGTAGTCATCCTCGGCGCCGCAATCAGCGCCAGCCCCGTCATCGTCATATACGTTGAGTACATGTTTGAATGGGGCAACCTCGAGAGCTCCCGCTTCGTCTCGATGGCCTCCATGGTCCGCGTCCTCGTCCTCATCAGCATCCTGCCCCTAACCAACTACCTCTTCCGCAAGCGGCCAGCTGCGAAGCGTCTCCGGGAACAACAGCGCCTCAACCCAACGGCCGATCCCGCCTCCCTCGCCCAGCCCGAAAAGAACCGCGGCGCAGACGAAGTTGACATCTGGATCTTACGTGCCGCTCTCCTTTCCGACGTCGTCGGCGTCACGGGGTACATTTTTGCACGCTCGGGCCCGGTCTTCGTCCTCAGCGCTTTTGTCACCTCCATCGGCGGCCTCGGCTCTGCCACAATTCAGGCGGCTATCACCAAGCATGTGCCGCCGCAACGCGTGGGCCAGATGCTAGGCGCGATCGGGCTGCTGCATGCGCTGGCGCGGATTGCGGCGCCCATTGTGTTTAACCAGCTGTATGCCGCGACGGTGGAGAGTTTTCCGCAGGCGTTTTTTGTGTTGCTGGCTGGGCTGTTTGCGCTAGCGTTTGGCGCGTCGTTCTTTGTGATACCGCATGGTAGGTTTTTTTGAAACCTTTTCTCCCGCATTTTCGTGCTTCTAATGGATGTGAGGCTGACTGTGGGAATAGTGTATATGAAGGGCGAAGACGAGGCGGGAGAAGAAGAAGAGAACGACCGGACGACAAGTCGGGAGGGTAACCAGTCAGTCCAGGCGCGGCAAGATGCGTTAGAGGACGACCAGCTCCTATCGAGCGTGTAAGGCTAACGAGTCGATCGAACAGGTAATGTTTATGTTAGGATTTTAGTCCTGGTTTGGATTTCTTAGATATATATGTCATATACGAATCGGGTAGGAGGTTTTACATCCGAGACGAGATGGAGTATAGAGGAGATATAGGTCGTGGTTTGAACTATTGGCGGTTATGTGGCGTTGCCTCTGCTTGACATATTTGGTTGAAGCAGGCCGGCAGAGCGGGTTGGGTAGATAACCCCTCATTTTTATGGAATATACATGTTATAAATATTCTGGTGGCCAATAATCTTAAACACAGGAGATCTAGAACAGTTGTTGAGAGCTCGGCTGTGGCCGTTGCGTTGAACCAACGCTGAAAGCTCACGTCGACGTCTCCTCAACGGCTTCTCAAAACAGCTTCTTTAAAAAAAGAAACAATAAAATTCACGTAAAATACGTGCCAAACTATTTTTGTCTCATTTTAGTATCTTTAGTTTTGAACAATACCAATATTAGAGTGTGCATCCGATGTCAACCAAGGGCCAAGCACTTCCCAAGCTTCTCAAGTGCATCGCGCAACATCTGCATTCATGCAAGCACTCACTCAGCACAGCACAGCACGGCAACAACCTCAATTTAGCCGCGACCTTCCATAACGTGTTATCTTTCTCCCTTTATCAATCGGCAGACTAATTATCTCACGGGCGTGTGAGCATGAACACCATCTTGACCCGACGGCCTCAACATCGATTGTTGAGCACTTCGTTTTTGTTTTTTTCGTCTG
Organism: Dichotomopilus funicola; assembly: GCF_033296635.1. Lineage (NCBI taxonomy): Eukaryota > Fungi > Ascomycota > Sordariomycetes > Sordariales > Chaetomiaceae > Dichotomopilus > Dichotomopilus funicola. Next base: position 481,800 of record NW_026944027.1, read on the forward strand.
GAATCTCATCTCCACCACTCACCTTTCTCCGCACAAGTACCAGCACCGTGAGAATGAGTAGCAACGATAGCAACAGCAACAGCGTCTCTACGGCCGCGCCGGATGGGAAACGGATCTTTTTTGGCCAGTTTGACGTCACGAATCAGGTCAGTCAGTTTTACAGCTCTCACTCTGTTTCCATGGCAAAAATAAAATAAAAGAAAGTAAAAAAATAAAATAAAATAAACCACAATAGAAAAAGCACGACCACAACTAACCAAACCTCCAAGGTCTTCCTCACAACCCCCCACTCCTTCGCCCTCGTCAACCTCAAGCCCCTCCTACCGGGTCACGTCCTAGTCTGCCCGCTACGCCCGCATCGCCGTCTAACCGACCTCGCGCCAGCGGAACTCACAGACCTCTTCTCGGCCGTCCAGCGTGTGCAGCACATGCTGGCGCGGCACTATTTTTTTGGTCATAATCATGATGACAACGTCGGGCGTGATGGTCGACCCCTGAATCTGAGACTACCCCGGGACGACACCGATAGACAGAAACCCGGGTCAAAATCCAACCACCCCCCCGCAACCATAACATCAACAACAACCACCAACCCCCCTCCACCGCCTCCCCAGGAAAACCAAACCCAAGGACCCCCCGGCTCCTTCAACATAGCAATCCAAGACGGTCCCGAAGCAGGCCAAACAGTCCCCCACCTCCACGTGCACATCCTCCCCCGCATCCGCGGCAGCACAGCCAAACCAGCGACCACGCCGTCCGACGCGATCTATGATCAGATGGCTGGAGAGGAAGGGAATGTTGGGGGGGCGCTTTGGGATCGGGAACTGGAGCGGGAGCGAGAAGACTCTGTAGAGGGGGGACGGGGGGGACGGCCAGTGCCGGGGGGTGGGTTCCCGCGGATTGAGGATGCGGATCGGATGGCAAGGGGGATGGAGGAGATGGAGGCTGAGGCGAGGGTGTATCGGGGGGTGTTGGAGGAGATGGGGAAAGGGGGAGAGTGAAAGGGTCAAGTGGATGGTTTCAGCGGACTTGGTGGATGTTTTGTGACGTGGGGTAAGAATTCGGATGGTATCATGAAAGTATAGACAGAGTATCTAGACACAAAGGTTGAGATGGCCACCGCATCGATAACGTAGTGTATACACACACACACACTTACCGTAAACAAATAGCAGCACATGACGCCGGTGTCGAGACGCCACCCTCCACTGAACTGGTATCCTCCACATTTCCCATATATAACCTTTCCACGCCGTGACTGGTAAACTTTGTAACCATAATTGAACCTTGTCCCATATCATTCCTTCCCAATATATTCCAATCCACTAATCCAATCCAGGTAAATGATCCAGACTCCCCATCCCTAGCGAGTCAAACGTCGTGTCCATCCCATCCATGTCCACTCCTTGAAATACAAACATCGATGTATCATCCATCCCACCACCACCACCACCAGGTCGATTCGTATTCTGCTGCGGTCCACCTCCTGAGCCACCACCGCTTGGCCCCCACGCCTGGAAATTCTGCTCCCAGTTCACGCCGTCCTTTAGGTACCACTCCTGTCCATCAACGGCGTATACCGCGTGGGGTGAGGAGTGATGGCCACCGTCACCGTTACCGCGAGAGGAGGACAACGGTTGTGGCGGTGACGCGATGGCTGTTTGGGCATGGACTGGTGGAAGAGCCTGGGTGTAGTTGGGCATGGCCCGTGTGCCGGGCGCGTTGGTCCATGAGCCAATGGCAGGAAGAGGCTCGCCCATGGGCATAGATGATGTTGCCCTCGACTGTTGGGCCATCGGTCGTGGGGCTTGCGTTTCGCCCTGGCCATACCTGTGCGTGTTTTGCATCCCTGAGGGCATTCCCGACGCTCCAACACCACCCATCATTTCGGCCGGGAGGCTCCTAGATGGCGCAGAGTCGAAGGACGTGGGCGGTTGTACCGCTGGGATTCCGTACTGAGTTTGAGCCGCGAACCGATCCGTCTCGTTTTGGGCTGGCGAGACTGGGAGTGATCCGCCGTTGGACTGTGGTGTTTGTGCGATAGACGGGCCCGACCGGTTTGGAGAAGGGACGTCGGAGATACTGAAGGTCCCGTACTTCTCGTCGGTTCGTTGCAGCACAACGCTTGCTTCCTCGGGAAGCTCAACTTTCCATTTTCGCGCTAGTACGCTCAAGGTGCTGAGCGCCCTTCTCGCGCACGGCCAGAACTCGGCAATCTCTTCGAGATGCTTGACACCGTGGATCATGTCGCGCTTAGCCGTCTTTTCTGGCAGGTGGAGAATGTGTATCGTGCACGCCGTTTGCACCATGTACACCGCAATGTTGCAGATCTGCCCGAGGTCATACAACTTTTTGTACAACCGCATTAGCTTCGAAATCGCCCCAGCATTGGCGCCGCATATGCGCCATGGTGATACGTGAGCGGGTAGTGGGGATGTCGCCGGAGAGTACTTGAGGAATGCCTTGAAGAGATGGATGTATTGCATGTGGAAGAACATGCTGCACACTTTGTCAGCTATTTGTCTCGTGGGGGCTCTCCGCCTGCTCGGTTACTTACTGCATCAAGATCACATGCGGCAGTTGGCCATCTCTCGCTTCGAACTCGGAGGGCAATTCCTTCTTCCACTCCTCCAGGCGGCGATGGAGCTCACTAAGCTTCTTGACCTCGACGTTCTTGCCGCCCGACCGCCCTATGTGGTTGGGGTGATAAAAGAAAAGTAGTAGGTCGCTGCTGATTTCGCAGAGCGTGCTGAGATGTAACGCCGCCGCACGCGTTCGGGAAGGCTGCTTGAACGATCGGTCAAACCCGCTGTCTGTGTAGGGCGACCACATCTCGGCGTCCTCGTCTGGGAAAACATCGTATTTGGGGACGTTGTAAGTGTTTTTGGGGATTTGTGGCAGTCGACCGAGGTAGTTGGACCAGCATTTGTCAAAGAGGAAGCAGCCCCAAAACGTGACCCTCCGCGCATCAACTTCCTCCTCGTCAAGAGAACCGCCCTTGTCCCGGGCTAACCCGCCGAGGTTCAAGTTTAAGCCAATGTCCTGGGCCATCCGGAAACTCATGCCGCTGTACACCCACCCGTTGGCCTCCCGCCCACATCCGGCTTCACGGACCGACATGAGCGCTAATGCTTGTACTGTGGCCAGTCTAGGCTTCGCGTATTCGTCGTTTTCGATGATCAGCCGCTTTGCTTCTGCAAAAAAGTGATCGCCCTTTGTCCTACTGTCCCCGGGCACACCGAAAGCGCCGGATACGGCAGTGAAGTGGCAGCCCAGAGCCAGCATAACATTGACCAACAGTGGTGTGCAGTACACGGTGGTCCTGGGCTGCCCTGATGGCTTGCCTCGAAGGTAGTCTCGGTAAAAGAGTGATTTGGAGAGTGTGGTGAAGTAGGGATAATGCCAGTTGAAGTACATGTTCATGAGGTGCGTGACCAACTGCGTGTCTTTGGTAACCTCAGTCCAAGTCGTCCTCGGGTCCTCGCCAGTGAGGTAGGCGTCGGAAGCTGGCTGTTCGGTGACATCCGTCTCGTCACCTAGGTAGATTAAGTGCGAGGTACCCCCAATGTACCGCACAGAACCGTTCTCAAGCCGAAGCTCACCCATCTTGCGCGCCAGTTCCTTCTCGCCCTCGATCGGCCGTTCGGCGGCGTCGTCTTCGTCCATGCTCCGCGTGTCTCCGCCCATGTCCTCCCCCTCTATCTCGTTTTTGAGTATGGATTCTGCTACCTCATCCAAACTATCACATGTCCGTATCCTTTTCACAATAGCTGGCACGTCCTCCTCGGCGGCGTTTAGGATTGCTTCGATTAAAATCTGGAGTGTCGAGTCCCGCGCCTTCAAGCTGTCCGTCTTCTCGCGGTACACACCTTTGCGGCGGTGGTCCGAGTTCGGGTCGTAGACGCACTCGGTGCCGTAGACGCTAGCGCAGGCCGCGCAACTAGGAAGAGCGCCGTCGCATTTGGACTTTCTCTTCCGACAAGCGATACAGGCAGTGCTGACGCATCGTCGTTTCTGGTTGGCGGAGTCGACGCCTCGTCTGGCCTTTCTCCTGGCGGCGGACGGCGGCGAAGGCTGCGAGGGCCCGGCAGGAGCGGTAGCACCGTCCTGGCCCGCAAGAGGGACGGGGACCGTCTCGTGGCTAGCCATTGCTGATATGTTGGCGGCAAATACAACACATTCGATACTCCGGCGCGTTCGTCACAACGCGCGGGGGCCCCGCAGTAGGAAAAATGGTGGAGAATTGGCGGCGTGCCTTGGCGATAGGAAAGTTGACCGGACGTGTTTATTAGTGTACCGTGTATCTTTGTTTTCGCTCAGTGCGAGAAGTACTCCGCCAGTCACGAATGTTGCTTCTTCTTTAGCCGACGTCGCTTTCGGTCAGAAAGCGGGGGCCACTTTTTCTCGTTGGCGGCTGAGGGCTGAGAAAAGAATACTATAGGTGATGATCACCTAGTTTTGGGTTTAGAAATCGAGACGATGTCGAACGTGATATTCGTAGTTATGGGGCTCAACCGAGTTCCGGCCGTCCGAGTTTAGAGCAGCCTCGTGCGAGTGGTTGATTCCGGCCGGGGCCAGCCAATACTCAATCATCGGTCCTCATTGGTGCCGAGACGGCACTGCGCTATCTCCCGGCAAGCACACGAGCATCCATTGAGAAAAGCAGAAACTTGTTGGTTGTATTGTGCGTTGTTGGAAAGTCTTAAATGGGGTGCTGGAAACCCCGAGAAGAAAAGGCGGGGGGTCCAAATGGGTTCCCAAGAGGGAAGGGGTCTTTTCGCCTGCACTTGCAAAAAGGAAGGCAGAGCGGGAGCCCGCCCCCACGAGGCAGAAGCTCGGCCTGCAGGTAATTTATTGGGGGCACCGATATCCGGACAAGCTGGGGATCGGTGTGGGTGACAATGGACAACACCCGACTGGTCTGCAGCCACTTACGTGGAGCGCACGAGTGGTGTGCAGGGATTGGGAAGTGATCCTCGAGATAAGGCTAGAACACAGCCAACTACCATGGACGGATAGTAGAGTGGGTGATGACGTGCTCGCTCGAAGCCGGGCTTAACAATCACAAGTAACGTACCTCGGGCCTCCTAACGTAGGTGCGTAGGTACCGTAAAGTGTAGCGCACTCGGCCCGTTGGCCAACAAAGAGAAGAGTTAGTAATCATGTAATTCACCAATGTTATTTTCATCGACTCGAAATTGGACAATTTGTTTCCTTTTTGAAGGGACCGTTCCTCTGAGTTCTACACTAAGATCCGACTTCTCCGACGGCATTCTTCAACGGAACACTAAATACTCCGTACTGTAACCATGTCTCTCAGCCAAATCAACTAGCTGCCACGGATCGCCCCGCGACGGGCTGACCCAGCGCGGGGGTAGCCAATTGCTGCTCGGCTGGCCACCCTCCGTGGGACAACTGGGCAGTGGGACTGTGTCAGTCTGCGGAGTGAGGTGTCGAGGGAGCATGCCGATTGCTCCGGAATGATGCACTGTGGGATTCTTGTCCTCGTCCCTCCTAGCCCCTATAATTCATCCAGAAGGAGCTCGTAACACATGAACTCTGACATGTTTTCATTTTTAAATATTGGCCGAAGGGGACATAAGGTGCGAACCCATTTAAACTGAACCACTGTGTCATCACGGTTCTCACCCCATTGGATCTTCATGAAGGTACCGCTGAGATGCACAGTCAACCGCGTTCCCGGCCAACCACAATTGCAGCGAATTCCTACCATTCACAAAGCAATCCACTCCTTCCTCGACGAGGTCCTTTAATCCCTCATGCTACTCTTGTCCGGGCACGGCTGGGCTGAGTCGATATTCTCGGCAATTGGAGAATTGCATAGTACTAGCTCCCGTGGACATATTTAACCTCGCCCAACGCCCATCCGAAATCCAACGTGCTGTGTACACCGATTGATATCTTTCTATGTCATCCAGCCCGGGCTCGGCAGGGGACGTGAGCCGGCCACCGCCCCTTTCGATCCCTTCTCCGTACCCCAGACGGACAGACGGGTTACTATGTAAGGGTGGTTACACCGAGCACGCTTGGTAGTATTGAAGGCGGGAGCTCTTCAGACCGGCCGGGCTTACGAGTCGGCACAGGCCCCGGCCATTTCAAATCCTTTAACGGCGGGGTTGTTCCGTTAAGCCCGAGAAAGCTACCACGGTATCCGTAGAGTTGCCGTTCTGTTCCCGCCTCATCCTCGAATCAACTGGGCATTATACCAGTTGTCGCATGCCACTGGTTTAGCTTTGTAACGGACTGACATCAAATGATTGGCTACAAGATGCAGCAACTACTCCGAATCTGCAAAATAACTGCCGACAATCCAGGTCTCTGGGCCGGCCGGACTCCTTTTTTTCTTGCTTTTCCGTTGTTTCGTTTTCGGTGTGCCTGTCAAACGTTACCCCTGACGAGCTGACTTTTGAGCCAGGCTGCCCCCCACCCCCACATCTTTCCACTTCGACATCCATCCTCCTGCAGTCGGATATCGGGAATGATACGTCACGGGGTGCGATAAAGCCGGTTATTCGTCCATAGAATCAGGTCAGGTCGAGTCAAGCCTTTTTGCCAAGCGTCGTTCTGCAGAAAGGACAGAATCGTAATATATCCTGCAGTACCACTCCGTTGCCCGAACTCCGTGTTCTAGTCTAGGCCTTATTTTTCGGCCGCTCGCCTGCTATTGCGCAATTCTGCGGATTGTAGCATGCTATTGGTGGGTGAGTTGGAGTAGACGACACCGGAAGGAAGCTATGACAAGATTTTTTGTTGTCAGGACTATTGGTCAAATGATCTGTTATGATGTTGCATTCTTCAAACCATCAAGACATTGTTGCATGGTTCGAGAACCCGAGTAATGTACAGAGACGAACGCATTTTATATACACGCCTAACCATCTAAAAAAACCCACAAATAAACCACCACACGCCCTATGTTACTTCACCTCATTTTCCCTATACCCTCTGGCTAGCAAAGAACTTTTTCGACTCCGTGCACCTGTCACTTTTGCACCCCGGGCACCTAAGCCCCATCTGCGTCGAACAAGCAATGCCACTACTCAAATGTGACTTGGCAAGGTCCGCAAGAGCACGAATAAAGACGGGGCTGCCATTCAGACTCTCCACGCGCTTGACGGTGTCGGCATGTCCCGACTCACCAATGACCTCCTCGTCGAGCTCGTACAGCGTCTCGATGTGGTCAGACGTGAAGGCGATGGGGATCAAGAGCAGGTTCTTTTGGCCCTTCGCGATGTAGTTCTCCACAGAGCTCGAAGTTTGGGGACCCAGCCAGGGCTGGGGGCCGACTTGTGATTGCCAGCAGAGACGCCAGGAGTTGACGTTGTTGAGGCGCTGCATCACGGCGTGGACGGTAGCGGCGACCTCGGCTGGGTAGGGGTCACCTAAAGACAAGCGGGGTTGTTAGTAGGTGTCTTTCATGAGATAAAAAGATGGCATCCGCAGGACGGCAAAACTTACCCCTATTCACCACTGTCATGGGCAAGCTGTGGGCCGAGAAGAGCAGCACCACCTTATCCCGCACCTCCTCGGGGTACTCTTTAAGCTTGGCCTCAATGTTTTGCGCAAACGCCTCGACCAAACCGGGATGGGTCGGCCATCGGTCGATAACACTCCATTTGATCGTCCCGTCCTCGCTCCCGGCCGCATTCCCACTCCCAGCGTCGGCCAACGGCCCGGCCTTGCCCTCCAGCCTCTGGCGCCACTTCCATAGTTCGTTCAGACTACTCCCCGTCGTCGAGCATGAGTACTGAGGGTATTGCGTAAAAGCCACAGCGCGGCCGCCGCGGCCGTTACCAAAACCGTCGGCTAGCATTTGGCGGTACATGTCCTCGGTGAGCGGGTTCGCGTAGCGGAAGGCTACGTAGGGCTTGTGCGGGGCCGTTTGGGGAGAGATCTCGTCGAGGATTTTGCACATTTCGGTGCATTGGTGCTCTGACCATTTGCGGATGGGCGAGCCGCCGCCAATGGCTGCGTACTGCTTTTGGATTTTGGGCGTCCGGCGAGTGGAGAGAAGAGGGCCAATGTAGCCTTGGAGCCGGCCAAGCGGGATGAGGTCGCCATCGGACTATGTGGGAGGGGTAAATATTAACAATTGATGTTGCTAGTTCGGCATTGGTGACGTGAGAGGGTTATCTTACAAAAAGCCGGCTGAGGAAGTCGCCGACCTCATCGGTTGTGGATGGGCCGCCCATGTTGAGAAAGACCATGGCCGTTGGGCCGCCAGAGGAATTCTGCGTGACTGGGGGCACTGGTGTCGCAAGCCGTCGCACTTGTTGCACTGAAGGCTTGGGGAGCCCGAGGGCTCGGAGCGGCCGTACCGCGACGGGGAATCGGAGAGCCATCGCGGCTTGATTAACGGAAAGCCGGTGGGTTGAGAACTGCCGAGGCCGGAAATCCTAATAGATTGTCTCTAAGGTAGGACCGCAAGATGTCTCGGCCGTTTGTCGCATGGAAGAGCAACCGAAAAAAAGAACGAATGAAAGGAACCAGAAACGCCCCTCGACGTCTACTTGTCAGATCTATACGCCTCTTTAAAACAGTGGCGAGGACAAGGCGACGAACGGGAAGGCCAGATCACTCCGTCTCCACCCGGTTGCTCCGACGGGAGCGCCCCGGCAGCCCGGCATCTTCATGGCCGACATTGAGCTTTCTTGGCGCTGCGATGACGTTGCAAAGACCAAAGAGACTTCAGCCAATCAGAGCAGATCAATTGCACCTCTCGTCCTTGATAAGTCATGTGACCTGGCGTTAGGCAGGCGTGTCAGCCTAGCGGCCCCGGCGCGTCGCAGTCGCACACCCCTGGTCATTCTCGTTCATTCATCAACCGTTTGCGGCGACATCTGAGTTTCCATCCAACACGCCTCTGATTTCATTCCACATTACCCGATAACACTCAATTCGGTCCTCGCACTTTACCAATTCACTCACAATGGCGTGGGGTGGCGACGAGGACAGACGTCCTGACGCGGAAGAGGAAGATGAGCTTGACGAGGCTGTAAGAAACGGCTTCACCTTGAATGACTGAGATCTATGTTACTGAACCCCACCAGGACTATAAAACCCAAAAGGATGCGGTGCTCTTCGCCATCGATGTTAGTTCGTCTATGCTTGAACAACCCCCCAGCACGGGTAGCAAGAAGGCCGATAAAGATTCGGCCGTTTCTGCCGCCTTGAAATGCGCCTATCAATTCATGCAGCAGCGCATCATCGCGCAACCAAAGGATATGATGGGAATCCTTCTCTTTGGTACCGAAAAGTCCCGATTCCGCGATGAAACCGGGGGGCGAAGCGGATCCGGCTATCCCCACTGCTATCTCTTCACAGACCTCGACGTCCCCGCTGCCGAGGATGTCAAGAGCTTGAAGGCTTTAGTGGAAGAGGACGAAGACCCAGATGAGGTGCTCGTCCCAGCGAAGCAACCAGCTTCGATGGCCAATGTGCTTTTCTGTGCCAACCAGGTGTTTACAACCAATGCGGCAAACTTTGGGTCTCGCCGCCTGTTCATCATCACCGACAACGATAGTCCACATGGCACAGACAAGAACGCCAAGTCATCGGCAGCGGTCCGCGCAAAGGATCTGTTTGATCTCGGAATCGTCATCGAGCTTTTCCCTGTTAGTCGCGCGGAGAAGGCGTTTGACGTATCCAAGTTTTACGATGTTAGTAACCCTTGCCCCGTCGGATATGTGACATGGTTTAATAACCCACAATAGGACATCGTCTATCGTGATCCAACCGCTGAAGCCGGGGCTTCAGATGATGTGAAAACCTCCAAGTCGGGCGATGGGCTTACCCTTCTTAACTCGTTGATCTCAAACATCAATTCAAAACAAACCCCCAAACGGTCGTATTTTTCGAATTTACACTTCGAACTCACCCCAAAACTCACAATCTCCGTCAAGGGCTACCTGCCCCTCCACCGACAACAACCTGCACGGACGTGTTATGTTTGGATGGGAGGAGTGGAAGCAAAACTCGCACAATCCGAAACCATCAAAGTGGATTCGGCCACGAGGACGGTTGAGAAGGCGGAGATCAAGAAAGCATACAAGTTTGGTGGCGAGTACATCTACTTCAAGCCCGAGGAAGCCGCATCCCTCAAGAATCTTGGGGGTAAGGTATTGAGGCTCATTGGGTTCAAGCCGCGTTCTTTGCTCCCCATGTGGGCGTCAGTGAAGAAGTCCACGTTCATTTTCCCCAGCGAGGAATCATTCGTCGGATCAACCCGTGTCTTCTCTGCCTTGTGGCAGAAGCTCCTCGATTCCGACAAAGTGGGCATCGCATGGTTTGTCGCTCGTGAGAACGCGAACCCCATCTTAGTGGCCATCGTCCCTTCGAGAGCCATGGATGATGATTCATCAGAAACACCATATCTCCCTGCCGGTCTTTGGCTGTACCAGCTACCGTTCGCCGATGATGTCAGGAACGTGGAGTTGTCGGCACCTCCTCGGCCAGCGGACGAGCTCACGGACAAGATGCGGGAGATCGTACAGAATTTGCAACTCCCAAAGGCCATGTACAACCCGATGAAATACCCTAACCCATCCCTCCAGTGGCATTACAAAATCCTGCAAGCCATGGCGTTGGAAGAAGACGTTCCGGAAAGTCTTGACGACCCGACAATCCCAAAATACAGGCAGATCGACAAGCGAGTGGGCGGTTACATGGCGGAGTGGAAAGAGGCATTGGCCGAAAAGGCTGCCGGGCTCATGAAGAGCCGCGCGGTAAAACGCGAGGCGGAGGATGAGGATGGGGGGCGACCACTGGTCAAGCGTGCCAAAGCCGCTCCGAAAAAGGGAGCCACTGGAAGCCAGCTGAGTAATGCTCAACTCAAGGCTGCGATGGAACAGGATGCGCTCAAGAAGATGACGGTGGCCGAATTGAAGGATATCTTGGCTGGGAAGGGGATCAGTGCGGTGGGCAAGAAGGCTGAGCTGGTCGAGAAATTAGAGCAGTGGATCGAGGAGAATGTCTGAGCGATGAAGTCGTTTTGTCGGTTTTGTAGGGTAATTATCTGGGCTGGGCAATCGGGTGCACTGGAGTTTTGGGGTTTGCTTCATTTGGCTGCCACGGAGAAAAACTGTCTTAATTCATGAAAAGCTTCTTCAAAAATAACTGTTGTAGTCTTGTAAAACAATCACGGCCCAGGTCATCTCTGGCTCAGTTCTGGAATGACAGATGGCAGACCTCGTAATGGTTACCGTATATTACACGCTGCGGCTCCGTTCCTTACCTCCAACCCCGCTAGACTGTTGCAGCGCTTTCCCAACGCGCAACTGAACGCGGATTGCAGTGCATCGCGTCGGCAGGCGCATTTGGAGCGATTTGAATACCGACTCCCAGAAACTTCAGCCTCGTGCGCGGCATTGTTCGGCAAACTCGTCGCACCGCGCGCAATTCATCGCAACCCTTGGGTGATTACCGATTTCGACGGAATTACCTACCACCGCGAAAATCCTCGAATCTACGAAGTTTGACCACCCCAATGCACACGCGCTGCCGTCATCCGACTTGAGGGGTTGACCGAGCGACGGGGCGATGAAGGCGCTTCTAGGACTGGCTGCCAGCAATACCTGTGGCTCCCTCGCCGACCTCCAGTCACAGCTGCGCGACTTGCCCCACGGCCGGGTAACCGATACCCATGCCGAGCATACCTCGAATACCTTCCAAATCCGAGCGACCGCCGTGTTCGAAATCCCCGGGACAGCCACCAACAATGGGACCCCCGATGGGGGCACGCCTAATATTGACCCGTCGCTCGGCGGCGGCGGGGCACAATCCAATGCGACACCTGGGGCTGGCGTGGATGGGAACGGGGCTAGACCGCAGCAGCCGGCTCAGCGGGTTAACGCGATGGATGCGTTGATCAACCAGCCGGCGGATGACCCGGTCCTGCAGACGGCGATCGCGCGGCTGATTATATCGGCGCTCAGTGAGGTGAACTCGAGCAGCTGGGTGGTGCGCCAGGTTTCCAGGAACGACCAGTGCTGGGCGTTTACATACCTTTGCAAGGACTCGTGGCAGACATGGAGTCGGCAGACGTCTAAAACACCAGCAAAGTTGGCGATTGGAGAGTGGAGTGAGAAGAGCGGACAGGATCCAATTCACATGTGTATGCGTTGTCCTTTTTAGTTTGGGGAGCTTCCATTCACATCCCTTGTTGCTAACAGCGTTGAATCTCTAGCTCGACCAGCTTTTGATTGCCGCGGGTCCGTCAAGATTTCTTTCGTCAAGTCCACCAAGACCATCGATGTCAAATACGAGCACACGCCCATCCACAAGACTGTTGCGGAACTGATCGAACTTCTCGCGCCTGCCCGGCCCCCGCCTATTGCCCTCCCACTTTCGAACAACCCGGCGAAGAAGAAGACCAAGGAGCCGAAGGAGCCCAGGGCGCCCAGAGAACCAAAGCCGAAAACACCGAGACCTCCAAGGAGGCGCGGGGGGGAGAACGGTGAAGGCTCCCAGCCGTCAAAGAGGAGGAAGAGCAAAGGTGCCGCCGCTATTCTGCCCCCAGAAATGCCCGGCGCGCTTCCCGTGGGCGAGTCATCAACCAGAGAACTTTATAACACCCAAAGTGGGGATGGGATACCACCACCAGGGGGATCGAGCAGCTACCCTGAGGGTCTGGTGGGCGCTGATGGCACGGCCGGGACCTCAGCTCCGAGCGATGTACACGCACATTCGATATTGAATTTACCACCTGGAGAAGCCGCTAGACGGTGGGAAGTGGCCATGAAGTTGCTCAACGACAGCAACCTAGACCCACGAACTCTGTCAACCGAGCAGTTCAGCATATTCGCCAATCAGTCCCCGGAGCTACAGCAAGATTCTCTTGCTATGTTGATCAAGTACGGCGCTGAGCGTTTGCGCATTGTCCATCCCGGCGGGAACGAATCAGAGTCTTCAGAGCCGACCCCCAACCCACCACCAGTTCCTGAGCTGGCGACAGTCACGCCACAGCCGGAGGCGCCGAAGAAGAAATCACGGAACAAGACGGCCGAGGGCGCCGAAGGAGGTGGCAGGCCACGGATTTGTAATAATTGCCGCAGAAGGAGATTCACGGGCAAGGTTTGTACTCCTTTTATCTCTAGTTGCAAGGGATTCAGAAGGCTGACAGAATATCCTAGTGCGACAAAGCAAAGCCGTCTTGCTCATTGTGTATCGAATTAGGCGTAGAATGCGTTTACTCCGCCCCTCCGCCGAGAAAGAAAAAGACCGCGGAACCTACTCCGGATGCCTTGGAGCAAAACGGTGCCCAGGTGCCAGAAGAGCAATCAGATGTGCTGGGCGACCCAGGCTTCACTGTCGAGCCAGCCCCTCGGCCGCCTAGCAACCCGCCCAGCGAGCAGCCGAACCATCCCAACCATGAATCGGGCTCTATGCAGGACCACTACGACAACAGTGTTTACCTAGCACTGAACGTTTCAGCCTCTGAATCAATGCCGCACCAGGCTGAGACGCCTTCAGCTGTGTTCAACACGTCCCACTCCATTTATCACCACCCTTCTGGGCTGAGCTTTCCTGATATCCCTGAGACGGGAACCGGTGACCTGGCTCAGCCCGGCGTATTGTCGAATGCTGGCTCAGAGCCCACGTCGGTCGGCTATATACCAAGTTCCATGGCGGAGAACCCGGACACCTCACTGCATGCCTTTGCGTATCCACAGCCCGCGTCGGCCTAGAACTCCACCTCGGGCTACGGCGATTCAACGGAGCGCTTGGACGGACCTGCTTCTTCTAGAAACACAGGGGAGCAGGCTTCAACCACTAGAACCAGTTTACCGGGTGGCCAGCCTCCCCGAGCCCCCGAACCGAGCATGAATGCAACGGACCCGCAGAGTTCCTGGTCCTCCTTGGCCAACACGACCTCCCAACAACCTGCTAAGTCCTCTCCGCGCCAGGCCAGAGCTAAGAAACCTGCGCCTGTCTCGCAGGGCTACGATGATACTCGTCGACAGCCGACGCCGACCAACAAGGGTGGCTCGAGCCAGTCAACGTTTCGTACCGCGCGAACCGCCCGAGACTCCCCGTTCCAACCTCCCGCGCAACCTGCTCGAGCCACATCCCGCCAGAGCAACCGGGCAGTCACCGCTACGCCCCAACCGGCCACCTCGGATCAAGTGCACGGTTATAGCCAGTATCAGACATCTGGAAATACGGAAGCAGAGTCATCGATGGATCGTATCTCATATCAACCATACTCCCACCGAGGCTCCAACCAGCAGGGCTCATATTCGTCAGCGGAGAACAGCTACAATACACGAGCGCCGACCGCTGCGGCCCCGACCTACCCAGAAACAGTATCCCAGAATGTGGCTTCGTCGTATCCGATGAACCCATCAACGACAACTAGTACAGCACAATGGAGCGCGTCGACCTCTAGCCCACAAACGAGGAATGCCCATGTATATAATGCCACACAGTCGGTCGCGGGCAATACATCTTACAACACGGCTTCTAATACCGGCCAGTCGCAGATGCTGCAGGACTTCAACGTTCGCCCAACCCCCTCTCAGCCTAGGACGTCTGCGAGTGGGTATGGTCGGCGGCATTTGCGGCAACAACAAAGACAGCAGCCGAAACCTCAACAACCACAACAGCAGCAGAGCTATAACGGGTACATGAACAATATGACCCAACATCGACAGCCATCCCAACAGACGCAGCAACAACAAGCGCACCAACCACAACAACAAGCACAACAAACCAACAACAACGCCTACGCGGACTAGGGCTATGGTTTCGGGGCAACAGCTAACAACACCGCCTCCTCCGCCGGCTATCCCAACTCCGCCGCAACAACCGGCAACGCCACCGCCAGTAGCAGCACTAACAACGCCTACTCCACCACCGCCGGTAATACCTCCTCCCACGGCCCGCTAAGTCACGCACATGGCCATGCTGCTCACGGTCATACTACAAGCCACGGCGGCCACAGGGCCAACACTGCGGTAGTGCAACAGCACCAGCAGCACCAACAGCAGCACCACCAGCCCATGAACCTGTCCGGCCGCACGTGCAGCAGTGTGGATGGCGGCGACCCGTCGCTTTTGTATGACTTGCTTCGGAGCAACCTGGCCGGATAGAATCTGGGGTCGGATTCGGTCTGATGGGGGTGGTGGTTGACGATCCATTGCGATGAGTTTGCTGAGATGTGGGTGATTTTTGTCAGACGCATGTGAATGCCTTTTTTTTTCCTTTTCCCAGGGCTTTTTATCTGGTTATTATTACACTACCTCGATCACTCGGTTATGGATTAGGTCGGGAACGGAATAAGCCCGGTCGGTGTGACGCGACGCCGGCTTTCCTTTCCTTCTGTTCTTACTTCCCTCTCCTTAACATTGGCAGATATACCCCGACGACGCCTTGTTTTTTTATTCTCTTTTTATTCCCCCGCCGGGCCTATGGGTAGGCACAGCATGGATGGATGGGGATACTGGAAGGTGTTGGGTGGGATGGACATAGTTAGGGGGGGTTGCTGGGTTGTCAAAGTTATTGTAATGTAACACAATCAATATTCGCGATCGCGAGGATTTCGACTGATCATTCACGTCCACTGCATAGTAGTCATGGTACAGACGACACTCCCAAGCAGGCCGATGTGATCGCTATGTTATGCGGTTGTTGGCGAAATGCCATGCCCATCCGGTACAGATAAATAGAACCAGCCGTTTAACGCCGTCCAGATCTCAAAAGAGAGAGAAGGTAGAAAAATGAAAAAGGAAACACAAATGGGCAAGAAAATAGTCTACAGCTCGACCAGATCAGATCCCGGATCTTCTTGCCTGGCCCCATTATCCATAGTTGAGCTTTTTGTTTCTGTCCATTTCTTTTGGGTTGTCCGCCATCAATCAATCAATCAATCAATCAATCAACCATGCGATCGCCTCCTATTGCGCCGCGACGGCCTCTGGCTTGCTGTCGACCTTCTTAGCCGGGGGCGCGTCGCCGCCCTCGTCGTCGCGGGAACGCTTGCCATTGGCAGTGGATTGGATGGTGGGCACTTGAACGCTGTGTGGAGGAAAAAGGAACATGGTTAGTACGAGACAGTAAAATGTACTGGGGGCTGAAGGGGGGGGGAGGGGAGGGGGAAACATACTCGTTGGTGTTCTTGCGGGCATCCTCCTTCGCATCCCGGCCGTTGCTGTCGCGGTCCCGCCCACCGCCACGCCCACCGCGGAAACCCCGGCCACCACGACCACCCCTACCACGACCGCCGCGGCCGCCCCTGAATCCGTTCCTCTGATCGCGCCCGTCAAACTTGCCGTCCCGACCCTTGTCATCGCGACCACGACCACCCCGGCCTCCCCGGCCACGGCCGCCGCGGTCAGAGCCGCGCTCCTTGCCTTCGAAGAAGGTGTTACGCCTATTGCTATTAGGCTCAAGAAGCCCCTCTTTGATCTGCCTGTTCTTCTCATCCAGGTACTCCTTCTTCTTCATGATGAGCAGCTCGTGGTCCTTCCAGGTCGGCTTGGGGTCCTGAGCGACGAAGGCGTCGGCCTCCTCAGCAGTCTCGAACTCGACAAAGACGGAGCCCTTGAAGAGCTCCTCACCGGTGCGACGCAGCTTGACGTGCTTGACAGTGCCGTAGTTGGAGAAAAAAGCTTCAATGTCAAACTGGGTCGACCGTTCCTCGTCGCCGAAGCCTTTGGCATAGACAGAAGCAGCCAAACGGGCACGCTGGGCATCACTGGATGAGACGTAGGGGGTCTTGCGCTTGAGCGTCTCCTCGCCCTCTTCGCCCTCGACGTCGAGGAAAGTGCTATCGCGCAGGGCGGCTACGACGGCGCTGTGGGGCTGGAACTGGCGCATCCGCTTGAAGCTGGCAATGGTCTTGAGCGGCATGGGTTTGTTCTCTTCACCACCGGTGCTCTCCCACATGAACTTGTCGGTCGGCAGGTTGCTGTCGCTGAAGTAAAACTCGGCCTGGAACGTGGGGCTGGATTAGCTTTTGGCCTCGCACGACACAACGCTTCGCCCTTGGATCACAATCACAGGGCGTGCAGAAGGGAAAAGGGGTAGAGCATACCTGAGCGCGAATCTTGGCGGGGTCGTCAGACACTGGCTGGGAGGTCGGGTCGTACTTGCGGTTCTTCTTGAAGTCGCTGTGGTTGATTTGGCGGGTGGTCTTGAGAATGTTTCCGTTCTTTTTTTCACCGTTCTCGACTGTAATCTCGACTTCGGGCTTTTCCTCGCTGTCTACAGTAGACTCAGCAGTCTCCGTAGGGGCCACCTCCTCAACGGGCTGCACTGCAGGGGCCGTGGTGGCCACCTCGGGCTGCTCATTGACCACGGCGTCGCTCATGTCGGTGGCAGAGGGGCGATGCGCCTCGGAGGATCTTGGAAAAATGAGAGGAGAGGGTGTGATAGAAAGGCAATTGATGAATGAACAAGAGTCAATTAGAGTTGTAAGAAGGGTGAATGTTAGAAACGATAAAATGGAGGTAATGGGGAACCTTAAGAGGGGAAAAGTTTTGCAGTGGTTGAAGAAGTCTGGCGCATGTGCCCTTGTAGAAGCGCGGGAGGGAGAGCTGCACAAATTGTTAGTGGGGTAAAGTTCGAGCTGCAGCGGTGCAGAAGCCCGTGTTGCAGTTCATTCAGCGGCGCATTGGGAGTCACTCCGGGGGTCGAGTCACCGGCACGCAGGGGTGCGAAAGGCACAGAATCATCAATCTCTTTCAATTTCCTTGTTCCTTGACAACTGGTTCGCTCATTAAGATAGGTCGTTGTCCTGAATTCAAATCCATCCCCAAACAATTCATAAGTTGAGACTCAGTCTGGAGACCCTGTCCCGACTGGCGCGGCTCTTGAAGGGACCGTCCAATGCAATCGACAAACGCGTTGCCAGAAAAAAAAAAGAAGGCGGCAAACCCCACACTGAGTTCCCATCTGCCACTCTTCACCGCCCGGTTGCGCCGGCAAAAATTGCCAAGTCGCGGCAATAAGTGGGTCCGAATCAGACACAACCGTCACAACCTTTCGGTGAAATTACGCTCAGGTACGGGCTCACGTGACCTATCGCGATGGGTCGAATTGGGACAAGGAAACTTTTTTGGGCAATTGGCAGGGAATTCAAGGGTTCGAGGTAGAACGAGCAGCCGGCCAACCCACACTACCCCTCCTCCGTTTAAGCTCTTCACCAGCGTGCCCAGGTGCTTAGTACGGGGGGTTATAACCAGAGCAGGACCAGCTCTCACCCCTGGCGAAGCTGGAGAAAATCGACGTCAATTGGCGACAACGACGACAAGAACGACAACGACCGCAACCGCAGCTACAACCCCGGCGTTGAACACCACCTTACAACCACTCAGTCCTGGCAGGAGCGCCGGCGGCGGCGGCGAGGGCAAAAACACGCATATCCATAGGTTGTTGTCATGAAGCAACGCAGGTTGTTGAGGTTTCACAGCCTCAAGCGGGGTGTATGATGAAAACTCGCTCTTATTCCTCTTCCCCCCGCTCACTTTGTCATCTTTCCACTAACCCCCGGTCCTCTCCCACAGCGTGTCCGCCAAACGTGGAACAAGTACAACTTGTTCAACATCTGGCGACTTCGAGAACCCCACCTCACGCTCAAGACCCTTTTCCAGCAGAAATGGGGTGCCAAGTCGGCCACCCGCTCCTACCACGGCGAGCACATCAAGGAGTATCAATGGAATACCATGTTCAACCGTCGTGTGCTCTCGGCGGTCAATATGGACCCGAAGTACATGGCCCAGTATGACGGCAGCGAGCAAGCCACCGGCCGCGGCTCCGGCAGGCTGTCACGGCCAGACAAGAAAGACGGGCCGCGGAATCAAGGGAACCGCTCTGGGCCGACACCATACGGTCAGATGGTTTTCGCACCGATGGAGCGCCGTCTAGATATTGCCATCTTCCGTGCCCTCTTTGCCAGTAGCGCGAGACAGGCTCGCCAATTCGTTCTACACGGCGCCGTAACGGTGAACGGGAAAAAGGTAAAGCCTTAGTCCAACCCCTTTTCCTCTGCTAGCCAGCTACGTACCATGGTGGGGGCAGGGCGTCGTTGCTCTTACAGACATGCTGACATGTGTTGAACTGCCAAGATGACCTATCCCGGATACCTCCTGAACCCAGGTGACATGTTCCAAGTCAAAATGGAGCGGGTACTACTGGCGACCGGCGCGGCGAAACGGGGGAAGAAGGGCGAGGGAGCGGCGGCTGAGCCAAAAGAAGCACCCGAGCCCGCCGAACCCGCCGAGCCAGCCGAGCCAGCCGAGGGTGAGGAAGGTGAAAAGGCTGACGGCGACGCTGCCGCGCCCGCTGCCAAAGCTACCGACACCGCCGCTGCAAAGAAGGACCAAGAGGCCCTCCTCAAGCGTCTCCGCGATCTCGCCCACAGGTGGAGGACTCTCAACGGGCTCGATAACAGCAAATGGGGAAGCGAAGCGGCCAAAAGGCGCGCGTTAGCCGACCAACTCAAACAAATCCGTGAGCTGATCCGACCGCTCATATCGTCTCAAGACGCCGCCCCCAAGCCCGACGACCCTTCGGTATCCGAGGCGGATAAGGTCGACCTCGAGATGTCCCAGCTCATGTCCTACCTCAAGCTCTCGGCCCCCCAGCAAATTGCCAAAACCACCGAGCTCTCGAAAGCGGGTGCTGAGAAAAAGATCTTTAG
The DNA here is from genome assembly GCF_033296635.1 of Dichotomopilus funicola. Classification (NCBI taxonomy): domain Eukaryota; kingdom Fungi; phylum Ascomycota; class Sordariomycetes; order Sordariales; family Chaetomiaceae; genus Dichotomopilus; species Dichotomopilus funicola. Next base: position 501,460 of record NW_026944027.1, read on the forward strand.
CCAATGGGCCAAGTACCAAGAAAGCCGACGGATAGAACGCGAGTTGGCCAAAAGCAAAGAAGAAGCCGCCACCGCTGCTACTACTACCGATGCCACCGCCACGCCAACTCCCACAACCGCGACCTCAACCCCGACTCCCCCAACCCCATCGCCCGCCGCCAAACCCCCCATATCCTCCTCCTACCTCCCCTTCTACGACCAAGCCGTCATCTTCCGCGCCATGCGCCAGGAACGCCAAAACCCCAAGGACAGCTCCAAGCCCTACGCCACGCCCTGGCGCGCCCGCGACTACATGGCCCCCTTCGCCTTCATCCCGCGCTACCTCGAGGTCAACCAGCGCATCTGCGCCGCCGTGTACCTGCGTCACCCTGTTGCGCGTCCCGGCCTGGCTGAGGTGCCGACTCCCTTCCCGCCGGTTGTGTCGCAGCTGGCGCATAACTGGTATCTCAAGAGGCGTTGAGTTGAGCGCAAGACTCGAGACCGGAACCGTCGTGGAGAACGGGTTGACTGTCTTGTTCTTGTTGCGGCTACTTGGGGTGTTTTTTCCTCTTGTGTGTATGTGTAATTCTAGGTCATGGTGATGATGATGACGGCAGACACGAAAGGGAAAAGAAAAGGAGGTTAGGCATATAGATGTGTCGTGTCACAAAGGGGGGAGAAGACCCCTTGGATAAGGGTGGATGGAGATGGAGGAAGACCCAGCCAAGTGGTGATCTGGTTGAAAATTCCAGACCAAGGATGGAAAGAAAGAAGAGGGATAGTGGGGGACCATGATGACAAGCTAGAGCATACGCATCGGTAAATGTACCCCCCCATGGGACGGGATTCATGTATTTTAAGTGTAGCTCATTGTACAATATTCACATCAAACAAATCCGGCCCGGCTCAGAGCAAGAAGTCTACATCCAAGCCTACGGGAACGCGCGTACGACCTTGATTTACTTGTGCAATTCGAAGGAATACTCGCATAGTCCTGCTCACACTCCCGTAGTCCATACCAACCTTCAGTTTACAATTGTCCTCACCATCTCACAGTATCCAAGTCAATCAAATTCAGTGAGAACCCTTTTATTCCAGACAAACACTAAGCTAGACAACGACAGCAAGAAAAAAAAACACAAGAATGAGGTGTAACAAAACACAAGGGTTTAAGTTGGGCGGAAGAGAAGGCTAGGAAAACAAGTTTAAGAGTTGTGTGGCGACAGCCGTGTATGAGAAAACCCGGCGCTGACCGTCTTGAAGGTGGCATATCGAATAGAGGAAGACAAATATGGTCCTCCCCCGCCCACCCTTTTCATGACGACCAGGCCCCCGAATATCTCGTTGTAAGAAAGCAACCAGGTGAATATATCCAGCTGCTGGGTAAATTGGCGGGCTACGCAGGGCAATGCCGAGCAAAGCTCCGTGTCGTGTTGTCGCGAAGCACGCTCGGCATCCCCCCGCAGCCGCGGCAAACCCCGATTATCCTGTCTATCCGCTGTGAATAGTTCCCTCCACTCATCCGCCCTCCCAAACGGAAACGCTGATAATCCTGTTCAGAACATGGTCGGGGTATCGAGACGTCGTTTCCAGTTTCCCGACCAGGCCCAATTAGATCGTGTACAATTTTTTACCCAGCATCGACCAGACCCAGTGGTGTCCACTACGGTCAAAGCACTTCCCCCTAACACCCCGAAAGTACGCCGTTGCAAGAGTTATCAGCCGCCTTTCGGATAGCCTTTTTCCCTGAGTATTAAGGGGATGTGATTAAGAAAGGGAAAGGGTGTAAGAAAACAAACGGGCAAAAGAAAAAAGAAAAAACAGGCGGCGAGCTGGTATTGTTTGAGGCATCATGATACTGAGACAAGTCGTAGAAAGTAAAGGGGAGAGGTGAAAAGGGGCCGGTATTCCCGAGTTTATCGGAGCGAGAACCCCTTCCTCTTGGGCTCCTTCTCCAGAGGCCGGCCGCTCTCAATCCTCGACTTCTTCTCCTCGAGCTCGAGCCGTTGTCGCTCGAGTTGCTCCTTCATCTCCCGATGGCGGGCGTAGAGCTCCTCCTCGCTCTGCTTGAGCTTGGATTCCTTCTCTGACACCTTCTGTTGGAAGACCATCTTCATCTCGGCTTCCATCTTGGCCAGCTTCTGCTCGTGGAGGTTACGCTCCTCCTCCTGCTTGACGGCGGGGTTGACCTCCTTGAACACGCTGGGATCTTGAGAAACGCCCATAGCGATCAGCTTGTCGGTGCGGTAGTTCTCATAGAGGGTGTTGTTCGTGTGCTCCTTGAGCTCTTCCATGTGGGTGCGGATGAGCATCTGGCGAAGCTTGACGAAATCGCAGTGCTCCTCGTTATCGACCTCAATCACACCCCAAGGGTAGCTACGGCCGCGGACTTTACGCCCATCGGCATTGGTAACCTCGTTGTTGGCACCGACGACGGCGAAGGGGACCTTGGACATGATCTCGTTGTTCTCGGCGATCGTCTCGTCATCGTCGAGCTCGTACCGGGGACCCTCGAAGATCTGGACCTTGTGGTACTTGATATCCGCGAGGATCTGCAAGCAAAACAATTGTTAGCGCTGAGGGTGATACTGAGTGAGTATTGGCTAGCAAGAAAAACGTACCCTGGCCTTGAAGGCGGCGACCTCCTCGTCGGTGAGGGTATCGGCCTTGGCGATAACCGGGATCAGGTTGACCTTGGTGTGCAGGCGCTTCATGACCTCGATGTCCAGGGGCTTGAGCGAGTGGCCGGTGGGCTGGATGAAGAACACGCAGGCATGAATCCGGTTGTCCACAATGTTCATGCGGTTGACTTTGTTCTCGGCATCAAGGTAAGCATCGAAACGCTGCTCAATGTTATCAACAATGGGCCTCCACGACTCGTCGTTGTTAACAAAGTCGCCAAAGCCCGGGGTGTCAACAACGGTCAGACGCAGACGCACGCCAGCCTCCTCGATATCTGCGCTAATGGACTGAATAGTAACCGTCTTCGGGATGATATCAAGGCTGGGCTCCTTGCGCTCCTTCGGCGGGTAGAGCGAAGTGTTGAAGAGGGTGTTGACAAGAGTCGACTTTCCGAGGCCGGATTCACCTAGTGAGAGTCGGGATGTCAGATTCGGTGTCTGCTCCACACATTTCGGGGGGTTTCGAGAGCTTACCAACAACCATAACATTGAAGTTAAAGCCCTTCCGGACGCTCTTGCGGTGCCATTGGTTGGGCAAGTTGGCAAAGCCAACGTAGCCCGTCAACTTGCGGCGGACAATGTTCCTGTTGTCGCTCAAAGCTGGGGGAGCTGCGGCCACGAAGTCAGATGGAGTTTGGCGAGAAATCTCCGATCCAGATGACGAAGGCTTGATGTGCGGCACTGAGACCGCCATAGTAGGAGATGGGAAATCAGTGGGAATACCGTTTGCGGCTGTAAAAACAAGGTAAAAGTTAGCGTCATTGTATCCAAAACTCGAGATGGCCAAAAAGTAAATATTAGGTCCTGCTGCTGAGGGATGTGCGGAAGCTGACTCTGCACTGGTGCCTCCTTGACATCTTTCTTCGTCTCCAGAACGGGCTTTGGCGGATACAACTCCCCGTACGAGAGCGGCTTGGCCTGCGGCAGTTTGGGGGGTTTTGGAGCACGATCCACTTCCAGCATGCTCCGGTGGTGACGGATTGTCCCTGGGCTGTGGTGCTTGTTGATGGCCAAGGGTAAGCTCGTCGTGCGAACACCGGTCGGCGGCGGCGGTAGACGAGTTCCCGTGTCCCGGGAGACGCCGCGGTTATGGTTGTGACCGTAATCCGGAGGCGTTGACGCACCACTGCTGAGGTGCGAGCTCCGGGTGCGAACCCTGGCCGTGGCGTTTTGGACCATGGTAGTGAAATGCATCTTGGCGAATGGGCTGAAGTCGTAATCAAAAGGCCACCGATTATGCTCATCCAAGAAATGCGTTCCCGTAAAAAATTATGATGGACAGCCGGTTCGCTGTTTGCAACGGGAGAGCGTCGGCAGTGTTCAACCAACAAGCCGCGATATTGAGATCAAGCAGCGCCGAGGATGAAGCTAGAAAGCAGACCTGTGCCCTGCCGCACAACAATCCACTCTGGCGCAGCAACAGCTGGTGGGTTGTCGTAATCCGGATCGATCTTTCCCTTTCGTTTCATTCTGTCCTGGAGCAAGCGTCACGCGCAAAGAAAAAGAAGTGCAATGCTTACCCATTGTGACAGGTGCGGTGGCTGCAAGCCGAGGAAAGGAAGAAGGTTGCAGAAAAAGTCTGAGGGGAAGGTGCGTTAGTCAAAGTCCCACGATTTCGGTTCGAGTCGGCCAGCCAGGGCAGGATGTGTGTAAAGTGTGTATGTGCACTCAAAAAGGGAAAAATAGAGGAACAATTGGAACCCTCGAGGCCAAAAAACGGGGGATCAAAGCGAAGGAAGTTGCGTCTTTGTATGCGCTGGGTCGTGGAGGTTGCGTCAGTAGGAAGCTCTGGGCTCCCAACTCCGCGCAGCCATGCCCGAGCGCCAGGTAACATTGAACGACACAAATAGTGTAGACAAAACCTCAAAAGACATTCGCGTGTTCCTCGAGATGCGATGTCCCCTTCTATCGCGTCTGCGGTAATCGACCCGGCCATGGGGACTGGAATGTAGCAAAAACGTACCGGTTCGGGACCCGGGCGGGAAGGCTCGATGCAGTCGCGTATCGGACACGGGGCGCGATGGAGAAGGGGGAAGAAGAAAAAAAGGTGAACAGAGATGCCCTGGGCGGCGCTGTGAGGAATTAAGCCTGGCAGCACACAAAGGGGGCAGGAAAAGAGTGTTGAGAAGCGACGAAGACGTCGAAAAGGAGGATGCAAGGCGTGAAGGTGTCACGGTTCTTCGAAGGGGAAAAATTTAGGGTGCAACGAGCCGGCCAGGGAGATTAAGCTCTTCTCGCTGCTTCGAGCAAAAGGGGTTGCAGCACTGGGCAGCCGGGCACCCACGCTTTCGCGGAGAGTCGAGCGCAGGGGCCTGCTCGCGCCAGATTAGTGGCAGGGGTATGTGGACGACCCGAGGCTTTCATTGGCTGGTGCAGCTCGGTGGAGTCCCAATGGCTTGCTGGTCCCCAGACTGGGGCAGCAGACGAGCAGGCACTGGCAGGATCGCAACCTGAGGACGTAGATGAGAGGCTAGGGCAACAGAGAAAAGCACGAACCGTGTCAACTCCAACTGCTCTCGCTCCAACCAGACAGTTGGGGAGCTGCGGGCGGGATGTGGTCGGACCAATTACACCTACCCTGATCATCATGGCCGCATATCAAGAGAGGGCAGGTGGACAGACTTCTTTTCTCAACGCAACCGTAAAGCTCGAGCGGGCTAACTAATGGATACGAGCACTGGAGCACCACCCGACTCCCATCATCCCTCCGTCTCACTCTCACTTCTCCACGCCGGGTCCGAAAAATGCAGCAAGCCACCGGGCTGAGCCAGAACTTCAACATCGCTCCCATGATGGAGTCGGTTCCTCGCTCACCCCACAACTTTCACGAAAACAACATGGACTCCCGGAAGAGAACGTTAACGGTATGTCGTGCAGCCACTTTTTCTTAATCCCGGGCCGTCCACGCGCATCACCCTTGCCCTAATGGAAGTTGCTCGGCAATTATAGGCAGAAGCCGTATTCCGTTTTTAGAGTTCACGGGTGAAGCTCGAACCCGTGTTGTGCCCCAGTTATGCAGAATTAGGTAACTCAGCCTCCAGACGGATTCTGTTTCAATGTCATCTGTCATTCAACCTCACCTCAATTGGGCCTTGAAATGTTTCAACCTGGCTGCTTCCGTGCCGGCCGCGCCCTGCATGTTGAAACGGCGTGTCCCCTGCGGACGTCTGCAGCCAGCCAGCAATTTTGGCAAGGTCAACACAACGGTTAAGCAAACTAATAATTTCTGTGCTCCCGGTCCGTGTGCGATCGCCAGTTTGACAGGACGGCGACCAGCGGCTCTTGAAATTGCAGGAAGTTTCTCCATGTCCTGCGGACATTTCGGGGAGTCCGCGTGAAAGCGTGAACGCGCCGTTTTTTTTTCACCCAACATGCAACTTGATGTCTTGGGCTTTCCGTTGATACTCCGCGACATCAGCGAACTAGTGTAAGCTCTTAGAAAACACCACGCATCGGCCTCGCATGCAGGACCAAAACCGACAAGCGCCACCGCGCTGATTGGTCCTTTGATCCCATTGAGATCAAGCCGAGGGCCATGTGAGCTGACAAGTATATTTTTACAAGAAATACAGAACTACCCTTCGATTCGGACTCACAACTTCCTTACTGCACCACCTGATCCATTGGTCTCGAAAAGGGGTTCCGAAAAAGAGACCGCGTTGTTGCAACCGATGGCATGCTCATCCGAATGGCAGCTGGCAAAAGCATCGTTCGTCGGAATGTCATGTGGCAGCCTTTCGTCAGTGGGCCCCACAGCTTCGTGCCCCTGTCAATCACAGCCCAATGAATTCAAGCTCTGGACCTCCAGGGCTTGGCAATCCGATGCCCCGCCTCCCCTCCTCAACAACAACTGATGATGTAACGCGCGCCCGCTGAGGCCCAGTTTGGCCTCACTTTTTTTTTTTTTTTTTATCAACAGCTTTTCTCCCGCAAAATTCGTGTTTTTGAGGCGACACGCAGCAAGATTTCTGCCGGTCAACGCCACGTATTTGTCCCATAATTGCTAGTTCATCCAATTGACCACCACTTTAGCCATGCCCGCTCATTTCACTACCCGAGCACCTCGTAGCCGCCAATAACAGAAAACAGTGAATTGTTCGCCAATTTACCCTGTTATCTCGAGGAGCTAGGCCTACTGATCCCCTTTCCGGTGAGGCGGCATAATGGCTTCGTATTCGAGGAACATAGCACGCCTCAATCAACTAAAACTCTCCAACGGGGCTTCCAAACATGCCAACTTCCCCACGCCCCGGGCTCGGCCACAACTCAACAATGGCCCGGCTTTTTTTTGCAGCCCGCAAGTCCCTCGGCGCGGCTTCATCCTCTCGCCTCGGCGTCACCGGGCGAAAGAGCGCGCCACCAAGATCATATCGGTGACGCTCACCAGCGCGTTGCTTGCCCTCTGGCTATACCCGGCTGATGCCTTGCAGCAGCAAACCGTGCCCGGGACCGGGCCGCAGTTAACGGCCACCGCCTCTAGCGCGGGGTCCGATCTGGCCAAGCACGACGACAAAGTCACCTCTATCCCGAGCAAGACGGGTGAAGGGAAAGAAGGCGGAGAGGACCAAAGCGCGTGGGACAAGTTCACCCGAAGCTTTAGCTCCCTCTCGTTTGTCCCTTCTACAGACGGGCTGTCAGAAAAGGTGGTCGGGATGATCATGCCAGAGTGGGCCAAATACATACCCGGCTACGTCCGGAAGCTCCAGCGAGAGCTGAATATGGCCCCGGGCTCTCTCGCGGCCGAGATCTGGGCCGACGCCAGGGACCCCTTCACACACCCAGAGATTGAATACGCGGCCAAGGTGCGGGTGTCGGGAGAACTATGCGACGAGGAGAAGACGTTTCTGGACCGACGGCGGAAAATGATTGTGCCTGCGTTGGCCCGGTTTCTAGGGGTTGACGAGAAAGACATCCACCCCGACGACATCCCCACGATCGCCATGTGCGGTTCAGGTGGTGGGCTGAGGGCGTTGGTGGCAGGTACAGGCTCGTTCCTCGCCACGGCTGAGGACGGGTTGTTTGACTGCGCAACCTACATCTCGGGAGTCAGCGGGTCGTGCTGGCTGCAGTCGCTCTACTACTCCTCTGTTACGGGAGCCAACTTCCAAAACGGCATTAACCATTTGAAAGCGCGGCTCGGTACCCACATCGCCTACCCGCCGGTGGCCTTCACAGCACTGACATCGTCGCCCACGAACAAATACTTGCTGAGCGGGTTGGTGGAAAAGCTCAAGGGCGACCCCACGTCCCAAGTTGGTCTCGTCGACGTCTACGGGATGCTCTTGGCGGCCAGGCTGTTGATACCCAAAGGCGAGTTGGGTGTCAACGAGAAAGACTTCAAGCTGTCGAACCAGCGGGAATACATGAAGTACGGGCAGAACCCGCTTCCCATCTACACCGCTGTGCGACACGAGATCCCGGAGCTCGATTCGCCCGATTACGGCGGCCCGGGGTCGCTCACCGAAGAAGCCAAGGACAGAGCCAAGCGGGAAGCGTGGTTCCAGTGGTTTGAAACGACCCCGTATGAGTTCTTTTGCGAGGAGTTCTCCGCCGGCATTCCGACCTGGGCCTTGGGCCGCAAGTTCAAGAATGGCGCCGACGTGCCCTCGGAGTCGGGGTTTCGCCTACCTGAGACCCGCATGCCCATCCACTTGGGTATCTGGGGAAGCGCTTTCTGTGCTACGTTAAGCCACTACTACCGGGAGATCCGGCCAATTGTCCAAAGTCTGACTGGCTTCCAATCGGTGGACGACCTCATCTGGGGCTACAACAAGGATCTCATCAAGGTGCACCCGATCGAGCCAGCGAACGTCCCCAATTTTGTCCACGGCATGTACGGCCAGCTACCCGGCACCGTGCCCCAGGGTGTCTACGACAGCGAGTACCTCCAGCTCATGGACGCGGGCATGTCCAACAACCTCCCGATCTACCCTTTACTCCGTCCCGGCCGGAACGTGGATATCGTCGTAGCGTTTGACGCCTCGGCGGATATCAAGACCGACAACTGGCTCTCCGTGGTCGAAGGTTACGCCCGCCAGCGCAACATCAAAGGCTGGCCGGTCGGCGCAGGCTGGCCTAAGCCCGAGTCCTCACCCTCCGTCACTGCCTCAGAACTTGAAAAAGCCCAGGCCCACTCCGCCGGCGAAGCCGAACACAAAATCGCCCAAGCCAAAGCCAAGCAAGCGGCATCCGAACACACTGACTCTTCCCAACCCGACAACTCCAAAAACCCCCAACCCATCCCCGATCAACCCCCTCCAACCCCGCCCGGTGGCCGTCCCATCCACCCGGAAACCAAATCCTCTCAACAACCCTCCAGCCTCGGCTACTGCACCGTCTGGGTCGGCACCACACAAGAACGATCCACGACCGAACCACCACCCCCGCCCGTCGACGATACCAGCACCTGGCGCCTGATGGACCCCCACGCGGGCATCACCGTGGTCTACCTCCCGCTACTAGCGAACGAGAAAGCCGTGCCGGGCGTCGACGTTGCGGCAAGCGAGTACATGAGCACGTGGAATTTCGTGTACCGGCCGGAGCAGATCGATGAAGTGATTGCGCTGGCGCGGGCGAATTATGCCGAGGGCAAGGAACGGATACGGGCGACGGTGCGGGCGGTGTATGAGCGGAAGCGGAAGGGGAGGGTGGAGAGGGAAGGATGGGAAAGGGGGGAGAAGTGGAGGCGGAAGATGAAGCGGGAGGGGGATCCTTTTAGTTAGGGGTGTAAGGGAAAGGATGAAATGAAAGGGATGAGGTCGGGAAGTGTAGAGACGGGGGAGTGTGTGAGAGATACCCAGAGATGTATGATGGATGTGTTGGGCTTTGCATGTTGGTTGGAAATGTCAAGCTTTGGTTTAATGTAAACACCCGAGACAAACTACAATTCCATGTTATATATTGTATAGTAAATGACGACACGCCATTCCAAGACCAAAAAATTCAACACTAAACTTCATCTAGAACTCGATGCTTTCATAATATGCTGTTTTACGTATAATTCATGCTCAACGTAACAAAACAAAATATAATATAATTACACATACAACTACTACACCCGCCCGACACGGCCGACAAATCGCCACAGACAGCCGTTGTCCCCCTTTTCCCATCCATACCCCCCTTTCTCGCAAAAACCTTCCTCCCAGTGATGATTCCCCGCAACTTGCTATGCACGCACGCCTGGACGTAATGCGTTGGGTCTTGTTCTCTTTTTTTCTTCTTCCTCATAATGTACAAAGAGTCCCTACACCACTACCACGCCACACATTTGTGTACACAACATAACTCGTTGTCTATGTCTCGCTTGCCATCTCTTCTCTGGTCATGTCCTCATCAATGACACAGCATATAAGGTAAGCGGCGAGGCACGCCGACTATCCTCCCTCCTTTCTTTTTCCCGTCCGAAAAGTAGAGAGACGTCAGAGTAAAATCGACAACAATTCCACAACCAACAAACCCCCCCTTTTCCCAACATTATACACATCCAACCCACAGCCGATGCCCGATGCCTTGGCCTTTGCCATGCATGCCATGCCATGCCTGGCCATCCCTTGCCATCCCGTTTCCATTGAGATAGTCGTCCCTCTTACCGGCTGATAATCTCACCAATATCAATATACGCCGGCTCCCACGGTTTCGCCCCCTCAGTAAGCATCTCGCTAGGCAACCGGGTATCCTCGCCAGGACTGTACAAATACCAGCTCTTCAGCGCATTCATAGCAGCCTGGTGGCGGGCAGAGTTGAGATTAGCCGCCTGGCCCTCGCCGAGCTTGTCCTTCCCCGAAAAGATACCGACGACGAAGACAGGGGTGCGGGACGCGCGGCCCGTCTCAGACAACAACCGGGCCACGGGCGGTTCGAACTCCTCGCGCGCGCAGAGCAGCGACAGCTCCCGCGTGGGTTTCTTGAAGGCGAAGAGGTAGGTCATGTTGAGGGTGCGGCTGAGGATGTGGGCCTTGATGAAGGAAGCCGCGGCCTCGCGGCCGGCGTGGGCGTACAGGGCGCCCGTGATGGCGCGCGTGCAATTGGCAAAGGCGCGCTCGGCCAGCGCGCGGGTATACTCGTTGCCCCACTCCGTGTTGGCGCGGGCCATCAGTTCGGCTCTGGAGTCCTCGACGTCGATCATGTCGCCGAAGTCGTCGTCGAAGACGACACGGCTGCTTAGGCCGTGGCGCCAGCGGAGTTTTTGGACGGCCTTGGACTCGGTGCGGCGATATCCGAAGGCGGTGATGGAGTCGCCCACGCGCTGCTGGGAGAACTGTAGCAGGCCTGGGTCGACTTCGCCGCCGGGTGCTGCGGCGTGCTCGATACCCCATGATCGGGCAACCTGGTGTAGGGTTGCCGGCCCGGCGTAGCCCCTCATGGCCGCATACATGATATCCATGGGTAGGCGCGGGTAGCGGCACATCAGCCACTCGGCGACGTGGTAGTGGATGAGGGACTGGCCGACAAAGGCCAGATTGGTGTTGTTGAAGCGAGCGTCTTCGTCGGCTGAGGCGTCGACGAGTGCGCGGGCTAGCGTCTGCAGCGGTAGGCGTTCCGGTAGGGACAGACGTGCGTGGAGAGCGGCTAGTTTGGCGGACTGGAGTGCCCGCTCGGGCGGTGGCGATGGCAAGGTCGTGGCTTTCTCGGGAAGTTCCTCCAGCGGGGGGAACCGCTCATGATCTGTCCCGTCATCCTCCTCGTACAACTTGTATTGTTCGTAAGGGCCGTCGGATTCTAGCGTTGTCGGATTCCCTTGCCAGACCGAGGTGTTCTGAAGTGTCGACTGGTACCGTACGGCGGTGCATCGGGGGGATATCGTGGCTACTGATACCCCTGGTCTTGTCGTCCCTGCTCCTGCTGGTACTGCTGTAGGTAACCTGCGTAGAGCAGACCGTGGCATGGAGGTCGAGCCCAGGGCGCTACCGGCCCGGGTGAGCGGCAATTGGCCGGTCCATCGGTCGAACCGTAACCTCTTCATGGTCGGGGGTCTGGAAGAGGAGGGGCTGGAGGGGGGAACGAGGGGAACAAGGGACCGGAAGTGTCGTGGCTTTTGGTGGGAGAAGTCCCCTGTTGCGGGACCGTCGGACCCGACCGTCAGCAGATATGTCGGGTCTGCGGCGAGTGACGGCGGCGGCGGAGGTCGTTTGTAGTGGTCGCAGTGGTGTTGGGGTTCGTGGTGTGGCGGTCGCGTGTGGTCCCGGGTTCGTCAAAAAAGACGACGAAAAAAGTTCTCCCGCACTTGCAAGCAGCTCCCCCGGCCCTGCAACGCCCGGCCAAGCCATTGGGCGACAGGGGGTATTCACATGGTGGGTTGCTGACATAATGAATGTCTTGGCGTGATTTTGTGCGGGACGGAAGTGCGGTTTTCGACCCCCACTCCAGGTTGTTCTGCGGGTATTCCCAGCCAGCCCGCGATTGGAGATTGACTTCGACATCTTCGCGCCCATTTCCGAGTCCAACACTCGATCCCTAACCACAGTCAACCCAAGTCTCGCAAACTGCTAGGTCACAATGGTATGCTCCTCCTGTGCGCTGTAATCTGAGTTTCTAAACTGACAATTCCATTTTAATTGTAGGGCGGTGGACCGAAGATCCCGTGAGTACCTTCCTCACCACTCTTCTCAACCCGACCTCGATCTCGACAACACCCGTCCGGAGAACCCTCCCCTCCCAGAACTCCACCCCAGCGAGTCTCGACCCCGTCCTAACCGATATATCCTCCTCCGAATAGGTACCCCAAGCACGTCTGGTCGCCGTCTGGCGGTTGGTACGCGCAACCGGCCAACTGGAAGCGGAACACGGCCATTGCCATTGCTTGCATGTTCGGCATCACTGCCTGTGTATGGAAGATCAGCGCCGAGTTGGAGTACCGCCCCAGGATGCCCGAGCCGGATCGGTTCTACCCCAGCCGATAGTACGTTTCATCTCTTCCAACCCCCAAACCCATCCAGCAAGGTCTCGAGAGCAAGAAAGAGCTGACCGCGGCATCTTAAACGTATTACAGCTGGAGCAGGCAAATCATTGAGTACGAGCGCGAGCAGAAGGCGAAGGCGGAAGCTGCGAAGAGGGAAGCGGAGGCGAAGGCTCAGCAGCAGCAACAGCAGTAGTCGTTGCGGCCGAGATTGGGCCGGGAAGGGCTGTGTGCCGGGCTGGACTGTACATGATGAATTAAACAAGATTCCCCACTTTGGAAAGCTCCTCGGACCCCAGAAGTGTTCCCAATTCCTCGGATATCCGGTTTCCGTCACAGTGTAATGTTGTTTGGCCGGGAAGACACCGGAAAGGTTCATTGCAGGCCGGAGTCCCCAAGTACGGACTGCCATAAGCGGGGAAGCCCACATTCGCCATGTTCTAGTCCCATTTTAGGCGAAGAGAGATTGAGTTACTCGTCCGGACCTAGTGGTGTACTTTGTTTTTAGGACTGGCATTGAGCAGACGTGGTACTTCTAGTTCATGTTGCCTTTTGCGCTTCAGGGTAAAGTTAAACACTATGTAAGCGGTCAGTGATGTGGCTAGCAAAATCCAATTTTGGAAGGAATATTCGTTTCTTCGGACGAAAATTAAAGGCAACTTGGAATGCAACAGAAATTCCTGAAAAAGTAAGAGGGCAACAAAGGCCGAATTCGAATCTGGGACGTTTGCTTGTATGAGACATGAGACGCCAAGACATTAATATTATTTTAGTTCTGAGATGTAAGAACGCAACTCAAACTTCTCGCAAACATTTAAAGATAATCAGGACACCGATCCCTGGTGATAATTATTCCCAAATTTACCCACCTCAACATATTTACACCTTAATCTTAATTTTACTCAACTCGTCTCCTACTCTTGAGCCCCCCACCTAAACCACTCTAACTATTCAAGATACCAATGCCAGCTTCACCTTCAATACCCGTGAGTGCTTTACCAAAACCCACATCATCCTTCCACTCATTAACCCCATCCATCCAGACCCCTCAAACCCGCACCCGCGTCCGCGACAACCAGCGCCGCTCCCGCGCCCGCAAAAAAGAGTATATCCACCAGCTCGAAGCGCAAGTCCGCGCCGCCGAGCAACGCCGCGTGCTGGCCACGGTCGAGGTGCAAACTGCGGCCCGCCGCGTGGTCGAAGAGAACAGGCGGCTGCGCGAGTTGTTGCGGTATCATGGGGTTAGTGAGAGGAGTATTGAGGGGCATTTAGCTAGTGGTGGTGGTAATGATGGTGATCGAAATGTGGTGAGGAAGTTGGAGGGGTTGTTGAATCCTGTGGAGGGGGTGAGTCCGTCGGGGCGGTCATGCGCGTGCACGAGTGGGTTGGTATCGCCGACGGGTTCTGTTCCGACCGTCTCGGGATTGTCGACAGGGACGTTGTCTCGGTTATCAAGCCCCAAGCTGGATGTGAAGAACGGAAAGAATAATAACGACAACAACAACTGTTCCATGGCGGCAGATCTGTAAGTGCCTGTTTCGCTCACATTATCCCCTCACAACATCTCCAGCACCACACTCACACTCACGCCTCATTAGAATATCAACAATGACAGGCGCCAACCCCCACGACGTCCGTACATCACTAGGTTGTACGCCCGGGACAGAATGTCACGTCGATGACGCCCGGATAGGAGACGCGATAGAGCACCTCACGAGTCCAGGGGAGTGAGTAAGCTGCTGTGTGTTACAGTATCTGATTGTCCTGGCTGGGATCTGGCGTCTGAGGGATACCACACACACATACACACACACAGACACACACAGACACACATATCACGGGATGGACGAAGAAGAACGATGAAAAAACCATACTTGATGCGAGCTAGCTACCTGGGTAACACCCCCAATTTCCGTGTCCCCTAAACGCCCCTAAAAACACCATTTCGCCTAATTCATCATGTCATTGCACTGAACAGACCAAACACTCCCACGGACGTCATCCAGCAGCTCTTAACAGAATAACACAACCAAGTCCTTCGGCTCGGCTCGACCACTCACAAAAAGTAGTCCGCCACCGGTTTCTTCGCCGGCATCCCCCTCGAGTCCTGCGGCGCGGCCTGGAACACACGATACCGCCTCGCCGGCCCCGGCCGAATCGGCAACTCACTGGTATCGACCACACCACCCGACCAATTCCCACTGCTGCTACTCCCACCAAGACCGCTACTGCTCCCACCATCCCCCAGACTCCTGCCCATATCCCCATTACTCCTCGCCAACACCCCCAACCCAGACTCATCCTCCGACAACTCCAACAACGCCGCCACATTCCCACAGCGATAACAATAATTCGGCGCCGACCACACCGTCACAATGCTAGCATCAAACATCTCCTTGAAGCCTTCCATGACCAGCTGGTGCGCGCGCGCAATAAGGCTGAGGTCGTTGCGGTGGTTGAACGTGCGGACAATATCCGCGCCGAACAGGAACCCCGCGCCCCGCGGCGACAGACCCCAACCGTCTATCTCGTCTGGGTCGGACCAGAGCAGATCGCACATGGCGCCCTCATGAGGCACCTCTTGCTTGCGGTCGAGGAGGCGGATCTTATCGACCTTATCGATGAGCGGGGAGAGGCCGCCGTGTACGCAGAGCACCGCGCCCGCGGGGTTGCCGAGGGAGCCGCCGGAGGAGGAGGATGCGCTGGAGCCTGGGGGCCCCGTGAGGGCTGTTGTGGAGGTTGGGTCGGAGGGGTTGTTGTTGTTCGTGTTCTTGTTACTGCTGGCAGAAGGGGAGGAGGTCGGGGAAGAAGAAACACCGTTGGTGATGGGGTGTTGACCGTTTGCAGCGGATGCCGAACCGGACGTGGCCGTCGAGTTGATGCGCCCGCGGTCTAGATCCTTCTGGCGTAGGAATCGCGAAATAACCTGACCATCCGAATTGTGTACCTCTATCTCAACATCGTCCGGCGCTGGCTCTGGTAGCGTGTTGGACGCGCCTAGCACGATAGCGCCAAGCGCAAGGTAGTCAAAGACATCGCAGCAGTACCGCCACACGTTTGCGCTGCCATATTTCCGCAAACATTCGTCGTAGAAGCCGTACACAGTCGTGATTTGTCGTGACTCGTGGTTGCCGCGGATAAGGGTCATGCGGTCAGGGTACCGCACCTTGAGGCAGAGGAGGAGGAGGAAGGTCTCGAGCGAGTAGAAGCCGCGGTCGACAAAGTCGCCTGTACCAGTCAGTCAGCCAGAATAGAGTATAACATAATCCAACCCCAATGCGCCCGAGGGACTTGGTATCCTGGCGTAACATACCCATGAAGAGATAATTTGTATCCGGCACATCACCCCCGACACGGAATAACTCCATCAAGTCGTGAAACTGTCCGTGGATATCACCGCATATCTGCCGCAAAGACACCATGTCAGCCAGCCAATTTCCCAAACCGGGCTTCATTACCCACACTCGTCCCCCGACTTCCCAATCCTCCTCTTCTTCATCCTCCCTCCCCATCCCAGCCCCATCCACCCCTCAAAACAAGCAGAACTATCCACTCACTGTCACCGGCGCATTGACCGTCACCACATTGCCCTCTTCAATCAACAGCTCCCGCGCCTTGTGGCACAGCTCGCGGACCTCGGCCTCGGGAATCGGTCGGCACGCTCGCAACTGCGTGATGGCTCTACAGAAGAGAGAAAGAGGCAAGATCGGTTAGTTAGCTGGCTTAAAACCCGGTATTTTATAAAGAGGAATTTTGGTTTGGGGGTATGGGCTAGGCAAGGGAAAACTCACCGGTCGAGATCACTCATCCTCGCAGCGAACAGCGAACAGCGCGGAGCTCGCTAACCTACCGAGCTAGCGAGCTGGCTCGCTGACCGACTAACTAACCAACTGACTCCCTAACCAGTTACGTTTTTTTGGCAACCGCGCGCGCGTTCGCCGCGACGGAAAGTGCGTCGATTTGAAAGCTTCCTCTCCCAAGCTCGTCGGATAAGATAAGATACGATCGGAGGAGAGATTAGATCGTGATTGGAAGAAATCGGGCGACGACAAGTAATGGCGTCGGTGGCGGTTCTAGCGATTTCAATGTATCGGGACACGGGAGAGACGGAATGCGGTGCGCGCGGCGAGTCGCGCAGCTTTCGTGGGGTAGT
Organism: Dichotomopilus funicola; assembly: GCF_033296635.1. Lineage (NCBI taxonomy): Eukaryota > Fungi > Ascomycota > Sordariomycetes > Sordariales > Chaetomiaceae > Dichotomopilus > Dichotomopilus funicola. The sequence continues at coordinate 518,171 of NW_026944027.1, forward strand.
TGGTCGATCCGGAGGAAGTTCCGGGAATTCTCACGAGGAGCAAGACGCGGGCGAAGGACAAAGTCGAGGAAGAGGTCCAACGAGGGTGCAATGTGATGCAAAGAGGAAAACCGAGCACAAAAAATGTCTCTTCAACTCGTTCAGAATCGTTCCACACCGGAGGATGCACAAAATCGGGGGGGTTGAAGCTGTAGTATTAAAAGGTGAAAAAATAGTTACCGGCGAAATCGAAGGCGGGACAAGATGGCTCAATGGGCGTTTCCTGGTCGCGCGATCCATCGTCCCGGCTAGGCCATGTGGACCGTGCGAGGAGGAGCATGGGATCGCGCAGCCGTTGTACAACCCTAACCCTCCAATATGCAGCTTGTGAAGTTGCCTGAGACCTGCATCTCGCGCTTTGCCAAAACCTCATGAGGAATGGAGGAAGATGTCGTCATTGCAGGAGCAGGCATAACACAAAAAATATTCAATCAAGATTCCTAGCCGGTAAGAGGAAGCTCCGCACAGAGTTGACATGTGACCACTTGAAGCACGCTGAATATCGAATATCATTAATACTAAAACTATACGGATACGACGCGTTTAAATTCGCCAGATGATATCTGTTCGCTTGACGATCCCTCCCAAAGACAAAGTCGAATCGACATGATCAAGATGAGCCAGCAAACACTGACTCGGAATCCCGCTGATATCTCCAAAAACGAATCAATTCACAAAGTGCCGTTGTGGCCCCCCTGACGCCGCGGTTTTGCTGTCCAACTTCTGTCCTGGTATCAAAGGCATAAATCAACCCAAGAACGCCGAGCCTCGGGCATTCCTGCCCTGTTTTTCTTTTGCGTCGAGTGTGACGACTTTTCCTTCGCGATAGAGACGCAGGCTTGGCGAGTAAGCGCCGGGAACATCGAAGTCACCGGGTAGCGCCGAGTTACATTCTGTCAAGCCGAGCGGAATCGAAGGTTTGGGTAGTCTCAACCGGCCACGGGAGACGATGTCTTCCTCCTCGAAGGCGGAGGTGCATGTAGCACGGGTGCGTCGACCGCGCCACTGTTCCCGAATGCGACAACCCCTACCGCTTCACGCATGGGGTTGTTGGCTGGGCCGTCTTCCGACACGGGCGTTTCTGCCGGCGTCAGCGGGTAACAGTGGCGCGTCAAGGCGTCGCCCGAGCTTGCGGACCGTTTATGCGCATCTCCATTTCTGGAGGTTGATGGGGTCACTGCTTGCCTCGCAGCACGCCGCATGTCGCTAATGGCGTCGGCAATGAGTGCAGGGTGCCACAGGGGCAGAATTCGGTAGCCTAGGTCCGCCATAATGCATCTTTCCGTGACATTAAGCTGGCCACACGTCCAGAGGCTTTTCCCCCATTCTGTCCGATAGTATTGTGTCCTCTCATACTTGTCGTCTTGGAACTTGAAGGCGATGACGAGGGCCCCTAAAACAATCACTTCCGGGTTGACTGAGTCGATATGCAGTTGTGCCGTGGGGAACGAGCTGGCTTGGATTGTGTGTCGTTTCGTGCTTCCACTAGTAGGCTCATGTTGCGCCAACGGGCACGCCAGCCGCCAGTTCAGAGCGAACTTGGAGCTGAGCGAGTCAAGTATACACACGGCCAGGGCAACGATGTCTGTGGGCAACTCAGCGCGAACCAGCATCTCGTGCACCAAAGCGACGGAGGGGGCCGAAAGGGATGCTGCGGGGGGGATGAGGTTGACCAGGTGAATCGCTGGGCCTGTTTTGTTTCTGTTAGTGAGGGCTCCAAACATCAACGGAATCGATAACGTAAAATTGCATCTTTTTTTTTTTTGTTTTGGGGTTTGTTTTCTTGTGAAATGAAGAAAAAAATTAGAGAAGGGTGTCTGTTTACGTACCTAACAACGCCGAGTCGAGAAGGCCCCCATCTTCCAGGAGGGTACGGGAGTTCGAGCCGTTGTTTGCTTCCCGAGACGAAGGAGGGGGCGTGGGGAGGTTGGAGAGAGGTTGGTAGGTGCGAGAGAAGTACTCTTCGTCGAATTCATACTCGTCGTCGGAGTAGTCCGGTGACTGCGTGGCCATAGCTGCGGACTTCATGGTGGGGGTTGTGGTGATAAGTAAAATAAATGGTGTGGTGGATATCGTCTTTCCGTTCAGGGAGCGAGAGCTCGAGGCCGTCGGTTGCCAGTGCGTCCAACAAGCAACAAATCAGTGAAGTAAGCCGGGAAGCTGCTCATGTCGATGAGGAAGCGGCCGATGAGTGTCAAAAGAGAGGCCGCCGAGAACACCAGCCGCGCCGACAACTTTTCCTCCTCTTCTTTCCTTTTCGGCCTTGTCCACTTATTTGTTTGGAAGAAACCCAGCACAGTGCCGCCCAAAGGCTGAAAACAAGAGTCCGGTCCAACCTGGGACGAACACGAGGTTGCGATTAACACGCAGCTCCCGAAGCGTGCAGGGTCAAAAACTGCGGTGTGGATAGGCGGACGAGCGTCGAAATACGAAGGGTGAAAGGAGGGAAGCACCGCCGTTTTTGTATTGTTGATGAAAGAGAGAGGGAGAGGCCACTCAGGCTTGTGCACCCTTCATAACTATAAATTTCAATGAGAGCATGAGAGGAAGTTAAAAACGGCGGAGAGGAATTGGATCGAGGCTATGTCTCGGTGGCTCTCGTCAGATGCTTGCTGAGAAGGTGGGCCGCGGATGCCAAGCAACCAGGGGTTGAGTGCGAGATCGATGGATTTGCGGTGTCGATAAAAGTTGCCGAACCGGCCCTTGCCCGAATCGATGGCCGCTCCCGTGGGCTCCGCTTTAGGAAAAGTCGGGCTGGTTGAGAATAATAGCAAGAGCTCTAAAAAGGAAGTCACTACTATGTAGACATTGGAAGGTCCCCTCAGAGAGGAAGGAAGGTGCAAGCCAGTGTAGCTAGCCGGGGCGAGTCCTGCCATTTTTATATGACAGGCACGCGATCACCCATTGACCAGCAACTTCGCAGAGCAAGTCCAAACAAGCAGCATGTCTGCGGTTGCGGAGATCATCCCCTGTTCTCCACGCACATCCCGGTGCACTGAGCTGGCGCAGCCACCACCACAGGGCAAAGAACCGAGCCAGCCCCAGCAAGCCCCCGCGGGCCGGACTGTGAGTGAGAAGAGAAGAAGTCCAGTTGGCGGTCGGTCAGTCGGCCGCCGACCGATGAACCCTGCGACCCTGAAGTCAGGCCTGACCCCAAACGCACACGGTCGGCGGGCCCATGTGGGCTACCACGGACAGACGACAACACTGTACGGAGCTGCGGGCACCCGCTCGCTGCCAACAATTCGATCAGCCCAGGACCGGACACAAGGAACTCGCAATGGACCACGTTACCGGTGGCTACATGGCACCATCAGGTGGGCTGCTCGCTGGCTAAAGTTCAGAGCCGACGGACACGCAATCTGGATGAAAGCGCCACCCGGAAACAAGCACTTTGGCGCATTTCTTTTTGTTTCGGAAGAGTTGGTGGGGCCGACGTGTGTATTCCATGTTGTTGGAGAGCAACAAGCCGCGGCGGCGCCAGGCCTGGATTTTAAGGGAACGGAAGGGTGGGGGGCACAGATGGTACCGTGTCAATCGGGTGCTTTCCAGTTGCACTGATGACATTCCGGGTTGACATGCACCACCAGCTTGTCACGGCTGTTACTAGCATGCACAAGAAGCTAAGTATAGCAGTGTAGGCAAACTCTCATCTTCCTGCTTATAGCAGATTCGTTTTCCCTCTTGGGATCTGTTTGTTTTACTCTTGAAGCCTTCATCGTAGTCTCAATTTGTTCATGAGATCGATCGAGGCGGTCAACACTCAATAACAGAAGCGCTGGACCCCCTCAAGACACTATGAGCCCCACCTACACACCATTTTATTAGCAAGAGAGAGAAAAGACGGGAGTAGCGTCGCATGCAAGCCCCTTTTTCTGGCCTCGCGCTGCATTCTCCCCACGACAAATGACAGCCCGGAGCTTCGTTTGTCGCGTCGGTCTTGGTTAAAGAGGAAATAATAATAATAATTTTAACGCCCACCCACGCCGCGCAAGTCGATCCACTGCAGCGTTGCGCTGCTGCGCACTCCCCCAGGTCGGAGCCAAGGTCGGTAACCCGTATTCCCGCGCACTCTCCACAAATAACACCGGTGGTTTCCGCGGCTGGGTCCGAGCCCGAGCTGCAAGACACACGATATTTGCTCGTGGCTTTGTGGTGTTGGTCCTTTGGAACGAATTATTGGAGATCTGCGACCTGCATCGTCCCCTAGTCACCTTTTCGGTTCTTGGCCTTCCAGGTACAGATACAGAAAAATAGGCCAGCACCGACGATCAATCTCGTATTATTATGTGAGCGATGTTGACATCTCCAGAAGCCGTTCTAGGTCGTCTACCGGGTCGAGATCTCGTTGGCTTTTGCGGACGAGTCTGGGCGGGGACGATCCCGACCGCCAATCCATCCTGCAGATGACGTTTAGACGGTCCGGGATTGCAAAGAGAGACATCAGGGTGTCTGTTGTCGAGTCTAGAATTCGGCTCTGGGGAAGCCCCTCATGCCCCCGGGCTGGCTGGTATTCATCAGACAGGAGCACAATTACCACCCACACGAAGACGGCACAGAAGCGGGAAAACATGCACTTTAAATTGCTTCCAGCACTTTACGATCACCGGTCTCCCGCGCTCCCGTCATCACAGGATGGCATGCAAACCGCTCCGGTTTCCGGCCGGGGTGCATATATCCCCCTCACGCGCAAAAATAAAAAATGGAGGAGGGTTCGTCACGGCTCTTCTTGCGGGCAGTCGGGGCGGCCTAGCTTCGAAATGCCTTCTCCCGCAAAGTGCCGTGGCGGCCACGGCATCGACCATATGAGAAAATTAAGACGGAGTTCCTGGTGGCCGCAACCTCTTTCTTGCTCTCTGCAAGGCTAAAGCGAACGAATCGGCACCTCCACTTCCCTTTGTGCCCGTGCCGCAACTTTCTTCCGCTTATTCCACACAGGCTTCACTGAAGTCGATTCCCTCGTGGCTCCTGGGAACTGTGCCGCTGAGGCTCTGTACCAAGGCTCGGCCGGCTGCAGGCTGACGGCTGCTTTCCGACGACCGCCTTCAATGAAGCTTACTACAAGATAAGTTATGTACTATGTAGGAAGCTCGGAAGGCGGTGCTTGAATAGCTGTTGTCCGAATCGGCCAGCTAAGAAGAGCTGTGACTTATTGAGAATCCGAGGAGTGATCGCCTTGTCTTACACAGTAGTTACTCGTAGCTCGGTCGGTATCTACATAACCTCCGAGTACCGAGAGCGTCCAAATCCGGCCGAGGTGAGTACGGAGTCTACGGACTCCTCGGTCTCGTACCGTGTAAGTGGCGGAGTGGGCCGCGCTCCCGAGTTGGCCGTTCAAAGTTCAAGGGACCCAGGACTTGTCAAAAGCTTAACACCGGTTTTGTTTAGTGGGACCGAGTACATCACTTCGTACCCAAGGTACCGCAGCACCTTTTATTCATGGTAGGAATCCTTTGATATGACCCCAGCAAAGATCCCGGCCGAATGTCGAAAAGGGCGAGTCAGCAACTCAGCAACCCTAACCCTTCTTTACCCCTTTCTTGGATCCATCACGACCCAGGTTCACTTGGGAGAACGAGATAATGGTTTGTTAAAATTACAAAAAAGGGAAACCAAATGATACTTTTCTCTTCCCGGTCCATTACTTCAACTGTCTCCTGCAAAAGTACAAGCATAGTCTCAGCTTACGCCAAACTGCGGCCTAACCCTCCCTAGTCCGTTCACATGTGGAATCAATACACGGGAGTTGAGGCCTCTCTACCTGAGAGTCCGAAAAGAACCCACCAAACCCCTCCCAAATCCAAGTTTATCCCCGTAACCAGCCCTCCACACCCCAACGGCTTTATCCACTAACCTTTCCACCCGTCCATCCCTTCCTCGCTATCCCATCCTCCAATAACCCGAACAGCCAACAAGAAATCGAGAAAGCTAAAGATAGGCACAGCAATGCGTGTTTCAGGATGGAATCGATCCCGGCATTTTTCCAGAGTCCATGGGGATCGTAAGGAGAGAGAGAATCGAACCCGGCTCAACACACGTGCCCATTGTTTCCAACTTCTTTTTCTTGCCTCCCTGATTAGTTACGTAGTATCAATTTTCCTGAATGTGATAGCCAGACACAAGCCGAGAAACAATTGATCGTCAGGCACCATTACCTGTACCTATTCCCCTTTCTCACCCTGCCTCCCTACCTCGCTGCACACGGCACTACACTGCAAAAACCAGGACCACCCCTGACTCAACACCCAACCTCCATCTAGTGTAAGTGGGCCGATAACAATGCGTGTTTATGCCTCTCTCCCTTCCAAGTCCCCCTCCCTCCCGTCAATCCCGTCAATCCCGTATATTCCGTATATTCCGTTCGTATTGTACATACACTGTGTCTGCGCGTCCATCCACGTCACACTTCCCACTTTGATATGCCGGCGGGGCCCGAGAACTTTCTCGCCTACTCCTCGCGGGCTTGGAGTTGGCCACTCTATCATACGTCGTTTTGTCGTGCAGCAGCGGTCTACTAAATAATGGTGGGAGTGAAGTTTAGCTGAGGTGAGAAAAAGGGAATGAGGCAGTTAAGTTTCAAACATACGAGACACACAAGAGCACCGAAATTCAGAAATATTTCCAAGGAGAACCAATCCGGTTGATTATCCACACCACACACCTCTAACCTCGACTACCAATCATTCATCCCCTAGCCCTAAGCAGCCTTAGCCACTTCAACCCTCCACCCGAAGAATAGGAAGTAGGAAGAGAAAAGAGATTGACCCGTGTCTAGCTACATATCTTTCATCCCATGCGACCACCACCGTCGCCCCCGTAATAGAAAAGCCAGAAGAATAGGACTACGTAATATCAAATAAGAAACAGGAAAACAGGGTAATGGAAGCCAGTGCAGAAAATAGGAATAGATATCATCATGTCCGCGAGATCTCATCGATAAGTAAACAAACAATGACCTCCTCGAAGCTGTATCTGGCCTTTCCGCCACCCAGACTGCCCATTTTTGTTGTTCGTCATGCTCCTCATTTGCTCAGAGGAGGAACGGGGCCCGAGTAGCAGTCGTGCCAGCCTTTAGTCCATCCCAATTTCCACATATTGTTATCGTCAAAGGCGAGTGTCGTGGTTGATGGCGGCCGGAGTAAACGAGAGACAAAGAGAGAGAGCGAGGTCTTTTTACTCCTTCTTGATGACGACGACTTGAACCAGGGAACACCCAACATTAGCTATCCGAAATCCAGAACGATGTCCAAGACACTGGATTGCTTGTGTGCGGGGGCAGTAGAAAGCGCCCCTGATGTGCTTTCGATAGATCATCCGGCTTCGGCTTGACGGTTCAAATTCTAGTTTGCAGAACCACGTCCCTCTTGAGCCTCCTGCTCATCCGCAGTGACCACGTTCGGAGTGTCGCTGCTACCCTCATCTACGCTAGGCGCAGGAGCAGGCGCAGGAGCTGGCTCAGGGGACGGCTGAGGGACGGGCGCGGGAGCGGGCGCAGGCACGTTGACACTGGCGCCCGGGGTAGGGATGTTGGGACCAAAGAAAGTGCCGGCTGAGTCTCGTGTGAATACACACGTTTTACTCAGAGAGAGACAGGAGAAAGGAAGGGGGGCAGCCACGCTAGCAAGAGAAGCGAGGCCAAAGAAAAGGGTTACTCACGTTGAGATGCTACCGTCTGGACCTGGCCGACAACGTTGGGAGAGATAAATTGCTGGAGGTCGAGCACACCGACGTTGTTAAGGAGACCAAGGTTGAGCTGCTGGAGCTGGAGCGAGGCAAGATCGAAGCCGCTGAGAACACCGAGCTGGTGGATCTGGAGGAAGGTCTGCAGCGACTGGAGCTGGAGCAGGGCTGCGATATCGAACGACTGCTGCTGGAACAGGCCCTGGAACTGGAGAACGTTGAAGTTGTTGATGCTGGCCAGGTTGCCAAGGAGCCCCAACTGCAGGGAGTTGATGTTGAGCAGGTAGTTCAGGTTGACCTGCTGGAAGTTCTGGAGACCATTCAGGGCATTGATGTCAAAGTTGAACGAGCGAGCCTCAAGGTCCGTGACGGGAGCCGCAGGGGCAGCAACAGCCAGGGTGGCAAGGGCGGAGACGAGAAAAGTGACCGGCTTCATTTTGACGTGGTAGGGTGAAGAACTGAGTTCTTGTAAGGGAAAAATTAAGGGAATTATTAGGGTTGTTAAGAGCACAGCTAAATCCCAAGGTCAGCCAAGCCTGTAAGTCGGGTCATTCATGAGAGGAGAGAGTATATTTGGATGCCGTACCTCAAAGTTGTTCAGAAAAGTGAAGGAGCGAAGCGAACAGTGAGCACAGCTAGAGAGAGGAAGCGATGTTAGGTTGTGGACGGTTGTCATAGAGCTATGAATGCTATGGGCTTACCTCAGAATGAACGACTGAAGGAGATCTTGACCGAAGACTGAAGACTGGAGTGATGGTGAGTGGATGAAGAAACAAAAAGGGGAGACAGTCGAGGGATGTAGTTTATATGTGGGCTGCACTTGTTACTGGATCGACGCCACCGGATGGGTGGCATCATGGAATGGCATGAGAGGGAGCTACGTGCCAAGCTTTCAGGAGCGAGACTTATATTCGGAAGGGAGGTTCAGCAGTCATCCGGGCGTGTCAGGTGTTAGACGGCGGACAACGGAGGCTGCCGGGTAAAACATGATGGGCGGGCGTGGGGATGAGCGAGCAGCGTGGGTCAAGCAGACGTGTCTAGACCAACCAGACTCCCCCGGAAAAGGAACACGCAGGGATTGGACGAAGAAATCGCCGAAGGTAAGCTTGTGTGCTCGCGGGTGGACGGGAGTTCGGTTGATCGAGAAGCACTCGAGACCATGTAGGACATGATGGCACGGAACGGTGCACGGCCGAGTCTATCGCAGGGGGGCCCGATGCCAAGGGAAACACGTTGTCCATGTGTCGAAGGTAATTATTCATAGGGCGGACGATGGAAACCAAGACCCTTGGGCAAACGGGGGTCTCACAAGTCCTGGGCCCATTCCGGGGGGTTGTGGTGGGCAGGGTGTGATCGAAGCCGGGGGTCGAGGGCGGGATACACTTTGGCCGAAGTCATTACAGAGGCGGGATCGAGTACTATCTGATGTCTAGCAACAAAATCGCTCGGGAGTTGGAGTATCGGTTCCGGCGAAGACCGCTGGCCGTCATCTTCCCTGATCGACGTCAGGGATGGGTGTCGTTTCGAAGCGTTTTGGCGACAGGGGCGATTTATCACGACAAATATAGGAGGCAAGTGAGCCCATAGGAGCCTGAGGAATGGCGATGGGTAGCTCAGACAATGTTAGAGCGGGTAAGAGACAGGAGTTTGGGCCAGGGAGAACATCTTGGCTGGCTATGACTTGTTGAGGTCGCCTCTTCAAACGAGTAGGTTGCCGAGCGGGAGGCCCACACTAGGTAGCTCAATAGATGGAAAGAACAGCTTAGAAACATTGCTGTAAGGTTGAGGTATGCTTTAGCGTTCTGCTCCTTCCACTCCAAGCACTCAAGTCTGTTGTCCCGACAGGAAGTCGCAATGGACCCTGAAAGCACCGCTTCCACATCAGGTTCTCGAGGTAAACTTGGTCGGGATCTTCATCCCAAACTCAATCATCGCAACACGAGTGCACCCAACGGATGGCACGCTGTTTCAACCCGCACGCCGCTCTGGTCACATTCTCCAGGGGTCAGGATAAATGCTTGGACGCGCTTGAGTTGATGACCTTCACGGGAGGTTGTAAGAGGGAGGTTGCAAGGCTGAAAAAGGCAAGCCCCACATCCGGGAGATTTCAGACCGCCAAGAGAAGCTAAGGCAAAATAAACGCTTCTCATTGGTTCGTTGCGACCCCTTGCATCTGAGAAGCCGTGTGGCTGCAACGCGGATCTGTGCGCTCGTGCAGTTGTGAAGCAACCTCCTCGATGGCATTGCGAGGGCGCTTCCATCCGGGTGCCTTGCATGATGGACGGGTGTGAGATCGCATGGTTCTCATCGCCGGAACCAACGCCGTTCCGGTAAGGGAAGGGGCTGGGTAGCTCGAATACCAAACACCACCTGCCATCGTCGACCACCTTCACGATTTCAGTTGTCTCACTGAGCGCGCTCACCACATTCGGGCTTGCTCGTGGGCTCTATTTGCCGTTTAGCAGTTAGCCTAAAGGCGACATTCCCAAGGTCAAAATGGGTGAAGGGTATTTCTTGTGCCATTACGTACGTATTGGCTGCGCTCTGAGGCGAATGATTTCGCGAGCTGATGACAAGTCCGACTGAAAGCGGACACCCTAGGACTCAACTACAGGCCTTAAGTCCATCTCAAAACGGTGTTTTGAGTTTCTAATGTGTTATTGGGTCTCATAGTAGCTGGCACGAAAAGAAAAACAGAGAAGAAACAAATGCTGACGACAAAGCGCCGTTTACGCTTGGAGTTACTGTGAAACGAATCTCGGCCAGAAGTAACTATTCGTGCTAACCCTCCCAGCCCCGTATGTCATGACGCAACAACAAACGAAAACAAATCTCCCAACTCAGTCCACCACTCATATTTATCACGAGTTTTCTTAGCGTGTAAAATCAGACAGGTTATCCACCAGATCACCAACATTCTCCGCCGCAGCTGTGGCAGCAGCAGCAGGGGGAGCAGCAACAGCGGTATCCACGGCAGCGATGGCCGTAGGAGAGGCCTCAATCGCAGCAGGCTCATTAACCACAGTAGCCTCCGCTGCCGCAGGAATAACCTCCGCTGCCAGTGATGCCTCGGCAGCTGCTTCAACTGTAGTCGACGTCTCAGAAGCCTCCGCAGCGCCGGCTGTGGCCGTCTCGGTCACTTCTGCAGCGCCACCAGTCTCGGTCACCTCAGCTGCACTGGCTGTCGCCGAAGCAGCATTCTCCTCGGCAGCCGTAGTGGCTACCGCAACCGCTTCTTCTGTCGTGGATGCTTCTTCGGCAGCAGGGGTGGTAGCTTCCACGACGGCCGTGGCGCTGGTGAACCCAGCTTCTTCCGCAAGCGTTGTGGTGACGGTGTCCAGGGACGCGCTGGCAAAGTTGATATTACCACCTTCGTTGACGGCGTTGTTCTGGCCGTTGTTCTGGCCGTTTTCCTGGACGCATTGCTGCCGCTTGGCGGTCTTTCCGCGTCGGAGCTTGGTCCGTTTCATGGTCTTTTTGACTTTGGATACCTCACGTTTGAAGACGCCTAGGATAGGAGAAGGGTGTGTTAGTTTTTTTTTTTTTTGAGCTTTTCCTGAAGGAGGAAGAGGAGAAACTCACCAAAATCAAACCCGCTTCGCACCTGTCCGGCATCAAACCCCCCTTTCACCTGCGCGGCATTAAACCCGCCTCCCACCTGCGCGGCATTAAACAACGACTGAATCCCCCCAACATCCACAAACCCAAGCTGCTGTAACTGCGCAAGCTGCGCCAGCTGGAAGAACATATCCACATCATTGTTGAACCCAAGACTCAGGATGTTGTTCCGGCTGAGTGAATCCCCCAGACACAGCCCGCCCAGTATCGCGAGGATGGCCTCGGCCACCACATCCTGGTTGCCCAGGTCGACACGGCCCAGGTTCACGCCGCCAATTTCCAGCCCATCGAAGGCGGTCTGGTCGCCGAAGTTGAGGTCGGCCGCCCCGTTGGCATTGGTGAGGGTGCCGTTGAGGAGGTCGTTGAAGTTGAACTGGCGCGGGGCGAGGTGGCTGGCGTGTGCTGACGCTGACACCAGGCCGGCGAGGGTGAGGAAGGTGGAGGTCTTCATTTGTAGAGTTGTGGGTCGTATGATGTTAAATATAACAGAAAAGGTGTTGACGGACGGTGAAGGAATGGAACTGAGCACAGCTTGGAGTAGACGGTTAGAAGCAGATTGGGTTTAGGATAGAGGATATCGACAACTCACCTCAATTACTATTAATACAAGTAGAAATAGAAGTAGAGGAACGGCCGGCCGCGCAAAAGGAGAAATTGACGGACATAAGGGCCTTGGGCTTCCCATTAACAGTTTAAACTACGGGCCCACGAGGCTATATAGCATGGTTTGTATTCTTCTCCCTCTCACTCTTCCCACTGGCTGGCATAAATTGATGGCGAGAATGACAAAAAGCTGCAAACGTGAAGGCTTGGGGTCACCACGCCGATGAAACGGGGAATAAAAAAAGCCGATAGGGCCAAGCCGTGTGGGTTTACCTATTACCATAGCACACCGGAAACGAAGCCCCCTTTCCTTGGCGGAACTCCAGGTAGGTGAAACTACATCCGTGCCGAGGGCGTCGTCGACCCGTGCTGGCCTCTGAACGCTCTGAACTGGCTCGCATTTACCGGGTGGCGTCCTTGAGTAATGCCGGAAGAAGTCTCGAAAAAAGAAGAAAAGGAAAGAAAAAAAAACTGGGAGAGAATCCGGGTATAGCGGACAGCAACTCCCGACTGTGTGCCCCCCTCTTCACTTTCCCCCTCTTCTAGCAAACTCGATCCCCCCCAAAATAGATATCAACACAACCACTACGTAACCCAACCCATCCAAAGACCAGAAATTGGCCCCCAAAATTCCTTGCCAAATACTAGGCAAACCAAGCCAAGCCTGCAGCCCAGCCCTACCGAGACCGGCAAACACCAGTCCGAAGGCGAGTTCACACGTTCATCCAGAATAAGTAACCCTTGCCAGAGTCCGATCGCCCTTGGCTTCCCCTAGGTGTATGTTTCGTTCTACGGTTAGAGCTTGGCATGGGTTGAGATGGGATGGGTGAGATGGGATGGGTGTTCTCAAGTGTGGTAGCGAGATGAGCTTAACAGTGATAGAGTTTATGATTACTTTGGGTGGGATGGGGGTTGGGAGGAGAATTTGAGGTTATTTATTTTTCTCTGGGGGGGGGACATAAACTGGTGTTGGAAAGTTGGAGCAGGCGGGTTGTTTTAGAAACGGGCCGAGCCCTTTTGCAAGCACTGGCGGTGCAAACGGGAGTGCTCGGGATAGTTTGCCGTTGTTTCGAGTAAAGTAGTGCCTTGTCTGTCCGGAAGAGAAAGTATCAGATCCGCGTTGTTCAAAGGATTCAGCGGACGGACTTGCTTGTACCGGGCATTTTGAGAGGATGGCATCTTGCGTTGAACCCTTGCCTATGTCGTGGGGAAGCACCCCTTTACTTCTCATTGTTGGGCGCATACTACCCTCGTGATAAAAGACAATCGTATTCTGTCACGGCAAATTGGCACCCGTTCATGCTGTGACAGTTCCAATATCATTTTATATTCTAAACGGCGGCTTTTCTGACCATCCGAGGGTATATATATCCATCCCATATCCACAACTCTATCTTTTCTCTTCCTTTTTTTTTTTAGCACAAATCTACCACCTCGTCCAACATGCGTTAACTCGCTCATAACCGATCACCTATCCGGCCTCCCCTTCTTCACCTCTCCCTCTCCCGCTACCCCATGAAACCCCAACCACTCCCCCAGTATCCCCCCCGGTTTTGGCACAGGACATTCCCTCTTTTGCCCCTCCCTCCTCCTCTTCACAACCCCCTCCTCCTCACCCACTTTCCCCATCCCAGGCCTGAATTCCACCACCCCCATCCCTTCCGACGCCGCAGCACCACCTACCCCAGCACCAACTTCCCCATCAGCACTAGCAATCCCCTCCCTCCTCCTCCTCCCCCTCCTAACCCTCACCCCATCCGACCCCCCGTCGGCCCCCGTCTGTCCAGGAATGGCGCCGTCACCACCATCGGCGTAGGCTCGACGTGGTGCGGGACAAGGCAGGATATGTGGCAGGGCGACGACGAGAAAGCTGGCGAGGACTGTGGTGGCGAAGAGGGAGGAGGTCATGCGCGAGCGGGGGTGGAGGTGTGGGGGGGGCATGGTTTTTTCTTTCTGGCTGTGTATTTCTTGGTGTCGTTTTTGGGGGGGGGGTTAACCTGGGTTGTTCGTCCCGTCTAGCTGGTGGGGTTTATACGCTGGACGGCTGGGTGTTGTCGCTTTGGTTGGTGGCCTCGAAGTTGTGTCGCGCGGGACCGTGTGTCGTGGTGGACGACGCGCCTTCGGCTGGTGTGTCGTTGCGGGCGGGGTTGATTTGGGCCTCGGCCCGGGAAGATTCAGCTCTAGAAGCGAGATACAGCAGAAACCAGCGGGCGTGGAAGCCAGCCCTATAAAAGCACGTCTTTGGGCCGAGAGTGATCGTGGTGGCCGTGGTCGCGGAGGTGGCCGCCTACGGACTGGGGGAAATGAAGGTGCTTGCGAGAATTATCGAGGTTCGTTCGGCCCGCGGGGAATTGAGGGACACCAGGCCGATTGGGTGTCGGTTGTCGCAATTGGGGTGTAGGAGTGCTGGGTTTGGGGCGCAAGGGTGGTTATATCATGGCGTGCCTCGCGCGCGACCCAGCTAGCCGTGCGTCGGGACGGGTAAGTCGAGTTGGGGCGTGGGGGGTTAGAGAGTTGAATGTCGAAGTCTCGAGTGGGTTGTGTGGGAGCGAGCTTGAAGCTTGAGCTTGGGATCCAGGTTTGGGATTTCGTGAATGAGGGTTAGGGTTAATAGGGTTAGGGTTGATATAGGGGTATTTGCTGGTGTTGGTGTAAGGCAGGTTCAGTTTAGACGATATGATACATGTAACTTCCCAAAACAGAGTGTCAATGATGCCTACTTCAAATTGGAGGGTTGCGCTGTCTTTCTCCTTAGATATCTTTCATTCAAATCATAGACCGGGCAACCACCTCCGCGAGCTCGGTCCTGAGGCAGTAGTATACCATACCATGTCCCTTCTCGCCATGATGCCTATACTGTTGACTCTTTCCACATCCCAGGGCTCACAGTCCTCACAGAAAACGTATAAATAGAGAGACAGATCCCCTCGCAAATACCGAACCATTATCAGCAACTCTCACTTTAAACCACCTCTTTAAACCCTTTTCAGCCCATTGGCATCACCCTCCGAACTTCAAGGATGAACTATCCGGCTGTCTCTTCCGACTGTCATAACCACACCCATCTGAACCTCGCCAAGCGTATTAGCGTTCAAACTCGCTGCAGCACGACGAACTCCATAACGGGGCATCGTCCAAGGTGTTTTACCACCCCCTCAAACCCGCTCCGTACATATACGATCTGATCATCTCGCACTCGTACTCGTCTTGGCTCCAAAGGCATCCGCCAAGGTATTCTTCTGCCATCATCGTCGGGATATGCGAATACAACCATTCCCTCTCTTCCTCTCTATCTACGGCCGTGGCTCGCGGTGTCCTTAAGCCAGGACAAGTCCACCCTCAATGGTAAGTTGGCAGAGCTGCCCCCTTCCCTCCCGTTTGTTTCTCGGTTCTCAACCCCCTTTCACCCTGTTTTTCACTTGTCCTGTACCGTCTTGGCTTTTGTCTCGCCATGTCTTTGTGGTTTTTGGTGTCTGTCTCTGTTTTCCTCGTCCCCTCTTTTGTACGAGCTGGGTCTTTTCCCTTTTTCTCTGAGGCCTCGTAGCTGACCAGACTGTCTTCACTAGCGCGCTTCGCTTCCCCATGCGATCGTTTCCTCGACATCTCTGCCCGAGCGTTCACCCTCTGCGCATAAGCGAAGACAGAGGAAAAAACGAAAGAGAAAACTGATACCGACGAGGACGACTGAGGCTGGCGGGGAACCCAATTGGGAGAAGAATCGATGCCGAGGAGGAAACTAGGTTCAACCTTGGGCGGCTTGCGGGGTGTTCAAAAGGAAAACGTATCGGGATGGAAACGGGAGAGCTCCAGCTATCTGAGAGGTTTCCAGGAACAGCAGAGATGTATCAGGACGGAAATGGGAGAGGAGGGGATCCTTGGCTTCCACGGGTTTTGGGGTAGGGTCGTGCCGATTTCGAGAACACTCAAGAGGACTGCCTGCAGGAGGCGGCATGAGAAGTCGCAGATGTTTTCTTGAAAAAGGGATACTTAACACGGGGGATTTTCATAACCATTATAGGCACTGCTTGATGTAACATGGTGTATATGGTGTATTTTATATACAATCATTAAACGCCTTCTGTAGCGCAAACACGAGCCTTTTGATTACACGTATACAACATGAATCCAAATTACATGCCCCATTCACAAGTCTACAACAGATTCTTTGGTCTAGCTATCAAGCAAGAATCCGCCAGTGACGAGATTACAAAAACAAAAGCTGCCACCCCTTTTCCGTTTTCCTTTTCCAGTCCCCAGTTTTCCGTTCCGAACCAAGTGTGTTTATATACTATTTTCAACAAGACACAAAAAAAGAGGAAATATCAGGAACAAATTCGCAATTAGGACCAGATCCCCGTGCTCTACGACATGACCAACGCGAGCAAAGCCATGCGGCAGTAGAGACCGTATCTCATCTGTTTCGGGTCAGTATATTGCAAATTGTTTGTGAGATGGGACAAAAAGTGAACTGACCTGTCTAAAGTACGCAGCGCGCTGATCAAAATCCACCTCCTCCGCGACCTCCTCATTCCTCGGCAGCGGGTGTAGCACCACAGTCGTGCTCTTGGCGTGCTTGAGTGTCCCGCCATCGATACGATAGGCGTGCTTGACGGCTTCGTACTCGGCTTGGTTGGCGAAACGCTCTTTTTGGATGCGCGTGCAGTAGAGGACGTCGGTGCGGGAGAGGATTTCCGGGGTGAGGGTGGAGGATTCTGTTAGGAGGGATGTGTTGGAGTCGTTGACGAGGAGTTGGCGGACGGAGGCGGGGAGGGCGAGGGATGGCGGGGAGATGAGTTGGACTTTGACTTGGTAGTGGCGGAGGAGGGAGACGAGGGAGTGCACGGTGCGGCCGTGCAGGAGGTCGCCTACGAAGGTTATCGTGAGACCTTGCATGGTGCCGAGTTCTTCGCGGATGGTGAAGAGGTCCAGGAAGGCTTGGGTCGGGTGTTCTTTGCTGCCGTTGCCGCCGTTGATGACGGGGACCGGGGAGAATTTGCGGGCGGTGTCGACGGAGGTTTCGGAGGGGTGGCGCAGGACGATGGCGTCGGCGTAGCAGGCTAGCGTGCGGATGGTGTCTTGGAGGGTTTCGCCTTTTTGCACGGAGGAGGTGGAGGTTGAGATGGCGATGGTGCGGCCGCCGAGGCGTTGCATGGCCGCGTCGAAGGAGGCGGAGGTGCGGGTGGAGGGCTCGTAGAAGAGGGTCGCGAGGACGCGGCCTTTGAGGATGTCGAGGACGCCTTCGCGTTGGACGCCGAGGCGCATTTCTTGGGCGATGTGGAAGAGGAGGCGGAGGTCGGAGCGGGTGTATTGTGCGACGGAGAGGACGTGGGCCTTCTTGAAGGACGATGGGGCCGAGAGCATCTCTTGCAGGGGGGAGATGTGCGGTTGTTGATGCGGCTGGAGGGCGGATAGACCCAGACCGAACTGATGGTGGTGATGATGGTCTGTGTCTGCACCGTGAGCCCGGGCAGCAGTCGGCTGGTTAAACGAGCCGAAGCTGGTGGCCGCGGCCCCGATCGTGGTGTCCTTGGATGCTGGCCGGCCGTGTGAAGACCTGAGCTGCGAACGGCGGTCATCCAACAGAGGGGACATGGGATGACGCTGGCCTGTCACGGGCTTAACCGCGGGGGACGACACGGTGGTGGTCGTGTTGGCCGCTGCAAGAGCCCCGTGAGAAGACATGTCGCTGCCCCGGGGGGACACCGACAGGATGGAACCGTCTAGGCAGACGACCTCGTCGCGGAAGGTCACGCGCTGGATCGAGGCCTTGAGGACTTTACCCTCGACAGGCGACCAGGAGGAGCCCGCGGCCGTCGGCTTGACTGTGTACGGGCGGTCGATCTCAACCTCTAGAGTGGCACCCAGCTGCTCGTGGAGCTCAAAGATCTCGCGCGGGTTGTCGTGCAGCTTGGCCTTAACATCGTCCACGGTCAGCCTGCCCTCAGCCACCGAGGTCAACAGTAGCGGTAAGGCATCGGCAATACCAACGGTCACATCCGCGGGCTTGCCTAGGAAATGAGCAAGCTGGTACGGAAGACTACCAATAGAGAACACATCAATAGTCTCGAGATGCGCCCACAACGCAGCCTGGTCATCTTCCGTCGGCAAGAACGGACAGCCGGGGTAATCACGCTGCGATAGATGCAGCGAGTACACGCTAACATCACAGGTAACCTGCAGCCCCTTTTCCTTGCCCAGCGCGATGAGCTTGATGTCGTCCTTGGTCGTGACCGCCGTGACGTGCACGCGACGGCTGTGCAGGCTGGCGAGCAGCAGGATAGACGCCAGGTCGGTGGTGCGCGCGTCCGTGACGATGGGTTTGTGTTTGGGCCAAGCGTCAAAGTGCGCTTCCACCGCGGCGACCTTGCTGATGTTGTCGGTCAGGTGGTTGAAGGGGATGAATAGCGAGCCGACCTCGCCGGCTGCGTGGCTGATCTGGTGCGCGTTTTCGGATGTGGCCGCGATCGAGAGGTTGAAATCGCAGTACGCGCCGCGTTTGGCGTTTTGCTGCGCGACTTTGAGGGTCTTGACGTCTGAGATGGCACCCTCTTTGCCGACTGGCATGATGCGCACCATGCTGAACCCGGCCGCGATCGAGGCCTGCGTCACCCGTTGTAGGTCGGCGCTCTCGCGCGAGACTAAACCGGGTACAAACGCCGCGATGTTGACGAGCCCCGGGAGCTGCAGTGTGCGGTGGCTGGTCTGGTAGTCGCGCACGCCAATGTCCAGCTCAAAGTGCCGGGCCAGCGCCTCGATCAGGATCTTGGCGTTCTTGACGTTGGTCACCAGCGGCACCTGGTAGTCGACGGCCATGCGGCGCGTCTGGTACCCCTTGCTGACGTAGTTGGCAGGGCGGCGGTACTTGTTGTTGGACGGCAGATTGATGTAGAGATCGATCATGTTCTTGGCCAGGTGCTGCGACAGCGAGTACTCGGACTTTTGGTCCTCGTCCTTGGGCAGCACTTCGAGGTACTGCACCTGCACGCCGTGCGTGCCCAGGAAATCTGCCGTGCCCGCCGTCGCGAACAGCTTGTACCCCATCTCCTGCAGCTTCTTGATCGACGGCAGCATCTCTTCTTTATCCTTGTACGACCCGATCGACAGCAGGATCTTGTTGCGCGGCACCTTGAACCCCGTCGACAGCAGCGCCTTGAGGTACGCCTCGTACTTGTCAGCGCCGAACGAAGCGACCTCGCCCGTCGACGCCATCTCCACGCCGAGCACGGGATCGGCCCCGGACAAGCGGGAGAAGGAGAACTGCGGGACCTTTACGCCCACGCAGTCCGGCGGGCACTGGATCTCCGGGTACTCCTCGAACGGCAGGTTCATGATCGCCTTGGTGGCCATCTCGATCAGGTCGACGCCCATGACCTTGGACACAAAGGGGAACGACCGCGACGCCCGCACGTTGCACTCAATCACCTTGATGTCGTTGTCCTTGGCGATGAACTGGATGTTGAACGGGCCCGTGACGTTGAGCGCGTCACCGATCTTGCGCGTGGCCTCCTCGATGCGCTGAATCGTCGTCGCCGACAGGTCCTGCGGGGGGAGGATCAGGGTGGCATCTCCCGAGTGTACACCCGCGTTCTCGACATGCTCCGAGATGAAGTGGCCCACGACTTGCCCATCCTTGGCCACGGCATCCATCTCGATCTCCTTGGCGTTCTCAATGTACTTGGTGATCACCACAGGATGCTCCGGCGAGACATCCGTGGCCTGCTGCAGGTAGCTCTCCAGGTCGTGTTCCGAGTACACCGTGTTCATGGCCGCGCCCGAGAGCACGTATGAGGGGCGCACCAGCACCGGGTACGTGACCTTTTGGCAGAACGCCTTGGCCTCGTCGAAGCTGGTCAGCTCTTTCCACGTCGGCTGGTCCACGCCGATGCGGTCCAGCATGCGTGCGAACTTGTACCGGTTCTCCGCCGTGTCGATCATCTCGGGTGATGTGCCCAGGACGTTGACGCCTGCGCGCAGGAGCGGGAGCGCGATGTTGTTGGGTGTTTGACCGCCCATGGCCCCCAACACACCGCTTGCTTTCTCGGCCTCGTAGATATCGAGGGCGGTTTCCATGTTGATGGGCTCAAAGTAGAGACGATCCGCCTCGTCAAAGTCAGTCGAGACGTTTTCGGGGTTGCAGTTGACCATGATGGTCTTGCACTTGTTTTCGCGGAGCGTGCGAATAGCCCGAACAGAGCACCAGTCGAACTCAACCGACGACCCAATGCGGTACACGCCCGAGCCCAGCACCATAACGCCACTGTCATCAAACGTAATGTCGTGCTCGCTGGCATTGTACGTGAGATACAGATAGTTGGTAAACGCCGGGAACTCGGCCGCAACAGTATCGATCTGCTTGACAAACGGCGTGATGCCCGCCTCGAGACGCATCCCCCGCACCGCCAGCTCCGTGGTCGACCCCCAGAAGGTAGCAATCTGCCGGTCACTGAAGCCGAGCTGCTTGGCCCGGAGGAGGGTGCCAGGGTGCAGCGCACTCCCAGAGGCCTTGATGTCCTTGAGCTGTTTGGCGAAATCACTCAGGCCCTTGAGCCGGTCCAGGAACCACTTGTCAATCTTAGTGAGCTCCCAGATCTTCTCCACCGAGTAGCCCGCCGCCATGGCGTTAGCGATGGCGAAGAGCCGCTGGTCCGAGGGGGTTTGGAGCTCGTCGTCGATGGACATAAGTGCCGGTGTTTCGTTGAAGCCGAGGTTGTGGAAGTCGATGCACCGGATTGCTTTTTGGATCGCTTCCTCGAAGGTTCGGCCGATACTCATCACCTCGCCTACGCTCTTCATCGACGAGCCGAGCTGCGTCGATACGCGCGTGAACTTCTTGAGATCCCAGCGGGGCATCTTGACGACAACGTAGTCGAGAGAGGGCTCGAAGCACGCGCAGGTGACTTTCGTCACGCTGTTCTTGATCTCCTTGAGCGGGATGCCCAGACCGAGCTTGGCCGCGATGAAGGCGAGTGGGTAACCCGTAGCCTTGGACGCCAGCGCCGAGGATCGCGAAAGACGAGCGTTGACCTCGATGATACAGTACTCCTTGGAAAAGGGGTTAAGCGCGTACTGGATGTTGCACTCGCCGACAACCCCCAAATGGCGGATGACGTTGACGGCCGTCGTCCGCAGCATGTTGTAGTCCTCGTCGGATAGCGTCTGGGACGGGGCGACCACAATCGAGTCACCCGTGTGGATGCCCAGCGGGTCAAAGTTCTCCATATTGCACACCGTGATGCAGTTGTCTTGGCAATCCCGCACGATTTCGTACTCAATCTCCTTCCAGCCCTTCATGCTACGCTCGATCAGCACCTGAGGGCTCGCCGCAAAGGCCTTGTTACACAGCTCGAGGAGCTCGGCCTCGTTGTTGGCGAACCCACTGCCCAGACCGCCGAGAGCGTAGGCCGCGCGGACGATGACGGGGAAACCAATGTCTTTCACGACCCGCATGGCCTCATCGATGGTGTTGGCCGAGGCCGACTTGGCGCACTTCTCGCCGATCGAATCCATGCTCCGCGCAAACAACTCGCGGTCCTCCGTCGTGATGATGGTGTCGATCGGGGTGCCCAGAACCTGCACGCCGAGCCCCTCGAACTCGTCCTTGAGCTGGATGCCCACGGACAGGGCCGTCTGGCCACCGAAAGTGCAGTAGATGGCATCCGGCTTCTCGTAGAGAATCACCTTGCGCACAAACTCCGCGTTGACAGGCAGGAAGTAGACCTTGTCCGCGAGGCCCTTGGATGTCTGGATCGTCGCGATGTTGGGGTTGATCAGCACCGTGTAGATGCCCTCTTCCTTGAGCGCCTTGATGGCTTGGCTGCCAGAGTAGTCGAACTCGCCGGCCTGGCCAATCGAGAGACCACCGGAACCGAGCACGAGGACCTTCTTGACCGACACGCGCGGGTGCAGCCGGTTGTTTTCCTCCACCGTGCCGCCGGGGAACTGCACGCCCTTCTGCAGCAGGCTGCTGTCCGCCGCGCAGTCCGAGACCGTCTGGATGAAGACATCAAACAGAAACTCGGTGTCCCGAGGCCCCGGGGTGCTCTCGGGGTGGAACTGGACGCTGAAGTGCGGTTTGCCGTTGTGCATGACACCCTCGTTGCTGCCGTCGTTGGCGTTGACGAAGAGTTCTTGCCAGCCCGCGGGGAGCGTGGCAGCGTCGACAGCGTAGCCGTGGTTCTGCGACGTGATGTGGCACTTGCCCGTGACCATGCTGGTGCAGGGGATGTTGTGGCCACGGTTACCGAACTTGAGTTTCACCGTCTGGGCGCCGGCCGCGCGGGCGAGCAGCTGGTGGCCCAGGCAGATACCGAAGATGGGTGTGCGGTTTTCTTCTAGTGCTACCGAAAGGCGCTCCACGACAGGCTGCAGGATCGCCGGGTCGCCGGGCCCGTTGGAGATGAATAGGCCGTCGTAGGTCTCGGCACGGAAGTCATAGTCCCAGGGGCAGACCAGGACTTCGACACCGCGCTTGAGGAAGCACCTCAACTGGTTGTATTTCATACCGACGTCGAGGCAGAGGATGCGGAGCGGGCGGCCCGAAGGGTGGTTCAGGGCCTTGGCCGCGGGAGGCTTGTAGAGCTTGGGGGCCTTGAGTGAGACTGAGCAGCCGTTAGCGTAATGCCCGCAATGCGCCTCGCTTCACTTATCCCCCACAACCCAGTTACTCACCCTCTGCTACGAGGTTCTTCTCATTGGGGTTGACCCAATCGACCGTCTCGAAGCGAGACTGCCAGTCGCCCAACACGCCCGGGAGCGCATCGCCCTCGCTGCTGTCCCCATCGGACAGCCCCTTCTTCTCCAGGAGCATGCGACCAAGCATGCTACCTTTCTCGCGGATGCGCTTTGTCAAGGCACGGGTATCCACGCCATAGATGGCGGGGACCCCTTGCTCCTTGAGCCATGTGCCGAGAGACGAGTTTGCGAGGAAGTGCGAAAAGTCCTCGCCCGCATATGTAGCCGTAACGAGACCGGCGATGTGGATTTGCGACGATTCGAAGTGAGCGGGTAGGTCGCCGAGGAGCTCATCGAGCGTTTCCCTCGGAGGGACACCGTAGTTGCCGACAAGGGGGAAAGTGATGACGAGGATCTGGCCGCGGTACGAGGGGTCCGTGATGGACTCCGGGTACCCCACCAAACCTGTCTGGAAGACCAGCTCGCCAGAGATGCTCTTGGATGCGCCAAAGCTGTAGCCCTGGTAGGCTGCGCCGTCCTCGAGCTCAAGGGTGACCAATCCTTGAGACTCGGTGTTGTTAACGCGCGCCGTGGCCGGCCGGTAGAGCGGAGCAGCCATTGTGGTGTTGTCGGACTGACTCTTAAAAAAGAAGGGAGAAAAAGAAGGGTAGGTGAGAGGGAGAAGGGAGAAAATATATGGTCGGAAAAAAATGAAGGACAAGTGCGGCCGACGACCGGACAAGAATATGCAGTCGCGTGGAGAGTTGCCCGTAGCAGTTGTAGTTGTAGATGGAGCCGGGAACTGGAGTCTCACGCGACGTTGAACTGACCAAGCACAGGGGGCTTAGAACAGCAATATCGCAGCGATTTTGGCGTGGATGACGACAGAGAGAGTTGTTTCACTCGCAGACTGTCATGACCCAGCTTCACCAGCCCTTTTGCATTGAGAGAAAGGGAAAAAAGGAACCGAATGAGTCGACTTCGAGATCGGAAGGGCTGTTAAAGAAATTTGTATCGACTCCAAAACTTGCCCCGCCAGGCGGCAAAACGACCTGTCCCCACCGATATTTTGCAGGGCGGTGAATCGCTAGCGCGGGGTTCCCAGTGGCTAGACAAGGGAATTGACTTGTGCCAGGTACCGAGTCCGGCAAGAATTTTTGTCATTGGCCAATCAGCGCTCTCTCACGCACTTTGGCGGGCCGGCTACGTGGGGTTCAGACCGCACCGGGCTCCGGTTTTATGACCGCCTGGAATTTCGATTTTTTTCAGCAGCTCCTCCCGCGGATTTGCATCACCGACTTTGGTGTTTTCGATGCGGCCTGACTGAACCCGTTCCCACGGCCAACCAAGCCAACTTTGGCCTGAAAAAAGAGAAATTTCTCTATCCAACGAATCCAATGTCGCTGGAAACACGGAAATAAATAAACCAACCGAAAAAGCTTCCGCCCCTCGCTTGATTGTTTTCGATCCACCCAGGGGTCGAACCTGGAACCTCCTGATTACTATCTTCATGTGAAGTCGTAGTCAGACGCTCTGCCATTGAGCCAGCGGACCATTGCGCTTGTTGAAACTTGAACGTGGGGGCTCATGCTTAGAAAGGCTGTGGCACTGTGGGCTCCCACGCTCCATCGGCAGCCCAGGGTTCGAGGTTTCCGGGCCGGTGGTTGTGGTGGAGCTCCCGAGCGAGCCGAGGATTCGGCGTGCCATCGCTTGGAATGCAAGGCGTTGAGGCAGGCTGGCAAGGCTGGCCATCAGGGTTCCTCGAGTCGTATGGTTTCTCTCATCCCGATATATGAGCCGAATCAACGAAATGGAAAAAAAGCGAGAAAAATAAAGAAAGAAGGAAAGTATTTGTTGGGTACTGAAAGTTCTTGTTGGGCAAGCGCTTCCGTTTGGCAGGGAAAGAGCGCCCGAGACTGGGCCTGCCGAAGGCCTAATGCTTGAGATGGCCGCAATGCTCCTTCCTCAGCCTAGGTTTTCCTCACATCAGCACTTTTCAGCTGCCCGACTCTAAGAAAATGTGTTCTACGATGGGTAAAGGCTTCTTCCTCAACAACTAGTGTACCAATACTCGACGACAAAAGCCTCAGCGACGTGACACTCCTCATCTCGCATCGCTGCAATTTGCCGCCCGCCCCTCCCTCCCAATCTTGTCATACGGAAGAGAAAAAAATGAAATTTGGACACAACCGCATGCCAAAGTCACACCACCTGATCGAAATGCGCTCGAAGGGCCTGATATGCGTGCGGCGCAGCGTTCCTCATGCACGACATGGTCGGCCCACGCGGTTTTTCTCTTTTCGTCTGCGCGCCCATCACTAACTTACCCCGCCTGTGTGAGCAATAACCCCATGCCTCCCATCGCCTGTTCCGGCAAGACGGAACGGGCAATGGTGCTGAGCATTACGCGAACGATACGATACCCCAGGGCCCCGCGTGGGGGGCGTGAATGTTTTTGAAACGGACCATCGCAGATTAAACTTGAGAGAGGGGGAGGGGCCTGTCCCGGGCTTCCGAGACAAGAGGTTTCGCGTGTGGGCTGAATCATAGGATGCGAACAGTGTTTGGTCGATTGGCAAAAAGGAGGCCGGACAGCGCAGTACATCGGTAGCGTGGCGGTGGTTTGCGTTTGCGAACGCCGTCGGGATGTGTTCCCCCGAACTATTCCCTCGTTGTGTTTGCTGTGCGACGAGCTGGTGAACCCACGACGGACACAATCTGGATAGCTAATCGTACAAAACGGCACTTCCGCGAGATCGGGACCGAGATAACTCTGATCAAGGGGTCAGGCAAACGAGTAAAGGATGGTGGCCTTGGTGGTCGGCTGCGAATAGGTGGAGGGTCGGCGCGCGGGATGATAGGCGGCGCGGCTGCTGCAACATCGCGAGATGCAACGAGGACTTGCAGGAGTGTAACCTACCCTGAGCGACCCTTGCGCATTCCCTTCACCGTCCACCGAAAGTTGCGGTCATGGGGTTGGTTCACGACACTGGCCCACACAACAGCTCACCACGCTCAAGGACGGCGTCCGAGACTGAGTGGAGTTATGGGTGAGCAATGGCGACATCGTGCGATCCAAAGCCGGACAAGCGCTGTCTCAGAACCCGCAGCATGTGGGCGAAAACAGAGCCGTCCAATGCGCCGCGATACCGCGATACCGCGATGCCGCGTTCCGTCGACCGACCGACGCTATTCCTGCAATGGAGCGAGCTGCTTGCGCTGCTTGCTTGTCGTCCAGTGTCCCACCAAGGCAGCATCCTTCTTCAGCGCTCTTGGCGGCATCCACCTGGACGGGCTGACCCCGCGATTCGTTGCTGCGCTCATGCACCAACTGCCGCTTCGAGCTCTGTTATTCGCCAGTCGACGGCGAAGGGGAAAGGGTCCCAGCTCTGGCGGTGTGGCCGAAGGACGGGAGAATGGGAATGGGGGCCCGATGTCCAGGAGCAGGAGCCTTTGCTCCCTCTTTTTCCGTCTTTTGGTTGCTGATCGTCTTCATGGGCCTGCTGATAAAGATCTGGTGTTTGGCAGCTTCGCGGGAGGGTATCGCCCATGTCGGCGTGTTTTAGCGCTGAACAGGGATTCCCCAGCTGACCCTCCCCTTTCCTTTCTTCAAGCACACCCAAACGGGCGAACCTGAACCAAACCCAGCTAGAACCGTGTCAGGCGATCCGCCGTCGCGGCGGGCCCCTTTACTATCTATGTATTAGCTCCCCCCCGGTCCAACCACCTGTGGCTTGCTTCGCTCTTGTCTTCCTGGCTTTGCCAGTCGCGCTCCACGCGCTCCTTCGTTCATCTTTCTTGGGAGGAACGGTTTGCGGATCTGGAATGGGCTTTGGGAGAAGGGAACATGCCCTACTGAGTTGTCAATTGCTTCGTCTGGAGGGTCGTCGGTAGCCTCGTGGATGGTGTCTCTCTCTCTACGACTTCGAACCGGAACAGCAACAAACCAGCCCCAGTGGACAACAACGCCCATGGCGCTCGTGTGCCTCTGATCACGCCCCGGGCCACGTACAGCCCGATTAGAGGATGTTGTCTGCCCTCCTTCGACCCTTCAAGGGCAGCAGCTCGCGAGATGGGGACCCCGCGGATGTCGAGCAGGATTTCGGGGCCCGTCCGTCGGTAGCCGAATACCGAAACCACCCCCACGCAACGGCCGATTTCACCGAGGCCGACGATGACGACGATGAGGAGGAATCGATCGGTGGCGAACCCTCCGGCCAGCAAACCAATGGCCTCCCAAACGGCGATGTGAATGACCCGCCGAGGTCGAACGAGTTCTTGCCGCTGTTTACGGCCAACGCGAACCATCTAGGTATGAGCTGGCCGGGGAATCCATGTTTCTGTTTTGTTTGCTGGGTTAGGTTTGTTAGCTGACTGCTGCTACGTGGGATAGATTCGATCCCGATATACAACATCACTCATGCAATCCGTATTGTCGTCCAGACCCGCACCGAGACAACCCTCAGCTGGGACCAGTTACGGTCCCCCCAGGTTACGCAGTTCCTCATCAAGCCGATGCTGCAGCAGATACGCTCACAACACTTTTGCCGCGGGACCTTGTATGCCTTGTTGGCGAACTGTCTGCAGTTCGAAAAGGAGGGCCAGCTCTACCCCGGGACTGCCGGGACTAGTGCTACGAGAGCAAAGGTCTGCGAGCTCCTGGCCATCAAACTGCTAAAGGAGTACACCACGCGGGAGCTCATCGACGCCCTCTGCTATGACTTTTATCCCCTCCAGGGTATCCCTGGCACCCAGACGCCGCTTGCATCAGGCGGCCTAGCCAAACCTTCCGCGCTCCGAACGTCCACCCTCGAAGTCGCCATCAGGGCTTCCGCCCAGCAATTCCTATCCCACCCCCTCGTCGTCCAGAAGATTAAGGCGATCTGGAATGGCGCCATCAGCTTCTCGTCGCCCAAACAGCCGCAGCAGCAGCCCCAACGCCAGGGATCGACGGCGAGTGCGGCTGGGAGTAACAGCAACAACAGCCAGTCCAGACGCCAGAGTAATAATGTTAATACCCGTACGCCGCTGCTGGGCGACCAACGGGTGGCGAAGGAGGAACCTCCTCGGCTGTCGTCGTTTACGGCTGGTCGCCGGGCTGTGACACTATACAACCCCCGCACTGCCTCGCCCTTCAAGCTCTCCCGACTGCGTGTCCCGCGCTACCGACGGCTCTTTTCGACCTGCTCCCTGTTCGTATTGATAGGTCTGTTCCTCGCGGTCTTGGGCCAGCGGTCGAGCACAATCACTTCGCTGGAGTTGTTGTTTTGGTTCTGGAGCGCGGGGTTCATGCTCGACGAGCTGGTCGGATTTAATGAGGAAGGATTCTCGTTCTACGTCATGAGCTTCTGGAACATTTTCGATCTGGGCATTTTGCTATTGCTGATCGTCTACTACTGCATGCGCATCTATGGCGTGTTCCTGCTGGACCCGCACAAGCTGAACCAGAATGCGTATGATGTTTTGGCTGTGAATGCCATATTGTTACTGCCGCGGATTTTTGGGGTGCTGGATCATTATCGCCAGTTTTCGAGGTTGTTGATCTCGTTTCGGTTGCTTGCGGTTGACTTGGTCGCTGTTTGTGTGCCAATTTTGGTCTGCTGTAGTGGGTTCTTTGTGTTCCTGGCGTTTTCTAAGGGGCCGGATGACTCGTTGGCCGTGGCTTTCAAGATGTTCCAGGCGCTTATTGGGTTTACGGCACCTGCTTGGGATTTGTAAGTGAAGACGCATAGTGGGAACTTATCTCTGACGGATGTTGTGTTTTACTAATACGCTTTAGGTGGTCGTCGTACAATTGGATGGGACAGATACTGCTGGGGCTGTTTCTCATCATCAGCCACTTTATCGTCATGTAAGTGGACTGGCTGGATGAGTGACTTAATTAGAGGTGACTAACATTGCTAGAACCCTACTGGTCACCGTATTGGCCAACTCGTTCATGTCCATCTCCTCACGAGCCAACGAGGAGTACCAGTTCAACTTCGCCGTCAACACCATCTCCATGGCGAGAAACAATGTGCTGTTCTCCTACGTCGCCCCGGGGAACATATTTGCGTGGGCGTTAATGCCCCTTCGATACTGCATGTCCCTGGAGCAGTACGTCTGGATGAACCGGACGGTGATCAAGGCGACGCATTTCCCGCTGCTCTTTTGCATTTTCTTCTACGAGAGATTCTTCCTGGCCCCCGACGTCTTCGACCCGACCGACCTGGTCGACAACCCGCGCCGCGAACGCACCAATACGTTCTCGGACTCGGCCTTCTTCAGCCCCAGCGTTCGGGTACGCGAGGAGTCTGTGGCCGGTTTCCAGAAGGACCAGGCGCTCGAGGAGGTGTTCCGGCGAGCCCCGGACATGCGATCACAGCGGCGGACCGAGCGGCGAAAGACGCAGACCGAGATCCGCAGCTGGATGGACCAGCAGCAGCAGGAGGCCGGGTTCAACTCGCCGCGGAACTTTTCCACCATCGACAGCCGGATGAGCAGCGACTGGATGCGGCGGCTGAGCATGAACCGCGAACGGCCGTCGAGAATCCCGAGGCACTACTCCGATATTCGGTCCACGGCGAGTGATCCGGCGGACTTTATCTTTGACGCTCCGTACCCGGTAGCGGTACCAACCTCGATGTACAACGACGGTGTTATACGGAGAGATCACGCCCACGCCGCGAGCGTGAAGGAACAGGTGGATGCCGCGGCAGACGGGGACGATGAATTGGTCACCAACGACGAGGACGAAGGCGACGATGCGACCAACACCATCGACGGCCGGGGTTTCTCAGGGGCGAACGTTATCGACGAAGATTACTTCACCACCCCCGTCGGTACTCGCTTCTCCAGCGGCGATCTAGTCGACTCCCCACGACCGCCCACTTCACGACGGGTACCTCTGCACACCCGCACTCTATCCACCAACACAATCCTCTACGCCCCTGAGGAGGACGGACACCCATACAGTTCTTCCTCCGCCTCGGCCCACCCTTTTCCCCGGCCACCCAGTACCCGCCATGGCCTCGTCGCAGCCCCAATCACTCCCGGGAACGGAAACGGGAACGGTCGTCGCTCGTCCCCGCGGCGCTCGTCCCCGCGGCGCTCCTTCTACCTCGGCCCCCGCCCGCGCTCCATGATCCAACCGTCCAATCGCGCTGGCAGCAGCGGTCTCACGCTTGACATCCCAACCACCAGTCCCGTGTACAAACCGCCTCGCCGACGCTCCCTCGCTGACTTGCTCCTCACGCCATCGGGGTATGATAACAGCGGAGTTGGGCGTGCCGGCACCGGTACTGGTCCTAACACCGCCATCGGTCCGGGTACGGGCACGTTCAGCCCAGCCGGGCGAAGCAGCAGTGATGCACGCGGCGGAGCCGGCGCTGAGGTGAATAAGCTCATGCTGGCGCGGATGAAGTCGCTGGAGGAGAGTTTGGGGTCGATGGTGAAGGAGATGCGTACGCTTCGGAGGCGGTCGGTGCCAAATACGGCTGCTAATTCTGATGATGGCGTCCTTGCGGTCAGTAACGACAGATTTTGGGGTCGACAACATCATCGTAGTCAGCAGCAAAATTATCCGCATAGCGCTTATCCTTATTCACACTCACACCAACACCACCAATCTCAACACACATACCCGCATCAGCACCACCATCAGCACCACCGTTCTGGGGAACCACGCCAGCATCACCACTCGCGGAGCGTAGTCGGTTCAGACCCAAGCTCGATTATTTCCCACGGTGGCGGTGGACCGTTGATGGAGGGCGGTGTGGCACGCGATCGGGAACGGGAAATGGACCGCGAGCGACTGCTGGCGCTTAGCGGGGTAGGGAGGAGGTCAGGTAGGGCTGTGGCCGTAGGTGAGGACGATACTACGGGTGTATCAACCCCGACGGCTGCACGGAGAGGGACTGGTTCCAGTCGGAAGGAGAGATCCGGGACTGCAGCAGCTGCTACAACAACAGGTGGT
The DNA here is from genome assembly GCF_033296635.1 of Dichotomopilus funicola. Taxonomy (NCBI): domain Eukaryota; kingdom Fungi; phylum Ascomycota; class Sordariomycetes; order Sordariales; family Chaetomiaceae; genus Dichotomopilus; species Dichotomopilus funicola. The sequence goes on from NW_026944027.1 coordinate 548,736, forward strand.
AGTAACGGGGGAGTGTCGAAAAGCCCCAGAGTGGGAGAGCAGCCCGCTGGGTTGGGGATTGAGAAAGGGGTTGTGAGGAACGATGGCAAGGGGAAGGAGAAAGAGCGTGGGAATGGGGCTGGGAATGGGTATGGGACGACTAGTGGTGCTGGGGTGAGTGTCAGTCTGGATACTGCGATGGCTACGACGGTGGGTACGGCGACAACAGGTCCGACAACAGGGTCGGGGGCGAAAGGTACAGGGAAAGGTGGGAAAGGGAGTGAGGGTCCTACGAAGGGGGTATCGCTTTAGGGGTGCCTCTTTTTTTTTTCCTTTCAATTTTCTTTTCTTGCATGGTACGGTATTGGTTTCCTTTGGTTTGGTTGCATCTGGGCGGCGTTTTGTGTTTGCATTTACTGGTCTATCCTGCTGTACTCTGCTTGTCCTGCTTGCAGGGTGGTGTGTTACCGGGGAACGGGAGAGGAACGGCGGTATTTTGTCGCAAAGGAAGCGAGCGTGCGAGCGTGTGTGCATGTTGCATGTTGTGGATGATGGATGATGGACGCCGGATGACTTGGTGGGCATGATGGCTTTGTGAGATATCTGATCTGTCTGGTTTTTTATGGTTTCTTGTTTCTCTCCTTTTTCTCGTTTCGCGGTGGGCTGAGGTGCCTAATCAGTCAGTCTGTGCCTTCAGTTCGACGGCTGGCTTCCCAACCTGCATAGGGATTGCTTGGATAATTCAAAAAGGCTTGTTCTACATTTTCCAGTGCGCTGTAAAGTGAGCTATATGTGATGAGTGTGTAGTTGCGACACGGTTTGATGTGCTTGGTTGTCTGGCTCGGGTTACATGTAACGCTGATATGAGGTGAGAGCGAGGTAAGTACAGTACTGAAGGAGGTTCAATGTCATATTATTGGATGTCTGTTATGCCATTTGGTAGTGTAAAGCATCGTGATAAACATCATGGTAGGTTGGTATTTGTTGTTGTTGTTGTTGTCAGAAGTTTGCGCTAATGGTGTGTGTGCCCATCCGACACCTATTTTCCCTGCCTAAGGACCACTCCCTTATCCCGTTCTCAAAACTCACCGGCTCAACTCCTGTAACACCCCCTCCCCTAAGATGATGTCCTGTAAGAGAAGACATCTTTCGCCTTTTCCTAGGCTTCAGCCTCCGAAATAACCCCAAAACCAAGCCGATTCCAGAACCCATGACCCCCAAACACCAAACCCAGACCTCACTTCACACCCAACCCAAATCCAGATTCAGACTCGCACCCGAACTCAAACTCACACCTGAACTCAGGCTCAGCTCAGACTCAGCTCAGACCCAACTCAGACCCAACCCCAAAACCATGCCTAATCTCTCAATTCATTTAAATGCCCCCCCCGCTCCGGTCAACCGAAACGTACAAGTTCGAGGGCACCCGCTTCTGGGCTTGCTCTCGTTCAGCGTATGCGCCAGACATCCGGCGCAGGGCGAAGCCGGTGCCTAGCACGACGAGACCGGCGGCTGTTAGGCGGGGGTGTTTGCTGTTTTTGTTAGTGTGTTTCTTTACATAGTAGGGTGTGTGTTTGTGTATGTGTGTTAGGGTTGGGTTGATATCGAGAATGGGTACCTACCTAAAGATGCGCAGAGCAGAGGGAGGTGGCGAGGCCGCCGCGGCTTTTGGAGATGGGTTCATGGTTGTGGTGTGAAGTGGGGAATCAATATGGTGTTTGAGACAAGAGATGAGATCAGAAGAACAAAAGTCGAGGTTGAGATAGTTGGAGATACTGATAGTTATGGCAGTCGCTCGGGCGATAGCGGTGAAGGGGCCTGACTGTGCGTCTCTAGCGTAATTGCTCGCTCGGATGCCAGGCCGTTTACAGAGCGACAGATAACGTTCACTGCAGCAGACGCACCTAGGGTGCTTTCTGCTTTGATAAGTGACACCTGCGCTTGGCCCTCAGAGTCTCGGGAAGTCCTAGGTGGGCATTTATAACGGTTCTGCCTTCTGTTTGTGTTGTAAGGCTCACTCTACACGTACACGGCCACGAAGTCCATCTGCGATCTATTGGTAAAAATTACCCCAAACAAGCGTGAATTGCCCCGGCCAGATGGCAATGGGCGAGTGGCACAGAGGCACGCGACACCTGCGGCAGGGGGCGACAACCCCGGACGTATCGGGCAGGCACGGCTCTCGCTCGGCTGAAGGCGGAGCTGGTGAGATGAACAGGCCTCGGTGGGCCCAGAACGTGCTGGAGCTTGGGCCTTTTGCCGTTTTGGGACGCCTGAGTGGCCCCTTCCAAGCCCTTAGAGTTGGTCCGAAGCCTTTCGATCTCAACATTAGTCCGGAGTAAAAGAGCCGTTAACTTGTATCTCTCTCAACAAGATCTCGATTGAGAAAGAAGACTAAAGGGTAGTTACTGCCTTGATAACTATTTGGTATTTGCAATTGTCCGCTTCGGATCGCCTGCTGCTCATTTCTTTACCGGGTATGTCGATGACTCAACCCCACCCCTGAATGCGCTGGACCCTTTGAAGGCATGTTCCATCGCCCCTTCTCTTTTCTCCTCTTACCCATCCTTTTGAGTCCCTAGGAGTTCCCGTCCTCATCCGCACCTCAGTATTGACGATTCTTTTCAAGCCATTCCTATAAGTCTCTCCAAATAAATTCCTCAGAGTCTCATACTAAAACAATAATGATCCCCACACCAGTTTGTTCGACTTCTTCAAGGGCATGCGAGTCTTGTTTCTCCTTTTTTTCTCTTAGTTTTTTATTAGTTTTTGCTCGCAGTATTGATTGAATTACTAGCTCCTGCTTCTCATCCCGATTGACATTTGCCCTCAGGCAATGTGGCTGCCTGACGTCGTACATAGTCCTGTGTGACTCGAGCCCTGCGTCACCCCCTATTCCGGGCCCTGATTGGGTAACTGGCCGCAGTCAGTTGGCTCTCCCCTCAGTCCCGTTTGTATGCACGGTATGCCTCCGGGTGCCGGGAACCGGGCGGCGCAGCCTGCAACAAAGCAACGTGGGTTCATCCCACTTCATAGAAGGCGGGAAGGCTAGAGAGTGTATTTTAGACCCAACCGGCACCTTATGGTTCGCGGACAATCAGCCTAGCCGTGTTTGCGATCTGAAGTTTTCCCTCTGGTGAGGGTCCTCATCGCAACACCAGCCTTTCTCCCTTTATAACTCGATCACCACGCCTCGATCACATTTCGACATTGACGGACGGGTGAGATTGAGAATTGTCAAGTCGCATTCCCATAGGTTTCTTGCTGGATTTCTACGCCCACCTTTGCATCTGGTCGTCCATTCCGGCTTCTGTTACACCCCAACGATGGACGTCAGCTTTGATCCGGCGGGCAATAGCCGCACCTATGGCGAGGCCTGTGTCAATTCTCTAGACACCCATATGGCGGAACTTGCGGTAGTCAAGAAGCCAGATATTCGCGATTTTCAGGACAAAGTGCTTGCCGTCGTCAAGTTTCCGTTCGAGGGCTACCTCAAGGCGGCCTGCGATGGCGACCCATGGCCCGATGTCCAGCTTCGCATGAACTATGAAAAGCTCATGGGGCTGGGATCCAAGACGATTCAGGACATGTTCACGCCCCGGGCCCAGGCCCGTTTCCGCCGCCATCTTGGTTTTGAGCAGAGCTTGCCCGAGGGCATCGAATACGTCCTGGACTTTACGCCCCCCTCTGAGGGACCCGAACTGGCCGACCTCACCGCGGCGCTCTGGCTTCCTCGCGTTGTCAAGCTCTGGTTCCTCGCTGGCCAATACATACCCGATCCGATCGTGGCGGACGGCATCGGCGTGCAAAACCGTCCGTTAGCCGACAAGGCCGTTGGTGGCATCCTCACGCTCGGCCATGATGATGTGTGCAAAGGCGTTGGATGTACGTATGCCCCTGCGCGAACCTTCCTATCCTCTGATGGCTATCCTATGCTAACAAACCCCTCAGGTATCGCGAACTATGCGGACTGGCAAGCCCGGCCTTTGGGTGAGCTTCCCGGTATTGTTGAGAACCCTGTCGGTACGCGGCACTTCCCCCCCTGGCGCGACGTGGAAGACTACTGCCCGATCCGGCACCGTGCCGCCATTGTCCGTGTGCTCAACGCCATCAACGGGGAGAGTCTTCTCTTGAACTCGGCGGTGCGTATGTGGACCGTTGCCCAGGTGGCCATCTCCCTCGAGATACCCCAAGTTGTGGTAAGTCGCTTTCTCCTCTCCCGACCGCATTACGCGATGGCATAGCGCGATGGGCATGGACAGACGGCTGATTATCAATCCTAGGTCGACCCCGTCACGCAGTGGCTTGTGGCGCCGCCCAACACCAAGTTCATTGAGATCTGCCCCGAGAGGGCCTACCAACTGGCGCGCGCGCTCAAGATCCCTAGTGTTCTTACCACGTCGTTCAAGATCCTCGTCAACGAGCTCGCCGTGGACTACGCTTCTTCGCGGCCCGTGACACGGCCGCCGCCGTTGACCTGGGCCCAACGTCGCCGAGATGACTACGGCGACCACCCGTCCGACCCCATCGAGTACGCTAGCCGCGCACTGGCAGAGCGGATGCAACAGGCCCTCCAGCTCCTCCGATCGGAAGACTTCTTCACCCGCCTAGCGGACCCCATCAACCAGTGGGAGTGCCTCCGAGCGTACGGGACCGTCATCGAGGTCCTCAGCCCTGACACCCCTCTGCGGGTCGTCTACAACGACCTGGTTAAAGGCCTTGTCTCCAGCTTTTCGGATTTGATAGAAAGTGCCCTGTACCCGGAGTCGCTTGAACAAAAGTCCATCAAGAACCCTACCGCTATGCTCGAAGCCCAGCGGGATCACTACGTTTCCGAGGCCGGGCGCCAGCCCCTCTTCAGCCTCTACTCGCGGCTCACCGACCACCAGAAGCTCCTTACACCCTTTTTCTGGGACCGGCTATCGCGGTTCCCGGAGCGCCGCGGGTTCACTTTGTCCCATTATGACGGCACCACGCTGCGTATCCTTGCCGAAAACTTCAACGTCGAACTGACCTACGCGCTGCGGGACCCGGAGGGCATCGCCGACCTGACTGAACGTGAGTTTGTCACCGCCATGCGACTCGTTTCATGCGCCACAACCAACCGCGACAACGTCGTCGCCGCGCTGGCCGAGTTCAACATAGACCACTTTTACCACGAGTTCTGCGCTTCGGTCAAATCGTTCTGCGCCCAGTACCGCCCATCGCACAACTATGGCAATGAGGAGCATGACAATCCCATTCCCCTGTACTTGTCGGACCACCTGCTACTGTCACTAAGCGAGAAGGAAATGAACTACCTCCCCATCTGGGCTAACGGCCTCGACGATGGCTCCGGTGGTGTCTTCCAGGAACCTGTCCCGCCCGCCGAGATGGGTCCCAGCGAGCCCGGCCCGGGCTACCACACTGGGTATACCATCCCCACAGGCACCGCCATGACCGAAACCGACCCCGACGGCGGCGCGACCGACAACAGGACGGTCTCGGGCGTCCAGCGATACGACGATGTTGTCTCCACCATCGCGCCATCCGACCTCGGCGTCGGCGACCTACGTATCGCCAGCAGCACCGCCAGTGCCAGCCTCATTAGCGGCGGGGGCGGAGGCGGAAAGAGTAGGACGGATGACTGGGTGAGCGCCACGGCCGGACGCAGCGTGGATGTCCAGCACAGCGGGACGGAGACCTCCACGGCCACGACGAGCAAGACAACCGGACGCAGCAGCTTGGCCACGCCATCAGAGGGCGCGTTCACCGCGGGTGACGAAGAAGATAGGATGTATGCGGACGCGCGGTATGCACAGCCGGCGGCACATCAGGCGCAGGGACAGGCGATTGAGCAGTATGTGCATGAGGTGGATGGGGAGAGCCGAGAGGGGGGGAGTAAGAAGAGTGCGGGAGGGGATAGTGAGGATGATGGGGAGTTGGTGTGGGATTCGGATGAGATGGAGGTGGATTTGGGGTTGGATGATGAGGACGATGATGGGAGTTCTACGTTGGATGGGTTTGAGGAGGTGGATGCTGAGGTACGGTGATGAATATTGCGCTGGGGTTAGGGTTATGAATGAACGATATCACGCAAAGAATGGCTGGCGTTTGGGTGGGATTTGGGAAATTGGTTTAGCATAAGTTATGGATTTATGGTACTCTTCATGAGATTGGTCTCTAGTTCAGCCATGGTGGATGAAACCGAGCGGTTATGGCGAGCATACTACACAAAAGCGATTAATATAAAGAGATGCATGCTTAACTTGCCCCATCTATCCACGTTTACCCATACGTTCCACACTAATTATACCATACACCAGCCCATACTCTCCGCAAAGGGTATCATTCCTCAATTCATATCAACCCCCCCAATCTCTCCTTTAACCCCCTTTTAACATCATGTGATGTACACCATGTGATAGACTACCCCCGATTCAACGTATTCCCACTCCCCTTCGGATTAGCCTCCACAAACTCATCCCACGCCCTCGCCTTCATAGTCTCCGCATCCGCCTTCTCATAATTATCTTCATCCGGCTCCGGCCGTCGTCCGCTCGCTTCCCCACCTCCTTCGATGATCCCCCCGCGCCGGGCCTCTTCGTCCAGGTACTCGTCGATTGTCATGGTGGGGAGGTTGTGGCTGGGGCGGAAGACGTTGCGGGTCATTTCGGCCCGGTTGGCGCCCCCGCCGGGGAGGAGGGTGAAGGGTTGGAGGGGTTTGCCTTGTTTTGAGAGGAGGGGGCCGCCGCGGTTGAGGAGGGAGTTGGTGTTGTTGCGGGGCTGGTCGAGGGTGGTGGTGGTGTTGTCGCCGAGGCCGCCGTAGCGTTGGCGGTCGCGGGCGTCTGATGGGTTGGAACCGTTGGATTGGGACGGCGGTGGTGGTGGTGGCGCGAGGGATAGGATTTCCCATTCCCGGTTGAGACCCTCCAGCGCTTGGAAAGTCATATGCGTGCTATACGCCAGATGGGCCAAATGCACCTCCCGCACGGCATCCTCATCCCCCGCACCGGCCGTCCCGCCACGTCGGTCGTCTTCGGTGCCGTACTCGGGCCGTCGGCGGAGAAAGTCGAGTTTGGTGCGGAGTTCTTTTTCGAGTTTGAAGTTGGCTATTTTGGCGTTGCGGCGGGCTTCGGGGTTGGCGGTGAGGGATACGGTGGTGAAGGTCGTTGGGGCGTCGGTGTATTGCTCAAGGAGCTTTTTGTGGGGTGGGGGCAGGAGGCTGTAGCTGTCGAGGAGGTGGAGGTAGCGCTCGTAGGCGTCGCGGGCGGCGGAGAGGATGCGTTTGCGGTCGTCGCGGGGTGAGGAAGGGGAAGAGGGGATCTTTTGGGTGATTTCGGCGAGGTGGAAGTTGATGAGGAGGAAAGGGAGGTCGGTGGTGGAGAGGTCTTCGAGGGATTCGTTGGGGCTGAAGAGGGAGACGGCGCTGGCTAGGGCGAGGGACTCTTGGTAGAGCTTGATGGCGGATGAGACGGTGTCGGCGTATTCGGTTGAATTGGGGGTGAATGGGGTGTTTTCGAGGGTGAGGCGTTTGGATTCGGCGTCGGCGAAGACGTTTTTGAGGGAGCGGGGTTCGTCCTCCATCTTGGTGGGTGTGTGGTCTGACGGATGAAGTTTGGTAATCAACGGACAGAGGATGTCGATAGCTGCTCAGGTGCACACGCGAGGTTGCAAAGGCCTGGGATCGAAGCAGTGGTGGAAAGGACGAGTTGCCCCTCATTGTGGGGTAATCTAGCTTGTACCTTGACTACGGTATTCACACAGTGGAGTACCGCAGTGATATGTCCCTCATCTTCCCACAAGATAATTGAGGTATGTGCAATAAAAGATGGCTCCTAAGACTTTCGGATACCTTTGAAAAGAATTAAGCTAGTATAATCAATAGTAAAGCCATTTTTTGAGACGTTTATGGGCCGATTTCTTGGTGTACGGTACCTAGCCGTCACAGTGTTCCATACGGCCTACAACAAGTATCAAAAGTGGGGTGCTGTCAACCCCTGCCCAGACCGATCTTGACTCCCACTTCTGGCTATGGAGATCGTCCAGTCCCTGCATATAACTCACGCCTGTTCCCATGAGTCGAAGTACTTTATTCAGTCGCTCACTTGTTCGTGCCGCACTCGTACAAAGACCACAGCCTCAGGGAACTCGCAGAATGGCGCTCTATCCAGCCCAAGAAGGGGCCAAACTAATTTGTATGTAACAATCTCATTTTATTTTATTATTTCATATCCCACTACCTTAATTTTACTCAGCCCAACTTCACACACCGTTTCTCTTCCACCTCCCCTCTCAATGACTCACTCCAATACTCACCCGCCTCCAGTCGCCCCCGCCGGCGCCACCCAAGACCAAACCATCGAAATCCCCCTCGCCCCGGGTCAAGCAGCCCAATTCCTCCGCACCGAGCACCTCGGCGGGCTCAAGCGCAGCGACCTCCAGCCACACGACCCCATCGCCCAATTTCACGCCTGGTTCGACGAGGCCTCAAAACCGGCATCGGGCATCCCGCACCCGGAGGCCTGCACGCTGGCCACGGCTCAGCTGCCGTCGGGCCGGGTGTCAGCGCGTATGGTGTACTTGAAGGAGCTGGACACCAAGGGGTTTGTGATTTATAGTAATTTTGGGACGAGTGGGAAGGCGAGGGATTTGTTTGGGTCTGCTGCTTCTGGGGAAGGGTCTAATGGGAATGGGAGCGGCAGCGGGGACGGGACGAGTACGGGAAACCCCTGGGCGTCGTTGGTGTTCTACTGGGAATCGCTGGAGCGCCAGGTGCGCGTGGAGGGAAAGACGGAGCGGATCCCCCCGGCCGAGAGCCAGGCGTACTTTGATACGCGGGTGCGGGGCAGCCGGATCGGGGCGTGGTCGAGCCGGCAGAGTGCGGTGCTGAAGCCGGATCCGGCTGTTGAAGGGGATGATGGGCGGGCGATGTTGGAGGGATGGGTGAAGGAGACGGAGGAAAGGTTTGAGGGCAAGGAGCAGATTCCGGTGCCCGAGTTTTGGGGCGGACTGAGAATTGTGCCGGAGCGGGTGGAGTTTTGGCAGGGCCGGCAGAACCGGTTGCATGATCGGTTTGTGTATGACCGGGTGAGGGGGGAGGATGGGAGGGAGGAGTGGACGCTGGAGAGGGTGAGTCCATAGGGCTGAGCTGCTTGTGGTTATCCCTTTCTGAGTCTCCCTGAGCGTTCCTAAATCTAAGGCAGAGAGAGTCATCAGAATTTCGAGAGTTAGATTTTAAGCATTGTCAGTTTATAGCGAACCCAGCGGTTTCCTATTATACGTGTTCTCTTCCCTCCTTATGCTTGTTTTACGGTAAGTTTTCACTATTTATCTGACTAAAAATACAATAGAACAAACACCGGACATTGTACTGCAGCAGGTGCCACCCTCATCCTGCGGCCACTTGGTCACGGCAGGTGCATGGTCGGCCTCAGTTTCCTCCTTTTGGGCCAATCCGACCTATCGGAGTGCTTCTCGGGCAGTTATTCCGCTGCAATAACCCAACTTGGCCAAACTTCATCTCTTGTTTACTCACGTGGCTCAACGTCCGTGATTCCTATCTCTATTTTTCTTTGTTCTTTGCCTCTGCCTCGCTCCTTCTACTTCTACTTTCTCACTAGATAATTTTGGCGATCTTTTGCTAAATACCCTTCACCAACTTTGCAAACGAACTGAGGCTGCAAACTCGAACTTATTCAACCAAACCAAATTCCATTGCTCCGACCTTTTCACATCTTCTCACAATTAATTAGTTTTCTTCACATTTGCTCACCACGATAGTACTCGCTACTAGGCTACTCAGTCCCAACATCATGGACACAGAAATGAGAGATGCGGCGATCCACCCGCCGCAGACCCAAGTGTCCGCTGAGGTAGATATGATGGACATTGATGGCCCAGTCGTGACAAGTGTTTCGGCGGGACCCACGAGTGCCCCGGAAGAGGAAGATGATTTGGCCAATGCCGACGATACTGACCGGGAAGACGAAGAACAAGACGAAGAGCAAGACGGCACAAAGAAGCTGATTGTCAATCCCGCACCCAAACCACGCAAGATTTCGGAGCGCAAACGAGCAGACCATGCAGCGTTCGAGGAGTGGATCGAAGAGAATCAAGAAACCTTCGCCAAGGGCGTGGAAAAGCTCGTCGTCGCCGACGATGTCAAGTCATTCCAGACCCTGATCCGGGACTTTGAGAACAAGCGGATCATCTCGAGCCCGCGCGACTACCAGCTGGAGCTGTTTGAGCTGGCCAAGAAGCAGAATACCATCGCCGTGCTTGACACAGGTTCGGGCAAGACCCTGATTGCGGCCCTGCTGCTTCGCTGGACGATCCAGGCCGAGCTGGAGAACCGGTCCAAGGGCGCGCCAAAACGTATTGCTTTCTTTTTGGTCGACAAGGTTGCGCTGGTGTTCCAACAGCACGCGGTGTTGACGTGCAATCTGGACTACCCGGTGGAGAAGTTCTGCGGGGACATGGTCGAGGACGTGTCCAAGGCGTTTTGGGAGAAGACGTTTTCTGAGAACATGGCGATTGTCTGCACCGCCGAGATCCTGTATCAATGCCTGACGCATTCGTATATCCGGATGCAGGAGATCAACCTGCTGGTGTTCGATGAGGCACACCATACCAAGAAGAACCACCCGTACGCACGCATCATCAAGGACTTCTACATCGAGGTCGAGGACCAGGACCAACGGCCGCGCATTCTCGGCATGACTGCCTCGCCCGTGGACGCGCAGATCGACCCCAAGGTGGCGGCAGCCGAACTCGAGGCGTTGTTGCACAGCCAGATCGCGACGGTGGCTGACCCGGCTGCGCTGCAAAACAGCAGCAGCCGGATCAAGCGTGAGGTGATGGTTGAGTATGCACGACGGCCGCCCAACTGGGAGACGGAGCTCAACCAGGCCATCGGCAAGTTGGTCGGAGAGTTCCGGGTGTTCCAGAAGCCGCTGGCGTTCACGACCAGGGCCGCGGCTGAACTGGGTCCGTGGTGTGCGGATCGGTACTGGCAGCTGTACTTTGAAGACGAAGACAGTATCCGGCACGAGTCCAAGGCGGAGCGGGAGATCCTACGGCAGTCGGCGTACAGCATGGGCATGAGCGAGAAGATCGACAAGGTCAAGGAGGCGCACGGTCTGGTGAAGCAGCACCAGTTTGCGCGACCGAGCCTGGAGCAGCTGTCGCACAAGGTCAGGATGCTGCTGAAGATCCTGCGGGACCAGTTTTCGAGCGTGGACCACGATCGGCGCTGCATTGTGTTTGTGATGCAGCGGAACGTAGCGACGCTGCTGGTAGATCTGCTAAAGCAGCCAGAGATGAGGATCCCTGGACTGGAGCCTGGTGTTTTGGTAAGAGAGTCTAGAGAATAAGAAAGGGGTTTGTTTCCGGATGTTAACATTGTGACAGGTTGGGGGCGGTCGGCCTGAGGGAAGCCATGACGGCTCCAAGGTGACGTATCGCGACCAGGTCTTGACCATCGTCAAGTTCAAGCGAGGCGAGATCAACTGCGTGTTTGCCACCTCCGTAGCCGAGGAAGGGCTCGACATTCCCGACTGCAACGTGGTCGTCCGATACGACCTCAACACCACGCTGATCCAATACATTCAGTCCCGCGGGCGGGCACGCCGAGCCGGGTCGGTCTACATCCACATGGCCGAGAGGGGCAACGTTGAACACTTGCAACGGCTACGGCAGAACCAGAACAGCGAGGACGCGCTGCGCAAGTTCTGCGAGGCCATGCCCGAGGACCGGAAGCTGACGGGGAACAACTACAACATGGACTACTTCCTGCGCAAGGAGAAGGGCCAGCGGCAGTATACCGTACCATCGACGGGGGCCAAGCTCAACTACAAGCAGAGCCTGATTTGCCTGACTGCCTTCGTGGCCTCACTGCCGCACCCGCCCGAGGTCAATCTCTCAGCCGACTACGCCGTGTTGTCCGTTCCAGGTGGCTACCAGGGCGAGGTGATTCTACCAGATGCTTCGCCTATCCGCAACGCGACGGGGCGCATCTATGCGAACAAAGCGGTGGCCAAGTGTTCGGCGGCTTACGAGATGTGCCTGAAGCTGATCCAGGGCAAATACCTGGACGAGCACCTCAAGCCCATCTTCGCCAAGCAGCTCCCCGCAATGCGCAATGCCCGGCTGGCCGTCAGCTCCAAGAAGCGCGAGCAGTACAAGATGCGCCTCAAGCCCGAGATCTGGTCGGGGCGGGGCGAGCCTGTGGCGATGTACATCACAGTGTTGACGCTGGCCAGCCCAGAAGTGCTGGGTCGGCCATCAGCACCGCTGCTGTTGCTAACGCGGCAGCCGGTACAGCAGGTCGCGTCGTTTCCGCTGTACTTTGGCGGCGGGAAGTCCTCCGCGGTTGAGTGTGTGTCGGTGCCTGGGCAAATCGAGCTGGCAGTTTCGGAGAGCGAAGGCCTGACGACGTTCACGCTGGCGGTATTCAAGGATGTGTTCAGCAAGGAGTACGAGGCTACAGCGGCCGATCTTCCGTACTTCTTAGCTCCGACCAAATTGGGACACGGGGCCGAGAGATTTGCGGCAGTTAGCGAGGTTGATACCAAGAAAATGGTGGACTGGGAGACGGTCAAGTATGTGCAGGAGAACGAGCGGGTTCCGTACCGATTCAACGATGAACCGGACGCCTTCTTCCACGACAAGTTCGTCACGGACCCCTACGACGGCTCCCGCAAGTTCATCCTACGTGGACGGCGCCACGACATGAAACCGACCGACGCCGTACCACCCGGGATCGTGGCGCCGGGACATCGGGCGTGGCGTGTAACCTGCAAGGAACACGACATCTCCAACTACAGTCTGAGCGCGTGGTCCAAGTCGCGCGCTCTGCTGGCCCCACGAGCGGATCAGCCTGTAGTGGCGGCTGAGTTACTGTCGATCCGGCGCAATATGCTGGACGACCGCGTGGACGAGCAAGATTTGCAGCCACGGCCATGCTTCCTGGTGCTGGAGCCCCTGAGGATCTCTCCGGTAAGTCATTGTCGCACATTTTACACAGCATAAGCATATCCGCCCTTTGTATTCCCCAACGCGAGACATAACTAACACAGATCAGCTGCCCGTGGACGTCGTCGCTATGATCTACCTGTTTCCGGCTATCGTACACCGCATTGACTCGAACCTGGTCGCCCTCGAAGCGTGCAAGAAGCTGGGTCTTGAGCTCCGGCCCGACCTAGCCCTCGAGGCATTCACCAAGGAAGGCGACACGGGGGACCACGAGAACCAGAATGAACACGAACACAACCTCGACAAGGTCGGCGCCGGGCAGGTCAACGCGCAGGGCGCCGGGCACAACTACGAGAGACTCGAGTTCCTCGGCGACTGCTTCCTCAAGATGGCCACAACCATCTCCATCTTCACGTTGATACCCGACAAGGGCGAGTTTGAGTACCATGTTGAGCGCATGCTCCTGATCTGCAACCGGAATCTGTTCAATAACGCTTTGGACTTGCACCTCGAGGAGTACATTCGCTCCATGGCCTTTGACCGCCGTACCTGGTACCCCGAGGGACTCACCCTGAAACGCGGCAAGCACAAGGCCGACGCTTCCGGGGGACGCCAGCACGTCCTAGCCGACAAGACCATTGCCGACGTGTGCGAGGCTCTCATCGGTGCCGCCTACTTGACCGCCCAGGCCGGCGACCCCCCCGGATTCGACCTCGCCATCCGCACCGTGTCACTCCTCGTCCGAGACAAGAACCACGCCATGGCGTCGTGGCCCGAGTACTACGCCGCGTACCAACCCCCGACCTGGCAGACCGCCCCATGCAACTCGGCCCAGCTCGACATGGCCGCCCGTTTTGCTGAGCGCATGGGCTACACCTTCACCCACCCGCGCCTACTGCGCTCCGCTTTCCAACACCCGACCTACCCGTTCGCGTTCGAGTCCGTGCCGTCGTACCAGCGTCTCGAGTTTCTGGGGGATGCCCTGCTGGACATGGCCTGCATCGACTTCCTGTTTCATAGCTTCCCCAAGGCCGATCCGCAGTGGCTCACCGAGCACAAGATGGCCATGGTATCAAACCAGTTCCTGGGTTGTCTAGCCGTGTACCTAGGGTTCCACAAGTCGCTGCTGATGTGCTCTGCTTCGCTGCAGGCTGAGGTGGGCGAGTATGTTGCCGACGTCGAGCTAGCCTTGGAGGAAGCAAAGAAAAAGGCCGTTGCGGAAGGGAAGAGCGAAGACGACTTTGCGAAGGACTTCTGGCTGTCCATCGGCATCAACAGCAGCACTGCACCTGGCCCTTCTAGTCTCACCGCTGGTGCCGGTGGAGTTGGCCGTCGTCCTCCCAAGTGCCTACCCGACGTCCTCGAAGCCTACATTGGCGCCTTATTCGTCGACAGCTGCTACGACTTCTCCCTAATCCGCCAGTTCTTCACCGCCCACATCCGCCCTTTCTTCGAAAACATGGCCCCCTACGATACCTACGCCAACAACCACCCCATCCCCTTCTTCGCGTCCCTCTTGCTCCAGCGCATGGGCTGCACCGAGTGGCGCATCCACGTCAAGGAGATCCCAGCTTCGTCCGTTGCGAACAATAGTTCGTCAGCGATGGGCACGCTGGGAGGGGAAGAAGAGGGTCCTGCGACGGGGGCGGCGGTGTTCATGGCTGCGCCGCAGGTGGTGTGTGCTATGCGCGTGCATGGGTTGCCGCTGGCGCATACAGTTGGGCAGAGTAGTCGGTATGGGAGGGTGGCGGTTGCGAAGAAGGCGGCGAGGTTGTTGGAGGGGATGGATGTGGAGGGGTTTCGGAAGGGGTTTGGGTGTTCTTGTCGGGGGGTGGTAAACGGGGAGGGAAAGGGAGAGTAAAGAAGGCAGTGATGGGGAGAAAGTGGGGGCGGATGGTGAAAATGGGGAGATCATTCTGAGATAGAGGCATTATTTCTTTACATGGTGCAAATTTCTTGGGAGTTTGGGGATTCGGGGTTTAAGGAGTCATCTATCTACCTACTGACGTTGTCTACTGCATCATGGCATTTGCATCGGCGTTGATGAGGCTTTTCCTAGGTTATTCCTTAGGTTATTTGGCTCTGATATTGAGCACGAGGGAGGGTGAAAAGTTGAGCGTTCTTAGAAGAGACGTAGATACCCTTTCAGATTTGAAGGTACGGTAGAAGACGTGCGATAATACGAAAGATTCAGCGTGCTTAGTTCATTGAAAATGGGTTCTTAGAGAGACTACAGTCTCGAGGATAGCAGGTTCAGTGATCACAGCTGGTTTTTTTTTTTTTTTTTTTAAAAAAAAAGGGAAGTAGATATCTCCTTAGATAGGTTTGTAGGAGATACACGCCATAATGCGAAAGATTCACGAGAACTACTCACTTTTCTGTGGATGGATGGGAGAAGGAGAAGCTGGGCCTGATGTCTGCTGTACATACACATCATTACCGGAGAGGTCGGGTACACATGTCTGCTGAGACACGTATGTCGTGCTGTGGCATAGTGTGGCGTGGCATGGCATATTCTAATCCATCCACCCACCTTACCCCCTTTTCGGCTCCGGGTTTGTTTGTGTGTCAATCTCACACATGTCATGATGGAAAACTGCCTGCCTGGCGTTAGGATAGGTTGTGCTGTGATGACACGGCGGTAGGATAATGAGTTTTTCTTCTTTGGATATTTCCAGGCGAGAGAGGGATTATCGTCTACTATGTACATCCAAGATCCTGCCTGCATGGCTCTGAGTTGGGAATGTATCTGTGCATGCAAGCGTGGAGGGTAGTATGAAAGGTAATTAGTTTTCGGTATAATATATTGTCTGCTGTCTGCTGTCTGCTGTCTCTATCCATGTCCGTGGCCCCCAACAGAAAGTAGGCACCCATGCGCAGTTCATGATGGTCGGTGGTTGCTCACCTTTGGTGTGGGTGTGGTTGTGGGATTGGGGTGCATACAGCCTGTATGTGTGGAATGGAAACGAGATGAGTGAGAGCAAGTATCTCGCTGCCAACTTGACATGCTCAGCTAACCAGCATATCTGCTATGCATGTATGCTCTGCATGTACATGTACCCAGGTACACTCGAGGTTTTGAAGTCGCTGTTTCCCGTCCCTTTGGTCTCGGTCCGTTTGTTCAATGTTGGCTGGGGCTCAGCGATTTTTGCTGCGGGGTTGAGATCCCCGATACCGAAACGGGAGCTACACTGCGCGCAAAGGCCTTGCCTGCAGGTTCCTGCAAGACGCATGCCCATGTCCGTTCACCTTGCCTAGTTGTTTCGTATTGACCTCCTGTTTGAATTGACCTCTCCGGGCTGGGTTTCGTTTCAGCGTCTCAATCCGGGAAAATAGCCGTCCATGAGTGTAACCAAACGGCGGATCCTTGGCCACGACTGGCATACCGACATAGACTGCACTTACATGGGCTCAGGGGTAAAAAATTAACGGCCAAACGAAGCAACACCCAGCAGTTTGTCGTGAAGTTGCCACCACGTGGGTTTGCACGACTGCCTAGACTTATCTATGTATATGTACGGATAGCTGCATCTGTACCACCATTGTACGCAACGGGCAGTGTCTCCCGGAGAATGACTGGAAGACTCTGTCTGACCTGCAGCTTGCCATCGATAATCGCCGGGAAACAACAGGCGACCTCCCGAGACCTTGGAGAGAAAATCTCCAGATGAGACGCTGCAGCCAACCGGTCAACTAGCTAGCACCCAGAGCCGGGACATTTTGTTCTTCAAACCGCCACTCGAAAACGGCGAACACTCAATAGAGAAAAAAAAGGTAAGACATGGCGGGGTTAGCCTGATGAGGAGTCGTCGTCGTGTTAGGTAATCTCAATCTTTGATGACGTCCAATAGCAGCTGGTCAAGAGAGTTGATGTCGAGTTCGCAAGTCGCCGTTTGTGATGCGAGCAGCCGTTACGCAGCGAGGTAGCTTCCCTCGCGGCAGGCGTCAGAAGGGCGGTCAGGACAGGTTGGAAGAAGCATCGCGGGCAACGAGGGAAGGAGCTGTTCAGAGGACTTGCTTGCGAGATACGGATGAGACAGCAGGAGCGATCCCGTGGCGTGACTCTGCGAAGACCTTTCCTTCCGTTGGAAAGTTTAGGCGACGGGTCCCAAGAGGATCTCGTTGGTTTCCCCCGTTCTCACCCCCATTTTCGCCCCATTCATCTCGTCATGCCCCTGGGCTTGGTGGTTTCAACGTTTCTTTTGCTGTTCGTTTTTTCCGCCCGTCCGGTGTTTGACCTCAGCTACGAATCGCCGGTTCACTGGACGACGAGGGTCTGCCCCCCAAAGAGCGACGCAGGGTTAAGTCGATCCCAAGAAATAGTCCGAGTAAGTTGACGCACATCATCTTTGACATGTTGATCATGATCCTCGCTTTTGTCGACTAAGTGGGCTCGTTTTTGTTCTTCCTGACTTGCAATTCGTGGGGGACGACGGCGAAGGGATGTCATGGGGCCGCCTCGGATTGAGAATCTGGCGTTCCACGACTCGCAGCTGGGGAAGCTCTTGCAGCGCTTCCAAGTTCTTTCGCAGGCTGCATCCATTGGGGTTCAATACGAGTCTACACTAACCGGCACCCAAGATCTGATTTTCCCCGTGGAGGAAGCAAACAAACGCAATCGAAAACTTTCCCATCTTTCACACCCGCTGGAAAGGTCACCCACCCGAAAAGGCAACCCTCCATCTTTTTCGCTTCTTTTTCCGAGAACAGATCAACCAGGTTGGGCGATCTTTCGATCGACGAACCAGGGGCCAAAGACGCTGATGCATTGCGAAAGCAGGGGTTGCGCGATAATCCCTGCTCCCTGGCGGAATGTCGGAGCCCCTGGACACCTGGACTCACCTGGCGTGCCTGGGCGAGGCCCGCCAAGAAGGGGCCCGCGGCTGTCTTTTTTTCCGGGCCACGCGCGATCGGACAGGGGAACGGCCTTGGCGTCCGAAGAAGCAGGTGCAAGCACGAAGCATGTGGAGCGCGCTGCGCTGGAAACCCGCAAACAAGGACGGACCGCAACGGAAAAAATAAGAAAAATGCACGCAGGGCGCGGCGTGGGCGGAAAGCAAAGCGGAAGCTCGGCGGTCCTCTTTTCGGGGCCGATCTCGAGCTTGCCCCCAAAATCTACGTTTACGCTGAAATTAGCAGCCCGTGGGCATTCGGCATGTTCAATGGGGAAATAACTACTCTGGACAGCGGCAATACGGGAATTGCCTGTAATGGTCAGCATTGACTAGTTATTGAAGACAAACGCAGAGGTTGCGGTGTGCGTGAGCTCGGCCGATGTCTTACTCTCGCACCAACATCGCCTGCCTGCCGGTCCCGGTCGTTTGCGATCGCTCTCGCTGGTCACCGGAAACCTCATCAGCCAACAGCAGGTGTCAATCTGGCTAGGAACACTAACGTCGTTGGCATGGAATAGCGCCGAAACACGTTCGGGCCTTCGAAATGTAACCCAAGGACCCAACCGCTGCCAAACCCCGCCTTCGTCGCGTCCGCACGGACGGGCGACCCAGGCAGGGTGGACTGATGGACAATTCCTCGGGCGAGGACACTCAAAACGTTGGAGCGTTGGTAGCCGACAGCATGGGATTTCGTCCGGGCACGAGGTTGCAAGGTGTGGCCCTGTTCACGAGTGTACGAGCGGCCGAGGATTCGAGCATGTCCGCTGTCCAGGCTGTTTGAGCGTGTCCCTGGTGTCCTTCTTTGCAACGCTAATATGCTGTCTTGAGCTGAAGCCAGGCACGGTGCGAACCCTGGGCCGTGGACAAAAGGGCACTGGACAGGAGGGCTCTGACGGAGAACACCTTTGCGGCCACTTCCTGCAGCTGCAAACGCCATGTGCATGCGGGAGAGAACGCACTCGCGATAGGCTGCGTAGTCTGCGGAGTGCGTGATGCGGATGGCGAGGACGCAGCCTCGCTGCTCGAGCGTGGCGACAATCTCGTCCATGCGCATACGGGTTGCGACTCGTGCGGTTGCCCGTCGTTATCTGCGCCGTGTCGCTCGTTTGTTTGTTTCCCTGTGTCCGTAATTCGACTCCCAGACTTTCAGGACGATCGGATCGGATCAGCTGGCTGCCCCAGACTGCCGCGCCGGAATCTGGCGAGAAAAAAAACTCCTTGTGTTTGAGGGTCGGCGGCTGATTGGGCTGCCGTGGAATTGGGCCCCGCTGAGCATGAGAGCGCCGGAGAGAATACACTGGGGGTGTTCCCCGTCCCAGGCATGACGACTTTCCTGCATCTTCCCGGTTCCCGAGAGGCCGTCACGGATCAGTGGGAATCGACAAGGGGGGGTGGACGCCTCCCGCTGCAGGGGTGGCCGGCCTTGTCCCACCGTCCCACCGTCCCATCCTCCCATCGTCCCACCCCAAAGCTCCAGACCGGATGCAGTCAGATGGATCCCAAGGCGTGAGCTGGACTTCTTGAAGCATCCCAGGCCCTCGGGGTTCGTGTCCCGAGGGTTCATTTTCTCCTTTTAGCTGGTGTCGCCCTTCTCTTGCCCGCCCCAGCCTGCTCCTATGACCTTGGGATTTCTTTTGCACTTTCTACTCTCGCTTTCTTTAGGAGCCTTTTCGAGCGTTTAACATTATTATCCTTTCCTTTTACTAGCACAGCCTTGCAGACGTACCGAGCTTGACGGATTTGGGGACTTACAGAAATATTGGTCCCAGGACGAAGAGGCGGATTTACATCGACGTGTATCACCACAACGGAACAGGACGACAAACGGCACGGGCTATCCTTTTCCACCGGCTTATGGCCGGTTGACAGTAACCATGGGCTTGTTCAGCTTTCTTTCGAAACGACCTGCCAACAAGGCACGATCGGGCGTATCCTCGGCAGCCTCACAGCGCTATGAGCCGAGCATCTCGGGCTCTGTAGCGACGACACAAGGTACTAGCGGGAAGAGACTTGGCGTGGGCTCTGTTTGTGCATTTTACAGCTGACATTAGTTTGTAGGTGGACGTTCCGTGATTGGGAACGAGACGCAAGTCAACGATAAGGTGTTCAGGGGCACAGGATTCAGTCAGTCAGCTCTATCCCTTGACAGCTCCGACGAAGACCAAGACGAAGAACCGGCGCCGACGCCCCGAGTACCCCGATTCCGAGATGAGAGCGTAGAAAGGCCGAGCACGGCCCCGAGTAGCCGTCCGTCCAGCGCGGCTGGGGGAAAAACTGCTAGTCCACAGACTAAGAAGAATGGGCAAAAGCGGCCGCCTCCGCTTTCGTTCCGGCCCACACGGCCCGCGCCGACGGCACCGAGCGCGCCCGAGTCCCGACCTGGCTCTCGCGGTTCCATGCGCACGATCACCAACGCACTCCGTCGGCCTGCTGGACACGGCCGCAGCGAGTCTCTCCGAGTAGACTCCACCGCCAAGACGTTCAAGGACCTGCTCGATGCACAGTCGGAGATCAAGCCGGCCGATTTCCATGCTAGGGTGAAGGCGGCGGGGGCGAGAGACTATGGCGAGGACGTGGCCGAGCGGAATATGGGCGCCAACGGGTCGTTTAACTTTGACTTGCCACATGGTCAGGGGTACTCTTCCCAGCCGCAAACACAGGGAGCGGGAGCGGAGGCTCGCGCGGCAGGGCCGGCGGCGGCTAAGAAACTGGATCCGTATAAGGCGGGTGTGCGGAGGAAGTCGCCCCCTGCTACCCAGCAAACGTTCATGCGGCCGGTGGATCTGGAGAGCGCAACACCGTTGGGGCCCGGGGCGACCCGGAAGCAGGATCCGGCACGGCGCCGGTCGGTCAGCACTTACCTGCCTCCTGGACTGGGCAAGATGAAGTTTTTGCCTTTTGACCGGTCGGAGGAGGAGGAAGAGACTAAGGAGACCAAAGACCTCTCACCGCGCACGCCAGGGTTGGATATCAACAAGTTGGACACCGGCGTTGCTGCGCTGGGGCAGAGCCGGCCGGTGATCCCTCGGATGCCCCGCGTGCCTCGGATTCCCGAATCGGCCCCGGCTCCGGCGATCCGCAAGGCGTGGCGACCGCGCGACTCGGTCGAGCTCGCAAAAAAGAGGAGCGAGACGCCGGTGCTGGAGGAGCACAGCGAGAACGAGTCGTCGTCGTCGCCGGCTACTGACTTTGCCGTGTGGTCGGCCACGCGATCCCGGAGGACGTCGGCTATGTTCCAAGCGAGCATGGCGCCGAAACGGCACCAGAGTCTGCAGGCTTTGCGGGCGCCCGTGTCGTCGGTATCCGCGTTGGCGTCGGCGTCAACGTCGGCGGTCGTCACGCAGGATGCGGTGATGCAGGCGACTCCGCTGATGCACCCACCTATCATCCCGCGCAATCATGGTCACAGGGAAATCCGGGACGGTCCGATTTATGAGGTACGGAGTGTCGAAGAAGCGGCGTCTATCAAATCCATCAAGTCCATCACCGGTTCACCGGGCCGTTCCGCTCGCGCGACCTCTCCCACCCCCAGTTTCCGCCTACTCTCCATGAAGGATCTCGCCCACCCCTCCGCCGCAGACATCACACTCCCCGACGACGACACACTAGACTTCCCCCCGCCCATCCGCACCCGCAGCACGCGGGGTTACTCGGCGTCCTCGGGTACGCCCACCGCCTGCGGCAGCAGCACCAGCAGCGCGTCGGCGAGCATCACAGCCAGTACGCTAAACCACACCATCAGCACCAGCAACCGCCCGCCATCTCTGCACACGGCAGGCACCTCGGTGGACCTCAGCATCGGGACCATCTCCCCCAAGCTCAAACCGGTCGGTGTCGCCCGGTCCCTTGGTAATCCGCATGACGACTCGGAGGACGATTCCGGGTCTCACTACGACGACCGGGATGGAGTGTCGGTTGATGATGACGACAACGACCATCTCGCGCGTCCAAAATCGTCAGGCTCTGCAGTCGGAGCGTTCAACATAGACGACTACCTCTCTTCTGATGCCGAGTCGTTAACCGCCGCCATGGCTGGTCTCGACGACGACGATAGGAACAGAGACAGGAGCAACAGCCACGACAGCGGCCTCAGCACGGCTACGACGACCAACACCACGCCTAACCGCCGGCCGACCGCGGAGGGCGAGGAGGAGTTGCTGTTTGATGATTTTGGCTTTGGGATGAGCGGGATGCAGTTGCCTGGGTTGGCGGATTCGTTTCCTGTGGAGAATGGTCGTGCCGGGAAAGGTAGCAGGCGGCGGGGGGAGGATGGGGTGGAGAGTGAGAGTAAAAGTCGCAAGGCGTCGCGGACTATCACTCGACGTGCGACGGTGTCGATGGTGTATGAGGATGGGATGTATGATGATGTGGCGGCGGTGCGTGGGCGCAGGCGGCAGTGGGAAACAGATGCTGCTGCTGTGGTACCGAATGTGCAGAACGGTCGGGCGAGGGGCAACTCGGCGAGTGCACGGCGGTCTGGGTATCCCTATCCCTCTCACGGTAACCACAACCACGGCTACAAACGGAGATCTCTCACCATCGGCCTCGGCGGTAGACTAGAAAGGGAAAGGGAACAGAACCCCTACACTACCCGCAACAGGCGCTACATCCTCGACACCGCAGCTGACGACGACGACGATGAAGACAACGTTGACGACGACGAAATCAACGACGACGCCACCGAGTACGAGTCTGCTCGCTCCGAGTACGACGATGACCCCCACTCTCCACTCCCGGTCCCCGGAAATGCCCGACATCGCAAGGGGTTGTCTGCTGTCGGCGGCTGTGTCGGTGCTGGTGTCGGTGCCAATGTTGGCGCCGGTACCGTAGATGACGAAGCAGGGTATGACGCGGATTATGTCGAGGATGACTCGGAGGGTTTACTCGCGTGTCGGCGGAGGCAGTACCGGCAGCGTTTACTCCAGACTCAAACCTCGACGGCTTCTTCAAACCAGGGGAAGAAGACCACCGCCACCACCACCACCACCTCTAACAATCAAATCTCAGCCCTTCGCCAGTTAGAAGGACGGGGTATTGACCTGGAAGTCCTCGAGAGGGAGTTACAAGCCCTCGGGCTAAGCTTGGCGCATGTCCAAGCGGCGAGGGGGCAGATGGAGGACGAAGAAGAGAAGCCGAAGCGCAGTGGGGGAGAAGTGGACGGGGAAGAGTCGGCGCAGCGGAATGCGGAAGAGAATAAGGTTGCGGCGGCGGTGAGGTTGAGGAAGGAGATGAAGCGGGCTAAGAGGCTGGCGGGACAGCCGTCCAAGGGAATGTTACGAAGGGGGGTTGTCTGAGTTGGACAGCGTCGGGGTTATGTGTAAGCTGGGTAGCCTTGGGTTTCTGTAGAAGTGCAGGGAGGGCATCTGGGTTCCTGGTTGGGATAAAGGCGGTTATGGCGGGCATTGTTTTGGTTGGTAATGCTTGGTACTCGGCATGGTTTGGCTGGTTTGGCTGACACGGTTTGGTACGCTGGACACTGGACACTGGACACTGGATACTCGACGCTGGTATGTTTGGTAAGATACACGACTTGATACCCCGATATGACGGCTGCTTTTGGAGGCGGTTTGCTTCGAAGCTTGGACTTGCTTGCATTAAGTACTTTAATACGACATCATTTGATTGCTGTGTATTTGCTCTTCCTCGACTTGACTGATTCTGCAACGCATCGTCTAGTATAATCCGTGCCTGAAACCCTCAAACCCCGGAATGTAACCCAGCATACCAAGCGAGCATAACTACAGTATTCGTAAAAAAATAATGCATCTAATCTAAACTCCCCGCCAACGCCACACAACTAAACCTCAAATCCCCCCCCTCCCGTTCCAAAAACTTCAACGGCCCCACCGCCAACGCCTTCTCACTCAACACATCCTCCCCCTCCTCCAACCCCCCCCTCCTCAACGGCCCCTTCCTCCGTCCATCCATCTCCCACAACCCCCCATCCCCGCCCTTCACAAAACAAACAAAATGCAAATCCACATCATCCTCCGCCGCAGGCGCCGTCGTATCCCCTTGGCTCGCCACCGCGCGGTGGGCGCGGGCAAGGTCGGCGTTTTGTTCGAGGAGTTTGGCGCGGGCGGCGGCCGGGTGGGTGTGGGGGAGGTTGGTGGAGGGATCGCGTTGGGAGGCGGAGAGGAGGTGGGAGAGGGTGGTGCGGGGTTGGATGTGAGAGCGGGCCGGGCCGTTGAGGGAGGCGTGGAGGAGCCCGATGAGGCCGCAGGCGTTGCGGATTGTTTGGGGGAACCAGAGGACTGGTTCTTCTTCTGCTTCTTCCTTTCCCCCCGGGTTTTCTCCTTCCTGGGTTTGGGTTGGGGGGTTGGTCTTGGTCCGGTAATCGGGCAGCGAAGCGTCTTCGGCTAAGCGGTGGGATTCGTAGGCCGCGGAGACGGGGAAGACGAGTAAGAGGGCGAGGGCCGGGCGGGGGATGAAGGAGAGGAGGTCCGGGTCGGTGAGGGAGTAGACGTCGTGGATGGCGAGGGTCGGGGAGAGGCCGAGGTTGTGGAGGAGGGTGGTCATTAGTTCGGGGTTGGCTTCGAGGGGGATGAAGGCCGGGGGTGCGGTGGTGGGAGTGTCGGCGGTAGACATTTTGGTGGTGTTTATGCTGTCGTGTTTTGTTTGTTTGGTCGGAGTTTTGGTGGTGTTGAGGGGTTGTTTGTTTGTTGAATTGATTTCTGAGCACAAATTCGATCGAAATAGATCGAAATAGATCGAAATGGGTTTCGAGAAAAAGTCCGAGTTCGATATCTAGGGTGGTGGATTTCAAATACCCCAGGCTCAAGCCGTGCCTCGCCGATTTCAAGGTTTGTTTGTCGTCGTGGTTTGTGTTGATTGTTCGAGCTTGGAAAGTTGCAGGAAGCTAGTTAACGTAATGCGCAAGGTGAGCTGCCTGGCGCGGGGTTGGCTCGGGCCGAGGATGACCTCATAGGAATGGCCCGCTAAGGTCGACAGAAAAGGGTTAGGGTTAATGAGCTAAGAGGGTTAGGGTTGAAGAGGGGTGATTTTATGATACCCAGCAACTAGAACTGAGAAAAGGGCTTCCAGGTATGTACATAGTATGTAAGCAAGTAAGTACACTCGTCTTGACTCTATTGAGGACTGACCAGACAGGATATTCCAAATCTACCATTTATGCGACCATTCCGTTTTCCCACATGCACCTATGTATCGTACAAAATCATAACATCACACACACATCAACACATACACACATCAACACATACACACATCAACACATACACACATCAACACCTCCCCAGTTTTCACTGCTCACTAGTTAAGCCTGAGCAGCAGCCTCCTCCTTCTTCTCATCCGTCACCTCCAGCTGTTCCAACTTCAACTCCTCCGTAATATCCGCCTCCAACTCCGTCTTCTCCTCCAAACTATGCCCCTTCCCATCCCCATTAAACAACGTCTCCACGGCCTCCTCCACCACCCCGGGCTCCGGCCCCAGAATCGTCCTCTCTTTCTGCTCCGCCTTCCGCGCCATCTTGCGGGCAATAGCACGCTTCGTGCGCTGCGCATCAGCCGCGAATCCGATACTAGCCAGGTGGTCTGCGATTTTGGCTTCGGCCATGGTTTTCACCTGGAAGGCGAGGGCTTGGCTCTGGAAGACACCCTGGTACCGGTAGCTGAGCCAGAGGT
Organism: Dichotomopilus funicola; assembly: GCF_033296635.1. Taxonomy (NCBI): domain Eukaryota; kingdom Fungi; phylum Ascomycota; class Sordariomycetes; order Sordariales; family Chaetomiaceae; genus Dichotomopilus; species Dichotomopilus funicola. The sequence continues at coordinate 574,208 of NW_026944027.1, forward strand.
ACATGGAGATGACGTGGTGGAAGGATTCGAGGCGGGAGAGGTACGAGGCACGCTCGGCGCGGGTGGGGCCCTCGGGGCCCTCGAGTTCGAGGACTTCGAGGTCGATGACACCCTTGGGGAAATCGAGGAGGCGCCCCGAGCCGAGCTCGGCTACGGTTTGGGCGAAGGCGGCGAGGGCGCTGGCTTGGCGGGGGTCGCGCAGGGCGACGGGGACGTTGAGGAAGACGCAGCGGTCGGCGATGCTCAGGTCGAAGGGCTTGATGGCTTCGGCGATGAGGACGGCTTCGGTCATGTCGCACATGTGGAAGCGGGAGGAGAGGCGGCAGAGTTCGCGGAGGCGGGTGAGGACGAAGGAGGTTGGGGTGCGCGGGGGGAAGTAGCTGTGGAAGCGCTCGAGGACGGATACGGGCGGGAGGATGCCGGCGGTGGTGATGGGCGGGGGGTCGGCGGTGAAGCCGCGGCGGATGGTGCGGAGGTCTTCGCGTTCGAAGGTGGTGACGAGTCCTGGTGTCGGTGGGCCGGTGTTGGCGGCGGCGTCGGTGCCGGCGTTTGCGGATGCCGCGGTGCGGAAACGGCCAGCGCGGCCGCCGATTTGGCGGATCTCGGGGACGGTGAGGTTGCGCACGGTGGTGCCGTCGAATTTCTCGCTGGCGTAGAAGACGACTCGGCGGACTTCGAGGTTGAGCCCCATGCCGATGGCGTCGCTAGCCACGAGGAAGTCGTAGTCGTTGTTGGGGTCGTTGAAGAGTGCCGCCTGGCTGGCGCGGGTCTCGGGCGGGAGGCTGCCGTAGACGATGGCGCAGCGGCGACCCGTGGCCTGCTCGATACCGGTCTTGAGCGAGTGGATGTCGACCTTGCTGAAGGCCACGATGGCGTCGCCGCGCTCCAGCTTGGAGAAGTCGCCGTTGAGGCTGGTGGGCATCACGTCGAGCCCGTTGAGGCGCTCGTAGCGGTGCACGACCAGGGGCTCCCCCGTGCGCGCACACAGGCTCTCGATCAGCGGCACGACGCGCTCCTCGCCGCACAGGTGCACCTCGCGGGCCTGAACCCCCAACACGGCCTGGGTCCACGCCCAGCCGCGCTCTGGGTTGTTGATCATCTGGATCTCGTCGATCACCGCCACGTCGACCTTGGTGTTGAGCGGCGTCATCTCGACCGTGCAGCTGTGGAACCACGTGTCAGCGTCGGTCGGCACCCGCACCTCCTCGCCCGTCAGCAGCGCGCACGGCTTGTTGCGCGCCAGGAACCGCGTGTACGTCTCGTGCGCCAGCAGCCGCAGCGGCCCGGCGTAGATGCCCGACCGTGAGTTCTGCAGCGCCTGCAGCGCGTTGTACGTCTTGCCCGAGTTGGTCGGCCCCACGTGCAGGTGGATGGTGCGCTGCATCGTGCGCGTCGCCGGGTACCACTCATAGGGGAACCGCAGGTCCGCTAGCTCGCGGTGTAGCTCCGTGACCGCCTTGGGGAACCGCGGCCGCATCAGCACCGTCTGGAACGCGTAGTGCAGCTCGTGCCGGATCCCATAGTCTCCGCCCTTGATGAACGCGTTGCGCAGGTTCCAGAACAGCGGGTTGCCCTCCCGCGTCGTTTCCATGTTGCGCGTGGCCAGGTCGAACGCCTTGCGCAGCACCGTCTTGAACAGCTCGGCCTCCTTGTCCAGCTGCACCGGGGTCGAGATCCCCAGCGCCCGCCACTCCTCCTGAGACGCTTCCCACGCGCCATTCATGGCGTCCGAGAACCGTAACAGCACCAGCCGTCGGAACTTGGCGTACTGGTCTAGCACATCGCCGGCCGGGAAGCGGGTGTGGCGGGCATTGCGCTTCAGCGAATTCACCATTTTCCTCTCTGCTGCAGAGAATGTGGGGTCGTCCCCGCCCTCGACGCCGGCCGTGCCGTTGTTGTGTTGGGCGGCCTCGCCGGTCTTGGTGTTCGACTCGGCGACATAGTCGGCGTATGTAATGACTTTGGTCTCGTCGGCGTCGTTCGCATCGTTGGATCGGGCGTCTGTGCTAGCCGTGTCTCCCTTGGCCCCCTTGTCCACACCCTTAAACATGAACGAGGGGAGCGGGGTGACTCCCTGGAACAGCGAGTCCGAGTAAGGCTGTTGGCAGCAACAACACCCAAGTCAGCGACACGGATCACACACACTCCCTCTCTCTCTCTCTCTCACACACACACACAACACACGTGGAGATTCGAACAAAACATACATCGATTTTTCCCGGGACGAACCTATTCTCGCTCTTCTTCTTCTTCTTGTTCATGCGGCGCGACCCGGTGCGCCATCGCACCAGCATCAGCGTTGGTTGTCGGGGAGCTTTCCATACTGCCCCCAGGAACGATTTCATGGCCGCGTCGAGGTCGCGGCCGGGACCATGCTGATGCGGCCAGCGAGGGGGTAAAACTCGACGGTCAATTGAGGCAGCGGTGAGTCGGTGCCTCCCGGGGTTGTGTTCACGAATACGGCCGGAAAAGGAAGAAGGAAAAAAAAGATACGGATATGCAGCAATAAGTTGACGCCAAAGTGGGATGCGGATGCGGGACGATTGAATCTTTTTTTGGGGGTGTCCCATGTGTTATCTTATCAAACAGTGTGTATCACAGTGTGGTAGAGATTCAACACTGTATGTAGGGGTTCAGGCCCCACTCAACGCCCAACTGCCATGGCACTGCCTGCCAGGCCGCTCCGTCATCGTGCATCCGCCTTCTTCAACATCACGTTCTCGACAACCCATCCACAATTCATCACCGTTTCCATCGCGAAATACTCCAATCAACCCACCGCGTGAAGAACTTATCTGGAAAAACAAGATGGCATCGTCCTCCACCCCAGCGACACCGCTGCTCTAGTGCGTTCCCCTCTCTTCGCTCACTCAAACCAGGCAGAACCCCAAAAACAAAGCAAAGCCCAACAAGAGCAACCCAACTAACCAACTTACCATCTCTCCAGCGCTTGCGTCGCCTACAACACCACCATCCTCACAGAACACACCACCTCCGCCGCATCCCAAGCCTCCTCCCTGGCCTCCCTCATCCTCCCCAAAATCGACCACTCCACCCCGCAAAAACTAACCTACACCCACGGCACCCACCACATCCACTACATCGCCGCTTCCCCCTCCGAATACCCCCCCAACTCCCCTCAATCCCCCGCCGGCGGCCTGACTTATTTAGTCATCTCCGACTCTGCCGCTGTCAACCGCCGTATTTCGTTCGGTTTCCTCGTCGAACTGCGCACGCGGTTTCTGGCTGCGCACCCGCCCGAGGTCGAAGGGTACGCTGACCTGCCGAGCTACGGCTGCGCGGGGTTTAATAATGCGCTGAGGGGGTTAATGGTAGAGTATGGGACGACGGCGCAGGGGAGGGATGACGCGATTGGGAATGCGCAGAGGGAGATTGAGGATGTGAGGGGGATTATGACGCGGAATATTGAGGGGTTGTTGGAGCGCGGGGAGAGGATTGATTTGTTGGTGGATAAGACGGATCGGTTGGGGCAGGGGGCGAGTGAGTTTCGGGTGAGGAGTCGGGGGTTGAAGAGGAGGATGTGGTGGAAGAATGTCAAGTTGATGGGGTTGTTGGGGGTGGTGGTTGTGTTGATTTTGGTGGCTATTATTGTATCGATTAAGAGTTAGGGAATCACGGTAAAGGGGAGAGCTTGCGGGGGAGGAGTTGGGCGTTGGATTGGATTTATCATTGGAATTGCAATTGGGGGACACTTCTCGCGCAGCTTGAGCGACAGTCATTCGACTCGTGTTTTACTATGTTAGATTCCCAGTTATCTCTCTCGCTCTCGTATTGATTACGGCTTCGGATACACAAATAAATACAATGCGCATCCTCTATCGTCCTTCTGTCCACTCTCGCGGTACAGTCAACCCAACCAATCCGCCCCGAATCAAACTATTCCCTTCTCAGAGTCTCCCCCGCTTGGCCAGCTAACCGTTACCATCTGACTGAATCATAACCGCGTCACACCCCGCTGTCCGTCCTGGTACACATACCCGTGCGCAATCGGGCTGGTATATGGCCCCGCCACGATGTGAAACGGCGGCCGGCGCAGCTTGTCGGTGAAGAAGACGGGGTGTAGGTGGGACGGGCTGTGTTGTTGTTGTTGTTGGGATATTTGTGGCTGTTGCTGTTGTGGTATTGGAGATGGTTGTAAGATGTGGGGTTGTGATTGAGGGTGTGGTAGAGATGGGGGGTGGGGGTTTTGTGGGTGCGGGAGTGGTTGTCGCTGGAGTTGTGGCTGTGGTCGGTGTGGTAATGACTGTGGTAGTGGCTCAGTCTGTGGTTGCTGTGGGTGAGGGTGGGTGTGCCAGACGGCCTGGCACGGAACGATATACTGCTGCGTCGGGGTCATCGTGCCGAGTAAATGTGTTGGCGGTGGTACGGGGTGGATTATTGTCGTCGACGGCATGTTACGTGAAGTCGGAAAGGTGTCCGATATGTGAGTTGAGCGGACGGATTGCCGAGGTTGTGTATTTTGGGATTCTTTGGGAATGATTCGATTGAATTGGCAAGTTGAGTATGTTGTCTATGTCGTCGACGATGTTGGGAATTCGAAGGAAGATTTTCTCATCAGATCTCTAAAGATTCCATGTAGGCCCGAAAACTAGGACAAGTCGTCGTATGTTTGAGAAAAGATGCACGAAGATGAGATGTCCGTCTCATCCATGACGTCTCGTCTTCACGTGCGTTTCCGGAGTGGCCCCACTTGTAGTCTAGGGTAGCAGTGCAGTGGGCCGGTGAGCTCCAGACAATTCAGGGGTGTAAACAATATGGGGCTGCTTGCCAAATATCAAGACCGATATCAAACTCCAAGATTAAACGACACCAACTATGTAGAACTACTCCCTCCTGACTTCCCCTTTCTCCCGCCCTTTTTTGTAGTCTCCTGGGTCTCTTTCTTGTAAGTTTGTTTCCCATCTTTAGCTTCCTTCGCTGCCTTGGCTTTCCCCCTCGTGATGGCATCCACAAGCGCCTCAATCTCCTCGACCTGAGCCGCCGTCTTCTTCTTTTCTTCGTCCCTCTTCTGCTCCTCCTCCTTCTTCTTCTCATCCTTTTCCCGCTCCTTCTTCGCCTTGGCCCTCTTGACCGCCTGCTGCTTCTCCACCCGCTCAATCAACTTGTCACTCGCCTCCCACAGTTTCTTGGCCACCTCCTCGTCGTCCACATCCTTCCGCGCGCAGTCCACCTCCATGCACTCCTTGATCAACCGCCCGCCAGGCACCCGCACCAAACTACTCTCCATAACCCCAAACAACACCGACTGCGCGGCCATCTCCGGACTCTTCAGCAACAACCAAGCAAACACATAAAACACCAAATACAACCCCAACCCCCACAACGACCCCCGCGTCAACCACCGCCGCATCCCCGGCGTCCGCGCCAAGCCGGGATCAACCAGCACCACCCGCGCCGTCATCGGCAACTGATCCGGGCGCTTATACGCATCCAAATGCTTCTGATACGCCCTTGCAAACACCATCAACGCCAGCTTACTCCGCGCATACGCCGTCTGCGGCGTCCATCCTTCCCTGTCCAACCCCGCATCCAGTTTCGGCGCAGAAATGTAACTCGAACACGTCGGTATCACAATCCGCACGTCACGGTCGAAGGGCTGCGCCCGGATCGCCGGGCTGAGAATCCCTAGCAGATGGAAATTCGCCAGGAAATTCACCTGCCACGTCACCTCCACTCCCTCGGCCGTTTCCACGCGCGGACTCCCCGGCGGCACCATAGTCGCCGCGCAGAGCACAATCATATCCAACCGCCTCGGGGGGGCATTATCAATCCACTTCGTCGCAAACTGCCGCACACTATGCAGATCCGCGAGATCCACCTGCTCGGCATAAATCATCTGATTCCCCGTGCGCGTGCGCAGATCATCAATGTAATCCACCAGAAACGAGTCTGTCGGCGCAAGGCGGGTGAGCAGCACGATTTGGGCGCCGCGCTGGGCGAGTTCGAGGGTTGTTGCGGCGCCGATGCCTGAGGTGCCGCCTGTGATGAGCACTACGCGGCCGTGCATGTTGCGCTCGGATCGGTTGGACCGGCCGGAGGTGTACCATTTTGTGAGGGTGACCGCGCCCACGGTGCCGAGGACTTTGAGCAGGCGGAGGGGCTCGGGGAGCCAGGTGGGGTAGCCCGTGTAGTAGACGTGGGCGAGGAAGGGGAGAGGCATTGTGTCGTTGGATCTCGGGACGGTACTGGGTTATGTGTCGTTATGTGTCTATGTCAGGTTCGTGTCGGGTTATGGTTTCGAAGGTATGGTATCGATATTAAGGTTCCGTGATTACCGCATCGGGGGCATTGGTCGGCGGATGCGGATGTTGCGGTCGAAAATATCGAGTTGGTGTTGAATTGGGAGTTTGGAGCTCCCCTGAAGAAATTCGAAAAGAATCCGACCTGAGCTCCTGAGCTGCGCTGACGTCGATGCAGTGGGAGCTGAAAGTGGAGCCGGAAATTTAGGGGCCAGTGGGGGCGACAGGGGTTAGGCAGGGGCCATGCGCTAACCTGCCGGGCCTGCCGAGCCTGAGGCCCTGCAGAAGGTTCCATTTTTAGGCGCCATCCACTCCACATGCGATTCGCGATAACATCCACTTTCACGACATACGAATACAACCACCACAATGCCTCCGCCAAAACATAACAACGCAGAAACAGCAGACGACCACCCAGAGGACGACTACGATGACATTCCCCTGGAGCACCAACGCCCGTTTGGCTCCGGACTACACAGGCGCCCTATAGCCTTTGTCTCGGCATCCGGACCAGGCACCCTTCAGTCCGTCGACGCCAACCGACCAACGCCAAAACCCCAGCCCAATGTCGCCGATATGTACCTCAGCATGGTTTTATCCGAAGACTCGCGGTCCCAGTCCGCGCCGCCGAGCACCACAGCACCACCACCACCGCCCAAACCATCCACACCAGCCCCAACCTCAGATTCTCCCAAAGACGAAAACGAAGCAGAAACCTGCCCCGTCTGCCGTCTCCCCCTAACCACCCCCTCCGACAGCTCAAACCCAAACACAGACCCGTCAAAACCCACCCCCCACACCCAATCCCTAGCCCACCAACTCTGTCTCCCCCACTCCCACCCCCCCTCCGCCCTCGACCGCACCCGCATGGGCCTCTCCTACCTCGCCGCCCACGGCTGGGACCCAGACGCCCGCTCCGGGCTGGGGGCCGCACAGCAGGGTATCGCGTATCCTGTGAAGGCGAAGGTGAAGGATGATGTTTTGGGGGTTGGGATGGTTGTTTCGAAACGGGAGAAGGAGGGCGCAAAGAAAAATGGGGGGAGGTTGTTGGATGCGGGGAAGGTGAGGAAGATGGTGGGGGAGGAGAGGAGGAGGGGGGAGAGGATTAGGGAGGAGTTGTTTGGTGATGGGAGGGTGGAGAGGTATCTTGGACGGGCGGCGGATTCTATTTGATGAATTCAGGGTGGATGGACTTTGAGGACTGAGTTTGGCATTGTTACAGGTTGGGCGGTTCAACGCTGAATTTAGCTCGGCGAGCACAGTTGTGCTGGCTACGAGAATTACAGACACGCACGAGGATGTGCGACGGGAACCCAAAACACCACGGCCGCAGACACGAACATCGCCAAACGGTCGAGCACAGCGTCCGCATGTCGAGGACCTTACAACGGACGGCCAGTAACCACCGCAGGAGAAGGTTCATGAAAGTGACGAATCGGAAATAAAAGTCCACGCCAGGTAATGCGACACCCTCGGCATAAAAAACATAAGCGAGTGTGACTGACGAACCTATAGAACGCGCCAATGGAAAGGATGTGTTGGAATCTCAGAAGAGGAATCTCAACAGAAATCTAGGAGAAATCGCCTTGTTGCGATTACGCCGGGTTAAATTGGAACCAGCCTTCAAAAAAGTTGACTCATCATCATTGCCATCATGTACTATTGTGACCTTAAGCCGTGACCTTGAAAACTTCAAAAATCACCTCTGTACATACCGGGCGTGCCCAAAAAGTGACCAAGTGAACAGTTAAAATCACATATCTACCTCATCCGTACCTTAAATTATCCAGATACAGACAGCATCGGCAGGAAGTGTGCCTACGAAATGCCTGAGACGAGACGATGAGATGATAAGACATTAGAAGGAAACAGTTTAGACCATTCCCCCCGACACACCCCTTCCCGACAGCCACCACGTTAGGTATGAAGCAGCCAGAGCCTGTGCCTAATTAGATGCTGCTCCGAACGAACGACCCAACGACCGAACGGCGACATGTCTGACCAAATATTGGGTTCTTGCTTGATTTCCATTTGTACCTACCTAGTTCGTTCCTTCAAATCTCCTTTTTTGGTTCTTCAATTCTCTTGGGGTCTTGGATACTTTCTTTTGGGTCATAACTGTCACTCTCTACTCTTCCCACATTTCGCACGGGGCTGGTAAACATAGTGAGGTTCTGATAACTCCGTTACAGATTTCATTCATCCCTTCAATATACAACAACACCCTTTATCATGCCCGGCGTCCACACTGCACGCTACACATTTTCACACCCCCTTCTTCTCCACCCCCCCATCCACCTTCGGCGTGTCAGGTAACTCAACACCCCCAGGTACCACCGTCCACTCCATGCCCACATACCCATCACTCAGCACCAGCACATCCACCTTTCTCGGTTTTTGACTGCCGGCACTCCCACTCCCACTCCCACTCCCACTACCCCCAGCACTCCCAGAAGTAGGACCAACATCCGGAACCTTAACAACAGCCCTAACAACCGGCCGATCCCCCACCTCCACAACCGCCTTCTTCCCCTGGCCCCCGTCCCTTTGCTTACCCGCCCCTGACGGCCTCCACCCAACCCTCTTAACAGCCCAAACCTCATCCCTCTCCAAATCCCCCACCACCACAAACCACCCCTCAGTCTGCGGCTTCGGGAAATGCGGGGCATACATCCTCGCTTCACGCTCTGTCACGGCGTTAAGCCGTCGTAGCTGGACGGTGAGAGAATTCGTTTTTAGGTCTTCGACTGCGATGGATAAGTGCGGGAGGGAAGAGGCGGCTTTGGCGAAGCGGGTTGGTTGGGCGACTCCGAGGGAGCGGGCGAGGTGGGTGAGTTTTTGAGGGGAGGTGGAGGCTAGTTTGGCGATTTCGCTGAGGGGGGTGTGTTTATTCTGCTGGGTTGGTGTGTTCGTGGATGGTAATGGGACGTCATCGGAGGAAGAGACGCCGGGAAGGATGGAGGCCGGGCTCTCGTCGAGCCAGCGGGTGGACTTGATGCATTGGAGTAGGCGTATAAACTGTAGCGTGGAGGTGAGATGCCCCAGCTCGGCCATGACGTCGATGCTGGCTTGGATGATACGGATCGCTTGGTCCAGCACACTGGTCTGGTCGCCGACGTAATCGGTGATGGGCAGGGTCATGCGCGACATGTGGGCTTGCAACAGCAAAAAGGCCTTGACGTGTGGGTCCCACATTGGCAGACCGAAGGCGGTACCCGGGAAGGTTAGGTTGCGCGACAGCTCGGCGTTGATGAGGTCCTCGTTGTGGCGGACGGGGAGTTCATCGTATTCGGTTGCGCGGCACATCCAGGAGAGGGCGTCGAGGAAGGAGGCCTTGGGTTTGGGTTGCTCGGGGGTTGCTTTGGACTTGGCCTGCTTGACCAGGTGCCGGATCGTCTTGTGCGAGAGGTAGTAGTAGCTCATGATCTTACCCAGGGGCGTCGGGTCGACGTCGCCGTTGGGGTACACCTCGACGCACTGCGACTCGGTCAGCTCGGCCAGCGAGGTGTCGACCATGCTGATCATGTAGTCGTTGGCCAGCTGCTGCGCCACGGTCGAGTTGTGCTCGTCGGCCGCGATCTCCAAGCCGTAATACGACGGGTTCTTGTGCAGGCGCCGGAAGAAAAAGGTCCACGTCAGGTAATCCAGGGCGTCCTGCTTGGTGACGATGGTCTCGGCGCAGATCTCGGCGCACAGATGGTTGTCCAGCACTGTGTGCAGCGACGACTCGACGGGGAACCCCGTGTGCAAGAAGTGCTTGTAGAAGTCCTTTTTGGAATCCTGCGTGAAGATGCGGGCCACGCCGGAATTGTCGAACTGCGGCCGGCCCGCACGCCCCAGCATCTGCAGCACATCGGTGAGGTCCATGTCCTTGTACGCCTCGATCTTGGCGTCGTAGAACTGCGTGCCCTTGACGACCACCAAGTGGGCGGGCAGGTTGACGCCCCAGGCTAGTGTGCTGGTGGCGATCAGGATCTGGATCTTGTTGTTGAGAAACAGCTCCTCGGCCAGCTGCCGGTCCGACTCGACCAGGCCGGCGTGGTGCAGGCCGATGCCGAAGCTGATGGCCTCCTTGAGCGCCTCGTCCTTGACCCGCGACAGGTTTAGCTGCAGGTCGTCCTCGTCCATGCTCAAGAACCGCCGCGGGTTGTCCTCCATACCGCACAGGTTAATCAAATCCTTGGCCGTCAGCCGGGTCTGCCGACGCGACGGCACAAATACAATCACGGGCTTCTCGGGGCTGTGGTTCAGCACCGCCAGGAACGTCGGCCGGTTCATGGACTGCATCAGCGGGCAGAAGCCGCGCACCTCGGGGAAGCCGTCGATGTACAGCTCCAGCGGCACGGGGCGCACCGAATGCCTGAAGTTGAACAGGCCCTCGTCGCCCTTGACGCCGAGCCAGTTGCCTAGGTCGGTCGCGTTGGCGCACGCTGTCGACATGCCCAGCAGCCGCACGGCGTTCTTGGTCGACGACGCGATGTAGTTCATGCGCGAAACAATAATCTCCAAGATCGGCCCGCGGTCGCCGGCTAGCAGATGGATCTCGTCGATGATGACCAGGCTGACTTTCCGCACGTACCCTCTCGTCTGCCAGCTGCGCGAAATGCCGTCCCACTTCTCGGGGGTCGTGATGATGATGTCCGCGTCCTGGATCGTCCGCGTGTCCGGCGTGTTGTCGCCCGTCAGCTCGACCAGCTTCAAGCCCAGGGGTCGTGCTAGTCGTGCGCCCCAGTCCTTCACCCGCTCGCGCACCAGTGCTTTCATCGGTGCGATGTACACCACCTTGGACCCCGGCCGCTCGCGGAACGCCCACCACATAGCCAGCTCAGCGGCTACCGTCTTGCCGCTGCCCGTCGGCGACCCCAGCAGCACGTTGGCCGGCCGGTGGTACAGCGTGTGGAAGAGCTGGGTCTGCATCGGGTTGAAGAACTGGAACCGCTGCCCGTAGATCTCCTCCAGCGCCTGGTTCTTCAACGCCGAGATTGGTAGGGGTTGCAAGTTCAACAGGTCCGTGTACACGCTCTCCGTGTCCGGCCGAATCAAGTGCTGAAACGAGACGGCGGTCACCGTTTCGGCCCCGAGCCAGCGGTCCGACACGGCCCGCACGTAAATCTGGTCCGGCAGGGGGTCCGACAACGGGATCGTGAAGTTGAGCTCGTGGTCGTCGTGTAGTTTCCGCCGGTTCAGAATAAAGAACTCGTGGTGGTAGATCTCGGACGTGTCCGCGTTCTCGACCCAGATGTAGTACGACTCGGACGTGCCGTGGAGGTGGTCGTTCCAGCGGAAGTCGGGTGTGACGTACAGCTTGATGCGCAGCACGTCGCGGTTCAGCGGCGCGATCTCAGCCTCGACGCTTAGAGTCGGGAAATTGTCCAGCAGCTTCGCGATCTTGGGGCCCATCTTGAAGTTGTTGACTAGGTTCCCGATCTCGGCCGGCTCCATCTCGCGCATCGACTCGATCGCCAGCGACTCCCGCGCGTCCAGGTGGTTCAGCACCGGCCGCGGCAGGTCGAACTGGTGGAACGGGTGCTGGAACGCCCACAGCCGCTTCTCGATCGACTTGGCCATGGTCAGGAGCACCAGGCACTGGTACCCCCATCGCCGGTTCAGGGCGATCATGAAAAGCGCCCGGCAGATGCGCCCGGCCTGCTGGGCCACGTAGTTCAGGTCGTTGGCCAGAGCAAAGTCCTCCGGCTGGCCCCGCGAGATGTACGACTGCAGTAGGATGTTGGTCTTGGTATGCGCCTGGTCGATGCCGCCCTTGACTTCGTACGGCACAAAGTGCTCGTTCTTGCGCATCTTGGTCAGCTCGTCCGCCTCGTTGTTGCGCGACTGGATGTTGTCGAACTCGCCGCTCATCGCGATCATCATCAAAATGTCCCGCTCCTCCGACGTCGGCTTCATCATCGAGTTGAAGATCTGGATGCTTGTGTGCTGGATATAGTACTGGCTCGCGATCCGCCCAATGTCCTTGCTGCGCAGCTCCTCCGTCCGCTCACTGAAGATGATCATCTGGCTCTGCTGCAATGTCTGCGCCGCCTGGATCGCCAGCTTGCGTCGTCGCTCCACCAGCGACCGGTCGTTGTCGAACTCGGCCCACTCGATCCCGTACGCCATCGGGTTCCGCTTCATGCGCACAAACAAGTACGAGTACCCGATCCACTTGACCGCGTCCGAGATCGAGTTGACCGTCCCCAGCGCGATCTCCGCGTTCAGGTTGTCCACCAGCTTCGCTGAAAACCGCGACTCGATCGGCAGCTGGTCCGTCACCGCCGTGAGGTAGTGCGCCAGCTTGTCGTGCGTCGTACAGATCATGCCGATGCCGGTATCCTCAAACTGCGGCCGGCCCGCTCGACCAAAGATCTGGAGCACGTCCAGGATTCCCAAGTCCACAAACTTGCCGTCCTGCGCGCTGTACACCTGCGTGCCTTTGATCACGACCGCTGCGGCAGGCAAGTTGACGCCCCACGCCAGCGTGGCCGTACAGCAGAGCACCTTGATCACGCCCTCACCGAACAGCCGCTCCATGAGGTTCCGGTCGGACCGCGCCATGCCCGCGTGGTGGATGCCCAGGCCCTTGGGCACCAGGTCCCGGAGCTCGCGCGACTTGGTCGACTTGAGATCCTTGATCGCCATCTCGTATTTCTCATGCATGCTGGGGTCGAACAGCCCGACACAGGCATCATCGACCGCCTTCTCATGGAGCATCTTGGCCGTCGCTTGTGTGTCCCGCCGAGAGTGCACAAACACCATCACTTGGTGGTCCTGCTCCAGCATCTCACGCACCTTCTCAAACGCCACCTGGTCGATGTTGTCCCGGGACTGCTTGCTGTTCGGTTTGCCCTTGACGCCGATGAAGTGCTGCTCCAACGGAACGGGGCGGAAGGAAGCGTCAAAGTAGAACAAGCCGGCTTTCTTGTTAACGCCCAAAAAGTCCGCGACGTCGATGTAGTTGGGCAGCGTGGCGCTGAGTCCAACAATACGAATCAGCGACTGGGTGCTCTCGACCTGCCGCTGGGTCCTGGCCACCAACGACTCCAGCACTGCGCCTCGCTCGTCGTGCAGCATATGCACCTCGTCGATGATGAGCAGCCGCACCTTCTGCACCAGCTCCGTATCGCCCGTCCCCTTTCTCGTCACAACATCCCACTTCTCCGGCGTCGTGACGATGACCTGCGTCTGCACAATCTCCGACTTGGTCAGGTGCATGTCGCCCGTGTATTCCCTGCAGCGTAGCCCCAGCCACGCGAGCCGCTTGCCCAGCTTCTCCGTGATTTCAGCCGCGAGTGCTTTCATCGGCGCGACATACACAATCTTGAAGTCCTCGGCGTCCACCGCAAAGTCCGTGGCCACATGGTCCTCAACGGGACTCGGCGTCAGGTACTGGCCGATCGTGTGCAGAATCGTCAACATGGCCGCATCCGTTTTACCGGCACCTGTCGGGGCGCAGATGAGCATATTCTCGCTCGTCTTGTATGCGACGGGGTACACCAGGCTCTGCATCCGGTTGAGCGTCTTGTACCCCTTGAACGTAGTCCGGCACAGCCCGTCCATATCCGAAATCTTGACCAGCGTCTGACCCGGCCACAACGCACCCGGCTTCCCCGCGGGGATCGTGTACTCCTCGTACTTTTCAAACTCCGACCTCTGACTACCAAACGGCAACTTATACCGCGACCCTGTGTGGCTGATGGTGTTGCCCGCATGGTACATCTTGTAAACATGCGGGTAATCCTCCTCCTTCTCGCGCGCCGCAGCCAGGGGGTTCGCTTTATGCTCCAAATCCTTCCGTCGCAGCGCCTCCTGCCTCTGCGCCTTAGTCAACAACCGCGGCGCCTGACCAGTCGCCGACTCATCGCGCAACCGCTCCGACGCCGCCGAAGCAACAAGCGCTGCCCGATGAGTAGCCAGGTCAATGACAAACTCCAAATCATCAAACCCCACCAAATCCGTCAACAACGACTGCAACTCCCCCTCCGGCCGACTCGCCCCCAAAATCTCCAAGATCTGCTCCTGCAGCGCACCGGGCGACAAACCCGACTTGCGCGATGAGATATCCACGCATCGCGCAGCCAGCCAGTGCACATCAAAAACACCACCACCACTAACACCACTACCAGAAGCTTCCTCCCCGCCGTCCACCACGCCATCAAACAAATCGCCGCTGTCGAAATCGATCTCGTCCAGCTCGTCGTCCGAGATGAATTCCCACACATCGCGGGGCCCGTTGCGGGGTTCATACGCCGCCGCCGCTACCTGTTCGATGTCGTCGTCGTCCCAGTCGGAGGTGTCGTCTGCGGTTCCGGGATTACGAGCAGCAGACAATGGTGGTAGGCCTGCCACGGCTGTTTTCATGGCTTCGGCTTGGACACGCCATTCTGCTATGCTTCCTGGTGGTTGTGATGACCCCGCCATTGTTGTGTGGGTGTGTGGATTTTGAGATATTGACTTGGTTGCAAATGGTGGAAATTACCAAAAAATGCGCGGATTTCAAGATACAAATGCCGAATGATAAAAATATCGCTTCTGTGGGTATCGAAAAACTCTGAAAACGGAAAGGGGGATGATGTTTGGAATGGCTTGTCGATGGTGCCTTCCCTTGGTACCTGAAATATTGACCTTATGTAATGTATCAGTGAACACGGCGTTTGAGTCAGCCCGGCGAATGGAGGCGGTGGGGTGAAATTTACGGCCTCAAACGCGGAGCCCCCACACCTTTCTTCAAAACGGCCCCGGCTTGACCTTAAGAAAATAGAGACCAGGAAGACGGGAACTAGCTGATTGTCGGGAAATAGGTTTCCCGTCGCTAGAGTGGCTTGCTGAATATTGAGCCATGGAGGGGCCGTGTGAAACGGGCAATTCAGGTTGTCGTACGGTACGCCTTACCGCTTTCCGTATTCCACAAACCCGCCACTATTGCTGGTCTCTCGCCGCCCAAGACACAGCCCCTTTTCACCTCAACTGGAAATCAGAGTCTCAGCCCTTTCAGACCAAATTTAGAAAGGTAATGTATTAGTACCAAACACGAGTATAAAACGCAAAGCAAGAAAAAAAAAAAAAGCCCCAAACTCCATGCCCAGAATATTGCTATTGGCTCCCCCCTCCCATCGTTCTCGCGCACACCGCACTCTACTCTCCTACTCTTCCCTCTCCCTCTGCTACCCTTCAGTTTCTTCTTTTCCCTCGGCCGCCGCCTGCCTGACCCTTTTGCCAGCCTGCCAGCCTGCCAGCCAAAAAAGGAAAAGCAAGAGTAACCCTTTCTAAGTGCAATAAGTCCAAAAAAGACGACCGGAAGCAGTGCTAGCGGGGTGTGCGGTCAACAAGACGAACTTGTATAGCTCAGCCTCCGAATCGTCGACACCACCGGCCTGCCCAGTCCCAATCCCCCTTCCCCCTTTCTCTCCTCTTCCTGACCCCCCTATCTTGCACATCTCCTTCGATCGGTCCCCCTCACAGCCCCCTCACCCCTTCGTCGTCGGCCCAAAGGAAGAAACCCACACAGGAACAAGCGCCGGAAACTATGCTCATGAAGTCGTCGTGTTTGGTTTTGGGGTATCGGAAATCATGGAACGCGTAATCTCCGTATCGGGACGTGGCTGGTGAGGTTGGTAGATAGTCCAAAGATAGGAATAAGAAAAAAAAAAACGTTGGGCAAAGCTCTCAAGCCCCTGCAAATCCGACGTGCCGGCTTCTCTCCCTCTTTCCCCTCTCTCCTTTCACAAGGCAGGTTCACAAGGCAGGTAAATAGGCGCTTTTACCCGCCCCAGCAGACCGCCTGCCGCCTGCCCGGCTCAGCCTTAGCAGCACTTCCCACCGCCTCCCGCCCCGCTCTGCTCACCGACATTCACGGCCGGGCCGGCGCCCGCCTGGTCGGGCTTGGACGTGTCGATGATGCGCTTCTTGATGTCGGCGGCGAGGCTGTAGAAGGCCTTGTCGATGTTGGTGTTTGTCTTGGCCGACACCTCGAGGAAAGGAATGTTCAGCTCGTCGGCCAGCTGCTGGCCGCGCTCTGTGGAGACGACCCGCTTCTCTTCCCAGTCGCACTTGTTGCCAATCAGAATCTTGTTGACGCCCTCTGTTGCGTGCTGCTCTACGTTGGCGAACCACGTCCGGATGTCTGGGAGGTGGGGGCAATGTTAGTGTGTTTGCTCGTTTTGAGGGGTTAAGGAGGGGGGCCTGAGGAAAGAAGAACGCACTGTTGAACGACCTCTCGTCAGTGACATCGTAGACCAACAAGATGCCCATGGCACCCCGGTAATATGCGGTTGTGATGGTGCGGAACCGTTCTTGCCCGGCCGTATCCCAGATCTGCAGCTTCACCCGCTTGCCATCAAGCTCGATCGTCCGGATCTTGAAGTCGATGCCGATGGTCGTGATGAAGGAAGGGGTGAACGAGTCTTCGCTGAAGCGCAGCAAGCAGCACGACTTGCCCACGCCCGAGTCTCCGATCAGCAGGAGCTTAATCTATGTTTTGGTTACCGCATCGTTAGCATGCCTGTATACGGCGCAACCCGCCTGTTGGCGACGGGTGAGGGGTTGTGAGAGAGGGCGCATTTACCAAGAAATCGTAGTTTCTGTTGCTTGATGACATGGTGGCGGTAGTCGGAAAGCGCGACACCGGTTCTGGGACGGATCGCTTCGAGAATTAGGTAGAAAGATGCGGATGCGGTGGGCGATGACTTGGGCCCACGGACACGACAACAATTAAGCCCACGGGGGGAGCGAGGTCGTGGTCGATGAAGATGGTTCAGCGGACGCGCAGACCACGATAGGCAGCAGAATTGCGGGAGGAAAGGCGGTTGTTCCTCCACGGAAGAATCCCGGCTCCCGAGGTGTGATGTACGTATACGTCTGTCTAGCCGAGCCGATCACAGGCTCGCAACGTACACCGGATCGTCAAGTTGTCGGCGACGTCGGCTTTTTGGCGGTTGCGTGTCTTGTGCAAGGTCCCCGGGGTAGATGCTGTGTTGCTGTTTTTGGAAATGGGTGAATGCGGATTTCCCTTGGTGGAATGGTGGTCTGGCGGTAACTCTTGATTTTGGTGGGAAACGTCGCGGCGGCGGGATCGAAAACAGCCGCTGCAGGCACCGGAGGCAGGCAAACGGACCAGTGACGGGAAGGAGACCAGACTTGGGATGTCGGGACGGGAATGGGGAAGATCGCCGGGGGGTCTTGCAAGGAGGGTTGACGCACCTGCAAAAGGACAGAAGCCTGGAACCAGAAGAACCAAGGCGCCGGCGGTGACCCCTGGCTATTCCGCTCCAGGGGTTCGTTACAGGGCTCACAAGGCCCGGTTTTCAGCCACAGGGACCCCGTGAGTATTGGTGAAAGACAAAACACACATGACACACGAAATGCTGTGACTGATACGTAACGCTAGAAGAACTCTGTTATCTGAACGTACGTTATTCAACCTAAACATCAACTTCCGATAGAGAACAATGGCAAAAAACGTGAAGCAGCTCTCCACAAAAGGCGCGTTGTTGTTGTCAGTCCATCGCTCCTGTCTCACGCTCTTGGCGACGTTGCCCTGGACACGTCTTCTCTCAGGATCTTAGCCACCTGTGGCGCGGCAAAATATCAGCGGGGCAACACCCCCCACTCACAAGCATGACCAATCAGGATTCACATGCAGTCACCGCGACAAGCTGGTTCGAGGACCATGCCATCGCAACATCTAGATCTCGGTATTCGCGTGCTGGTACTAGCCACAACGTTACATGTAGCTAACTAAGTAGAAGGTGCTTTACACAACCAGCCGGGCACTATATACAGGCCAACCGGGCACTGCGAGCACGGCCACAGTGTGTGTTGCACGGCCGGCCATGCAATTCATAACTTTACTAGCCGACGGGGCAGCATGCCGACGGCTGACCCAGCATATCCGACGTTTACTTATAACCTGGAAGTCTGTATACTAGTAGCGACGGTAAACAGCGCCGGGCACGAGGGCTCATAAAGCGTTGCGTGCTCTACTTCGTTACACTTTTATTGAGCTCTTTCTGGAACGCCCCTTCTCACAAGGCGCATTCACCTTCGGAACTTGCCCACTTCTCTTCTCCCCCTGCTAACCATAGAATTAACCCCCTGTAGAACACATGGGAAAACGAGAAGAAAACATATGTTGCTCTGAGAGTCTATGTTCTGAAATCTAAACAAGCGAACAAACCATATAGAACCCTGAAGCGATGGATTTGCGCCGGCAAGCCAACAGAAAGGCGGACGTGGTCTGGAAAAGGCGGACTTGGAACACCATAGCGACGCCCGCAACATCCCCTTCCTCCCTTTCTCATCATCATTCTTCCCACTCCTGGCGTACCCTTTACCATAACGGTATAGTTGGTGGGGGTTGCACTTCTCCGAGCAGAAACAACTTCTTTAAAAGTGACATATCCAAATGAGGACCTGTG
The DNA here is from genome assembly GCF_033296635.1 of Dichotomopilus funicola. Classification (NCBI taxonomy): domain Eukaryota; kingdom Fungi; phylum Ascomycota; class Sordariomycetes; order Sordariales; family Chaetomiaceae; genus Dichotomopilus; species Dichotomopilus funicola. Next base: position 592,878 of record NW_026944027.1, read on the forward strand.
ACAACGGAGATAAGCTCCCTTGAAGAACATCATCCGCCCCGCCTAGGTCATCTCCGCCGACCCCTCCTCGTTTCTCGTCATTCTTCGTGATGAGGACGTCATGGCATGGTGCCGCTTGACCTGATTCGGGAACTGTATTCAGCACCGGTGGGGAAGAAGTCTTGGTTTTTGGCGGAGTTGAAGCCAGAGAAGGACGGGAATTGGAGATCACAGACTAGGAAAACTGTAACTTGTGATTCTCCCTATGTACACTCGTAGGTATGTCACGACCCTCTTGCCTGCCAATGACAAAGCGACACAGTGAAGCCAGGCCCCGCCCAGCCACATTAGTGGCGAGCGAGAGCCAGCCAGTCGGTTACTTTTTAACATGTTGCCCAGACGAACCCATGACGGGCAGACCTACATACATAAAGTCCGGTTACTGTAGACAGTAAAAGGCCTGTTCTGAAACCCGCTGACTTGAAACATATCATGGGCAGGATTTGTCGTGACGAAATATGGAACGCCTAGCGCGGCAGTACCGGGCACGACACGTCACGCCGGGTGAGTGTCGCTGCTTAGTGATAGTTTCAGTTGAGAGGAAGCGAGATCGATGGGCTGTCTCGGGCGAGGTGTGATCCGGTTGACATGACATGGCCACGAGTGATGACCGCGGGGTGCGGTGGTTCAAGTTGGGTGCACGGAAGCCATATTACCGTGCTTATACACGCAGAGCGAATATATATATATATAGGTGTGTTAGGACATGAGAGGAATCCCGTCGCTATTTCAGCAGTTCTCTGTTTCTACTCTCTTCAATACCTACTTATCCAATATCAACTTTTGATATCAAGCTACCATGAACGGTGACGAAGCTACGGCCCCGCTGGCTATTGTTGGCATAGCAAGTCGTTTCGCAGGAGGGGCCAGCAGCCCCGAGAAGCTGTGGGAGATGATGGTGGAAAAGCGGACCGGATGGAGTGAAATCCCTCCGACGCGTTTCGAGCTCGGTGGGCTATATCACCCAAATGGGGAGAGAATCGGAACGGTAGGCGGTTTTCCCCCCCCTACGTCTCATGATATAATTTTCTGCGCCGCTGCTAACTGTCTGTTGACGCGGGCCTAGACGCACGTTAAGGGGGCACACTTTCTCGAGGAGGATGTGGCTTTGTTTGATGCCGGATTCTTTGGCATGGCATCCGATTTCGCCAGCGTACGCATGTGCTACTTACTATCTCTCTTGAGTATCTTGGCAGTAATTAACTAGCTGTTAGCGGTGGAGATATCTGACATGTGCCTACAGACGCTCGACCCGCAGTATCGCATGAAGCTGGAGCTTGTTTACGAAGCTCTCGAGAGCGGTGAGTGCAACCATTCCTTTCCTTGGCTGTTCTAAGGGGGGAAGGCACCTAACTCGTGACAACAGCCGGCATCCCCTTGGAGAAAATACGCGGCACCAACACCTCGGTCTACAGCGGCATCATGTTCCGAGACTACCACGACACGCAGGTCCGCGACCCGGGCACACTACCGCGGTATTTCTCGACGGGTAACCCAGCCAGCATGGCGTCCAACCGGATCTCGCACTTTTTTGATCTGCGCGGGCCCAGTATGAGCATGGATACCGCTTGCTCGTCCACACTGACGGGGCTGCATCTCGCCTGTCAGGGCCTGCGGAAGGGCGAGTCGGAGGTCGCGATCGTCACGGGGGCGAGCTTGATGCTTAATGCTGATGTGTTTATCGGCATGTCTAATCTTGGGTGAGCTCCTCACCCCGTATACTTGGGTTCCCCTCTTTCTGTGATCCGTTCTGATATCTCGCTTCTAATACACGGTCAGCTTCCTCTCCCCCTCAGGCATCTCCTACACCTTCGACCACCGCGCCAACGGCTACGGGCGCGGCGAAGGCGGCGCCGCCATCATTCTCAAACCGCTCCATTCCGCCGTCCGCGACGGCGATCCCATCCGCGCAGTCATCCGCGAGACAGCGCTGAACCAGAACGGCAAGAGGGCCCAGACCATCACGGCACCCAGCCGGGACGCGCAGGAGGCCCTCGTGCGGGAGTGCTATGCGCGTGTGGGGGTTGACCCGGCGCTGACGGGGTTTGTCGAGGCGCATGGGACGGGGACGATGGTCGGGGATCCGTTGGAGGTGGCTGCGCTGGCGGGGGCGTTTGGTCGCGGCGAAGTACCACTACCACTGCCTCCTCCAGGCAGCTCAGGAGTTGGACAGCAGCAGCAGCAGCAGCAGCAGCAGCAGCCACCGCTGTATATCGGGTCGGTCAAACCAAATATCGGGCATACGGAGGGGGCGAGTGGGTTGGCGAGCATTGTCAAGGTTGTGCTGGCGTTGGAAAAGGGGCTGATTCCGCCTAACACGCGGTTTGAGAGGGCGAATGAGAAGTTGCGGCTTGAAGAGAGGGGCCTGGAGGTCCCGACAGAGGTACGGCCGTGGCCGTTGCTGGGTGATGGGATGCGACGGGCGTCGGTCAATAATTTTGGTTTTGGAGGGAGCAATGCGCATGCCATTCTCGAGGCTTATCTGCCGCGTCAGGCCGACGATGGGGCAGTAACTGTAAGACCGACAGGGGCACCGGCCCAGCGCATCTTCCTCCTGAGCGCCAAAGATGCCCGGGCCTGTCAACGTATGGCATCCAACTTGCGTCAGCACCTGCTCGCCATCCAGGAGTCCCAGGAGTCCCAGGAGTCCCAGGAGTCCCAGGAGGAGAAAGACGACCCAGCCTTCTGGGATGCACTAGCCTACACCCTCGGCGCCCGGCGGTCCGTATTCTCCTACACCATCGCCGTAGCAGCGGGTAACGTGTCGGGGTTAGCATCGGCGTTGGAACAGGCCGGCCCTCCTTCGCGCGCGGCCAGCTCGGTCCCGCCTCGGTTGGGATGGGTCTTTACCGGCCAGGGGGCGCAGTGGTATGCGATGGGCCGGGAGTTGATTGCCGAGTATGCGGTATTTCGCGCGGCGATCGTGGAGTGTGACCGGCATATGCAGGCCATGGGGTCGAAGTGGTCTCTCTTGGGTGAGTAACTCTCCTAGTCTCCTTCCTTTTCCTGTGTGCGTTCCTCTCCAGGTTCTCTGAGGTTCTCTAGAGAAAGAGACAGGGAGTAAGTAACACGAACAGAGGAACTCCACCGCGACGAGTCCACCAGCCAAGTCAACAACATCGTCTACAGCATCGCCCTCTCCACCTCGATCCAGATCGCCCTGGTCCAGCTGCTCCGATCCTGGGGCATCCGTCCCGCAGCCGTAACGGGCCACTCCAGCGGCGAGATCGCAGCCGCCTACGCAGCGGGGGCTCTCGACGTCCGCGGGGCCATGGCCATCGCCTACCTACGCGGGGCGCTCGTCGACAAGTTCGGCGATGAGATTGTAGGCCGCGGCGGGATGATGGCCGTGGGTTTGGGGCGTGCCGCCGTCGTGGATGGAGGGTACCTGTCCCGCATCACGGCTGGGAAGGTGGTCATTGCTTGCGTGAACAGTCAGGAGAGCGTTACTGTGTCGGGAGATCTCGCCGGGATCGAGCAGCTGGAGGGGATGCTCGCGGCTGAGGGTGTCTTTGCCCGGCGTCTGCGGGTCAACGGGGCTTTCCACTCGGAGCATATGCGCCCTATTGCTGATCTATTTGACTGGACGCTCAAGGGGTATTTGGGCTCCTCACGCTCAGACACAGACACAGATACAAACACAGATCCAGAGACAGACTTTGGATCCGTCATCTTCTCCTCGCCCAAGACGGGGAAACGGGTGCACGAGGCATCGACGCTCATCAGCCCGTCGCATTGGGTAGGCAACATGCTGCAGCCGGTCGAGTTTGAGAGCGCGTTCCGGCACATGTGCTTCGGGGAGGCCGGTTCTACACCAGACGTCGACGTGGTGATCGAAGTCGGGCCCCACGGTGCCCTAGGCGGTCCCATCCAACAACTGATGGCCCAGCCCGAGTTTAGGGACACCAACATGAACATCCCGTACTTCCCCTGTCTCATCCGCCGCCGCAACGCCATCGCCACAATGCAGCAACTCGCCATCCAACTCATCCACCGGGGCTATCCTGTCGACCTAAATGCCATCAACTTCCCACACGGCCCTCCCACTGGTCGCCCGCTAGTCCTCCACAACCTCCCATCCTACCCATGGACCCACCAAGAACGCTACTGGCGCGAGCCGCGGCTCAACAAGCTGTATCACCATGGTGGAAAACACGGACAAGGAGGCGGGCCGCACGAACTGCTGGGCATCCGCCAGCATAGCGGCGCACACCCCGTGGAACACACCTGGCGACAGGTCATCCGTGTCTCCGACGTGCCGTGGCTCCAAGACCATCGTGTGCAGTCGAGGATTGTCTACCCGGCGGCGGGGCTGGTGTGTATGGCGCTTGAGGCGGCGCATCAGCTGGTCTCGGAAGACCCGAAACGACAACAGCAGCAACAGAAACAACAGCAACAGCCGCAGGAGCAACGTGCTTCCCGCTATGACTACGAACTCCGGGACATAGACGTGGACAAAGCCCTGATGATCCCCGAGACGGGCGAGACGACGACAGGAGAGGCCGACGGCGTCGAAGTGCAAGTGACGATAAGTCCCTGCGACGAGAAGCTGCTCGGATCCCAGGGGTGGCTGCAGTTCCGCATCTGCTCGGTGTCGGGGGAGAATGTCTGGACGCAGCACTGCACGGGGCATATTGCCGTTCACAGCGCGAACCCGGTCGACAACAACAACAACAACAACCTGATCTCTTCACGGCGGAATCTGACCAAGACGGCCTACCTCGGCCAGATCCAACCCTCAACACTGTGGACAGCCCTCCGATCCGTCGGCATCCACCACGGCCCGGCATTTCAGAACCTCCGTCGGGTGTACACCAAGCGACGGGGGTCCTTGACGGTCTTTTCGGTAGCCGAGCCAAACACACAGTCATCAGCACCCTTGCTGCTACATCCAACAACGCTGGACTCGGTCTTCCAAGCCGCCTTCACGCTGATGCCCGATGCCCAGGCCGGCCGACTGCCCTGCGCCTTTGTGCCGCGGCGGATTCGCTCGTTGCGAGTCCGGTTGACGATTCCCAGGCTCGCTAGTCAGGAGTGGGCAGCGTATGCCGTGCGAGACCGGCTGGATGCGGCAAATGCTTTGCACGCTAGTGTTACCGTTGTTGATAACGTGAAGGATTCTTCCCATTCCCATTCCCCGGATGCCGATGCCGATGCTGATACCCCTCTACCCGTCATCGAACTCCACGGCCTAACCATCCAGTCCCTCGGCCAGTCCCAGGTATCCCCAGCCGAAACACACAAAACAGAAACCGACATCTGCAGCCAATGGTCCTGGGCCCCAGACCTTTCCCTCGCCGACTCGTCCCGGCTGCGAGCCCAGCTCAGTTCCCCCGTCGACCCGGCCGAGGTAGCCGTCGTCAAGGACTTGCGTCTCGCGACGATTCACTACATCCACGACACGCTGCAGAGTCTGACGCCGGGTGATGTTGAGACCTTACAGAACCAGAACCAGGACCAGAGCCATCTCGGCAAGTTGTACACCTGGATGACAACCCAACTCGAGCTAGCAAAGCAAAACGTCTTGGCGCCCGATAGTTCCACCTGGCTATCCCTATCCCCAACCACCACAACCAACGACAAAAACGACAAAACCGCCCTCCTCACCCGTGTAGCCCACACCAGCCTAAACGGCGAAATGCTCACCCGCCTCGCCACCCACGCCCCCTCCATCCTACGCCAACAAACCTCCCCCCTCGAGGTCATGCTCGAGGGTCGGCTGCTCTACCGGTACTACACCTCGGCACTCCGCTGGAACCGGTCGACGCGGCAGGTCGGCGAACTCGTCCGGTTGTGTACACACTTGAATCCACGGGCCAGGATATTGGAGATTGGGGCTGGTACGGGGGGTGGGACGCAGGTGATTCTAGATGCGTTGGGTCCGGAACGGTTGGAGAGGTATGACTTTACGGATGTGTCGTCGGGGTTTTTCGATGCGGCACGCGAGAGGTTTGCGGAGTGGGAGGGGGTGATGAGGTTTCGGAAACTGGATATTGAGTTGGATCCGACGGGGACAACGGCGGAGGATGGCGGTGATGGCGGTGATGGCGGTGATGGTCAAGGGTTTGAAGCGGGCGGGTATGATTTGGTGATTGCGTGTCAGGTGTTGCACGCGACCAAGAGCATGGTGCGGACGCTGGAGAATGTGAGGAAATTGTTGAAGCCGGGCGGTAGGTTGGTGTTGCTGGAGACGACGAGGGATGAGTTAGATGTGTCGTTTTGTTTTGGGTTTCTGCCGGGGTGGTGGTTGGGTATGTGCTTCTTCGCTTTTTCCGTTCCCCCTTTTTTCGAGTAGTTCCATGGGTCCACCACTGCTAGTGTGCTAATGACGCTCCGCTCTATCCAGGCGAAGAAGAAGAACGCAAGACAACCCCCTCGCTCACGATCCCCTTCTGGCACCAAGTCCTATCCGAAAGCGGCTTCACGGGGGTCGACTTGGAAGTCCACGACTGCGACAGCGAGGAGTACTACTCGGCCAGCACCATCCTGTCCACGGCCAAGCCGACAGACCCCGGTGTTTCCCCTAAAGTGCCCGTGTGTATCATAACAGGCCGTTCCCCGCCACCAACCCCCTGGCTAACCGAGCTCCAAACCGCGATCACTTCCATCACCAACGGGCCCCTACCCACAATCGAGTCACTGGAGTCCTTACCAGCGTCCTTGGAATCAGCCGGCGGCAAGATCTACATCGTCCTGGCCGAAGCCGACCAACCGCTCCTAGCCTCCGCCAGCCCAGCCGAGTTCCAAGCCATCGTGAAGCTAGCCTCATCCCACTGCCGCGGCGTGCTCTGGGTCACCCGCGGCGGTGCGATGGAAAGCAAACAGCCGCTGATGAGCTTGGCCACGGGGCTGCTGCGGACGCTGCGGAGCGAGTATCGAGGACGTACGGGGTTTGTGTCGTTGGACTTGGATGCGGGGAGGGGGGCTTGGACCGGGGGGACGGTGGATGCTGTCGTGAGGGTTTTGCGGGGGGCGTTTATGACTGGCGGGAAAGATGGGGATGAGGATAAAAGGGGCGATGAGGACGATGAGGACGAAGTGGACTGTGTGAAGATGCGGGATTTCGAGTACGCGGAACGAGACGGCATCATCCACATACCGCGGGCGTTCAAGCACACAGAGCTAAACCACTGCCTAGCATCGCAGCGGGCTTCCTCTTCATCAACAACACCCAGTAGTACCCAGCCCCAGCACCAGCCCATCCTCCAACCCAACCGCCCCCTACACCTAACCATCGGCACCCCCGGCCTCCTCGACACCCTCCTCTTCACCGACGACACCGACGCGACCCTACACCCCCTACCGCCGGACCACATCGAACTCGCCCCGACCGCCATCGGCCTCAACTTCCGCGACGTCATGGTAGCCATGGGCCAACTCGACGGCGAAGGGACCAGAGGCAGATTAATGGGCTACGAATGCGCCGGCACCATCACCCGCTTGGGACCCCTCGCAGCAGCGCAGGACACCGGTTTAGCCGTAGGCGACCGCGTCTGCACTCTCCTCCGCGGTCAATGGTCAACCCGCCCCCGCACGCCCTGGACCAACGTCGTGCGGATCCCACCTTCGCTAAGTGACGCCGACGCGGCGTCTTTGCCCGTCGTGTTTGCTACGGCGTACATTGCCCTGCACGAGACGGCCCGTATCCAACCGGGTGAGACCGTGTTGATCCACGCGGCCACGGGCGGGGTCGGGCAGGCGGCTATTATCCTCGCGCAGTTGGCCGGGGCGGAGGTGTTTGCTACGGCGGGCACGCCGGGGAAGAGGGCGTTTTTGGCTGGGAAATTTGGGATTTCGGAGGATCGGATCTTTTCGAGTCGGGATGTGTCCTTCGCGGCTGGGGTGCGGGCACAGACGCGTGGCGGGCGTGGGGTGGACGTGGTGGTGAACTCGTTGGCGGGTCAGCTGCTGCAGGAGAGTTTGGGGTGTTTGTGTGAATTTGGCCGGTTTGTGGAGATTGGGAAGCGGGATATGCTGGGGCATAGTGGTCTGGATTTGTATCCGTTCCTGCGGAATGTCTCGTTCATGTCGGTGGATTTGCCTGCGTGGATGGACCGGCGCGGGGAGGTCATCTCACGCGTATTAAGGGAGGTCGTGGCGCTTCTGGAGCAGAAGCATATCGCGCCTGTGAGCCCGGTTACTGTGTTCCCCGTGTCTGAGGTGGAAGAGGCGTTCCGGGTCATGCAGGCCGGGCAGCACATGGGGAAGATTGTGGTGTCTGTTGGCGAGGAGGATTCTGTACCGGTATGTTTTCCCCCTGCAATCATTTCGACCCGAGTGTACCTGAGTGAATGTAGACAACAGCGGATACAGTACAGCATTGACAGATAAAACAGGTCCTCCCACACGCAGCACCTCTCCGTCTCCGCCCAGACGCCTCGTACCTAATCGCCGGCGGCCTAGGCGGCATCGGACGCTCGCTGTGCGAATGGATGGCCGAACACGGGGCGCGCCAACTAATCGTCCTGTCTCGCTCGGCGTGTCAGGAGCAGGTGGCCGCCGCGTTTGACGACGACGAGCTGTTTGGCGAGCAGGGGTGTCAAGTGCGTGCCGTGGCCTGCGATATTGCCGACGAAGCGCAGCTCTGCGAAGCCCTACAACAGCGATGTGCCGATTTGCCGCCTATTCGGGGTGTGATTCACGCTGGTATGGTTCTCAAGGTATGTTCTGGACTTATTCCCTTTGGACACCGACACACAAATACTTACTGAGAGTCCAGGACTCAGCCTTCGAAAACATGACCCTCCCCACCTTCCAAACCGTCCTCCGTTCCAAAGTCCAAGGCACCTGGAACCTACACACCCACCTACCCCACGACAGCCCAGACCACCTCGACTTCTTCATCATGCTCTCCTCCCTCAGCGGCGTCGTCGGCAGCCCCGGCCAAGCCAACTACGCAGCCGGTAACGCCTTCCAGAACGCCCTGGCCCAATTCCGTCGCGCCCGTAACCTCCCTGCTGTGTCTGTCGATTTGGGCATGGTGCAGACTGTTGGCCATTTTGCTGCTGCTGCTGCTGCCCAGCATGATACAACACAGGCGGGCGCTAACACCAACATCGGCGAACGGCTGACGCGAGACGGGTTCACGTCCATCACTGAGACGGACGTGCGCCGCATGTTGGAGTGGTGCATTCTGCAATCATCACCCTCGTCGACACCGTCCGGGCCAGCCCAAATCACAACCTGCATCAACACCGGGCCCGGCCCGCACTGGACCAAAGCAGCATGGTGTCAAGAAGGCCGTTTCGCCGGTCTACGATACCGGCACACCACAGCGCAGAGCAGCGACAGCCCTGTTGCGGCGGCCTCTTCCTCCAGCGGGAAAGACAACGAAAAAGGCAGTTTGCGCGACCATCTCGCTGACAGCGACTTATCGACCGCCGAAGCCGCCGAGGTAATCTGTCGGGGGTTGGTCAAGAAATTGGTGACTATGTTTGGGCTGGTCGAGGGGGATGTGTTGCCAACCGAGAACCTGGCGGCTTATGGGGTCGATTCGTTGGTGGCGGTTGAGTTGCGCAATTGGATTGTTTCGCAGGTGCGCGCGGATGTTTCCATTTTTGAGTTGATGCAGAGTTCGTCGTTGGCCGAGTTGTCGGGGAAGCTGGCTGCGATGCGGAAGAATTGAAGCGGGGTCAAAGATATTAGTATTATGCCGGGTTGAAGAGTAGGAAATAGACGTGGTATGTCGAAGAGAGTGCCGATTAGTTCACCTTTTTCGGTCGAGTTTCGCGTAACACTGTCGTTGTTTGTGAACGATGTTGTGTGCAAGTCGGGAACCAAAAGAATAGACTTAGTGGTGAGGGTTAGGGTTGGTTATGGAAAGGGCCGACAGTGAATATTATATACGAGTCGTCGTCAACCGGCCGTCGGTTAACACCAGAGTAAACACTCACCAAAATGTTCGGCCGATCGCCTACGACCTATTCATTGACCTAGTGATGTCCAGAGCCGCCTCGGCAGCTTCTCCATTCCTAATCTATGCGCCTACCACACGTTGAAAATGCTCGAATGCGGTACCCAATGCTTGCACGCCTGCTTCCCATTTCCAGCCCAGCCCCAGGATCCATTGCAATGCTCCACTATCCACCTATCCGTAGATGAATAACATATCTGTAGATGAACAATCACATCCTTTTTCATCTCTCTGTCTTCTTATTCCCCTACTTCATCCTACTCAACCACTCAGCATACGCCCACCGAATCCTCTCCAACGCCTTCATCTGCACCTGAATCCCCTTGAGATTCGCCAGCTCGTCCAAGTCCTCGATAAACTCCTTCTCCACATCCCCCGGCAGCACGCCGTGAGCCAGCCCGCGTAGGACGTGCACCTCGCACACGAGTAGCCCGTGGTCGCGGTACGAGATGACGCTGTTTTGTGAGGTTGTCGCCTCCGACAGGATGCGGTCGATTTTGCGCAGCACCCGCACGCTGCGCTGCACGCGCCGGCCTTGTCGTAGGCCCTTACGGCTGCCGAAGACTGTGCGGAGGTATTGGAATACGCCGATGGAGACTAGGAAGTGTTGGTGTTAGTGAAAGCGAATGCAAGTTAGGAATGGAAGGGGAAAATATAAGAACGCACCCAAAACGCCAGGCGTCAGCCCGACAAAGCCAAACACCAGCTCCTGGCTCTTCAACAGCGCATCAATACCGCTGATGGCCACCTCCAGATCGACCTTGGTCTTCTGCACCTGGATGAGCAGCGACCGGACGAGGTCCCCCCGAATGGCGCCCACAATCGGCCGCCTCAGGTCGTTCTCATACGCCCTCAAGACCGGCGTCACATCCCCCTCCTTCACCTTGGTCCGGATCTCACCAATATCAAAATCGCTGATCGACGCTCTGCCCACCGCCACACTCGGGTTATCCACCGCAAACTGCACCACCATCCTCTCCAAACTATCCCGGTCCGCCTTGAGGCTGTCCCGGCTCATGATGGCAATCTCACTGTTGGCGTCATGCCGGATGGTGCCAATGATCTTACGCACCGGCTGCACCACCCAGTTGAACCAAAAGTCGCGCGACGTCGCGCCCAGGTCGCGGATCCAGTTGATGATGTCGTCCTGGCGGCGGAACAGGATGCGCAGGATGGTGGAGGACGAGACGAGCAGCGCGGCCGCCGGCAGCCAGTACCGCACCAGCCGGGACGGCCGGCCATGCTCACGCGCGAGGTCAGTCATGGCCACGCGGTGGTCAGGCAGGCCGCTCTCGAGGAGGCCGAGGAGGCGGCGGGCGAGGGCAGCGGGGCGCTCGGCTGGGTGGGAGTCTTCGATGTGGATGGAGAGTTCGGGGTCTTCGTTGACGCCGGCGAAGACTTTGTCTTCGAACTCCGACACCGACAGGTCAGAGAATATAACGGACTGGAGGATCATATCCATGAGAGCTACGCTCCGCTCCAGGAGACCCTTCCACTCGTCGTTGTTGCTGCCTTCTTCGGCGTTCCCAAAATTGAGACCTTCGTCTAACAGCACACCCAGGCCGGTCGCGGTGGTTTCCCGCAGCCTTCGGAGTCGGTCTTGGTTGTGCCGGGCTTCGGAACGGCCGATGTCGACGCGGGAGAGGATCTTCCGCTGTATGTCGGCGATGGACCGCTCCGCAACGCTTTGTCGTACGATACTGTAGAACTGGAACCAGTGCCGCGACAGGGAAGGATACAGCTTCTTGAAGCCTTTCGGCTTGGGGTGGGCATCGGTGCCGTCCGGCTCGGCTTTTGAAACCACTTCCTCGGCCGTCTCGACTACCGGACTAGGCGGTAACTCGTCTCGGTACATGCGCTGAAAACGTTCGATGCTCTCGTAATAGATCTCCTTGGACCATCTCAACATACGCAGTGGTGAGGTTTGCACGGTGTACACAAAACTATACGGGTACGACGTTACAATCTCGTCCCAGTACCAGATATCGTCGCTGAGCGGGATGATCTGGTCGAGGAGCGTGTTCATCAAGAGGCCGTACGTCTGCACCGTGGCCTTGCCCACCAGAACCCACTCCACGTCGGTCTCATACTGGCTCTTGGCCTCAAGCAGTTCGATAGACGGGACTTCTCCAGTCAGGCCGGACTGTTTCAGCAGCCTCTGCAGCCGTGGGGCGGACAGGTGAGCCCCTGAGATAGAACCGGACGACAGCGACTTGACGATGCTCAGTAGCTCGTCGAGCCGAGGAGATGCGAGGGCTGATGTGGCCGCCGCCACACCCTCTACACCTTGCAACTCGACATCATGGTCCGGTGCGTAGGTCAAGGGCGCTAGAGAGAGCCGGTCAATCCGTGCATCCAGGCGGTGGACCTGGCTGAGTAGGGAGAAATTGTTAAGTTAGCCTTGCTCTTTTCCTCCAGCGTAGCGGAAATTGTGAAAAGTTATGATAAGATTGGATAGGTAGATCGTAGGCAGTGTTACTGACTCGGCCACGATAGACATTGTGAGTGCTCCTCTCCTCCCACCCGACGAGGCTCAACTCTCGACGCCAAGACCAAAGCTTGTGAGCTGAGAAACTATTGTGGTATGTTTTCCCGGTAAAATGTGATCCCGGATTGCCCCTCGCAACGAATGCGCGTTCAAAGTGGCGAGAGAGAGTTGCGAGATTGCGTGGCCCGGAACCGCGAGCCTCCCAACGCAACGGATGGGCCGAGATCCGATCAGGTCATGTACTTGGGCCGGATATTGTGAGCTCCGAAGGGCGGGCCGGGGAGCTCGTGATCGGGTTGGTCAAAATCCACAACGAGGGGCCGGTCGTTGGGGCGCCTCTCTCTCTCTGTTTGGGCAGTTGGGCCAAAAGTGGAAAATTTGGTGGGTTGTGGGTTATTGTTGCGGGCAGAGCTTCGGGTTCGATGAGGTCATGGTCTTGAAGCCCAGTTAATGTGGTTCACTGGGTTTGAGTCTTTTTTTCACTCTAAAACGGTGCGAAAATCGGATGGAGAAGGCAGCTTCTCTCGGATTATAGTTCTAAAGGGGTCAAAATGTTACGGGAAGGTCAGAGCCAACAAAACAACAGAGATTCATCTGGAATGTCGTACCTTGGACGAAACTTGGGCTATGATTTCATACCTCGCCCAAGTTTCCAAGGTCCAACCAAACAAGCAACTGATATCCTGTAGATGCAAGGGCATTTTGTTTATTCGCATAACTGCATGGCATAAGGCGACTGAGCTCATACTCGATATGTGAATCGCGGGGACAACCCGGGGGTGTTCAACTTCTGTTAACCTTTGTCGGGGTTTCAACCATGCTGATAACCCTTTGCACACCATAAATTCACGTTCTTTGAGAAAGGAGTTCGTCACCTTGTGGCGATCTTAGAACCTCCGACTCCATCCTGGAATGCACTTAAACGAGTATGCGATCTTGACCGTCTTGCCGTCTTGGCAGGCACCATCCACCGGGGGCCAAGCTCAGCAGTTCAACTGATCTCCGACATCCAATCGAAAGCTCCCATACGCCCCACATGGCGTCCTCGGAAGCGGAACGCTTGCTTCGTCTGTGGGCCGATTCTGGCGCGCTGGGACCAAGGGGACCAGAGATTGCGACCATCCGCCGATAAAAATCCATTCCACCCCTTAACGCTTTTCTGCCGTTCCCTTTTCAAACACCACTATCGCGCCACGGATTGCTCACTTGCGAGGCGGTCCCTTTTCCTTGACACCAGTCGGTCTGAATCGTTCGGGAACCTTATCTACGGATCTTTTCTTTAATTCCCTTCTTCCTGCTCCGACATTGTCGGCACCGCCCGAGATGGCGTCCGCAGTTCTGTAAGTTCACCGCGATCTCAAACCCAGCGAACGCGTTGGCGTGACAGGTCAGACTGACTCGATATTTCTTTTTAGCAACGCGACCATTGACGGTCTAAGCACGTCGGCCTCGATTACGACCGTCTTTGAGGAGGTCTCCAAATACAATGTCCACCTCAATGTCTTCGAGCGCCTCTGGGCCGTACGTTCCACACCGACCTTCTTTTGCCACATCATATGACCCGGCCGTGCTAACAACACCATAGTCGTGGTACCTCTGGATGCAGAACGATACCATCGCGACCGGTATCATGAGCTTCGTCATGCACGAGATCGTCTATTTCGGCCGCTCATTGCCATGGATGATTATCGACGCCATTCCCTTCTTCAACAAATACAAGCTTCAAAACGTTAGTCCTCACCGCTACATACTCGATAACCCCCAATGGAGTCCTGACAAATTCACAGACCAAGGTCCCCACATGGAAGGAGCAGTGGCAATGCGCCGGGCTTGTCCTGATCAGCCACTGCACCGTCGAACTCCCCCAGATCTGGCTCTTCCACCCCGTCGCCACCTACTTCGGCCTCGATTACGGCGTTCCGTTCCCGCCCGCCTGGAAGATCGCCATGCAGATTGCCATCTTCTTCGTCGTCGAGGACTCCTGGCATTACTGGTTCCACCGGGCGCTCCACTACGGCCCGCTCTACAAGTCGATCCACAAGCTGCACCACACCTACAGCGCGCCCTTCGGCCTCGCCGCCGAGTACGCGTCCCCGATCGAGGTCATGCTCCTGGGTTTCGGTATTGTCGGAACCCCCATCATCTGGGTCTCGCTCACTAAGGACATGCACTTGGTCACCATGTACCTGTGGATCGTGCTCCGCCTGTTCCAGGCCATCGATGCCCACTCCGGCTACGACTTCCCTTGGAGCTTGCGCCACATCCTGCCCTTCTGGGCCGGTGCCGACCACCACGATCTGCACCACGAGCGCTTCATTGGCAACTACGCCTCCAGCTTCCGTTGGTGGGACTACTGCCTCGACACCGAGGCCGGTGAGGATGCCAGCAAGAAGCGCCGTGAGCGCAAGCTGGCGGAGATCCGGGCCAAGAAGGCGCAGTAAGCGCCATACACTTCTCTCACGAGAAGAGTGCCATGGGTTTTGCTGGGCTTGATGTCCTGCAAAGCCCTCAACAAGGCACGAGCCCGAGCCTGTTGGCTAAGGATAGATGCTGGCTCGGCATTACATTGATCGGGGTAGGGGAAGAAAAAAACAACAACTACTTGGACACACCACTCCAGTAGATACGACATCGTGATGATGAGAAGACATACGAGAACCGCGGTTAACTTACAAAACCACAACAAAGGCATAAAGACGGGACAGGGAAACGGCGCGGTCTTGGACGGCGTTTGCATGGTTGGCGGTCCTATTAATCCTTAATATTACTCCTTTCCTGCTTGTACATAGGCGTTACGCAGAGCAGAAAGCCTGGCAATACATTAATTTTTAGACTCAAACGGAAAGTCAAAAAAACCGTAAACGCATACCATGTCGTCTTGCACGCTTGCATTCTCACCTCTCATTCCTTCTTCACTCCCTTTGGAACACAACAATCACCCGCAGCTCCCACCACCCTGTCCGCTAGCCCGGCTAAACCACACGTTTCCCCTCCACCCTGCTGCTGCTGCTGTGCCGACTGGCTTTGCTGTCCTTGTCCTTGTTCACCACTAGCGGGTGATGATACAGCCGAGGGGGAGACGGGACCAGAAGCGGAAGTGGCAGAGGCGGGGACGACCTCACCAAAGTCAGCGGCAAGCTTGTCACAAATAATGGCTAGGTCGATGTCCTTGGCTGAGAGGCCGGGCGGGCTGTGGGTGGTCCAGCGGATGAAGGTTGTGTTGAAGACCTGTGGGTTGGTTGTTTTGAGTTGAGTTTGGGTTCAAATAAATAAAACAATTAAACAAGGGGGCGCACATTGGACCATTCTGGATGATGGTTTTTGAGCTTGCATTGGAGTGAAACGGCTGTCATGAAATCCTAACGGGGGGGATGGTCAGTTTAGTTATTAAGGTTTGCTTTTCTTTCCCTTTGGCCGTGAAGCTAAAGACGGCGGGTGTTGACGCCGTAATGGTAGAGAAATATATCATTCAAACACATAATTTTCCAAGCTGGGGGCGCTGGGAATGGCAGAAAGTGAAATGTAACGTAAATATTTACCCAGGTTTTCGCAAATGTCTTGAACTTAAACTCGCGCTCCAGCGCTTGGCCATGCATGCCGAGAACCCACCGTCCACCGTTGGCTTTAAGAAGTGGTGAGACAGAGTCATTCGGTGGCTTGACGTCAGATCCAGATGTAAATCGTGGCGCCGAGGCGTTGTTACCCGTATCGGTTGACATGGTGGGCGTAGTACTGAGAGGGCGAACACAGGGACGAAGATAAGAAAGTTGGTGTGGTGGTTGGGGTTTGGAAATTGAAAATCGAATGAGTGGGTGCTCTGGATGAAGCCGAGTGGGACAGTATGCCCTCGCTCTCGTGAAGAAAGAGGATCGCATGATCTGATGTTGTCTCGTTCCTTCAGCAAAATTACCTTTGTCTTTGAGGGACTGTGGCAGCAGAGGAGCAGCCGCGCACATGAGATGGAGGAGCATGATTTCGCGTACGGTAATTACGTGATAATCGCCATGATTGGTTGAAGAGTGGTATTTTTCACAACGCTCATCGCTCAACGTCACAATATCTGTACATTTGGAGCTCTCTAGCCGTGGAGAAGGCAAGGGAGAAAAGAAGAGGAGATATGAAAATGTACCTCGTCTCTTTGTTATGCTTTTCGGCGCTGGAAATTCACCGTGTAATGCGGATTGATTTGCTGCCATCGCGAAACATAAATTTGGGTTTCCATGCGGCACAACTCAGCACGCTCGATCTACTGCAAGCCTCAATAAGGGCGACAGAGAATTAAATTGAAGCAATGCTACCTGTGGTATTTCGCTTACTGATAAACCCTTGTGTGGCACGGTGTGCAATGGAACGAGGTTGTTTCCGCATGAAGCCAAGTAAAGGTTTGTACTCCGTATACGCGATGTGTTGC
The DNA here is from genome assembly GCF_033296635.1 of Dichotomopilus funicola. NCBI lineage: Eukaryota > Fungi > Ascomycota > Sordariomycetes > Sordariales > Chaetomiaceae > Dichotomopilus > Dichotomopilus funicola. Next base: position 609,729 of record NW_026944027.1, read on the forward strand.
GTCGTTGCTGTCTGCAGCGTATAGCTCTGCCCTGTCTTTGGAGGAGCATACCCAAAAAGGAAACATTCCCAAGTTCGGCGTTGCGATACTCGCGAGTGTGAAACTGGCACTTTTCCTGTCAACGATTACTGATCCCAGACTTTTGACATTACACTACGCGCGGGATTATCCTAAGTAGGTAATTACTCTCCAAGCCGTGGGATTACTTATTGTTGGGATGCCACGGCCACATTAGGAAATTGAGCATTGGTTAAGGTGCATTGGCTAGGAACGGAGACAAGATGCTAAACACATGAACACAGGAATCTAGAAGGGAACGTTGATAAAATGTCCGTACACGTAACTTACGCTTCGCCAGTCACGTGAGGGGCGCCGGAATTCGGAAAATATTGGCTGCTCGCGCCAAGCCCAACAAATGGAACGAGCTCCTCTGTTTTCACCCCCCACCATCCACCTTCGTCGCGATATTTGAACTGCTGACAAAGCACTCAAACCATCCGTTGAGCTAGGATGCGCATCAATTACCTTCCTCGACAGCATCGTGACGGGTAACTAAATATTTGTTGATCGGAAAGTCGCAGACCGTTTACCGGATCACGCGCGCGAAGCAACAGCAGTGTCCTGAGCACGTAAGCTGTTCCCATTGCCGCACCTTGTTGCCATATTTTCTTTAGGTACTTGGAGTTCGGCGTTAAGCAGCTACAGATTATTCTCCCCAAGTCTCATCGCGCGACCATCAAATTTGAGAAACCGGGCGCCTCACGAGTCACGGCCAAACAAACAAACACACACACGGCGGCGAATTCCTCAATCCTGAATTCCGCTGCATCTCATCGGGCCCGCCATCCCCCAGTGCGCCCAGCCGCTCGGATCCCTTTCGGTCGCGAAAACAGGTTCGCTTTCCCAGAGTGGTTGCGCCGCCTCACTCATACTGAAGAGGAAAGAGACGAGTCAAAGCTGACATAATTTGGCGGCAAGGTTGAGCGCAACAACTCGTCAGCAGCCCACCCCCATCCGGACTTCCCGTCCTTACATAATTGTCCGGCCAAGCCCAACTTGGGCGCGATTCTTCGACACTCACGTTTACAAGTGGTTCGCACTGCTGAGTCAGGAACTGCGGTCGCAATCATGTCGAACAACACCAACACCGGTGAGTGGCTCATCAGTTTTCGCATTCCTTTTCTTTCGATCCTTGCTTCTTTTTTCAGCTCTGCCTCGCGTCTGCGTCTCATCATGCCCTGCCCTGTTCCCCCTTCTTTCGTCGCCCAGCATCAGCCGCGCATCGTCGCCGCCGGCTTCTGCCGCAAAGGGCGCTTGTTTCATTCCCACCCATACGTGCAGTTTCATTCGGGAAAGACAAAAACGTTTTGCGATGCGGCGGACTTTTATCATTGTTGTCTGCCTGTCTGTTTGCCTGTCTGTCTGTCTAGCAATGACACCGTGCAGGCTGCGATAGCATCGCTTAGCCCTTAGTGAGGGACCAACGGGAAATCGCAAGTCCATGAGGCGAACGGCCACGCCGGTTTCGACGAGTTACCATATTTATTTCTTCCCTTTTCAGACCTCTCCGCACTGGCAGGCGTTGCAGGCAGCAAGGACCTGGTGTGGGAGTCCCAATACCAGAGCGGCAACGCATCGCTGGGCTCGATGGATAAAGGACGCGATCCAGAAGATCTGGATCTCTGCTGGTATTCCACATCCTGTATAATCATAACTTCCTATATGAGCCGCTGGTCCCCTGCTCAACCCGGCGACCCGTCATCTTCCTCCCTGGGCATCTCGCTCATCACCCCCCCAAAGCGGACCCGCTCTTTTCCTCCTGTACGTTGACGGCGCCGCGGCGCATGCATGCGTCCATTGATTGCATGGCCACTTGCTGCTCGCGCTGGCTGCATACAAGAAGCGTGCCCCGCCCCCGACGTCTTCCTTACCTAATTCTTCCCCAAGTTGCCAAATCAAGACGCGCACCTCCAGTTTTTCTTGTAAGTCGTCCACCAAAAAACACGGTCCAGCAGCCAGCGCTGCACCCATTTCCCTCACTGCACCTTTTTTTCCACCACACAGTGCCTTCGCAGCCCAATCACTCGTCGACCGGGATTTGGGGGAGCTGCGGCGCGCGTTGGAACAAGTGTTGAGCGTTCCAGAGAAGTCAAGGCCCAAGCCGTTGTTTCCGAGACTGTTTAAATCCGCACGGCCGACCTTGGATTTATAATCTTCCCCCAATTTGAACCATTCCGCTTTAGGGGTTCAAGGTCAATTGCATCCTTCGATGGCATGCCAACCACACAATACCCATTACCTCACCTCTTACCTACTACCTACGTAGTTGCCATTGATTTTTTTACCTTGATCTTTTAGACCTGTGTCACTACCCGTTTGGGTTGTGACCTAACTCGAAGCCGGGTTAGGGGTTCTCTGGAACTTATCCCCATCCACCACCAACCCGGTCCGAGTCGATCCGCTCGGACTCTTCCTTTCTCCAACTCCTAACGTCACTTGCCCTCCCCCGCATGATTGTCAGATCCTCAAATCATCTTTTACTTTTTTCATACCATCCTGCTCGTTGGTTACTTAAACATACTAACTGGCCCTGTCCGGTATCAGAGCTGAGCGCTCGTGAGCATCCCGCGCCCCCCGCACCAACGGCTGCTCAAGGGGATCATCAACCCGTCTTTGCACCACACTCTAATTTTGTCAACCAACTTCCGCCAGTCTCCGACGGGTCCGGGGCTAAGAACTCATCCGGCGCCGCTCCACAACCGCATGGATACAATCACACGCAACTTCCCCAAGGCGAGGCCCACATCCATCCTGAATTACGATCCGGCCACGACTCACCCACGGCAGCCGCCCATTTTGCCCCGATACCTAACATGATCCCTCAAGGCGCGGTTGTGCAGCACTCGACACAATCCGTCCCCATGTCAGGCCCGCCTGCAGGTGTCGCCCCGGGAGTGGGGCCGGCGGGCTCGGAAGACGGTGCAGACGGCCGGAAAGCGAAGCGGGAGTTGTCTCAATCTAAGCGCGCTGCGCAAAATCGTGCCGCCCAGGTTAGTATATCGGGCAGTTGCAGATACTCTGTTCTTGGCTTGCTCGTTACGTGAAAGCTGACAAAGCCCCGCCCGCTATAGAGAGCCTTCCGGCAGCGCAAAGAAGGCTACATAAAAAAGCTCGAACAGCAAGTTAGGGACTTTGCGGATATGGAGAATAACTTCAAAAATCTCCAGAACGAGAACTATGCGCTCCGAGACTACATCCTCCGCTTGCAATCTCGCCTGTTGGAAACCCGCGGCGAGTACCCGCAGCCTCCCCCCGGCATCAACCTTTCGCACCCCACCCCCTCCGGCCCTCAAGGTCACCACTCCGCCGTCCCCGAAGTGCCTCAACACGGGCTACCAGCACCACCCTCGGTGGCTGGTCCTTCTTCGGCCTCCGCCCCGGGCCCCACCCCCCTTGAAGCGGCCGCGCAAGCCGTTGCGGGTCTCACCAGGAGTGAGCACGTCAGCAGCGCACGCGACCACCCGTACGCCCAGCACCATCACCAGCCACCGCCGCCACAGCCACATCAACAGCAACAGCAACAGCAACAGCCCGGCCGCACGGATGACGACAGGACGGCAGAGGAGATCACGCGCCAGTTGCAGGCGGATGGTAGTAGCCCGGATGGTCTTCCCCCCGTACCAATGTAGAAAATGAATTGGGGGACGACGCGCTTCTTCTAGGCCTTTTACCACGGGACCGACACAACAGAATGAATGATAGGGATAGAGATATTGTTTCTTAAAACATCAAATTAGCCTATTCTTCGCTATTTGCGGCAGGCAGTCCGAGGGGGCCGGGGGGTATCTTGACGGGGTTTCTTAGCCCACTCACAAAAAGGACAAAGAGGATGGACACCTATAATTTCTCCCTAACCTATCTAGTTAGTTTAGTTGGCCGGTTAGCTAGTCCGGCCGGCTAGTGTCTTTCTTGTCATTGCTTTATTGTTTTGTTTTATTTTTGGTTCAGGGCGTTGTGTTATTCGTTTTTCATATATTTATTCTTTGCAGTTAGTTTTATGAGCCTAGGCAAAGACCGGGTGGCCTAGCCAGGGCTGGGTGGAGTGGACGTATGAGATGTTGATATGTTTAGTACTGCGTAAGGGGGTTGAGTTGATCATCATCACCATCATCATCAGTGGAAAGAGAGGGGCTTTCCTTCCTTTCTTGTGTTGTCTGTTATGTTATGTCCATCCTTTTATGGAGGTCTTGTTTTTGCGCTTGCCTCTCTGGCTGGTGGGTTCATTGATGGGTGTGGTCTAGCCAGTGTTAGGGTTAGTATGTGTGTATGTACCAATTCGATTCTTTGTATGGTAGTTTTGTTTTGTGAGGGTAGGGAATGGAGAGAAAATTATTTTAAATTGGGATGGATGGTATGGGTTGTGGTTGATTGCGTTGGGCTGGGTTTCGTGTTGTGGTCTGCTGGTGGTGTCATTATTTGGGTGATGGCCTGGTATGTATAGTACACACTGTATTATGTGTATGTAAGTAACATGGCTGATGCAGTCAATTACTTCACTGCTGCGCATACACGTACGCATCACAAACCTGACGAATACATTGTGGAGTGGGAATGTGCAGGGTATGTATGTATCTGGGACCCTGGCGTATTGGAGTATAATTACGGTAAACAAAAGAACGGAATGAACACGGCGAGGGATGTGGAATATAGAAAACCGGAGGTGGCAGATAGTTAGCGGCATGATTATGCCGGTTATAGGCCAGATATCAGCGTCACACACACTTGATAAAGACAAGCATAACATACACCGATAAGAAATAGGCGCGGACTCTTTGAATCAAAACATTCCACGTTCGACAGCTGTCTGGACTACCCTAACCCTAAACTCCATACTATTTATTTACCCCCCAAGCTAGCTGATCAAGTTCCGTTAGCCACATTTTGAATCACAACCCGATTTTCAAGGCCCAACCCTCCCCAGTTTCAGATCGTTCTGGCTTTGTCTCAAGCAAAAGCATTCCCGAGGTCATGTTCCTAGTGTCATAATATCATTAGCAGATGAACTTGTGGAGTTATTCCAATCCACCACCAAAAATGGAAATAAAAGAGACAAAAAGGCGGAGAACAGAACATACCTTGATATAATCCCCCCCCTTCTCCAGCCACTCCTCCTTACTCACCCTCGCCCGCTTCGCTTCGTCCGTACCCGCCCACCCAGCCGCCCCCTTCCACGCATCCAGTACCGCATCCTCAGCTCGACGTATAACCAACGGCGCGCCCGCCTGTAACAGCGGCGTCAGACCCCTGCGCAACCTCTCATCAAAGTTTTCAAACAGCGTGTTGCCGCCGGTGAGGAAGACGTCACGGAGGAAGTCATCGGCCGTCGACAGGCCGGCGAGCGATGGCAGCCGCTGGGTGAGGATGTCACCGGCGATTTCTACGATGCCAGCCTGGTCAATGCCGGCGATGGCGGTGGGCTGGAAGAGGACCTCGGGCACGCGGATGCGCTCGACGTTGAGGTGCAGGCGGTGGGTTTCGGCGGGCGAGCCCGGGTCAAACGGCCGGGGTCCGTAGCGGAAAGCGTGCAGCAGGGATTTGGACCAGTCGTTCTGGGCGTCGAGGGTTTGGTCGTAGTCGAAGCCCTTGTCGTACTCGAGCAGGTCGGCCTCAAGCGCGCGGACGGAGGCTTCCAGATCCTCCTCGCCGCCTTCACCGTCCTCGTCGTCGCTGTCGCCCTTGTTCGCGCCGATGGCTACGTTGCGGTAGATACCCCAGTCGGCGTCGTCCGCGCCGAAATCATCGTCGTCGCCTCCACGCCGGCGTTTGCGGCCCCCGGCGGCGCCGGTGGGGGAGTCGGATGCGAGGCTGGCGATGTTCTTCATGCGGATCTGGTTGGCGAGGGATTTGCGGTTGCCCAGGTCGGCCTTGAGGCGGTCGCGTTCTTTGATCTGGACGAGCTTGGCGAGCCGGGCCTGGCGTTTCTCCTCGAGCCAGCCCTCGAGGTCGTTGATGCGGCGCTCCTCGTCGAGACGGGCTTCTTCGGCGATGCGCGCCTTTTCCGCCTCCTTCTCTGCCTTGGCGCGAGCACGGGCATCGTGGTTGGACTTGAGCAACCGTTGTTGGCGCTTTTGTTTCAAGCCAGCCTCGTCTAGCTGATCGTCTGGCACCTCGAGAAGGCTGAAGTCGGGGGCTTCTTGCTCCTCTTCTTGCTCACCCCCAAGGTCCTTTGTTCGGGCCTTCTTGATGGACTTCTCCAATTCCTTGATCAACCGTTCTAGAGCTGCCTCATCCTTAACCTCGGCGTCGTCTAGGATCCGTTTCGTCTCTTTCTTGGTTTGGTCTGTAATCCGGCGCTGGACGTCCTTGTAATACTCCAACTCCTCTTCCTTTTTCATCAGGCGCTCCAGGCGCATCTTGGCGGCCTGTTCCTGCAACCTGCGGCCGCTCTCTTTCTTCCTCTCAGCAATCCGAGCCAGCTCTTCCTCTGTCTTTTGCACCACCACCTCTTCCGTGTACGGATACTGCACGATGCGCTCCCTATCCTCTAGACCGGTCCAATCCAAGAATTTGGCGACCTCTTCGTTGTAATCTGCCGATACGTAGCAAAAGTCGCGAACCATGTTCTCTGCTTGGGAGGCGGTGAGCTTGCCCGGGAACCCGGTGTAATATTTGAGCTTGATGAGCTTCTGCAGGTACTCCGCGGCGTGCCAGCCGCCCCAGTTCAACCGTATTGCCTGGGACAGTAACGCCTTGGAGTCGTAGACTGGGATGAGATGTGTTGCGCTGTACGATGACGAGACCACAAGGCCGGTCTTCCCCTTGTTGTGGCGGTATGAGAATAGAGAGTCGATTCCGTACGCGACGCTGGGCGCGTTGTAACACTCGAAAAGCACCTCGTTCATTGCTATGCCGGATTAGCATCCCCCCACACCAATTAATGAAAAAACAGACCTATCCTTACTTTTCCTTGAATATGGCAGGTTGGCGACGGCTTCCGTCATGACCACCGGCATGTCGATACCCCCCTCGACCCCATTTATGCCGAGCTTGATGAAGACGTGGTCGAGAACGTGCTCCACCACGTCCCAATTGCTTGCAATCCCAGTGCCTGCCTCGAACGCATTGCGGATATGGCTTCGCGCGGTGGTGTCGGCGTAGCAGTCGTTGCCAGCGAAGGAGAAGGTCTTGCCCGCTTTGCGATCACGGTACTTCGCCATGATGGGTGGGATCGCGAGCCGTGGTTGGGTCTCGAACGACCAGCCTGCCCGCACGGTCGAGGAGCCTGTAGCCAATTGAGGTTATGTGTGAGCGACTTCAAACCGGTCCTACTATTTAGCATGTGTAGAGGGGGTTGCCTACCATTGTCGATGACGATCGCGGCCTGCCCATCTGGTTGTGCCAACGCTCGCTCCCGGCTGTCCAATTGTGGTGGTAGATACTTCTCGAACTTGGCCTCCTTGACGGGATATATCGTAGGTGGCGGTAGGGTCTTCCAGGCCTCCCTCGGGTTGACCGGTTCGCCTGTCGCGGATGGTGCCATCGTTCGCGCGGGGTGGTCGTGCGGATCGAATGCAGGAGATGTTGTAGTGTTGGGAGTGATCTCGGCTGCAGGTTTGATGCATCGGGGTTTATGGGCGCATCGTGTCGAGGGGCTGTCACGGAGATGTAGTGGGTATATTGAATGTGGCGGTGTTGGGATGGAAGCAGTGTTTGCCTTAAATTCCGTCGTCAGTTCAAATTGCAGTCGGTTTTGTTCTGGAGCTGGAAGCTCGATACCGCGTTTCAAGGCACAGTCTATGATACTGTGCTGAGAGAGTTCCTAACTGTGTGGATCTACCGAGCTGTCGGTGTAAGATGATTGGCGGGTGGGGGTCACTGTTCGCTCTTCCTTTTCAAGTGGGATGTCCTGCAAATACTATGTATGAAGTGGTTGCCGGCAAAGTCATGAAAGTGAGAGTTATGAACTGAGAGGAATACTGAATGGTAGGGTAATTGGGGAAATAGTCTAGATATAACTGGACGAAAATTTTCAATCGAAGTTTCTGAGTACGCATACTGATATGGATACTTGATCCTGAAGTTTTTTTCTTGTTTTTTCTTTCAACTTTTGAGTGGTCTTAATTTCTTCGGAACGGACCACAGAAATTAGGGAGTTTACGTTAAGAATATTGATTCATCGACAACGACATGCTTTAGACCTGGTATGCCATAAAGAATTGGAGCGTAGTTTTTGTCTTAAATTAGTAGAATGGGACAAGGTATTAATACATCGTGGTTCGGAACCTAGTGGTCGATGGGTAGGTGTTCTTCCCATATTCGACTTTATTATTCGTACGCCGCCATGATCGAGAAAGATTTGAACCTGAACTTCGATCGACGATGGAATTCCAGGTCTCATTTCAACGTGGCATAGAATAACTCCCAGATGCCTACTTAGCGATGGAGCGGAATTGCTGGAATTGGGAGGGGCCGGTAACGTACAATTCGTTTGAAGTTCGGGCGGCGGAAGAAAAGATTGGCCATGACGTTTAACAGCGCGTTTGGGGCACACTCAGGAACTGGACATGTGGAATTGTAGTTTTTATGATTTTTTTGGGACTATGGCTTAGGAATCTCGCACGCCATCACACTGAACAAACAACAAATCACGCGTGATATTATACAGGGTCTTTGAGATTATCGGTGGCTAGAAACCGTCGCAGTTAGCATTAGACGTACTTGCAAGCGTCCTAAATCGTACTACTCACCTTCTAGATGAAACAACACGTTGGATTGATAATTTTTGAACATCTGAGCCACCAACTCGATGTTCATATTTTGGATGTTGATCTCCTGCGTGCCGTTAGCGACAACTACGGGAGTAAGTTCCTGGCTTGGCGGCCACATACCTGCAGAGCCTTGTTCATGACAACGATGGATTCGTTTAGCTTTTCCTGTGAGAGGGGGAGGTTATGAGCGCGGGTTTCCCGTACAGGACTGTAACCCCATGGAAACACGAACCACGTTGGTGATGATACGCGACAGAAGCAGGTTCTGCTGGTGCTCGTGTGGGCTCTCCTGCTTCAAGGTTAGAAAAATTTAGCGAGGAGATAATACGCTATTGGACGCATACCATTTCATCAACGAAGAAAATGCTTTCGAAATTGTCTAGTTTGACGATGTCTTGTCTCACGTCGTTGTTTACTTGGAGTTGCGTACCCGACGACGACTTGACCCCACCCCCACTTGACGTGCTGCTGTCCGGTGCATGAGCTTTGGAGACAGTGCGAATGGCCCGAGCGGTAAACACTGGCAGAACCAGGACCCTTGGAGCTCACCCAGCTCTGGACACCAACAACTTCATTCCATTCCCAAGCGAAACCTCGCCGACCAACCTCAAAAAGCCTCCTTCAACATCTCACCATCGCAATGGCCAATCCAGAAGCCCAAGCCGCGCTGGCTGCGCACATTGAGCTTTTGGAAGAGCTCGACATACACTCGATCCACAAGACATTCCGCAACCCGAACTGGCGCCCCAATCAACGCCGTAACAAGAACATCAAAACCATCCTCGGCGACGCGTCGCGCAAGGAAGCCTCCGTCATCGCCACCCCGCAGGACAACAGCGGTTCCGCCACACCAATGCAATTGGACAACGATGGCCTTTCTACCAGCGGCACTTCCACCCCGGCGGGCGTCCAATCCGCCAGCGGCTCCGCGACTAACAGCAGCGGCAGCCTCCAACCCAACCTTGCGCAGGCCTCGCGCAGCTTGTCTAAGCTTGTCCTGGAAAAGACTCTCGCGGGGGCACCGCCTCCCTCGAAGCTTCCGCTGAATGGCGTCTCCTCGGCGCCGACAGCGACGTATACGAACATTGAGAGTGCGCCGAGTCTTGCGCCACTGAAGCACTACTGCGACGTGACGGGCCTCCCAGCTCCATACGTGGATCCGAAGACGAGGATACGGTATCATAATCGGGAGGTGTTTGGTATGCTTAGGAGCCTGCCGCAGGGCGTGGGGGAACAGTTCCTGGAGGCGAGGGGCGCGCATACGGTATTGAAATAAAGGATGAGGGAGGGGCATTGCGTTATCAATTGTCTCTTTCGGGGGTTGATTCCCGTCGAGCGGCGTGTATTTTGTCTTGGTTGCGCTTTCTCTCCCCGGGCGATTGGTGGACTTGAGCGCAGTTGCTCTTGGGGATTCTATTGCTGCGTCTATGCATCGCGACTGCCCTCCTTGACCAAACACCCGGTGTCGCAATCTACGCCCACACTCTCCGTCCTCGGATGCTTGATCACACGAGCAGCGTACCAGTTCGGCCGCCCCGAGTAGTTATATCCTCAGAAGATTTATCAAGGGGTCATCACCACCACGCTTCGCCGCCCGACCGCTTCATCATGTACATTTGAGTACCGTTACCCTCGATTCCCGACTCCACCAAAAAGCCACACAACAACAGCCCCGGCCTGTCTAAGCTGCGTCTCCCGTCAATCTGCTCCGTTATCAAGCCAGCCACACCGGCCGCAAACGGGCAAAACCATAGCCATGGAAACCCTCCCGTTCACAGGTCGCTCGCCGCCTCGGGCACCTCTTGTGGAATCTCCCACGCCACCCCCAACGCAAGAGTTTTCCGCGCGCTTCGTTCACCCTTCGGGCCCCGACCACTTCAACGCTCAAACAAATCACAACTCTAGTCACCATTCTGGCCCCCACACCCCGTTCATGTCTGGCGTTGCCACACCGGCCTCGAGCTCGCGAACCGACGCCACACTGCTCCCGACCCATCATCCGATACAGTCCTTGCCTGTCATCAGCGAGAAGGAGAAGCCGTGAGTTTACCATCCCGACGCACTTCCAACTGTTCCGCTTGCGTATCATTGGGGGAAAACGTGCCCTAGAAGGGGGGCGAGCAGTCAAGAACTTGGGCGCTGACACATTCGCTTTTTTTGGCTCGATTAGTAGATCTCAAAGATTCCGGCGCGCCTTGAAGGCCATCAATGTGTTCTTTCTGGGCAAGGAACAGGCATCCGTGTATTGGTATGCGAGTTTGTTGTCGGTGCTTGCTGCGCTTGTGGTCACGGGCTCGAGTATCTTTGGCTGGCCGCCGTTGCCGATTTGGGAATATCTCCGGCATGTGACACGTTGAGGACAAACGGGGTATGAATGGTGGTTTGGGAGATAGGGGGTCCTGTGTTGATGTAGGTTTGCGAGGTTTAATGTGTTGGCGTGTTCCCTAGGTCCTTGAATAGACCGATGGGTAATATTCAAGTGGTATTGAATGCTAGGAAACGGACTGTTCAACGGGATCAATCGTGGTGGCGGAGCGGCGGTTTATCACGGGCAAACAGGGCACGAGGATACGAGACTCTCAACATACGGAATACAAATACATTTGTATATGCGCTTGTGTGTGTGTACGACCAACAAAGTCAAACCCCAACTACGCACTCGTTGTCTTTCAACAGCAAGATGACAGTCGACGCTCCGGCTTAATCGTGATCGGCCTTGTTATTTGCCCCCCCGTGATCGGAGGATTGTTTTTCGACAGACCACCGAGAGAGGACGGAGGAACCAAACTCAGTTGCTCCAGTAGGACACTGGAGCCGCCGCGGCAAGTTGAAGTTTAAAAAAGTAGAAGGGCGGAGGAGGGTATGAATAGACCTGATTCCCTCGAATCCATCGTTGGTTCACTTTACCTTTGACCTTTTTTGGTGTTCCCTTTGGGCTTCGATTTGACTCGTCTGGGTGTGTGTCCCAGCTCCCAGCTTGGAGGTGTCGCGCTGCTAAGATGGGGGACTTGAGATAACCCTTGGGATATATTCGGTAAACAGTACATCCAAAAAGAATAATTGAATGTTCACACTCGGTACTAACGCGAGTTGTTTTGACTCGGTTGAGTCGTTGGTTTCATAGGGTAATTCAGTTCAACTGCAAGCCATGTTGAAGCAACTAGAAATCCTGCAACGCGAAAAAAATAGCAGAGCTCCGATAAAAGATTGCCAGGGGCTTCGAGTGGATCCTTTTCGACCTGCACTTTGACCAATAACAATGCTCACATTACCCTCCACCGACCCGCATGCCTGCCGGGAACAGGGATGCTGCCTGGGCCCCTGGCCAACGTGTTTCCAGCTTTGCTGTGTCTTGAATTGCGCGGCGCAACGAAACGACAAGTTTATCTGGAGAGGGAAGAAGGGGCTAAAAAAAAGTTACACAAGATCACGATTCCAACGACGACACAGAGCAAACGTACGGCCACTAACGAAAGGTGTTGGAACGGAAAAGACGAACGGATTTCTCTTGGGACGACGGCTTGACGATACGATCGATTTATATTATAATATTACACCTTTCTTCGCTTTTTTTGTTAATTAACGACCTACCGACAAGATGCCTACCATGTGGTTATCAGACTCGCAAAGTTAGTTGTGTCCTTTTCGATTGTGCGCGTCTACGCTGTTCCGGCGCGCAAACAAGATATGTCCCCAGAGAATCACTAGCTAACATGTGTTTTCTTCCCTTCCAGAAATCGGAGTCGCCTTCTGCTCCGGCGGTACGTCCAATTCCTAACAGCCTGCGATCCTCCCAGCGCATGCGAGCCCGCGACCGATAACCTCGAGATTACCTCGCCCCCGGACACTGTGAACGATGGACTGATATTTGTGTTTCAAAACAGGCGGCTTCTTCCTCATAGCGGGCATCCTCCTCTTCTTCGACCGCGCCATGTTGGCCATGGGCAACGTTCGTCCCCCCCATCTCCTCGACTCTCTGGTGGCGCCCGCCTCTTGAATCCAACATCATAACTAACCCCTCCTCGTTTACCCTTCTAGATCCTCTTCCTCGTCGGCCTAACCATCATCATCGGCCCACACAAAACCGCTCTCTTCTTCGCACGACGCCAAAAGCTCAAAGGCACCGCGGCCTTCTTCGGCGGGCTCTCGCTCATCTTGCTCCGGTGGCCGCTGATCGGGTTCTTGGTCGAATTGTACGGCATTGTGGTGCTGTTTGGGGACTTTTTGGGGACCATTGCGGGTTTCGCGCGGAATGTGCCTGTTGTCGGACCGTATATTGGGTTGGTGGTCGATCGGGTTGGGTTGGGAGAACGGAGGAATGCGGAGTTGCCTGTTTAATGCCGGTTTGAAGGCAGCGGTGGCGGCTGTATTCCTTTTGCCTTGGCTCGGGGGGCAAGTAATGATGTGGTTTTTGGAGTGGTCTTCGGCCGTCAGGTGAGAAAGGGAAGGGGGGTTGCGGGCTGTGATGGAAACGAGAACGACATTTTATGGAATGGGGATGCGAGACGAGGCGGGTTTAATCTGTGTTGCTTCCCAATCGGCGCAGAGGATAAAAGGATACAAAGGTGGGATCTGAGGGGGTCATGATGGCGTTGGGCGATGTTGATACTTATTACCTCATTTATAATGCCGGGAGGGGGTGGCTACTGCCTGATGGGGAGAAGATTTCGATTCTTTTTCGGCGGGACGAATATGAATAAATAGACTGAATGGTACGCGCCGAGCGCGAGAGTGAGAGAACCGATACAATGATTTCAAACACAGGGATTGGACTCAGGTCGCCGTACTGGTGGGTGGTGGGCGGTGGGCGGAGCTCCCTAGTCTCTTGGGCCCTGAAGTCAAAGGTAGCAGTAGTAGCATCTTGTCACATTCGGGGGTGCATTGTGGGGTTGTGTCGATACATGATCTTTCGGTCTGTGAGTCTAGTCTGTGTCCATGCTTCATCCTCGACATCCTCCTCTTTCTGCTTCTTCTCCCTGCTGCAAGCCGTAGCTGGTAGCTAGCAAGGGGTGCGGGAAAAACCAAAACTTGAAAAAAAAAAGACAAGAAAAGCTTGGTCATGTGTAAAATTTCCCCTAGTTATCCATTCATCCTAGAGGAATGTTCCCAGCCCGTTATTCTCCCTCGCATTTCCCCTCCGCCCTGGCTTTCTCATCCTCACAACGTCTCTTGTTAACCCCATCGGTTCTAGGTACTCGGTCATGAGCGGCCGGTTTCAGTAGCCTTGGCCGATCAGGTAGTCCGCGAGTGCTTCAACCGTCTGGGTCGCGTTGCCGGCTTGGATAGTTTCGCCGTGGTGGCCGATGATGATGGCTTGTTTCGTCTTCGCGATGCAGACTCCGTCCTTGCCCTGTAGGGGTTAAGAGCGAGAGAGATCTTGTTTAGTACTTGGGACTAGTGTTTAAGGCTGGGGGCGAAGTGCGGTATGCTAGTCGTGGGGGCCCGGGGGGGGGGTGAGGGCTGCATACCTGGCGGGCGTAGATGGAGCGCCCGTCAACTTTCGTCAGAACGTAACGCTCGCCGGCGACGTAGAGGCCATCGCCGTAGGCCTTGTCACGTACTTTCTCATCCTCATTGAGGATGGGGATGATGACCTTCTGGAGCTCATCGGCACCGACCTATTTATTAAAAGGGTGCAAAATTAATAAAGATCATTTTCGTGCATCTTCCGAGTTCTGATATGGAGAAACTTCCGGTGTAACGATGTATGGAAGCGGGAGTGAGGGTCGAGCTTACCGCAAAACCGGGAGTCGTGGCCCAGGTGCTGTCACCAGCGATGCTGACGATACTGGCCTTGTCGATGTGGCCGCTGCCAACCAGGCTTTGTCGAGCGAGTTAGCTAGGTCGATTCGGTCCCGTCAGGGGATGGCGCTATCCGTGCGCGAGTCGGCGAAAATATTCTTACCTGCTATCGACGTACGCTATATCGAGGAGATAGAGCTGTGGTTAGCACTCGAGATCAGGATCCTAAGCAAGAAGTGGGGTCTCGCCGATGCTGCGAGCGCGACCGGACGGAGAGCTCGTACATACTTTGCCAGGACATGATGGGCGAGATGTGTGGGTGTGTAAAGAAAAAAACGTTGGGGAAGTAAAAGGCGGAGAATGGGGGAGACCAGCACGATGTGTAGTGTGCGGGAGCAAAGTTGCAGATGGAGAGCTTTGCAGTTACTGCAGACGGGAGAGTTGTCGGCGGTTGTAGTGTAGCTCGCGGTGGAGGCCTGCCGTGGACTTTGTGAACTCCTCCCTCAGTACCCCGCCAGCTTGGGCAGATTCCATCACCGCAAAAACAAGGAGGGGTCAATTTGGTCGCATTAGGTAAGCTAAGCAACCGCGCGGCTCCACAGCCAGACCGCCAACTTTTCGGCAGCCAGGCAAAGTTTGTCCCCCCACCTTGCACAATTCGCCATTCACCGTCTGTTTCGTCGAGGGTCGCCGGATTTGTTGACCCTTTGTCCCGCATTTTCTCAGCAGCAACGGCGGGAGCAACCGTTGTATCCCGCGATTGCCGCGTCGCTTGGTTTGAGACAACCAACCCTGATGCGGATGAGCTGGACTCTCGCTAACGAGCCGACGACCGCTTTCTTGTTCATACACGGCACGCTAACGTTATGCTTCACATTTGTTGGGTTAACAAAAGTATCAGTGAGAGAGAAACCCGCTTCCGTTCCCGTCTCACAGCGACTTGGCAAGCCAGGGTGACGCGTTTGTTTATCTCGAGGTGGCCCGACAACCGTGGCGGTCGACAGGTCCCATGGGAGAAACTGGGACGCCCTCTGGCTTCCCGTGCGTCAAGCTGACATTTTAACCGATATTCGAGGGGTTCCCTCCGATTTAGAAACAACGCCTTTTAGCGAGGCTCCTTTGTCGGTATTGCCGAAGCGTGATTTGAGGGTGCACAAGTTGTTGCTACGAATAGTGTAGTTTCGAGGAGAAGAGCGAACTGTGGCAAGTTTATGCCGTGGCACGGGTTCGAGACACCGCTCAACGCAGATCATGCGAATCGATCCTGAGCAGCCCCGCAAAATCAACGGTCGTGAGGTAACGTTCGAGAAGGCTGAAAGAGCCGCGGGCTTACCCTCGTTTCTTGCCGCGTCACGGCGGCATCGTGGCTGGTCTCGGTCACCAACGCCCACAACAAAGCCGAATTCAACATCCGTCAGATCCCGACGCGGTGTGTTGGCGGAGATTTGTATTCCTGAGACGCAACCTCGGCGGTTGTGTCAATTTCGGTACCGAAATACCAGTGCTTGAATTTATGATCGGATGGCGGCCCTTGGCACTCGCTTCGTGCCTCACAACATCAGACGGCAGAAGGTTTATGCGATAGACGGATTCGACAATAAAGGAATGTCCTCCAGTAAGCAGCAGCCTCGCAGTCGAACGAAGCACCCAGCCTCAATCCTACATCTTTTATTAGAGTGACGTCGTTGCAGCCTCTTATCAAAGAACCGGTAATCTTTCGGGCCTGATCTTCGTTTGTAGGCTTTGCGTTCGTCTGGTGTTCGTTCAAGGTTAGTTAACTTCGACGGTACCGGACACGAACGAAGGGATTGCCGTGTTAGCGATCGAGCTTGGCGCTCTGGGAGTCTGGTAAGGCGGGACATCCCAGGGCCTGGCAGGTCTAGAAATGCAGTGGCCCTCCGAATTCCGAAACGACCCCGCCCTGTGCTCGCGTGGCCGCCCCTTGAAGGAGGTTTCTCATTAAACAGTGTTTGAACCCTCGCAAGCCGAACCCATTTTTCGAAAAAAACCGCTCGCCAGACCACTGCAGACAGCAAACGGTGTGTTTCGCGGGAGTGGAAGCGGAACCAGACGAGGAAATCGCCACAATGTATGGAGCATGGCACACACACCGGCATACGCAGCCTGTTGTGTCTGTCGTTTCATGACAGTTTTCGGAAATGATCGCAGCGAGAAGAGGATTTGGGCCTGTTCACACGACCACACGGCCACGCCACCCCGGGCCACCTCGTGGCTGACAGCGTCATGGCGTGCCAATGTGCCTCTCCGAGTTGACCGTCTTGCATCCTGCATCTGGCCGTCGGGGGAAGGGCTTCCACTTCCAGGCTTCTTCATTCCCGGCTTCGGTGGCCTGGTGGTGGCCCGTCGAAGAATGATGGAAGATGGTGGGCAGTACCAATCAGATGTCGTTGAGGGATCCTGGTCGCCCTGATACCCCTGGGCCCCGGGAGTGCCCCACTGCCCCGCACAGGGGTTGGTCGCTGCAGGCCCCGATCGAATCAACAAGGGGCCGAGATGCAGAACATGCGGCCACTAGCAGCAGTAATCCGCAACAATTCCTGGCTGTTTGGCGACTAGCGGGCGCTGGAGTGTAGTGTACGTGTATTGTTGGAGTGGCTTGAGTGGGAAGTGGCCATGACCTTGATTTCTAGACCGGCGGACTAGCCCTCACCAACCGACTCACCAACGGGCAACCCTTACCGGCGATCAACCCCGTTCCCCGTCCAAAATACCCGCCGGCCGTGCTTCTCTGACCTGGCCGGTGGTGCGAACCTCTCGGAGCGTGCGAGGACGTGGCGTCGAGACGGCGGAAAGACTTCAGGCTTAACTTTCATGTGAGAGAGAAAAGATGAAGCGGGACTTGAGAATATGTAGGTGATATCCCTCGCTTTGCCTCACTCGGGTTCGTTCCCGAGCTTTCTCTGCTCCGTTTGGCTCTCAACCTGACCTACACCACAAGTTTCTGTTGGTCTTTTTTCAGTCTCTAATTTTCCAAGAGATATTTCTCAGTTTACTTGATTTGTTTCTCTTCCTGTTTTCCCTGCCCTGCATTTTGTGGCGTTTGTGTCCCCCCCTTTCAACAGCCGTGGTCCGCCTTCTCGATTCGTCAACGGGATCGCTCCGGTGATTAGACGTTATTTCGAAACCACACCAACGAGGTCCGTTCCCGCATACACACAGGACGACGTCCCTTCTGCAGGGCGCCATCCAGCAGCCAGTCAAGCCCGGTCAAGCCAGTTCTCCAAAGAGTGCCACCCGATACCACCCAATACGACCCAAGACTCAGCAGCCCCCCTGCACGCCTCAAGACCGCTGAGTGGTGCCGCTGTATTATTAGTGTACGGCAAGTGCAGGGCTAGTTGGCAGCGCTCCAACGGGCGCCATGATGAAAGCGGCTAGGCGCCACCACCACGCAGACGGACATGGTGGTGTATCAGATCTTGCCCTGCGTCCACCCCATCCACCCCCTCCAGGTTCGCAGGATGCAAGCCGACGGGGCAGAGGGCGGTCGCCACCCCAAAATGCAGACATACCCCCCGTGATCTTCCCTGGGGGGCGGAATCCATATCTCGACCGTCCTCTTCCTGCACCACCGCCAACATTACCGTCGTCGTCGTCGAAACCCGAAGTTGTTGGTGTTGATGCAGATGTGGACAACACAGCCTCGACCATGCTAGCACGGCCCAGCACCTCTTCCGGTCCCGGATCTGCCTCTTCTTTCTCCTCCTTCTCCAGAACGGGCGGGACGAAGACCGGCTTTGTCGACAACAAGCGACTGTCCAAGGACGATCTTGCTCTGACCACGGCCAGGTGGAACAGAGGGCCGGGCTCACACCGTACCCACGGAACCGCCGCAGAGACCTTTTGGCTGCCGACTCCCGAGCAGTCTCCTCAACGGGCTCCAGCACGGATCTCACCTTCGCACGCTAGGACAATGGTCATGTCTCCACCGGCCATGTCACCACCGCTTGCGCGGCTCCCAACGCCGCAGTCATCATCGGCGTCCGGGAAAATCCCCATCGGCATGGCACTGGGCAGTCCCACGCGCGACTCCTCGTCATACGCCGGGAGTCCCCAGGCCGGGTGGCAGCCCCAGTTTCCGTCCTCCCAGGGGCCAGTAGGACCAGTAGCACAGTCGGCATCCGTCCACGTGACGCATTCTGCCTCGCCGCTGGCGACGCCGGCGCCGGTCACGATCCAGAGGACCAAGACGCAGAAGAGGAGGTTGTTTGGGTCGCTGTTTGGGAGCAAGAAGCATGCTGAGCCGGCTAGGGTTGTGGAGAGTGTCGCTTCGTCGGTGGCAACGCCCGCGCCGTCGAGGAGTAATACGGTTGCTGGGAGGAAGACGCCGAAGCATAAGCCGATTATCATCAAGGGGATGCCTGAGCCGGGGATGTCGGCGCCGGCTCCTTTCCTATCGCCGGGCAACACTAGTACGACAACAAATACTACCACCTCCACTAGTAGTAACGGCACCAGCACCGGCCTCCTCAACGTCGACATCCCGGATATCCGTCTGGAGCGGTACAGCGTCATGTTCAGCGGCGTGTTGCACCCGGGCAGCGGGAATAGGTCGTCATCACTACTGGAGCGACGGCAGGCGACGCTGGAGAGACTGAAGACGATTAGCGACAGGATTGAGATGGAAGAGAGCGAGGGAGCAGCAGCCACGGGCACGGGCACTGAAGAGGGGAAAGCAGGGCGGCCACGTCGGGCTACGTCGCCGCATCCTGCGGGCTCCCCGTCGTTTCCACAGCAAATAGTGGGTAAGGACATGGAATTATCGACAGCAGCAACGGCGGCATCGCTGGCTCCGCCGTCGCGCGGTTTAGCCCGGTCGAATACCTCGCCGGGGTATCTACCGTCGCCGTCGCCGTCGAGGACGAGTTTTGAGCCGCGGCCGGTGCAAGGTTCGGGGGATGCGCTGACCAAAAGGGAAGGCGGAAAGAGGAGGAAGGAAGGGAAGACGGTGACGGTTGTGTCGCCGCGGGAGATGGACGAGCGGAATCGGGCGGTGTATGTCGAGAGGTGGAGGGAGCAGGCTCGGCTTCAATCTCAGTCTCAGTCTCAGGTTCACTCTCAGTCTCAACATATCCAGGGACAGCAAAGCAACGCGATACAACCCATCCAACACGCCCACCCGTTCCGATCTCACCCCCCGGGCACCGGCTATTCAGCGCCGACACCATCAACAGCCACAGAATCCGCCCACTTCCACCCCAACGAATCGAGTCTCCATCTCGACACCCCCGAGAGCGGCACCCCGTCGTCTCGGCCGTCGACGTCTGCCGGAGACGAGCCGGTGGCGGCCCCGAAGCCTGCTGTATTGTCCCCGCATTGGGAGATGATCACGCCGCCGTCGTCGACGTCGTCATCGCCGCCTTCGTCCAAGACTGCGGACGCGGCGACTGGAGCAGTATCTAACGCCCCAATCGCGGCTACCGCTTCCAATGCTCCACGACACCCCCACCGCTCACCGTCTACTGATACCACCCTTTCCACCGCGACCACCATCACGAATACACACCCGAATACCAACGCCCATAGCACACCTCCCACAGCTACAGCTACTACTACTCCACCAGCCACGGCAACAGCAACACCTAGAACAACATTCCAGCCCACACCCCTCGAATCCCCCATCCTAACACCCGGAGTAACCCCCCAAGGGCCCGCCCGCGAAACATCAGCCCTAGCCCCAGGAACAACCGCCCCCCGCGTCTCCGTCGACGAAGCCGATGCCGCCCTCAAAGCAGCCGTCGAAAGCTCCATCGCCCGACAAATCAGCGTATCCCGGCAGCAGCGACAACTGTTGCGGCCTTTTGGGGGGTCGGTCAGGGGCTATGGCCAGAGCACACCGCGTGGGAATGGCAACGGGAATACTCTTGAGAGTAGCATTAGGAGTACCTTTGGAAGCGGGAGTGGAAGTGGGAGTAGTGGCCGGGCGCGAAGTGCTACGACAGGAACAGGGCTGGGGCCGGCACCGGGCACTAGGAGGTCAGTGGAGGATGGAACAGAGGGAGAGGAGGTGATTAAGGGGGTGCGGAGGGTGAATACGCCGCCGGTGATGGTGGTGATGAGGGCTGGGGATCGCAGGAGTGAGAGGGTTGTTTTGGATGTTGTTGAGTAGATTATGTGTCTTACTATGTATCTTTGGGTTGGGACTGGAGTAAGGAAGGGTGGATGGAAGGGAGAGGGAAAGAAAAGGAAGGGAGAGGAAAAAAAAAATGAAGGGGCTTCGATTCAAAATGCGGGTCATCATCAAGCGGCGCTGTCTGGGATGGCGTGGCTGGTTTCTGTCGTTTCCGGTTTCGGGCCGGTACAGAGTGCTGGTTGGCGTTGGTTTGCTAGATTGTTTTGACGTGATACCTGTGGGTTTGTACGGTACGGTACTGTAGTTTACGGAATTCGTTTGCACATACACATTGTTGGATCTTGCCTTTTATCTGACGTATCGGTGTGCTTGTCGAGTTTGATGGCGATTATGGATGTAGCGCAGGAGGGTGTGTAAAATAGGTTCACGGTGCTAATTTCTAACAATAAAGCGGTTCATGATGACTGCCCGCTTGGTCGCGCTTTTCTAAGTCTCGGACTATTTACATTTTTATGCAGCGCTATCTTCACACACAGTGTTGTTTGTTCCTTTCCGATTTTTTATTTTACAAGATACGGAACGGAAATACACGTTCCATCTCCTCTCTCTCTCTCTTTACACCCACAAAGTATGTTACAAACCCTATACATGTCTATAAATCCAGACACACTACCACAGCATAGCCGCATCAACAGTCATCATCCTCCCCGTCCTCGCGTCCCCCAGCTCCCGCCGGTGCCACGCCCGCGCGAACCGCCGGCCCTCCGCGACATCCGCCAGCGTGACCACAAACTGCGTGTATCCCACTTCCCGGCGGCGGATAGGCCTTTCCATCTCATCCACCACCTCCTTCTCATTCCAATCCTCCTTCCCTTCTCCCTCCTCCTTCCCTTCTCCCTCCCCCTTCCCAAACCTAACCCACCCACTCCCCGCCTGTAGCGGATACACAGCCGAATACCGCATCTCTCCATCAACATCCCCATCACTCCCATCAACATCCCCACCATTATTATTGCTGTCCTCATCCCCCAAATCATGACCACCCTCCTGATGATGATGATGATGATGATGATGATGACTGTTCACATTCCCGTTCACATCCACGACCGATCCCTGATGGTGGTCTGACCCCGACCTACCTACATGTACAACCCGCTTGGTACTGGCCAACCTCCAGGGCAGGTTGCGGGCGACGCCGTCGGCGGCCAGCGCGGCGTTCATCCCGGCGAGGGTCATTTTGCTGCCTATTAGGCGAAGGCCGACGCGGGCGGTGCTGGTGTTGGTGGGGGGGTTTGTAGTAGTCGTAGCCGTAGCCGTAGCCGTAGTCGTAGTCGTAGAAATGTGGGGAGTGGGACGGTTAGGGTTATGGATGAAAGGGTTAAGTGGAGTTGGAAGGGCAGTGAGGTTGAGGGCGTTGTTGTTGGTGTTGTTGTTGGTGTTGTTGTTGGTGTTGTTGTCCTGGCGTTGGAGAGGTGCCCGCAGACCCGGCAGCTTCTTGCTGAGCACGCGACAGGCATAAAAGATGGAGTTGACCAGATACACCGGCACCGCGCTGGGCTCGCCATGGAGGCTGTACACCCGACGTGGGTGCATCCGCTTGAAGGCGGCCAGGGAGACGGGGTTCGCTGCTGCGTCGCTGTCGTGATGAGGAAACCGCCGTCGGAGTGAGAACCTCGGATCTGGGTTCTCCAACTCAAACACCTCCTCTACCAGCGTCCACAGCCGCGATGTTGACAGCACCCTCGGCGGAGCGCGCAGTTCCAGCGGCGGATGTCTCGCTGTGTTTGCCCCCTGTCCAACTTCCTGCCTCCTTACACCACCAAGACCATGCTCCTTCTCTGCCAACAGCGTAGCCTCATAAACCTCCCTCAACCGCGCCGCATACCCCCGCGCAGCATCCCACGTGTCGAAAAACACAAAGTACTGGCCGCGTAGGGCACGGGTGTTGAAGGAGATGGCCTGCAGCGTGCGGGAGATGCCGCCGGCCCAGCCGGCCATGTGCTGGCCTTGGGCGGCCCAGCGGTAGAGGTCGGATTCGCTGAGGGAGCGGGAGGCGGAGGTCAGGATCACGACGGCGCGTTCCGTTATGGGGGGGTCGAGGAGGTTTGGTGGTGCCGTCCAGGGTAGTGGTTCATGCGTCCAGGGATCGGGGGAGGGACTGATGGACGCGGTGGTTGGGAGGGTTGGGGGTCCATTTTCGTTGGTGGTGGTGTTGCTGAGTTCTGGGGGAATGAGTGCGTGAGGCCGTCGCCGTGGTGGTCTTGGGGCTGTGGGAGGTTGTTGAGAGGGGAATAATTGTTCGTAAAGAGTGGTTTGTGGTTGTTGGGTCCGTGGTGGCCGTAAACGGCGTGATGGTGGTGGTCGTGATGATTGTGGTGGTGGTTGTGGTCGTGATGCTGATGGCTCTGAAGTTCTTGGTGTTGAGAACTTTTTTGGACTTGGCTTCGTCTCCGGCGGCTGGTCTAGCCATGGAGGCCGCGGGGGATGCTCAATCGAGTAGTGGTATTTTTGGGTCGCGCAGCGTGGTGGCCGAGCACGCCTGGCGAGCATTTGGGCGGTGGGATGTCATGAGTTGGAGGTGAAATAAATGCGTGAGGCCGTCGTCTGCAGTGGTATTTGTATGTACTGTAGTGAGTTTGAGATGAACACTGTGGGGTTATACAGTTGCCCGCAACGGAGGCCCAACAAATGTGGGGGTCCCAGGTTTTCAAGGGGTAACCCTTTCAACTCTTATACCTGAATATATCTGCATTTCCTTATCAATGTAGACTAAAACGTATGAAGATTTGTATTCAAGTTCTATTTTAACTATAAGCCGTCGGATAGATGCGACTAGTTCTGGATAGTTTTAACTTTATGGTTTTGTTCGTAAAACGGGTCTCTTGTATGCGAGGAAAAAGATGGTTCCACTCACTTAGAAGCAGACCCCTTCAAATCTCACAGCAGTACCCCACCATGGAGGGACCTCAAAATGTTTATGAAAGACCTCCATGAAAAACGCTAGCGGAAAGGGTTCTCAACAATCATGCGTGTGCCTCTAGGTAATTTATCTCGGCAACTAATTTCTTTTAGCTCTCAATCATCAACCTGATTTGAGATCAAAACTTCTCACTACTTCCTAATTTCACTACTTCCCAATTTTGGGGTACATTTTCGTCTCGGAAACCCACCATGAAGTCGCTGGAATTCCGCATCCGCAAGTTGCACGTCACCAACGACACAGACAAGCGGCTACAGAAGCGGCAGCCCTCCCGACTATACGTCAACGAGGAGGCCCTGCTCGAACTAACCGGCTCTCGCGATGGCGGTTCCCTCGTGTACGTTGAGCGGGCCTCGTCTGCTTCAGCCTCAGCCTCTGCTTCTACCCCTACAACGCCCACCCCCCGCGAGGCCACGCTCTGGAAGGCCCCCGAGAAGCTCGACAAGACCGTCACGCAAATGTACGACGCCTTCCGCGACGCCTGCGGATACAAGCTTGGCGAGCAAGTCCGTATCACCTCGCTGAAGGCTCCCTTGCCGGACGCCGAGGAGGTTGTCATCGAGCCAGTTCCGTCTCCAGCCCAAGACGATAAATCCGCCCCCACTGCCCTGGCACCGGAGGACCTCGCCGGCTGGGAATACATGCTGGCCGGCCGGCTGTCGCAGATCGAGCACGTCTATGCCGGCCTGGCGTTCAAGAACCTCTTTCTGCGCGGGCCCGAGCGGTCGTTTGTCGTGACTTCTGTGAACGGGCGGAACACGGGGAACGCAAAGTACGTGGACCGGAAAACCGCCGTCAAACTTGCCACAACACCACTCGGAACCTGGAGTAGTCATGGTGACAACAACGGCACAACAAACACAACATCCCCCACCGGCAAGAAACTCCAAGTCACAGGCATCCGCGGACTAGACCCCCAAATCCGCCAACTCAACCAAATCCTCAGTTACTTCAGCACCCCCCTCCCCTTTCACAAACAGCTCTCCTACCGCGGCATCGTCCTCCACGGCGGCCACGGCACAGGCAAAACCATGCTGCTCAACCACATCGCCGCCACGGGCTGGGGCACCGTCTTCCGCATCCAGTACAAAGACAAGCTCACCGAGATCCAAGAGACCTTTCAGCGGGCCACACTCCAACAGCCCAGCATCGTGCTGGTCGACCAGCTGGAGCGCCTCATCGACAAGGACCGCAGCAACCGCGCGGCTGTGATCCTCGCGTTGTGCGAAGCCCTCGACGCGCTGGCTGCGGATGCGGCAGCGAAAGGGGTGTTACCCCGGGTGGTAGTCGTGGCGACTTGTTTGGACTATACCGTGGATGTGCCCGAGGATCTTAAGGAGCCGCGGCGGCTGACGAGTGAGGTGTACTTGTCGCTGCCGGATGCTAGTGGACGGAGGGAGATTTTGGCTGCGCTGGGGTTGGGGGTTGTGCCGGAGCAGGAGGAGGAGGTGCTGCGGGATTTGAGCGAGAGGACGCATGCGTATAATGGGAAAGATTTGTGTCGGTTGGTGGATGAGGCGGATTTGATTGCTCATGCTCGGGTTTTGACGATATCTCCTGAGGGTGCCCTACCCAGCAACGACACGGCCTCATCAGACAACAACGACAGGGAGGACAAGGATGGCAACAACGGCAACAACGGCAACAACGACAACAACGGTAACAACGGCAACAACGGCAACAACGACACCGATAACAGTAACAACAAAATCTATCGCACCCCCTCCGACTACCACTCCGCCCTCCGCCTCATCCGCCCCTCGGCAATGCACGACATCAACCTCAAACCACCCCCCATCCACTGGTCCGACATAGGCGGCCAAGAGCGCGTGAAACTCTCTCTCCGCCGCGCAGTCCGCCTCTCCACCGAACCCCCGGAGACCCTCGCCCGCTACTTCGACCGGCCCCCGAAAGGTTTCTTACTCTACGGCCCCCCGGGATGCTCCAAAACCATGGCCGCCCAAGCCATGGCCACCGAGTCCGGCCTCAACTTCTTCGCCGTCAAGGGCGCCGAGCTCCTAAACATGTACGTCGGCGAGTCGGAACGCGCCGTGCGCCGTTTGTTTCAGCGCGCTCGCGAAGTTAGTCCGAGCATGATTTTTTTCGATGAAATCGACAGTATTGCCGGGCAACGCTCCGGTTTCTCTTCCGGTTCCTCTGGTCCCAACCGCAGCACCGGCGGATCCTCTACAGGAGGAGGCATCAACGTCCTCACAACCCTCCTCAACGAAATGGACGGCTTCGAAGCGCTACACGGCGTCGTAGTACTAGCCGCCACCAACCGGCCGCAAGCCCTCGACCCAGCTCTGCTCCGCCCCGGTCGGTTCGACGAATTGATTTATGTCAGCCCGCCCGACACGGCTGCGCGGCGGGCGATTTTTGCCCAGGTGGCATCCCGCCGGTTGATGCATGCTGATGTGGATATTGACCGGTTGGCGGGTGCCACGGAGGGGTTTTCGGGGGCCGAGATCAAGGGGATTTGTGCCGCTGCTGGGGTGGTGGCTTATGATCGGAGCTTGGGAGGTTTATTGACACAAGAGGGAGAGACAGAAGGGGAAGAGGATAGGGAACCGGCGATTAGGATGGGGGATTTGGAAAGGGCGATTGGGAATCAGAAGAGGCAGATTACGCCCGAGATGTTAAGGGGGTTTGAGGAGTGGGAGAAGCAGTTTCGGAAGTTTTGATCTTGGGAAAGAGGGGTGTGGGTGTCGGGATAGATAAAATACGGGTGGGAATGATATGATGTTTAAGTGTTAAACATGAAAGGTTGGCTTAATTGGTTTATTGACAGACCCTTTTGACCGTTGTGTTCCGACAAGATAGCATTCGCCTCGCTTACCTGTGAACCTTTTCTCCTACTTATCACTTACCAAACTTACCCCCCACCCTCTCGCTCTCGGTCTTACTCTCCCCGTACGACGGGACGCAAACACAGGCGCGCGCACACACACTCGCACCGAACAACCACTCCTTCAAAAAACCAGCGTCTCTTGATTATTCTCAAATCCAAGAGTCCCCCCTCATCACGATATCACTGATAATGCTCCATCCCCTCCACCTTATATCCCATTCGCTCGCTGCCTTAACGGACCCTGCCTTACAGTAACACACATATACCGCAAACCCACGCCCCGCAGCCCCGTACACACGGACACACATACAGCAACAAGGGGAACGGAACGCGAGGGGAGAAAAAAACACCGCCCAAGTTAAAAAAAAAAAACAAAGTAACAAGCCGTCTAGGCTAGACATAGGTGAATTAATCAGTCATCAACTCCCCATCGTTCCCCCCTTAACTCCACCCCCCATTCTTCCTACCATTGGCCCTGACCCTTTGCCCTCCCTCCTTCCTTGATAGATACCCAGCCCCTTCTTAGTCGACAGGGTATTTATCCCCTCCCTCACCCACAAGACAGCCGTTGTTGATAACCCACCCCAGGACCGAACCACCTTACCCATCCGACCAATATCATACCATACCATACCTGAGAACCCATATCCCCATACACGGAACACCAGAACCCCGGGAACCCTTTGTTCCGCCGGATGTTACACCCGATAAATAATAGTAGTAATAACAAGAGACAAAAAGAAAGGGAAAAAAAGAAAGGAAAATGTCATTAGCCGAGGGGTTGGGGAGGCCCCTGCTGTGTTAACCTGGTTAGGTTGAAAGCTGGGGAGGTCGAAGTCGGGAGTTCGAGGTCGAGGTCGAGGTCGAGGGCAAGGCCGAGGTCTAATCCGGGGGGTTGGTTGGGTTCTTGGAGATTTTCGGTGTCAACTTCTACCATGAAGCTGAAACGGGGTGGGTAGTCGCCATGTTGGTGGTCCAGAGTCGGTATGTCGGTCAGGGCATATCACATCACATGAGCAAGGGATGTGTTTCGTTTCAAAACCCGCTGCCTTATTCCGAGACAGTAGGAATAGATTGATCTTCAAAGCCGGGGTCGGTTGATTCCTTGCGAATAACCTTGCAGGGTAGGTAAACTTCGGTTGGTCGAGCAGGGACGTCGGGTAACCCTGATAGTAGGAATATACTGGTTGATGTCCATCGGAATCGGAATGAGGCTGGGTCAGACAACCAAGGACATGATACTTGGCGGGGAGAATAACGTTGGATATCATGGCCAACAGACACGGCCAACCGCTGCCGATATCATTCCCCATCAGTGATCCATCCATCAACCCGATCCAAGCCAGCCTGAGTCAAGGACCAACCAGCCCATCACAATGCCATGCGCTTCACTCTAGTCCGGCACCCTACTGACCCTCCCTCTCCTCCCCCCTCGCAGCAACAGCCTTCCCCAAACTAATCGCAATCTTTCTCGTCCCACCATTCCCACTCCCCCCACCGGCCCCCCCATTCGGACTCCCCGTCCTTGCGACAAAACTCCGTTTCTTCTTAAGAATCGCCGTCTGCTGCTGCTGCTGCGGCTGTTGGCTCGGGACCATCGATACGGCTGCATTCGCATTCGCCGCGACACTGCTGCTGTTCCGTCGCTTGTGCTGGGTGAGCTTGTTCAGCGCGTCGTCGTCATCGTCGTCTTCTTCGCGGCGGCGTTTTTCGGATAACCGCTCTGGGGGCGTGACGGAGGCGGCTGCGTTGGCTGCTGCTGCTGCTGCGGTCGGGGGCGGAGTGCGGGGGGATCGTTGTGGTTGTTGGTGGTGTGAGTGTTGTTGTCGGGATGGTGATGGGGATCGTCGTCGTGATGGGCTGCCGTTGGTGGTTTCATCGGGAGCGGACGAAGAGAGAAGGGCTGTTGATGGTGTAGCGTTGGATGGGACAGTAGTCATGGCGACGTCGTTTTCGTCGACTTCCTCGTCCGAGTTGTACTCGACGAGCGGTTTCGAAGGGCTACGGACCATGCCCAGCGACCGGCGCAGCTCGTCCTCGTTGGCGTCCTGCACGTTGGCCAGTTCGTCCTCATCGTCGGACGTGTTCCAGTACTCCTCCTGTTGCGGGTCGACCGTCAGGTGCTCCATCATGCCGCGGGCCGCGCCGTTCGGGGGCCTGCGGCCAAGCTCGTCTTCGGACTCGAAGTAGGGGTCGATGTTGAGCGTGAAGCCCTGGGTATGGTCGTAGCGGTGCAGGATCTCGTTGAAGGTGGCGATGTAGGCGAGCGCCGTGACCTTCTCGCGGTAGTTCTCGACCATCTGCTTGATTAGCTCCTTGAGGTGTTCCTTGTGCACAAGCATGAAGAGCTCTAAGCAGGCCGACGAGAGCAGGTTGTCGCGCGGGAGTGTCCGCAGGAGCACGTCGAGGACGGGGCCGACCACTTGCTTCTCAACCATGTGCTTGATGTAAAATTCGTCCTGCATGACGACGAGGTGGCGGAAAAAGCGGACGGCCACTACGTTTTTGTGTCAGCAACAAAACAAACACCATCCCCTGAAGACGGGAGATGACCTACCAAGCTGCAAGTGCTTCTCCTTGCAGGCTAGCAACTGCACAAACCGCGACGCAATGTTATGCGTAAACACAAAGAACTTGCTGCGGTGGTGGTGCCGCTGGATGTAGAAGCACAGAATGTCGTTGAGATAGCTAAAGAGGCCCTCTTCTGCAGGGGTAAACGTCATGTCGGTCCGTTTCTCGAGATCTAGCAGTGGCTTGAACAACCGGACCGCCGAGTTGTCGTAAAAGTGCGACAGAAACAGGTCCTGCTGCGGGTCAATCGCGACGGGTGCCCTCTGCCTCGGCTGACCCGCGAGCCCTTCCTGCTGCCCCTGTTGCTGTTGCTGTTGCTGTTGCTGTTGCTGCTGCTGCTGCTGTTGTTGTTGCTGCTGCTGCTGCTGCTGCTGCGGCGACGGGCATGGGTCCAGAAGCACCTTCAGCGCCTCCGAAATCTGCGACTTGACGCCGAGATCAACCTCGACCAGGAGCAGGTCAATCAGGGTATCCGTCAGCGGCTGTAGCCGTTTCTGGATCTGCTCGTAGATTGTTTGGCGGACGAGCGACGGGTCGTGGTCGATCATCGACACCAAAATATCCGTTGCACCCACCCTCACTGCCACATCGCGGTGGCGCATGCCAAAATTGATGGCTGGCAGCAACCCTTCCTTGAGGAAGTGCACGTAAAGGCCCTGGCGTGCCGGCGGCTGCAGGTTCTTAGCTATCGCGCAGCACTGCTGGATGAACAGAACGGCCTCCTTCTTGCGCAGCGTCGGTTGCTGTGGATCATGGAACACGGCGAAAAGTTCCTGCATGAAGCCCGGGGTAGTGTGCAGGTGCTGCACGATATCGACCTGGTTGAAGAAGATGAGCGAGTTGAGCACCGAGAAGGTCGGGTCGTCCAGTATCCTGGCCAGCACCACGTCCTTGAGGTACTGCAGCCGGTATGTGATGTGGATCTTCCGGCGTACGTGCTCGTCCTGGATCTTGACAACCTCCTTGTACCGGCCTTGGTTGTTCAGCCACTGCCGGTGGTTCGCCTTGTGGCTTGGAAAATCAGGGTCGTATTCCAGCGCGCCCACCACTCCCAGCACACACTCGTCTGACACTGCATGTTCGATGATGCTAGTGTCGTTGAGCAGCAGCACCGTCTTCATGATGTTGCACAGCCGGTGTAGGTCCGTCAGGCTCTCCAGGTCCTCCGCCATCTCCACTAGCGGGATCAGCTTTCCGATGTAGTCGTCGTTCATGATCGTCTTGGCCAGCGCATCGCGGCCAGCGGGCGACTGCGAAAGGCTCCGGATCGCAGTATCCAGTTCCGGCAGCGATCCCAGATCGGCCGGCGGGAGCTGTATCGAGGGCGCTTCCATGGTGAGGTCTTCTTCCAAGTTCTCGTCGGGGCCAGCCATGCCTCCGTTAAAGGTTTGCTGCGCTTGTTCGATGAATTTCCTGTTGGCAGAGACATGAAAGGTCAGCATGCACGCAGGCAGGCAGGTTCGGAACAACACTCAGGTTCCACCGGTGGCACAAACCAGACCAGGCCGCAGCCATCGGCTTCTTGGAAGCTCAGTGCCATATCAACGCCATTACTTGTCCAGACTATGAGGGTTTCTGCAAAGCCCAGTTAGACACGAGACCAATGAGGCGCCTGTGCGCGGGAGTACAGAGGGAGGTGGGGGGACAGATAGATAGAAAGCGGGTGATCGCGTGCCTTGCTGCTTCTGGAAGCCGTCGTCCTTAACAATCTTTGTTTCCAGTAACCGCCGATTTGGTTGATCCTCGGACTCGACTACAATATGGGGTTCTTTTGGTTGGCCATCTTCCGACTGATATGCGCAATCCAAGGGTTAGCGAAGACACATGGAATGAGAGAAAGCATGAGTAAGCAACGGCGGACATACCGGTGCCCAGCAAGTATAGCAAAACCCGGTGCCACGATCGAACCAGTCATTATGGCGGAGTTCGTAGACCTTAACTCGCCTCCGGTCCGGCGTCTGATGAGGCACCTGCTGTGCCATCATCAACGGTTCGGGCGCCGCGTCGGGGGCGTCGGAGTCGGCGATAGCGCTAGCAGTAGTGGTCGCAAGAGTAGTTGTAGTTGCAGTGGTAGTGGTAGGGATAGTCTCCGGGGTTAGGTTTTCGAGCAGTGGGTGATCAAGCTGATCAAAGTGATCAAACCGACCGAACTGATCGAGTAGGTCGAACTGGTCGAACTGGTCGAAAGAACCGGATTGGTCGGGATGTTGTTGGCCCTGCTGCTGCTGCTGCTCCTGCTGCTGTGGCTGCTGATGATGGGCCGAAAGCGACAGGTCGGGCTCGGCCGGGACAGGCAGAACAAGGGCCGCCAGCGTCTCGGGGAGCAGTGCGCGCGTTCCCGAGGTGAGGGAAGCGCGTTCGTCGGCAGTCCGGATCACGGCCAAGCCAAGGCAGGTGGAACAGACAGGCAGTCAGGCAGACAAACGGCCGTGGGCGGGCGGCTCGGTTCGATGCGCCGGAATGCGATGCGATGACAATGCCGGGAATTGCGATGCGATGCTCTGCAATGCGATGCGATGCGATTGCCGATGGAAATGGGATGGGATGGGATTGTTTGGTGGGGCCGCCCGTCGGTCGCGGTGTGACGTCGAGTTGAGGAGAAAAGGTCAGAAAATCGGGTTCGGGCGAGTTGAGGGCGCGTGCGCTCGTGCGTTTCCGTTGCGTTGCGTGCCTGGGGCCCCCCTTCACGCTTTTTTCCCCGACCCAGTTTCCTCGGCAAAGATACGGGCAACGGCAGCTGCGCGGTTGATATTCGCTTTCGCCCACAACCGGAAATCGTCTCGGCCGATGCAAAATTCGTCGCCGGCCGGTCGTCAAGCGCGTGGCGATGAATGCGCGGGCGCAACGCGGGCTTCAAAGATTGCGGGCTCCCGTTTTCGCGGGTATGGATGTGCGTGCGGGTTGCGGCGGAATGGGGTCGCGCGAAAGAGAAATTCTTGGGTCCCGACGCTTGCTGGCTTGGGCTGGGCTGGCTGCAAGGGGGGCGCCGGGGTCTAGCGCCTCTCGGGGGAAAGTGGGGGCCCGCTGGAAAAGAAGAAAAGCGGGCAGCAAAGTGCGTGATCGCTGGCACAGCACCTGCTGATCCTGAAGCAGCTTAGCGGCGCGGCCAGGCCCCGGCTTTTTCCTTCGGTGCTAACATCAAAATTCAGCGCGCACTGATGTCACAGAACCACCCCGCCGACCTCGGGGCGCCCCAAATGGCCCCCACTCGCGCCCCTTTCCAGCTCAATCCTCGAAAAATGGACAAATCCGGAAGCCAACCTTGAATGCATTTCCCTTTCTGTCGTTGGCGACCACGGACATGCTGGTCCCTGAGCCCGGGACACCGCCGCACGGCGGATGGGGGAGTTTCCTGGATCATCGGCCCGAGCCGTTCCGTTCTTCAGACAACCTCCGAACTCTCCAGATCCTCAACGGCCATCGTCAATTTAATGTGATGAGGATATTCTCCGTTGACGGAGAACCCCACTCTCGGCATGAGGGCTCATGTCTCGGGTGTCTGGCGCCACGGTTTCGGTCGAAGGCGAGCGTCGATCGGCGAAATCCCCCAGATCAAAATGGGAGGAGAAAAATAAAAGTAAAAGACACGAGCAGTTCATCAACTCGACGAGTCGAATCGATTATGCCAAGCAACTACAGAGAGGCAGGCCACTGACCAACACGCCAACTAGATCCTCGGGAACATATTTTAGGCGTTTAGCGACCAGTGTCTTCCGAGCCCTGTTCTCATTGATTGTATCCCTGGAGCTCATCTAAGTCCGATAAGCAGGTTTGTTTCAAAATGCCGAAACCCGCGCTCAAAGATCAACACCACAGCTAGTGTACAGTGCTGGGATGCTTCCCATGTCAACAACGCACTCAACTCACAGATATGCAAAACAAGAGCTAGCCCCGCAAATCAACCTAAATAGAACCGATTCTGTCGACGATGAAGAGAAATTGCAGAGCATCAGTAGTCGGAAGAACTCAAAACGGGTTAGACAAAAAGGGTGCCCCCGTCCTTTCCCTAACACCTCCCGTTCCAACATCCCATCCCATTGACAACTCCTCCCACAAGATGTACCGTAAATATGTAGAATTCCAACCGTCACGCTCCCCACGCGCCGGTCACCAAATACTACTCTATAATGTCCAGCTACACCCAGGACGCCAACTGACTGCAACACGCCCCTCGACCGGTCTGGCCCGGCCCGAAGCCACACATGAGCTTAGGGTTAGGTTGGTGCCAAACCCCCCTCCGTTTTCCCAAAAAACTACGTGTATATATTGGTCCCAGCACACATCACACACTATTAAAATGAATGCAACTCACAGTCCGCGCCACCATTTATAATGTCCCCCAACAGGTGCGGTACGCCACGCCACGTGCATGCAAGGCCGTCGGTCGGTCCCGAAAAGCCATGTGGGTGGTATTGGAGGGGAGGGGGTGCTCGGAGGCAACGCCGAGTTGGGGGGAAATCTAGACTTCTGCAACCTGGGCCTGCATACTGTGAGAAGCTCAGATGGGGAATTACAGAAGTTCTGCGCCTCTTCTTCGTAAACTGTCCAATACTTGTTGATGTCGCTTCATCGAAGGAACCTGAAATGCTTTGGTGCAGTGAGTTTTCAACAGACTAGTGATGCAGTTAATAGGTATTGAGACCGTGTTCTTGATCTTGTGGATATCGGTACGGTTCGTTGGTTTGTGGCATTACAAGTACATGGTATGTACCACAAGCCCCTCCTCAACTTTGAGACAAGACTTGGTCAAACGTCAAACCGTTGAACTGTCTCAATTTCCAACAGCCGAATCCCGCATCGTTTGACCGACCGACAACTACGAGGATCAAAACTGGAAAAGTTGTGTTTCGAACGATATTGATGGCCGTGCGGGGGCGGCCCAGCCCAAACCAGCACGTTGGCATGTTGGCTGCCCCAGCTGAGCTGTGGCTCGTCGGATTTCGCTACTACATGAATTATCGAAACGATAAATCTTCGGCAACCTGGGTGACGATAACGAAGCGTGTCGTTTTTCGACCCAATCAAGAGGAGTAGTGAATATCCTGCGTAACCACAGTCGTGATTATCATCAAGGCCTTCAAATGTAGGACCACACAAAAATCTTATCATCGTCGTCCTCGCCGTCGTCGTCATCCTGTGGCTTTCAGCCCTGGCGAAAGGGACCCCCCCTGTCTTTATTGAAGATCCCAGGCTCTTTTATCAGAGGGATCCACTCGATTTTCGGCCGTCCCGCACTAGCCAGACAGGGGTCTCTGGACCCGGCCAAGAGCCGCATGATCGGCAGGGCGGCAGCCACCCAGCTTTTGGCTCTTGATTTTTATTTTATTTTTATCCCATCGCCGCGCTGGTGGTGCCAGTACCCGGCCAGTTATCAGCCCTGTTGTGCACCGCAAGACTCCAACCAAGGTATGCTTATCTTTGAGAAACACGAGGTGGAAGAGGACAACGCCGGCTGGTCTTCCTCAATGAATTCAACCGTACCAGGCGCCCAGGTGGTGCTCGTGTCATTTCCTCAGAGGGAAAATGAGACAGAAAGAACGGAGGAGTGAAAAAAAGGGACTCCGCCGTCAACTTACGTTCGCTGTGGCCCATGTCCCTCTCGGACCGCCCCGCTACTTGCCTCTCTTCGGAGGTGTGGTGTTCTGGACCTTTTCTGGCGCCCTGGTGCGGCACTGCGCAGCCCGCTTGATCCAGATTAGCGCCCGCCCTGTCTCCTCTCTCCGTCGCGGCTTTTTCGTCACGGCCCTGTCCACGACACCGATAGGAGCCATGTCAGAACCGCTTGCTAGCCACGGCGCTATTGAATGGGAAGCGGCAGCAGCACCAGCGGGCTATCAGAGACAGCCAGCCTCTTTTATCTTTTGCTTGCTTCATGGAGCTGGAGGCCCCCAGGGGCTGGGATTCGGGCATCAACAAGCGAGCGGGCGAGCCACTTCTCATCCTGTTTGGGAGCGTTTCTCCTTTGGGGCTGTTGGTGGAGATGCCGGAGACCGCGCGGCAAAACGAGAAAATTCC
This sequence comes from Dichotomopilus funicola, assembly GCF_033296635.1. Taxonomy (NCBI): domain Eukaryota; kingdom Fungi; phylum Ascomycota; class Sordariomycetes; order Sordariales; family Chaetomiaceae; genus Dichotomopilus; species Dichotomopilus funicola. The sequence goes on from NW_026944027.1 coordinate 644,750, forward strand.
TGACGAACAAAGCGGCCAAGAGCCATGTTGCACGGCGGTTCGCTGGCCCAAGTTTCTAGCGCGACTTCTTTGACATCCAGATCTGGCGCATTTCAGAGCTGTAAATCCCCTCGCCCAACGGGCCGCCCGACCAGTGCCACCTTTCCGGAAAGGCGTTTGAGAAACGGGGCGGACATATCCTTTGCGCTCTACGAATACCAGGGTGGTGCGGCTGGAACGGGTTCCTGGATCGAGCTCCGTTTGTCATCCGCCACCCGTTTTCCTCGTCCGAAAAAGATTTTGCGTGGCCTTTTTTGAACCCCTTCGTGCCCCCACGATCCGTGAACGTCTTCCGAATTTTTGGGCCATGAGTGAGCCGCTCCATGGGCGATCGGTTGTGGTATCAGCAGGTTGCACATCGGCAATCGTCACTAGTTGGCGAATCTTCTTCCAACGCAATCGGGCGACGATCGTCCCGGGGGGAGGGGGGTTCGTGCTGATGCGCTGCGAAGTCTGCGAGCCGGTCTGGCGGTAAGACGTGTTATCGGAGAAATTCCAGGCCCCCCGATGAATCATGAATCTGTCCCAACACACAATGGGGAAGGAGATGCGGTTGGGGGGCAGGCAGTTCCTAGACGCTGCCGACGAGCCGTTTGTCTGGGCTCCCAGGAATACGAGGCCCCGCTTTTCTACTGGCTCTTCTGCGTGCGTGGCTCCAAGGACCGCAGGGAATGGGTCGCCCAAGCATGCGAGTTTGTGAGTCGGTGACACTGTTCCTCGTCTTCGATGAGACAACATCGAAGCGAGCGATTCGTCTTGGGCAACCGAATCCGGGGCGACGTGCTGCCGCGGAGTGTTCGGGTTCGCTAAACGAATTCTCTTGACATGTCTTGTTTCCCGTCAATGTCACAACTTAAGGCGCGGGAGATCGACTTTGGTTGGTTGAAGGGGAGAATAACTATTCCGGGCAGGCGAGTAAAGATCGGCTGACGGTTTGGGGAAATGCCTCTACATCGTGCTCTTTCCGTTTTGATAAGCCGCTGGTTGGAGGAAGGAACTGTGTGCAACATGCCAACCCCGCTAACCTTCTGGCCGCATCCGTTCTTGCCGTTTACCTTGCATGATGGGATGTTTTTTCCTCGTTGTTTGAAGTCACACCATTAGCGCACGGCCTGTACACTACTGGGCTGGGCGAGTCCGTTTTGACCCCCGATGGAAGGAACGGCATAGATGTGGGTGTCAATGAACCCCCGCGTGGCTGCGTTTCACCCCTGTCTGCTGCCGCAGACGCCATGTTTCCATGAAGCGCGCCCTCGCCAGATCCAGTCCAGCTGAAGGCTGAAAAGATGCAATCGCACGGTTGCTTGGACATCTTGGCGACCCTTAAAAATGCTCGGGCGCCGCTTTTCCTCTCTCCCTCTCCCCTCAGGGAGCGAACCAGTTCAGCTCTCCCCTCAGCGGACTATAACCTTCCGCCTGCTGTAACATTGTGTCCTTCCATTCTTCCACAACACGTTATTGCTTGTTGCGGGGCACCTTCACTCACTCAGCTCCCGCCCGCCTCGACATCGCCCTCAATCGTCCTCACAACGATCACCAACGTCATTACAACAAGTTAACCGTTCCGGACACACCAGCCCCCAAGCTCGCAATTCCGGCCTCAATTCCAGCCTCTAGACACACTGGTAGCCCTACTGTCCCGAGCACCTCCCTCAAGCTGAAGGGCATCACCTGAGTGCCAGGGGTCATTCATTGCTTTCGCCTATTGTCCCGTCCACGGTCCCATTGACCCGGACCGTCCCCAGCTTTGGTTCTCCTCGCTTCCTAGCACCAAATATAGGCAGCCTCGCATTACCCACTAGATCTCGCAGGGCTTCATGTACCCCAGCCCAATATATTAACCCGCCGTCTGCAACCTGGTTACCATCTGCGGTTGTCCCCACGCTCACTCAACCTCATTCGACCTTGCCCTTGGAGCCGCCGATATCTCTGTGACCGCCGGGCTGCGGCCATTTGACGGCACCGACGCTCACGATTTGCCATGTCGGTGTTCTCGATGATCAAACGGGGTCGTCAGGCTGCCAAGGACCATCGCGCAGAACAGGCTAAGAAGGAGAAAGAGGAGGAGCAGAAGCCGCCCTACAAGCACGTACCGAAGCATGCTGCCATTGACGCGATGTCGGGAGGGCCGGCGGCATGGAGGGAAACGGACAGGGCCAGGATCGTCGAGCAGAACCGAAGACGCAGCGCCATGACGGCCAGCGGCGTGGGCATGAGCGGTGTTATTACGCCCATTCACCCGGGCGTTACCCGTGTCCACAGCTCGCTCTCACACGTTTCCTACCCTTCGGCCTATGCCACCCCGGTTGTCCAACTCCCCCGGGGTTACAGCTACAGCAGCATGCCAGCCGGCTGGACCCCGCATAGCCGTGAGATGAGCTACAGCCCTGTTGACACCGGTGCCTTGTCCGTGAAGGGAAAGGAGGTCGAAAGGGTTGCCGATTCGTCCCGCACAAGTCGATCCTCAAGCAAACTATCCATGGCCCGAGTACCGCTCCCCTCCATGTCTGCGCCTGAGGTCAGGGATGTCGCACCATCCCCGGTGGAGAGCTCCGGCGGCTCGACAAGCTCTCAGGATGATTTGGAGATGAAGCCAGCGGAGAGACGCAGCGTCATTACTCCACTTCCCGTCACGACCACCGCGAGTAGCCCAAAGCCGAGCCGACCCACGAACGACGTCGAACGCATTCATCGACTCCACCCGGGACGAGCCCGTCGGATCTCGGACCCCAAGCAACCTGTTACCCGCCCCCCGTATGGGCGGCGCACCAGCTCTCTAGGCGGAGATATTCCTCCGGTGCCCGCTCTTCCGCCCATGGAGTTTGGCACCGCCATAACTACACCCGACGTATTCTCATCCGCTGAATCCAGCGCTAGTTCCATCACCATGGTCCCCGTCGGTTCCAGCGTGTCACTCTCGTCACCGAAGGCTGGTGCCGTCCCGACTGTGATGGTGGCTCAGGAGGTGGAAGTCCCCCAGCAAGCTGAGATTGTATCTGCCGAAAAGTTCAGCGAAGAGAGAGCCATAATCCCCAGTGCCGTCGCTGCTCCGGTCTCTTCGCCCGGAGCTGCCAAAAAGAGTCGGAGGATATCCAAGATCGCGCGGTTTACAGAGCTTGAGCCGATCAAGTCCAACACAACCGTGGCCGTCGAGCCGAGCCCGCCGTCACCGGAGGAACTGGAACAAGAGAAAGGTCGCTCAATCGTAGATGTCACAGCCCTTCCGACGAGCTTTGATGACTCCGTCTTGTCTGCATCCAAGGCAGCCTCGAAAGCCACCGCCCCACCCTCTTCATCTCGGTCGGGCAAGCTCACCAAGAGCGCGGGTGCGAACGTGAAACCTGCAAAGAAAAACAGGTGGTCTCTAAGGACTAGCAAGACAGCCGTGGCTGTTTAAATTTCTCTTTATTCTGAAGCATTGCTTCGGCGGCTAGCTATCGGCGCAGGGAGGTACACATAGGCACATCTGGCCATCATTTATTCCCTTTGTTTCATCGACAACACCATCACGGACACATCCACGCGGCGAAAGCGTCTGCTGCGTTTTTTTGTTTTTTTTACCACTACTTCCATAACTATTTACTGCGGGGCGTTGGTTACTTCTTGGGTCATCAAGCGTTTGTTTTTATCATTTTGGCTTTTCACGAATGACGACATTCCAAAATATTTTTTTCCACGGCTGCGGACTGACAGTGTGGTGAATTTTGTGCAACAAGAGATAGAATCGGGCAGGTAAAGTTTGCGGTCTTATTTGCTGGGTTTACATTTCGGGTGAATTTTGGGCATTTCTCCTCGCTTTCTCCGCTGTACACTATCGTCAGCTTCCCCATCTTAGATGGGAAACAGTGGCCATATCGGGTACCAGTCTAGCTCCTTTGTCAATATCACTTGCGACGGGCCTGTTCCTCATCAGGTGCAAATGACAACGTCTGCAAACGTCAGCTGATTCCAACTTTGTGTGTGAATGTCCGTCTAATTCTAACATTCCGTGACTGTCCATTCTGAGAGCTGCCTTGGTCACGGGGTTGGGAATGGATCGAACGGGGCCAATTAACAAATAACTAGTGTAGATGGGGAAGGAGGAGGGAGATAAGGTGTTGATGGGGGTCACGTCACAGATCCCCCACGTATGTAAGACATGGCGAGACGATGCGGGACGTCGATCTTTCCCGCCTTTTTATTCGGCACGGCATTTTGGTTCGGGACACAGAAGAGCGAACACCGAGATGCGCAAGAGACTGACGTGACGGGACTGACGTGACGGGTTGATGTGCTATGTTGTGTTGTGCTACCTGGCCTTTGGTCGGGTGTGGGAAGGCGCAGCGAGAGCCAAGAGTACGTGTATGCAGGACTGAAGGGGGGGGAAGATACGAGGTGGTTTTGAGGGACGGTAGGTATGTACATGTACTTTCCCCCTTCGCCCTGTGGGTATCTGACTCGTGGTTTCCGCTCGGCGCTTTCTAACTTGTCGGTGTGTTGTTTAACTGATGTGCACAGTACCAAGTCCCCGGTCGGGATTGATGAAGTAGGCAGGAAGGGGGGCGGGTGGGTGAATGTGAGGTGAATGCCAAAACAACAGTGTCAAAGTGGATTTAACATCGTTGGCGCCGTGGCCCTCCTCGAGTACGTCCAAACCGTACTAGGGGGCTCGGGTAGGAGGGTGGTAACTTCCTTCGTAGCTGCAGAGCGCACCTACCAAGACAAATGAAGCCCTGGAATGGAGGAGCAAGAGGAAAGTGCGTTCAAGAGAACCCACCAGTCGTCGAGTTCCTAAACCCCCCCCCCCCCCCCCCCCTTCGGATTCCTGTTTCTCTTCATCTGTCGTTTTTTTGACGCGCGCGTTGGCAAAACTCGCAACGTCAATGATTGTCTACCACATCATCCCAAGAAATCTTAGATCTCCAGTCCTGATCAGGGGCCCATGTACAATTTTAAAGCCGGAATTATTTATAGAAGAAAGACTGTGGCTCGAAAATGCCACCGGCGGTCACCGCTTCAACTAATTAACCCACGATCCGAGGCCCTCTCTCATCTTTATCAACAAGGAGGACAAGGTAGGGATTCACCTTTTCAGCTGTGAACTAACTTCTTGCTACATGACTCCTTGTAATTGGAACGTATGAGACCTACAATACCGTCGTCGGCCTTGACTTGACGGGTTGGACGTCAAGGAGTTTAAACGGGTGTGGATAAAACAGCGGCCTGACGAAAAACGACCCGTTAGGGAATAGCTATTCAGATACTGAGACAAAAGATGACTGTCACTTTCCGCAGGACAAAGTACCTTTTGAGACCATTTCATATGGTCAGGACGATTGAGAGGGACCATCGGCTGTTTCACTATCTGGTAAAGTAAAATCGGGTTGCCTTTGTCGACACCGTTGTGACTGCGACATCGCCCGAGGCGACGTACACGGCGGTGGCTGGACTGTGAGACCTTGAGGGTAACGTTGTCACTCAACCCTGCTATCATGGACCTAGTTAAAGCTTTTGTCTCTGAGGGGGGCGTCGTTTTGCGTGTTTGGTGTCTGTTTTAAGGGAGTTATTGTTGGGAGCTGTAACTAATTATGGATGAAGCGCGGAGCGAGACGATAAAAGCTAGCGTGCTGTCATAGTGGAAGTATAATTATGGGATGATCATGACCCCAAGAATTGAGCTAAACTTGTGTACCCATTATTTTACCCGCAGCTCCCAATCTTTAGCCGGATAGATCGCCACAGGTCCCGTACGCAGTCTCCGTTGGTAACCATGTCCCTGGCATATATTCAGGATAATTATGCCCTGTTCGATAGCTAACTAACCTGTGCACCCCATCCTTAAACTGCTTCAATGTTTGTGTGATTTCTTTTATGTCGCAGGGAGTGAATCATTCAAACTAATTTATGGTATATTAAGATCCGAGCCCGCCCGGGCAACATACCTGACTCCCTGAGTCTTCAACGACCGTGTCTTCTTGAGCCACGGGATCTCATTCCAAGAGCACCATTTCCTGCTGAGATCTATTGACATCGCATCTTAAAGCTATATGTTACTTATCACCCCTCCACCCCGAAACACCCTACCCTGACTGACATGGAAATTCGTCCCCAGTTTCCCTTCGCCGGGTGGAAGGGGATTTATTCAAGTAATTATTGTTCTCTCATCTAGCAACAGCGGCACAAATTCCGTTAATTATGTGGTTGTTTGGTCGAACTGGTATGTATAAGGTATGTAAGTAATTGAGCATTAATTATCAATTCAATCCAAGAGCCGACGCTGGACTCACTTTAGTTGATGGGGACCTGTTATAAAATTCATCATTAAACAATTATTATTAGATAACTTCACTGTAGGTGTGAATGTTTCTACCGAGGTCGTTAAATTTAAGCTTAGTTAGATTAAGTAGGCGGGTAGTATTCTCAACTCTTTCAACAGATCACATAAAATGCAATACCCCGAACTCAGCTCCGAAGATCTTGTGACACAACGTTGGTTGGGGATGGGTGGGTGCACTTTACCATATTTATCGATGACGTCGACCCGATCCGAGTAGCCCGAGCCGTGTCTCTGATGTTGTCTCACCTGTGAGACATACTGTGTTGGTGCCAGTGTTTCGGGTTGAAACCTGGATGACATGCCAGAATATAATTACACGTGTAGTGAACTAATATCATCCATTTTATCGATGTGAAGTTTGGGTTTGAAATATCACGAGGCAGCGGTATGGGAAGGCATGAATTCAAAATCATGGTCATGATATATTTCTTCGTCCACTTAAGTATTTGACATCATTCTGAGTTTAGACTACGGAGCTCATTTCCTTCATACCAAGCGGAATAATACCACACCAATTATGCGTAGGACGCACGACACACTAACGCGCTCCCTCCACAGCCTGGGCCTGCGGCCCCAACTGCTCGGCCACATCCTTGGTAAACGAGAACTGGTTCTTGAAGCGCTTAAATAGCAGTTGTCCGATACACTCAGTGTCGCCGTTACCCGGGTTCAGCGGGTCGGTGGCGTACAGGTCGCCGTGCCAGAAAGTGGCGCACGATAGTCGCTGCACATCAGCCTTGTTAACCACGCGGTGACGGGCGCTCTTGTACCGCCGCGTCGACCACCGCTGGATCATGTCGCCGCAGTTGATGACGTAGACATTCTCGATGGCCGGGACGGGCACCCAGCTGCCAGTGGTTTCGGTGCTCTCCGGACGGGCCTCCTCGTGCCAGACCTCGAGCCCTTCCTTGCCGGGCTCCTGCAGCAGCACGGTGACGCCACCGAAATCGGTGTGGGCGCCAACGCCGAACTGGCCGGGCAGGTGCTGGCTCGCGGGCGGGTAGCGGATCATCTTCATGGGCACGAGGGGCCGCTTGGCGAAGACGTCGAGCACGGTGGCCGGGTGACCAAGCCCCTGGAGGAGGATCTCCCAGATGGTGCGGCCGAGCTGGAAGGTGGCCTCGTAGTAGGCCCAGACGGGATCGCGGAAGGTGGACCCGGGGAGGTTGGTCGGCCAGACGTTGGGACCGTAGAGTCCGGGCGGCTCGATCTCGGCGTCCTCAGGGCCGATGTAGAAGGCCTGTCTTTTCGTTAGTCTGGGCTTTTGCTGAGGTAAAGCCTCCCATACATAATGATGATGGACAAGAGAGACAGAAAAGAACACACCTCCTTCGAATCAGCCAACGGGTCCCCATCTCGGATGGACATGCCCGACGCCTCATACCCGCGCCGGCACGAGTTGCTGAGGAACGACAGCTTGAGCTTCTCCTCCTTGGACTGACCAAAGAAGGTGTCAAGGCTCTGGAGCAGGCCCTTCTGGAGCGCTAGGTCGACGCCATGGCCGGTGGCCTGGAAGAAGCCGAACTGCTCGCAGGCGTCGCGGACCTCGTCAATCACCCGCTGCCGGGACTCCTCGGTCGCATCGGGCCGGATGTACCCGCTGAGGTCGATGAGGGGGAGGGCGATGTCAACGCTGCCCATGATGGGAATAGTTACGGTGGTGATATACTAGGGGTTGGGGGATCTTGCACAATTTCTGTGCCGTTACGGCTCAGCCAGCGGTTGTTCTGCGCTTCGCGATGCCTTGACAAGGAGTTTATATTTTGAACTCCCCCATGTTGCAGCAACACCAAGAAATGGCCCGACCCGACCCGGCCGAAGCCGAACCCTCTGACATCTTGTTTCCCTCTGGAGAGTTCAATTGTTCTCACATGTCTCGCCAACTTCCCCTGTGGTCAGGTTAGTCGCCGATAAAACTGCCCGAACATACGTTGCCCCGTTGTTACCGCCGGCGAAAAGGCAACCTGCGGAGGCACACTTTTGCAGTTGGGGTCGGAGGCCATCCATCACCAGTATTCCGTTGCGCGTCCGCACTTGGCTGTGTCCTTTTTCTGCAGTCTCCAGGTCTCGCGCTGCCTCACCCTCGGATATCCGAGGACGAGATCGGCAATTGTTAGCTCCGTAACTCCGTGGCTCCGTGGGCTCCGTGGGCTCCGTGGCTCCGTGGCTTCGTCCGTCGGCGACTTTAATCACGTTCTCTCCTCCCACCCCACAACCCAAATAACCAGGACGCAACTCCGGTCCGCAGTGACCACGCAGCTGTGTTTGGATGCGGACGCACGATATCCACATTCACATTCACATCTGCGTCCACATCCACATGTATGTAATCCATAGTTCCACACCTCAAAGGCCTAATCATGCTTGTCAAGGTATCAATCAGGGTGGTGAAGTGGTATTTGAGGTCCGCCGTATGGAGACCTTTGGTCCAATAGCCCTTTTGGCGATAATAGACGAGGAGGTCGCTCGCGGCCCCCACCTGCCGTCCGCGGTCAGCCCGACAGGGAAAGGGTTAAGGAGGTTGAAGATTCAACCGTTCAAGAATAGTTCCAGGTTCAAAGCAAAGAAGGTAGGGATGTCAAGGATGTGCAGGGGAAGAAGGAGGGTGTGGGGTGCGACCCAGGCTCCATACCCCACCTTTGCGGACTCCCCTTGCGAACCCCTGCGGACATGAGCCAGAACAAGCATCTGCCAAGCGGGAACGGCTCGTGGGCCGGGGTATTATTCCCGCGGATATTCCGCGCATCGCTGGATCGCCAAGCTGTGCCGATCCCCGCGGGCCTGAACGGAGCCATGCAAGCAATGCACATCAGCTCATCAGAGAGACGGCTTTTGGCCGGGGCGGAGCCGGGAACTACGCGCTAAGTCGGGGGACGAGGGGACGCCTCGGTGGACGATTAAGACAGGGACCCGGCCGCTTGCAAAAAGTCCCGATCGCAATGTCAGAGTGGCACTTGCGCTTTTCCGAGCGCGGTTGTTGGAATCTGACGGTTGCTGTGAGTGTTGTGAGGAGGTTGTGCGGTTTTTTCCTTGTTGCGACTGCTTGTTAAAACGCCAGCTTTCCTCGCATCGTCATCGCAAAACCCCACGAAACGAGCTTCCCGTCTTTCTTTCCGGTCCGCCATCTATCGCCACATTGTCGAGATCCCCAGCATCGGGACAAAAAAAAAAACCAGCCAAGCCCCTCCAGCACACCACCATTTCGTTTTGCTCGTTTCTTGCAGCGACGCCCTGCAGCCAAAAACGATGGCGCCGGTCGGAATAGTGCTTGTCCCAGCAAATGCGCCCGTAAGACGGCATCGTTCTTCACCTAGAGCCCGGGACATCTTTGGGCCGGGGGTCTGCACCTTGACGTCAAGACAGCTTTGGAAAAGTTAGGGCGAAAGCAACCCAGCGCCACTGCGGGAAGCCACAAATCTTAGCGCCCAGCTTCGAACCGAACGTGTTCGATATCCGTCTTCGATCTGGACTCGGCTTTTTCCCGCCTATATCCCGAACGGCCATCTTTTCCGGTTACTCGTGGCGATGCTGGCCGTCCACACACACGCACCCACGCACCCACGCACACACACAGATACACACACGCAGCCTGACAGATAGACAGACAGACAGGCAGGCAGAACGGATACGCGCACTCAGAGAGCGGCAGCATTTCCGCTCTCAGGAACCGTTTTGTTGATGCGCACAATGCACACGATGTGCTCGGCATGTGGGGGTTCTAGGGTAGGGGTCATGGTGGACACATCCCCGGCCAAGAACCCCCCGGCCAAGGCATGATGCCATCTGTCCTGGACGATAACGATCTCTAGCTAAGGGGTCCCCAGAAACCGCCTTGGCAACCCGATAGGATCCGGCAGTTGAGGCGGAAAATAGCGACACAAGCGCTGACGGCCGACCACGAGTTGCTCTAGGGTTTCACGGGAGCGTATCGACACTGGGATAGGCTTTGGTAGCGTCTTTGGTAGCGGTCGGCAGAAACTGGATCATGATGGCCTCCACCCTGCAACCCGACATAGAAAAAGTTGACGACGCCTCGATGGGGAGATCTGATGAAGATTTTCCCGGTTAGCGAGAGGTCATCGCGGTCCACGGTCTGGTTTGCCCCGGAAAATCCGAGCGAGATCGGGAATTGCAGCTTCATCGATATCCACGACTCCACGAACTCCGAGGCCCGTTCGTCCGCCAACTGGTGGATGTCAACGGGAAAAAGGCGCGACAGTGACTAAGTGTAGCAAAGCCCGGAGAATAACCTTTCGAGCGAGGTTGGATGTCCGACGACGAAACGACCTCCCGTCCTCGGTAAGTAAGCCACTTCATAGTTCATCCGTCAACAACAGAAAACCCACTTCGTTCGCCTTCCCCCCTCCACCCCCCTGGCATCGCCATTCTGAACGTGAACCCCGCGATGGAGTACTCCCTGGTGTCAGGGCTTTTTGTGATGCACTGAGGTTGGAGATTGCGATTGCAAGGCCCCGGACCTGGTTGCATCGGGGTTCGCCGCCCTGTGGTCTCTTTTATGGCGCGCAAAGGCCAAAGGTTTGAGTGAAAACGTTAGGCCGACGGTGGTGTGTGTCCGAAATGGGGAAAGTTATCCCATTGGAGCTTGGCCTACCCTCCCTCGGCTTTCCCTTTCCCCCACGCGAGTCAAGACACACCAGTGACCACTGTGACACCACACCTGGCCACGCACCCCCATGGTTACATCGGTGGCTGTGGAAAGTTCGTTTCACAGAAACCTTCCACGGATGGTTCCACCGGTTGTTTCCGTGATGCAGTGGATGGATAATCATGCCGTTTGTAGAGCAAGGCATGTTGCTCTGCACGCTGGGAGGGGGGCCGGCCAGCATGACTGCGTCAAGTAAGCTTAATCCCCCTGTGGAACCAAGAATAAAGTTTGGATGGTGCCCCTACCTTTTTGGCATCCTGCCCAGCGAGAGCTATCGTGCATTCCATGTCATCATCATCTGCATCCCGAAGTGAGTCGTTGGTGTCCGATCGGCGTAACCCTCGGGCGGCCAGTTCGACAGTTTTCAAATTCAACATCTGGCACGGCGCTGCCATGTCGCCGTCGTCGACCACCACCAACACCCCCGCCATGCGTCAATCGTGCGACCGGTGCCACCGGCAGAAGCTGCGATGCACCCGCGGCGGGACCAGCAACACCGGAGCTTGTGACCGTTGTCTTCGCCGGCGTACGCAATGCGTGTACAGCTCCAGCCTGCCCAAAGGGCGCCCCAGCATTTACCACTCACCCAACAACGCCAATACCAGCAATAATGCTAATAACAACAATACCACTACCACCACCGCCAATAATGAGTCTTCCTCGAGCGCCCAGCCTGCTGTGGTTTCCCCGCCTCCTGCTACACCGGTCACGCCTGCTTCATTATCAGGCAGTTCCGTACCACATCATGCTGGCCCCTCAGACGACATTCCCCCATCCAGCCCAGATGTTCCTGGTTCTGCGGCCGCGGTGGGCTGCGGGCCGTCCGCCGGGACGCCTGCCGCGGAGATTTCAAATCCCTATGGAAACATCATGCATGAAATCAAAGCCGACCCCGGGACCGCCGTCACATCTGGTGTCAGCTGCGACGCGATGATGGGCACATCCATAGAAGACTTTTCGTCCGACAGCTGGCGGTGGCCGGCTCCGTCTCTTGCGGGAGACGACTCGATGTTCATGGACTGGAGCAGCCATGATGCAAGCATTTCGACTTTCTCCTGGGAGGAAGCTCTTGATCCGGTCACTACTACCACTTTTGCGCCCCCGGCTGTGGCGCCCCTGAATACGTTTGTGAACGACCGACACATCGAGCCAGGGCCTGAGAGCCTTTTCCGTCCACATCATCATTACCACGGGAGTGTCGGCGGAAATGGCGCTACAAGCGGGTATGGTTCATCCCACGCGTGGCCCATTGTGGCCGACAACAACGATCCGGATGCGGTGATTGCTCAGCTTTCGGAACTGAGCATGCGCCTCGCCTCGCTTCGCCGGTCCGGCCAGGCTCTTTCTCAGCCCAGTCTTGGGCTGGGCAATGAGATTTCAACGGAGTCATCTGAGAAGCAGTCCTCTCGTGGACCGGCTTGGCACGGCCGCGAGCTCTTGGACGACGCGGCGTTTGAGTCTGTCGCATCTTGGCTGGTCGGCGGCGGCAGCGGTCACGGAAGTTCGGGGACATACGCGCCGCCAGTTCGGTCGATGCGGTCAGCGTCGGAGCCTGCATCCCGAGGTCGAGGAGGCGAGATTCTCCATGACATCTTTTCCACCTCACATCGGTTGCTCGAGATTCTGCACGGTTTGCAGCTTTCCGTGACCGCCTCGGCGCCTCTTCCCACAACCGCGAGAGCATCCACACCACCGTCACCACCGCCGCTCTCGCCGTCTTCTCCTTCTTCATCCTCCTCCTCTTCCTTTGGGTCTCGGAACCGGTCCGGCACCGGCATCATCCGTCACCTGATCATCGCGTGTTACACCTCGCTCTTGAGCACCTACTCAGCCGTGTTAATGGCGCTGGCACGCGATGTACTAGGGCATGACCAACCCCGCCAGCCGTCCAACATGAGATCCCCAACAGGAGAGGGGGCGCGGCCAGGATCTGGGATGCCGCTGGGCCAGATCCGGCTGGTGTCGGTGGTGCAGCTGTGCTCGTATCTGGTACGGCGGCAGCATCAGGCTGTGGATGCATACTTGGCGAATTCGGCTAAGGAGTCTGGTGGCAAAGTACCGTCGCCGTCGATCGCATTGCGGAGCAGCACAGGGCCACCGAGCCCGCCGGATTTGGCTGGTGGTGATGCGGCTGCGGAGGAGAAGTGGACGTCATCGTGTGGCAAGTCGGGGCATCACTCTCATCCCTCTCTTCCTGCGCTGGTGCCGTCGATTTGTGCGTGTAGTGATGTGGATGAATTGAAGCGGGAGATGGCTGAAGTAGAGCAGCGGTTAGCGCAGCTGCAGAGTGCGCTCCATATTTGAGAATTGAGGCGTGGAACGGTTCGTTCGTTTTAATAGGTTCTAGGGTCGGCTCGTCGGGAGCTGGAGTTAAGTTGACAGATATAAAATTAGCCGGTGAATCAAACATCATGTCCAGGAAGTAGATAACCATAATTACCACGTACGCTAGACTATCTGTTTATGCCTCTAGCCTGTGTAAGCCGTGTGACGCATAAGACCAGCCGTCAATTGTTATGGCATTCGACTCGTTCTCTCACGTAGCCCCATGCGGAGTGGTTGATGCTTGGTGTGAAGTCCATAGAGTGTTTCTGAATTTTCATGGGTTGGTGGGGTGGAGTGAGGACAAGACAACCAAAATTGAAAGGTTGAAGGAAACTTTTGATGTTCTAGGACAAATCCAACTTTGTGGATTTTAGGGCACAGGAAATTCCCAATGTACAAAAACTTTAAAGTGCAAAAGAACTCCATGCATAAAATATGTACTAACTTCAACGTGGCTTCCTCGTGAGCACTTTTAGATCACAACCGTCCAAGGGTAACTCCTTCCTCGCACTGCTTGCCTTACTTAGCTAGAGGGTTCTGTACCCAGAGTGAGCAACTGTCATGTGATCCACCCATTGTCCTTGCCGGCTGGAGTTTGATGGTGTTATCGGCAGTGGGGGAAGCTACGCCGGGAGGGTTGTTCCTGCATTATTTTAATACACACAGATCTTGGCCGTGCAGCCAACGGCATGTCATAACCCCGTGGGGTGGGACCTTTTGGGCCACTGTCCTCCCCGATATCTCCACAGCAAGGCCGGAACTGGAGGGTTGGGTAAGGTGTTTGATTCTGCGTGTCACTGCGACATCTTATCCCCGGCATCTTGTTCGAGAAGAGCCCGAGAAGATGGCTTCCCGGGAAAGGACAGGATCCCTTCTGCACATGCAATCCTGCGTCCACTGTTGCCGACCCATGGATCTCAGGTTTCATCTGAGACCGGGGATTCATTGACCAATCTGCCCTTCCCAAGCCCGGGCATGAGGAACAAACCACAACAAGCAGCTCGGTCTCAAAAAAGTATCCATTGGAGGATCGCGAAAGCATATGCCCTTAGCGCCAATCCAACATTCTATTTACTCCTAACCGTTATCCCTCTGGATGGGTAAAGAGTTTAGGTGGGGTGAGCCTTTCGGTCAGTTGAGGGGTGCACGACGCTGTGAGTACCTTCCCTCCCTCCCACTATATAGACCCAATCCCGAAGCAAAACAGTCACCGACCCTCCCAATTGGGCCAATCCAACGGTGTGTTTGGCCCAGCGGCATTGGGAGTAGGTCTGGGCGCGCCAACTGCCGTCGTAAATCGAAATGGCCCCGGGTTCGATTCCCGGGGCCATCGGAGTAAAACCCCCAACGTGGGGTTTTCGTAACCGCCGACCGCTATCCTCCCGGATGGGGATAGGGTTCGGGGTGAGCTTTTTGACCTTTTGTTGAATAAATAATGTATGGTCTCTTGCCTATTATTTCCTTTCTCTTTTCTCGGTATCCTTTCGTTCTACCTCGACGGCATTTTTATTTCATCCTTTTCATGATGATAATTTATCAGAACACGATCCCATCCCTCTCTCGGTAAGACATGATCGACAGTGACATGTGTGTGGCAGCACAGATAGACTCGAGATAAGGCAGCAAACGGCTAGGACAGTCAGGTAGCAGCTGGCCAGCTGTGGCCTTGACATGACAGGCTTTGACAGGTCACAGCGGATGGATTCCGCGCGGTTTAATCGCTTGGCTTTCGGGTGGAAATAAAGCTTGGAAAGCTTGACAGGTCGCTCTAAACTCGGCGACAGAACCGAATTGCCGGATCTGGTGTCTATCGGCACAGTGGAGACGTTGAAATCACAGGCATGTCGGACTTGGTTTGGTAACCCATTCAGTGACCTGCTAACTCCTTAGGGACTTGCGGGTGAAGTCGGGGTTGAATTCCATTGCGCCATCACAAGCTGGACGAGAGGAGGGACACCCCCGACGCCCCCAAGCACGTCAGACTAAGTACCGCAGCGGTTCCCGCACCACACACCAAACCAAGCGAGCGATGGGGACAACCCAGTTGGCGATGGGAAAATGCCCGATGCTGGGTGGCGGGCGGGAAGTACCGTCCCCGCAATTTCTAGGCGCCCAGGTACATGAGACATGACTGAATTGGCCGGCCCTGCCAAGACGGGCTGATCGGCGCCTCCCGCGGCCGGGGTCCGTCCCACTCTAACCACTCACTTCATGTACTTCGTACTGTACTAGGGTTAGGAGACCAAGTGCGACGTTTTTATTTTCGGTGATAAGGCAGTGTAACTGGCAGATATGCTCCGGCCCGTCCATTCGCGAGACGGCGCCAATCATTTTTCGGTGGACGCTTTTCGGCTTTGATTATGCACACGCCCACGGCCCGTGTGTTTCCGGTCAATGGTGTTTAGTGTCTGATGACTGATTACAAGGGGCGATTACTGATTACTGACGATGCACTAGCACCATCCGTTCTGGGCTTGCCGGTCCGAAGAATCTGGCTACATGTGTTGAGTCGGCAGCTGGCACGGGAGTTACTGGCCAAGAGTTACTGGCCGGGGATCCACTTGTTCTATCACCGAAGCCGATGTACTGTCGGCGAAGCGGCCATGCCATCGGCCAGCTGTTGTCGGCCGCCATCTCATCGGACAGCCGGCCGCTTGAGATTCGGTGGTTTACGTTCGGTGTAAGTCGTGTAAGGCAGAGTATTGGGCGGCCGGCGAGAGCAAGAGACCACAATGGGTTTATACTTATGTGTTGATCGATCCTGCGCTGATGCACACCCAGTCGTACTTGGCAAGCATTGGTTTCTTCAACTCATACCACCAATACTAACAACCAACAACTTCAACATGACCAACCCAGGCCGCGAACCCATCGCGCTGGTAGGCAGCGGCTGCCGCTTCCCCGGCGGCGCCCACTCACCCTCCTCCCTTTGGCGTCTCCTGGCGGAGCCCCGTGATGTCTGCCGTGACATCCCCGCTAGCCGGTTCGATACGCGCGGCTTCTACCACCCAGACGGCACGCACCACGGCAGCACCAACGTGCTGCGGTCTTACCTCCTCGAGCGCGACGACGACCTCCGCACCTTCGATGCCGGCTTCTTCAACATCAGCCCGCACGAGGCCGAGTCCATGGACCCGCAGCAGCGCCTCCTGCTCGAGACGGTGTACGAAGCGCTCGAAGCCGGCGGGCACACCATTGACGCGCTGCGCGGGTCGGATACCGCTGTGTATGTGGGCACTATGGGCGTGGATTACTACGACACGCTGGTGCGCGACCTGCAGACACTCCCGACGTATTTCGCCACGGGCACAAACCGCGCGATTCTGTCGAACCGTGTGTCGTATTTCTTCGATTGGCATGGCCCCAGCATGACGATTGACACGGCGTGCTCGTCCAGTCTCATCGCCGTGCACCAGGGTGTGCAGGCGCTGCGGAGCGGGGAGTCCCGCGTGGCGGTCGCCTGTGGCACGCAGGTGTTGCTCAACCCCGAGATGTACGTGGCCGAGAGCAAGATGAAGATGTTGTCCCCTACGGGGCGGTCGCGGATGTGGGATGCGGGGGCGGACGGGTATGCCAGGGGTGAGGGTGTGGCGGCGATTGTGATGAAGAGGCTGAGTGATGCCATTGCGGATGGGGATGCGATTGAGTGTGTGATTCGTGAGACGGGCGCGAATCAGGACGGGTTTTCGAATGGCATTACCGTGCCGAGTACCGAGGCGCAGGCCGCGCTGATCCGGCAGACGTATGCGCGGGCGGGGCTGAATCCGGAGCAGAATCTAAAGGACAGGCCGCAGTTTTTTGAGGCGCATGGGACGGGCACGCAGGCGGGAGATCCCAAGGAGGCCGCGGCCATTGCGGGGGTGTTCTCCCCCCAGTCTCTGGGAGAGGGTGACAACAACGACACCAAAACACCCCTGTACGTCGGTTCGGTCAAGACCGTGATCGGCCATCTGGAGGGTGCGGCCGGACTGGCGGGTTTGCTGAAGAGCGCCCGCATGATCCGGGCCGGGGTGATTGTGCCGAACCTGCTGTTTGAGACGCTAAATCCGGCGATCGAGCCGTACTATCGGGGTTTGTGCGTACCAACGGCGACAACGGCGTGGCCAGCGCTGGAGGAGGGCGTGCCACGGCGTGTGAGTGTGAATAGCTTTGGTAGGTGCTGTCCTTGTGTTCCCCTGGTTACCCCTGACCTCTGACCTTCATCAACCATACCCAACCCTAACCCTGTGTTTACTGTTTACTTTCCCCCGAGCCCCTGAGCCCGACTGACTAACATGACGTGATAGGCTTCGGCGGCTGCAATGCCCACGCCATCCTGGAGGAATACCAGCCAACCACTCAACCCTCGCCTTCTTCCTCCTCTTCGATTGCATTCACACCCTTTACCTTCTCCGCCATCTCCGAAGCCTCACTGGTCGCCCAGCTGCGCGCGTACCAGTCCCATCTTTCCACCCACCCCGAAATCAACCCCGCGGACCTCGCCTGGACGCTGCAAACTCGCCGCACCGAGTTCCCTATCAAAGCGGCCTTTTCCGCCACGACCATCGACCGCTTGGCCGCCAAACTCGACACCAAACTCGCCGCTGTCGACGCCAGCCCCGAAGCCACCGTTGGCACGCGCACTACTACGACAGGCGCCCCCCGGATTTTGGGAGTATTCACAGGCCAAGGCGCACAATGGGCCACCATGCTCGCCCAGCTCATTCACACCTCCCCATTTGTCCGCGCCCGCCTGGCCGAGCTCGACACCTCACTCGCTACCCTCCCTGACGCGGCTGACCGGCCAACTTGGACCTTGGCCTCCCAGCTCCTTGCCGAGGGGACCGCGTCCCGACTGTCCGAGGCTGCGCTCTCCCAACCGCTGTGCACAGCCGTGCAGATCGTTCTTGTTGACCTGCTCCGCGCAGCCGGGATTTCCTTCTCCGCTGTAGTCGGGCATTCGTCTGGCGAAATCGCAGCCGCATACACCGCCGGTTTCTTATCCGCGCACGACGCGATCCGCGTGGCGTACTACCGCGGCGTGCACGCCCGACTGGCTGGAAACCCCAGCGGGAACGGGCAGAAGGGTGCCATGCTGGCGGTCGGCGCGTCATGGGAAGAAGCCCAGGACTTGGTCAACAGTGAGGAGTTCAAGGGCCGGTTGGCGATTGCGGCGCATAATTCGCCTGCTAGCGTCACGCTGTCTGGTGATGAGGACGCCATCTTGCTTGCGAAGCAGGCGTTGGATGCGACCAAGACGTTTGCCAGGCTGTTGAAGGTTGATACGGCGTATCATTCGCAGCATATGATTCCTTGCGGGGAGGCGTATGTCGCGTCGTTGAGGGCCGCGGGGGTGTCTGTTCTCCCTGGGGATGAGAATGTGAAGTGGTTCTCGAGTGTCAACCCCAACAGTGTTCCCGTGAAAGGGAGTGACGCGCTTAAGGACCTGTACTGGCGCGATAACATGGCCAACTCGGTTCTGTTTACCGATGCGGTGCGAAACGCGCTGGCCAGTGATGAGCAGCTGGGTCTGGCAATCGAGGTTGGGCCGCACCCGGCGCTCAAGGGGCCGGCGACGCAGATTGTTGCTGACGTCCGCCCTTCCACCATCCCTTACACTGGTGTCCTCAGCCGCGGGGCTGATGACGTCGAGGCGTTTGGGGATGCCCTCGGGTTCTTATGGACTCAGCTTGGCAGCAAATCTGTCAACCTCCAGGCGGTCCACAATCTTCTCCAGGGAACAGACACACCACAAACCCACCAGTTGGTCCTCGACCTGCCGACCTACCAATGGAATCACGACCGCTCCTACTGGGGCGAGTCTCGCGCATCCAAACTCGACATGCGCCACCGCAGCCAACCACCCCACGAACTCCTCGGTGTCCCCTCGGCCGAGTCCACACCGCAGGACCTGCGCTGGACCAACGTCCTCAAAGCAGGGGAGATCCCCTGGCTGGACGGACATCAGCTGCAGGGACAGACGGTGTTTCCGGCTGCGGGGTATGTTACCATGGCGCTGGAAGCCGCTCGAGTTGCTGCGCGTGCGAACCCAGACAAAGAAGTGGAAGTGCTGGAAGTGCACGACCTCGCCATCCCCAAAGCCATCACCTTCGACGAGGCGGACAGCGCAGGGGTGGAAACGCTTGTGACGCTCACGGGCGTGCGGTACTCGGCCGAAGACAACAGCACCACGGCCGACTTCTCCTGCTACGCGCTTCCCGTATCCACAGCTGCTGCGGTGCTTGATGAGCGGTCCATGGAGCGTATGGCGCATGGTTCCGTCAAGATTGTGTATGGCCAACCCGACGCCAACGCCCTGCCCTGTGTGGCTCCGGAGGAGTATAACATGGCCGCTGTCGACACAGACGCGTTCTACACTACCCTGCGGAAACTCGGGTACGGGTACGACGGAGCGTTCCGCAGTGTGTCTGGCCTCAAACGCAGGCTGGATGCGGCTGTTGTCAAGGCGGATTCGTATGATTATACCGATCCCGCCGCTGGGGCTGGGCCGCAGTGGACGGCTGAGACGGTGTATCTGGTGCATCCGAGCACGCTGGATATTGCCTTCCAGACGACAATGCTGGCGTACTCGGCTCCCGGGGACGGACGGCTGTGGTCGCTGCATGTGCCGACGGCAATGAGAACGGTGCGGGTGAACCCGGCTGTTGCGGCTACTGTTCCGTTAGGGAAGACCCCGATTCCGGTGTCGGCTGTTATTGAGAATGACATCACTACGGCTGGGGCAGCTGGACCGGGAGATGGCTTTGCGGCCAGCATCGAGCTGCTGAGCCCCGACGGTCAGCACGGGCTCATGCAAGTGGACGGGTTTGTGATCCAGCCATTTGCGCCGGCTTCTGCAGCGGACGACCGGGCTGTCTTCCGGTACACCAAGCTGGACGTGGCCGTGCCGGATGGCAACCTCGTTGTGGGCAACACCCGCCCGTCCGCGGCCGACACGGAGCTTGGCATCCTCTGCGAGCGTGTGTCGTACTACTACATCCGGAAGTGGAATGACGAGCTGGCCGAGGCCGACTGGGAATCCGGCCAACCGCACCATCTTTCTCTACGCGACTGGGTCATTTACACAGTCACCAGTGCCGCGCGCGGCCACCACCCGACGATGAAGCCGGAATGGGCCGCCGACACCCACGAGCAGATCCACGCGCTCATGGCCAAATTTCCCGACAGCGTCGACCTCAAGCTTCTCCGGGCCGTCGGTGAGCACATCCCCGCGTCTGTCCGCGGCGAGACGACTATCCTCGAGCACATGCTGAAGGATAACGTCCTGGACGATTTCTACAAGTACGGTCTCGGGTTCCCGCGGTATAATGCCTTCTTGGCTGGCGTGGCGCGGCAGATTGCGCATCGCACGCCCCGGGCCAATGTCCTCGAAATCGGCGCTGGTACAGGCGGTGCGACCAAGTCGGTGCTCGCTGCTATCGGCGACAGTGTATCGGCATACACGTACACGGATATCTCTGTTGGCTTCTTCAACAACGCCGCGGAGATGTTCAAGCAGTATGCGGCGAAAATGGTGTTCAAAACACTCGATATCGAAAAGGACACCACTGCCCAGGGGTATGTCGACCAGTCCTTCGACCTCATCATCGCCTCCAACGTTCTGCACGCTACGGTATCCCTCCACGCGACCCTGGAAAACACCCGCCGTCTGCTCAAACCGGGTGGTTACCTGCTGCTTCTCGAAATCACCAACCAAGGCCCCACTCGCTTCGGCAACGTCATGGCCGGTCTTTCGGGCTGGTGGCTGGGTGCCCCCGACGGGAGGAAATACGCGCCCACCGTGACACCCGGACGATGGCATTCGGCCCTTCGCAAAGCCGGGTTTTCCGGTGTCGACTCCATCACACCCGACGTCGGTGGTGTGGCCTGGCCGTGCTCGATCATGGCTACCCAGGCGGTGGACGACCGGGTTCAGTTCCTTCGTCGCCCGTTGGCACTGCCCGCGACGTCGGCGGCCACGGTGCATTTTGAGAGCTTGGTTGTTGTGGGCGCGCAGACGCTTGATACAGCGCGGATTGTGGAGACTCTCACGGAGCATTTGTCCCGGTTCGCTGCGCAGGTTACTGTCCTCCCTACTTTGCCCACGGAGGATGAGGCGGAAGAGTATATTACGCCTCTGACGACGGTTATTCTGCTGGCTGACTTGGATGCTCCCCTCTTCCGCAACATGACCGCTTCGCTTTCTGCTACGGAAGAGACACTCGCGGGCCTGCAGCGTGTACTAGACCGGGCGGGTACCGTACTCTGGCTCACACGCGGCGCACACGTCGATGAGCCGTTCCATGGCTCCAGTGTGGCGTTCATGCGCAGCGTGCGCAGTGAAGCGCCGCACTTGGGGCTGTACAGTGTGGATGTGCATAAGGAGTTGGAGGATCGGGTCGTGGGACGGGTTGTTGCGGAGTATGTGTTACGGTCGACTGCGCTGTCCGAGTGGGAGGACGGTATCGAGCAGGATACTGAAGGGGGTAGCAACATCCTGTGGCCGCGGGAGTTTGAGGTTGTCGTGGACGCGCAGGGCCGGTTGACACTGCCGCGGCTGATTGCGCACAAGGGGCAGAATGCGAGACATAACGCGGGCAGACGGGCAGTCACGAAATCTGTCGCTGGGCCCGTGGCTCTCGCGTGGAAGGGGGGCAAGCCGGTGCTGGTTGCGAGCCAGCGGCTGGCTTCGACGACAGAGGACCGTGTCAAGGTTGTCAGCTCGAGTGTCTCGGCTGTTCGCGTGGCCGAAGATACCTTTTTGTTTGTGGGAACCGGCACTGGAAAACATGGCGATGTTGCGTTTTTGTCGACCACCAACGCATCTGAGGTTGTTCCCCTCGTTTCTACCCCCCTGGCAGGCGCAAGCACAAACACCCCCGCTATCATCAGCGCACTCCTCGCAGCCTCCATCCTCTCGGAAATCCCGGCCTCCCAGAGCCTTCTCGTCCTCGCGAACCTCGCCAACACCTCTCTAGCCACTGCTCTCATTCAACTGGCATCTGCCCAAAACATCCGCGTCACAGTAGCTGTCGACGCCTTGCAGGTGTTTGAGGACGACGTGGATCCGGACTGGGTGCGGATTAGTCCGCGTGCGTCGAGACATGCTCTGCGCGGAGTGTTGAAGAGCGCTGGGGGTGTGACGCATTTCTTGGATTTGACCACTCGTGAAGTGCCGAGTGCGCTGGGGCATTTGCTGAGGGGAGTCTTGGGGGGAGTTAAAGGTGTGGAGTTGGGCGGGTTTGTCCGGAATGCTTCTGGCGTTGGCTCAGTACAGTTGACGGAGGAGTTGACCGAGAAATTGAAGGGCCAGGTGGACCAGGCACAAACACTGTCACTCCCCCTCACCCAGCCACTCGACGCTTCCACTCTCGACACCTCAACCGTCGACACTCTCTCCGCCATCACCTGGCCCACTACCCCGGTCACAACCCTCATCCCCACCCTCAACCCGTCCACTCTCTTCACCCCCAGCACCTACCTCTTGATCGGTCTCGCCGGCAGCATCGGCCAGTCCCTCGCCGAATGGATGCTCGCCCACGGCGCGGGGTGTGTCATCCTCGCCAGTCGCACGCCCAAGGTCGATCCGCGCTGGCTGGCCTCCTTTTCCGGCGCGGTCCGCATTTTCTCGGTGGACGTCACCGACCTGTCTGCTGTCGAGGCTCTCGTCAAGAAAATCCGGGAAACGGCTGACATCCCCCCCATCGCGGGCGTCGCCAACGGCGCTATGGTCCTGCACGACGCGCTCTTCTCCAACATGACACCTGCCCAAATGCACACCGTCCTGCGCCCCAAGATTACGGGGTCGTACAACCTCGACCGGGCTTTTGCGTCAGACGACCTCGAGTTCTTCATCCTGTTCTCGTCTGTCATTTGCGTGTCTGGCAACTCCGGCCAGGCCAACTACGGCGCGGCTAACGGGTATGTGCAATCCCTGGCTCGGCAGCGTCGCCGGAGAGGGCTGGCTGCGTCGGCGTTGGATGTTGGGCGGGTCGTGGGTGTTGGGTATGTTGAGACTGCTGGCGAGACGGTTGCCGGGCAGTTGGAAAGGATGGGCTTGGATACGCTGTCTGAGGGGGATTTGAGGGTGGCTTTTGGGGAGGCTATTCTTGCTGGGCGTCTGCCCGTTACCGGCACTGCGGGAGAAGAAGAGGAAGAAAGCGGAAACGGCATCGTCACCACTGGAATCCGCAACATCCGCCGCGACGAAGACATCCGCGGCCCGTGGTTCTCCAACCCCCTGTTTGCCCACTGCATCGTTGACGCCATTGACGCTGTCGACGCCCGCGCGGGCAACGACAAGGAAGGCCCCGCGCTGCCTGTGAGCCAGCAGCTCGCTCGCGCCACTACTGCCGAGGAAGGCCTGGAGGTGTTGGTCTCGTGTTTTGAGGCCCGGCTGCGGGTAATTCTGCAGATTTTCGATGGCGAGTTGGATCGCGATGCGCCGCTTGTTCAGTTGGGGATTGACTCGTTGGTTGCTGTCGAGGCACGGTCGTGGTTCTTGAAGGAGTTGAAGGTGGATATGCCCGTGTTGAAGCTGGTGGGCGGAGCGTCGGTGAAGGAGGTTTGTTTGTTGGCCTGGGAGAAGTTGCCCGAGGGGTTGGTCGGTTCCCTTGGTGAGGCCAATGTCAATAAGGAAACCGTTGCCGTGGCAACGGAAAGGGGGCCGGAGACAGAAAGGGGCTCGAAGGACCTGGGCTCGACCACCCGCTCGCCGTCGGATGCGGGGACTATGGACGACTCGGAGGATGTTACTCGGTTGGCGTCGAGTGCTACTACGCCTGCGACGGTCTCGGAGGCTGGCGATGAGCCCGAGACTGTCCTTAAGCAGACCGAGGCCGAGACCAAGACGGACACCAAGGCCGAGACCAGGACCATCGAGACTCTCCCAGTCGAGACCAAGACAGTTACCCTCAACGAGAAGGACAAAACCCCCATCTCCCTCAGCCAATCCCGGTTCTGGTTTCTCCACCACCTCCTGGCCGACCCCAGCACTTACAACGTCACCCTCCACTACCACATCACCGGCCCGCTGCGCATCCCCGACCTCGCCCGCGCCGTCCGCACCGTGACCGCCCGCCACGAAGCGCTACGCACCGCCTTCCTCGCCGACCCGACCGACCCCAGCCAAGCCTACCAAAAAGTCCTCCCCACTTCCCTCGTCCGCCTCGACCACCGCCCTCTTTCGTCCCCGTCAGACCTCGACGCGGAATACGCCCGTCTCCAATCCCACCCCTTCGACCTCGCCAGCGGCGACCTGATGCAACTCGTCCTGTTAAGCGACGGTCCCACCTCCCACCACCTCCTCATCAACTACCACCACATCATCATGGACGGCGTCTCCCTCCAAGTCTTCTTCACCGACCTCGACAAAGCCTACACTCACCGTCCTCTCGGCCCCCGCCCCCCGCAATACCCCGCTCTCTCCACCGCACAGCGGACAGCCTACACCTCCGGCGCGTTCGCCACTGACCTTGCCTATTGGCGGTCTGTCTTCCCTGCTGATGACCCGCCGCCGGTGTTGCCTTTGCTGCCGATGGCGAAGGGGAATGCCCGGTTGGCGATGGGGCTGTTTGATACGCACCAGGTGTCCCGCAGGTTGGAGGGCGGGTTGGTGGGCAAGGTGAAGGCGCTGGCGCGCGCGCAGAGGGCCACGCCGTTTCATTTGTATTTGGCTGCTTTTAAGGTGTTGTTGTTTGCCCTGCTGCCGGAGACGACTGATCTCACGATTGGTATTGCCGACGCGGCTCGACACGAGGATGCTGTCATGGGCAGCATCGGGTTCTTCCTCAACCTCCTCCCGCTGCGGTTCCGTCGGGGCGGTGCTCCCGCAAACGACAAGGGGGAAGGAAAGAAAAAGCAGACCCTTGCGGAGGCTGTTTCGGAAGCCCGCGACACCGTCTACGCCGCCCTCGGCGCCTCCCGCGTCCCCTTCGACGTGCTCCTCACCGAACTCGGTGTCGAGCGCTCGGCGGGGCACAGCCCGTTCTTCCAAGCCTTTTTGGATTACCGTCTCGGGTCGCAGGAGAAGCACAGTTTCGGTTCTTCTGGGACAGGAAAAGAAGGAGAATGCGAATTCGAACTCACCCGCGCCCGGCCTGGACGCACGGCGTATGATGTGACTCTGGATGTGATGGAGAACGCGGCGGATGCGCTGGTGGTGGTGCGTATGCAGAAGGGGTTGTATGAGGAGGGGGCCGCGGGGCTGGTGTTGGATTTGTTTGTGAAGGTTGTGGAGCAGATGGTGGGGAATTCAGAGGCTGAGGGGGTGGACTTGCTGGGGGGTGTGGTGGATAAGGTTGGTGAGACGGTGGGAAGGGGTGAGTGACATTTTGTCTCTTTGTTTTGGGGTTGTGGTGATTGGTGTTTACTTGGTGGCGTTTACCCCTGAGTGCATACCCTAACCCTGACCCTAACCCGTACTTTGTCCCTACCCTAACCCTGTTTACTATGCATCTTCCCCTATCCTCACTCTTCCATTTTCTCTACTTCCTGTCGTCCTTTTCCTTGCTATCACTGACACACACAGGCCCTGCTCTTGAATCCAACTGGCCGGCAACCCTTCCCCACCGCATCGACGCCATCGCGCAGACACACCCGACTAAGCCCGCCGTTCAAGATGACTCGCGCACCCTGACCTACGCCGAGATGACCGCCCGCATCGAAGCCATTGCGCACACCCTAAAGGCCCTTCCCGGTTTCGCTCCCGGTGCCCGCGTTCTAGTCTTTGAACAAGCCACGGCCGACTGGGTGTGCTCGATGCTGGCCATCATGCGCGTCGGGGCCGTGTACGTCCCCCTGGACCTGCGCAACCCCCTGCCGCGTTTGGCTGCGGTAGCCAAAGACTGCGCGCCGTTTGCCATTTTGGCAGATAGCGTCACCGTGGTAGACGCCCCACAGCTGGAGGTCCCCGATGCGCACATCGTGGATGTTTCGACGGTCCCCCGGCAATCGGAGAAGCCAGTTCCCAATGAATCCTCCGCCGACGCCACGGCCGCCATCCTGTACACTTCTGGCAGCACGGGCACACCTAAGGGAATCGCAGTCACTCATGACGGTCTGCGCAACGAGATCGAGGGCTACACCAAGACCTGGAACCTCGGCGCCGAGCGCACCCTCCAACAGAGCGTCTTCACCTTCAACCACTCGTCCGACCAGATCTACACGGGCCTTGTCAACGGCGGCACAGTTTACGTGGTCCCCAGTCACCTCCGCGGCGACCCGGCCGAGATCACGCGCATCATGGCCGACCACGGCATCACCTACACCAAAGCGACCCCCTCCGAGTACCTGCTCTGGATCGAGCATGGCGCCGAGAATCTGCAGAAAGCGGGCCGCAGCACCTGGAAATTTGCCTTTGGCGGTGGTGAATCTCTCACTACCAGTGTCCCATCCGGCCTGGCCGCTCTCGAGCTGAGCCCCGACTTCCGCTTCTTCAACTCGTACGGCCCGACGGAGATTTCCATCTCCTCCCACAAGGTCGAGATCCCCTACCGCGATTCTGCTTCCCTTTCCTCCGTTGCCCGCATCCCGTGTGGGTTTTCCCTGCCCAACTACCACACCTACATCGTCGACCCGTCTGACGCTGTCCCGGCCCGGGCTTACCCGCCTTACATGCCGGGTGAGGTGTGCATCGGCGGCGCTGGTGTGTCACAGGGGTACTTGAACAACCCGGAGCTGACGGACAAGCACTTCGTTCCGAACCCGTTTGCCACTGCGGAGGATGTTTCAAAGGGGTGGACTCGTATGTACCGGACCGGGGATATCGGACATTTGACGGCGGACGGACAGTTGGTCTTCCGCCATCGGATTGCGGGCGACACGCAGGTGAAGATCAGGGGGTTGAGGATTGATTTGCGGGATGTGGAGAGCAATATTGTGGGTGAGTCCGGCGGAGTGTTGCAGGAGGCGGTGGTCACGCTGCGAGACGAAGAAACTGGAGTGTTGGTTGCGCATGTGGTGTTCTCACCTGCGCAGGCCGCCGAATGGAGCGAAAGCCAGAAAGAAGCCTTCCTCGAGGGGCTACTCGCCAAACTGCCGGTCCCGCAGTACATGATCCCCGTCCTGGCTATCCCCCTTGCCAAACTCCCGCTCTCCGCCCACGCCAAAGTCGACCGCAAAGCTGTCCGGGCTCTGCCTCTCCCCGAGCGCCAACTCAAGGGTTCGTCCGAGGCTGAGTCCGAAGAGCTGACCCCGACAATGGCCACCCTCCAAACCATCTGGCGCGCCGTCCTCGGTGCCCCGGTTTCTGGCAGAGCTATCACTCCGTCGACTAGCTTCTTCCACGCCGGCGGCAACTCCTTGCTGGCTATCCGTCTCCAGGCCCAGGTCAAGACCCACTTCCGCGTTGTGCTGCGGCTGATGGATATTCTGGAGGCGCATACCCTGCGGGATATGGCGCGGAAGATTGAGGAGAGCGCTGTCGAGGGGCTTTTGGATTGGGAGCGGGAGACTGCTTTGCCTGATCTCGACGCTGTCCTGGCCGATCTCCCAACACTGAGCGAGCAAACCAAGAAGACCGGCACAACCATCCTGGTGACCGGATCAACAGGTTTCCTAGCCCGGCACATCCTCCCCCACCTCGCCGCCAACCCCACCATCACCCAAATCCACTGTCTCGCCGTCCGCACCCCCTCCAAGATCCCCACTCTCTCCTCCCCCGCGCTTCAAGCTAAACTTACCATCCACCCCGGCGACCTCACCCTCCCCCGTCTCGGCCTCGACGCCGCAACTTTTGCCTCGCTAGCCTCCCAGGCCGATGGTATCCTCCATCTAGGCGGTGGTCGTTCCTTCTGGGATCACTACCATGTTCTGCGCGGGGTGAATGTCAACTCTACCAAGGAGGTCGTCACGCTGGCTGCTGCTGCGGCTGGGAAGAACGTGCCGGTGGTGTATATCTCCAGCGTTGGTGTCTTGCCTGATGGGAGTGACGTCGCGGAGTCGGCGGCTGCAAACCCGCCTGCGGTGGATGGCACGAACGGGTATGTGGCTTCGCGGTGG
Organism: Dichotomopilus funicola; assembly: GCF_033296635.1. NCBI lineage: Eukaryota > Fungi > Ascomycota > Sordariomycetes > Sordariales > Chaetomiaceae > Dichotomopilus > Dichotomopilus funicola. Next base: position 673,075 of record NW_026944027.1, read on the forward strand.
GCGAGTGAACGGGTGTTGGAGAAGGCTGGGGAGGCGTGGGGGGTTAAGGGGGTTGTGGTACGGTTTTTGCCTGCCTCTTCTGCCGCTGGTACAGAGAATACGGAGGAGGAGGTTCTGAAGGAATTCCTCCACTTTGCTCGGCTGAGCAAGACGCTTCCGGATTCGACAGGTTGGCATGGACGCGTGGATATGAGTCCTGCTGGTGAAATTGCTTCGCTGCTGTCTGACAAGCTGTTGGCCCTTGCCTCGTCTGCGGACAAAGAAGGAGCAAAGACGGACACGGAGTTTGTGCATCTGCCGAGTCAGTCATCGGTGGATGTGCAGGCACTACAAGTGTGGTTGGAGGAGAGGATTGGGGAGGTTGAGGGAGGAAAGGTGGAGAGAGTGCCGCTGGTGCAGTGGATGGGACGGATTAAGAGACTGGGTTTTGGCCAGTTGATGACTTCGCAGGAGGTTACTGTCGGCGGGCCGGGGGCGGGGTTGGAGTCGAAGCGGTAGATGTTTCTTGGTGGTTTCTTATGTTATGGTGTTAGGAGCTTGATTTGTTTTCGTGGGACTGGTGGTCTTCCAAGGGGGTGGTGGTCTCTGATGGTTTGAGTGTTTGCGGTTTTCCTTTTGAGATTCTTGGGTATTTGACATGAAGGTTGGGTTTAAATCTGTTTGGATTTATTTTGATTTATTTCCTTTGTTACGGAGTTAGAGACTGGCGTTGGTATTGATTGAGTTACGAACGACGCGTTTGATCTTGCGATACTTTACATGCTACCTGTTTTCCTGAAATTTTATTCGTTATTTCTGACCCGACAGCTGTTTTTTGCGTCCACCAAGCCCAGCGATGTGTTACCTGCCTCATTTTCTGAATCAACTTCAACGGTTGTGTCTCCATCCAGAGCTTGCAGGCCATCAATCAGTCAATACTGGCACTCGCTTAACCTTTCCGCTTTCATAGAGCTCTCGTTACAAGTCTGTAGGTGGTGCTATAATTATCACATGTAACGGCCGGCCCCGCGGATACTCCGACTTGTCCGGCCCCCGGCCAGGCGGTAGTTGACTCGACGGAGTGGATCGTGGTCAGTTGAAAGCTTGCCCCAGCACAAAAGCAGAGAGCACTGTGCTATATAGCTCTAGTTCTAACGACACATAGTTACATGGCTGTAAGTTACTCGAATTTCAAAGGAAAGCTGAGCTTAGAAGCTAGGCTCATTAGGCAGAGATGTAAAGACGAAAAGATAGCCAACCAACTCAGGCGGCTACGGAGTAGCTAATTAGGCCTTCCTGAGGAAAGTCCAAGCTTGGCATACTCATACGCACGGCCTATACCGTCCTTAGGCAATGGACGCACTGCAATCGATCAACTGATGCACATATATGTATTGATTACACGGTTTACGCCCACTCGACCGTCACCGAGCTATTACCACGGAACACCCGTCGCCCGACACCTCCGCGGAAACCCACCCGGAGATAACCTAAACCGGATGTCAATCAAATGCACAACCAATAATAAACGGCCCGTGATCACACCGTAGCAAGCTCTGAATGCGGCAAACCGTTCGCTAAATCCCTTCAAAACTGCATGTGGTATTGGTTGACTAGCCGCATACAGTCAGGGCCGGTGTTGTGAAAACTCTGTGTCCTCGCCATACCTCCGACTGATCGGTCGAGCTGATTCCAAGATTCACTAGGGAGTGTTGCACATCGACGGCGGTTTTCTCTTAGCCTTGCGGTTTTATTTTCTGTTTTGTCGGAACAAGGTCGATTCACCGGGGCTTAGTCAGGAAATGGCCGAATCCAAGGATCTCCGTAGTAGTTAGCGAGAAACCATACCCGCCCACTTATATCCGTCACCTCAGCATTCATTACTCACCATCCTACATTCATTCTCATTACTTCAGTCACGCCGAACCAGAAACACAACCACAACCACCAGACCCACTCCTACTCCCACTCCCACTCCCAAGATCCAGAACCAAGAACCAAGAGTCCAGGACCCAACTCCTGACAATGTCGATACCTCCAACCCAAAAAGCCCTCCTCAGCACTGCCATAGGTTTTGCAGCCGTACGGACTGTTCCCGTCCCGCCCCTGAAACCGGGGCAACTACTCGTCAAGACAGTTGCCGTGGCGCTGAACCCGACCGACTGGAAGAGCTTGTATGCACCGGACGGGAGTGCGGTGGGGACTCGACTGGGGATTGATTTTGCGGGTGTTGTTGTTGATGTCAGGGAGTCTGAACCGGGACAAGCTGGGGAGGGGAAAAGAAAGTGGGAAAAGGGGGAAAGGGTTTGTGGTGCTGTTTGGGGAGGGTAAGTTCTAATTATTTCCTTTTTTGGTTTCGAGTTGTTTATTTCTTGCCCGTAGATGGGGCGTTAGCAGTGGTTTGGTTGCTTGTTGTCAGCTTGCTTTTACCCGAGGTTTTTTTGTCCCCTTACAGCTGATTCCAGAGGAGCTTTTATGTCTCTTTTGGTTATGTTTCGATATTTGTTGCCCCATCTTCCCACGTCCAATTATTTCTACCTCTGTCTTTTGAACCTTCTCTTCATGTTATTGTCTTCTCTTCATCATTACGTGGGGCACATCATATTGTTACTTCGACTGACACCTCCCAGGAAAGACGACCGCGGCGCGTTCGGCGAATATGTCGTAACAGACGGCACCCTCCTCTTCGAGATCCCCGCCCATCTATCCTTCGAGCAGGCCGCCACCCTGCCCGCCGGCATCATGACCTGCGGCCAGGGCCTGTACCGCATCCTCGGACTCCCTCTACCGTCTGTCTCTGCCCCTCCAGCTCCCCCAGCCAACTCCGGAAATGACAGACCGCAAGACAACAACCTCCCCGGCCCGTACATCCTCATCTACGGCGGCAGCACCGCCTCCGGCCTCCTGGGCATCCAATACGCCAAACTTTCCGGCTACACAGTCCTTACGACCTGCTCCCCGCACAACTTCGCCTATCTCCGCTCCCTCGGCGCCGACGCCGTCTTCGACTACCATCCCCCTTCCACCTCAGAAACAGACACACCGGATTCCGACCCCATCGCCACTCTAGCAGCGCACATCAACCGCCTAACTTCCAACGCCCTCACCCACGCCTGGGACTGCCGCCCCACGCCCGACGCCTCCTCCTCTCGTCTCTGCGCCCTCGCGTTAAGCTCCACCCACCCGGGAACCTACGCCACGCTCCAACCGCGCATTGCCACCAACGCCGTGGAACACATCAACCCGCTGGTTACCGCGCGGTGTAGTATTGCGTACACGGCGTTTGGCGAGGAGTTTGAGCGGTATGGTCAGCGGTATGGGGTTGACGAGGAGGAGGTGGAGTTTTTGGGGGGGTTTTTTAAGTTGGCTAGGGAGTTGTTGGAGAGTACGGAGAAAGACGGGGGACGGGGATTGAGGCCGGCGAAGGCGGAGGTTAGGGGGGGCGGGTTGGAGGGGGTTGTTGGGGGGTTGGAGGATTTGAGGGGGGCAAGGGTTAGTGGACGGAAGTTGGTTTATCGGGTGGGAACAGAGTGATGGGATGGGTATGTGAATATTAAACGCCACCGACTACCACTCTGTGTAAGATAGACGAGATGCGACAACAAAATGATTTCCCCAACGTACCCTAACCTAAATAAACATCTTTTTCACACAATAATCACTGGGGAGAGTGGGAAAGTGATGGGATAGAGTATGATGTATTAAACACTATCAGCTATCAACCTCCATGGCACTCGAGTATCACGAAGCTAGCCGAGATACCGATACCAATATCATTACCAACACAGCCCTAAACAAACACCCTCTTAACATCCACCTTCGCACACCCCGGGGTCTCCGGCTTCCCCTCGCCCAGCGCCCACGTCAGAGCCGGGTACTGGTACCCCGCGTAGTACGTCGGGCACGCATACCAGCGATAAAACTCGGTAGTATTCCCCGCCTTGGGCGGGTTCACCGAGTAGTCCACATACCCCTGGACAGCCAACAAATCCTTCTCATCAAAAACCAACGACTGGGAGCCGCTGCCCGAGCCGGGGTACAGCAGCGGCAGGGCAAAGTTCGCGATGGGGTCAATCCAGAACTCAACCGACGACGGAATCACCGGCTGCGCGGGGAGGTCGTAGGTCAGTATGCCCCAGGCAGGGGGTTCGCCGCCGGCGTTGGAGGAGGTGTTGAAGCGGAAGGCGACGGGCTTGATGGGGTCGGGCTTGGAGGGGCTGGCGGTCTCGGTGAGGCAGAGGGACTCGATGGCGGCGCCGACGTGGCAGGCGGCGAGCTTTTGGCCGTTGACGGTCTTGTCTTTGGATTGGAGGACGAGCTGGAAGGGCTTGGAGGCTTGGTCGTATTGGGCGCTGGCGAGGCCGGCGAGGGCGAGGGCCGCGAGGTTGGTGGTGAACTTCATGGTGGGTGATGAGTGGGTGGGTGGGGGTGTGTGTTGGTGGTGAGGAATGGATGGGTTGATTGAGGTGTGAGTGAGTTGAGGACTGAGAAAAGGGAAGATCAACTTAACGACGGGACGACCCTTTAAATATTGTATCGTCAACACCAAAATCCCAACATCCACAATGTCCATAAAAATCCCCAATTCACCGCCGATCACCTCCCAACGTGACGTCAAACAACACTCCGCCGCGTTCTAGCCCTCGTGTTATCGTTGGAGTGGGCGGCCGGGAACGTTAGGAACGTTGCAGCGGCTCGTATTCCATTTTGCCCGCCTCGCCCGACCTGTGCATTCACGGAACCAGGAATCGCAGGCCTCCAGCGTGCCGATACACCGAGAATCTTTAACGACAGGTCAACACCCCGGCACTACACCCAGCACTGCGTCTTGGCGGCTGGGGTCGCGGCGGCTCCCCGCGCGCGGCAGGAACCCAAAAAAACCTTCTTTGCACCTCCTTTCATCTCGTAACCATGACATGGGATTGTTTTTTTGGGAATGCGAGAATCCCGCAGGAAGCTGAGGAATGGCTGTGTCCGGGGTTACACAGGTCGATCATCTGCTGTTCTGGGTTATTAATCAAGGGCGAATGGCCAGCTGCACGTGATAGGAAGACCAGCCCTGACAGCCGGCCGCTGCAACTGCAGCTGCAACTGTGGGATCGCGCGGCCGGATTGGGAAGAATTTCCAAGTTGGTGGGTTTGGCCACTGCAGTGCTGCGTCGGTAAAGTCGGCGTGTCGGCTCGGTGGTGACACGGAACTCTGAGTTCGGAGTAGTTCAGAAACGAGTATCTTTGGATATTACATCCTGGATACGAAGATAACAAAAGTAGTTAGGTATTCCAGCTCTCCAAAGACCTTTTGGCAAGGCTGCGCCATAAGGTGGCTGGGGGCGTGTGTAAGTAGATGTGGGTCCCCACCTCTCCGGCAGCCGGCATGTTTTTTCTTGTCCCAGGAGTCCAAATGATAGTTAGGTACTAGGTACAAGTTAATTAGTTGTGTAAGGTCCATTGTATGTTGGACGACATATAACGGGATGTGGTGGGCGTTGAAGCGATCGGGGCGAAAACGAAAAATGAAAAGCTGAAAAAAAAAAATGAAAAAAATCACAGGATGTAAAAAGTTAAAACTCCCAGGAAACCTAAGATACAAAAAAGAAAATAAAAAAGAAAACCAAAAAGCAAAACATGCAAAGCCGGACCGACATAATTATGACAAAGGACTACAAAAGGCCGAGAACTCCCTGACATTTTGTATCATTTCCTATTGTTTACACCGGTTTAAGAGCGTGGAATGTCTCATCTTTATCAACGTAAGTCTTCCTAACTACTATTTCGTCTTTTAGGATGACCAGGTACGGGATAAATCATAGTGCATCATAATGAAACTCGTTGGGTAGACCGCCTCAAATGTGGGGGCGAGGTCTCAGAAATAGAGCCCAATAAATAGGTACCTAACCAATGTTACCAATCGTCTCGGCCTCATGTCGACCTCTCAACTCACCATCTGGTTGTACATATTAATAACTTGTACCCAAATTCCACCATGACCATGAAGCCATTCAACCTCGACATCATCGGCCAGCGACCCCACCTGAACATTTACACCCAGCTCTCCTTCTGCTATTCCCTCGCCGACAACCCAAATGCAGATGCAACCCGCCAATCAGCAGCTGACACCCTCGCCCAAGGCCTAAAAGCCCTAGCACGACACATCCCATGGATCGCAGGACAAGTCATCCACCAGCCGTCAACGGAGCCGGGAAACTCTGGAGTTTACAAAATTGTTTCCTGGCGCGATGCTCCGCCCTTGCTCATCCGTGATCTCCGTGTGGGGGAAAACCAATCCGCACCAACGATGCAGGAGCTACGGAAACGGAATTTCCCTATGGAACTACTCGACGAGGGACTCATAGCGCCCTATGTGACCATTCCCGGTGGGACGGCGGGGGGGAAGCGGGATGAGCCAACGGCTGTGTTTGCAGTGCAGTTGAATCATATTGAGGGGGGGATATTGGTTACGTTTGTGGGGCAACATCAAGTTATGGATTTGGTGGGGCAGGTGCAGGTTATGAAGATGTTGGATAGGGTGTGTCGAGGGGAGGAGATACCGGAGGCGGAGGTGGAGGTTGCGAATAGGGAGCGGGAGGGAGTTATTCCCGATTTATTAGGTGACAAGGAGGAGGAGGAGCAGTTGAGGGAGCATTCTGAGAAGCAGACGGTGAAGATTCCACCTGCAGCTGCTGACACGGATGCGGCTCAGCATGATAAAGAAAAGGTGAAACCAGTGGTATCACCTGCGGTTTGGGCGAGCTTTTCGTTTTCGGGGCAATCTCTTGCTGCGCTCAAAGCAGCGGCTTTGGAAACGGCCACCAGCAAGAACATCTCCACCGACGACACCCTCACCGCATTCATCTTCCAGTCCATCACCCGCTCTCGATCCTCCCGCCTTCTTCGATCTCAAAACCCAGGCACCACTACGCACTGCACGCTGGGCCGCGCTGTCGACGCCCGCCGGTACCTCAACATCCCCGCGACCTACCCGGGCGTCCTAAGCAACATGGTCTACCACTCCCAATCCGTCCAAGAAACCATCTCCATGCCCCTGGGCGTACTCGCGTCGGAGCTTCGGCGCGAGGTGGACCCGGCCGCATCTCAGATCGGATTGTACACGCGCGCACTTGCCGCACGTATCCGTCAAAGCCCCAGCAAGGGAAGTATCTCCCCGACAGCGGCCTTCAGTTCCTCCCGTGGCATCATAATTAGTTCTTGGGCTGGTGCCGGTGGAGATTGCTATGGGATGGATTTCGGGATGGGGTTGGGGGTTCCTGGTGCGGTGAGGAGGCCAGTGTTTGTTCCTGTTGAAGGACTGGGGTATATATTGCCGAAGCATCCGAGCGGGGAGATTGGGTTCGTGATTTGTTTGAGGGAGGAGGACATGGAAGCTTTGAAGGGGGATGAAGAGTGGAGGAAGTGGACGGGTTAAGTTGAGTAGTTTTTCATTACCGAATTAGCCAAGACGAATTAAATTCGTTGCCGTGAGGTTGGGAGGACCGGGAATCTTGTAAACAGCGTGCTGCCTGTATTTTGGCTTAAGGTAGGCTTTTACCTACACCCTAACCCCATTGCCGCGCGGTTCTCGTTCAGATTTCGTATAATACATTGGGCATTATAGTGGTTATCCGAGGAGGTGCAATCGAGTAGGGTTAGGGTTTAATCAGAACGTTTGCTTACTTTCCCCTGTTTCCTGGATGTCGGACTATAATAGCAGCGCCCATCGGCTGAAATACCCATAGGGCTCACTGGCTATCGTTTAAAAAGTCTAACAAAATGAAGAAAAACAAAAAAGAACAACAGAAAACAAAAACAATAAATGACAAAAACATACAACACCGGGGATTCCCCAGTCGTCACCGACCTGAGTACTGATCCGGCCGTCGCCAGTTTGACTAGGGGAGAGCGGACGGGATCCCGTATTTTCTAGCGCGTATGGTCGTATGTGAAAGACGTCCATTGCATAGCGGTCCTATAAGCCAGCCACCCAGGTCGGTTCTGTTACAGGGGTGTTATTTCTGAGAACTCCCCGGGTTGCTGCCGTGTATTAACCACTCCATCGTTGGGGATCGATCTCTCTTCATGTCCACACGTGTCATGTTTGTGAGCTACACCAGTTTCCGATCCTAAGAGTTTGCTCCGCCAAGGGTGTGGCGAACTGGTCTGACATCTCATAGATCTCGGCGCCTCTCTTTGCTGGCTCCCCCATTCCCGTGCAGCTGCCAAGGGAAGGGGTCTTGTTGGTTTGGGTGGGACAGTGGCAAGTAATCTTGCTCACCGGCTGAAAAGCATCTTGGCAGCCGGTTCTGTTGGTTCTTTCTGCAGCTCGCAGAGGGAAGAAGGGTATAACCTGTCATCGAAACCTTCCACCCAATCGAATGGGCATGTAGAAGAGTGACGAGATAACACCGACTCAGATGCAGCACGTCAGGGGATGAAATGACCCACTCAACCATCTGAATCTGGGAAGTTGACTTCGATGTGGGTGTAAAAAGATCTGTTCCCGGGAGACAAACCAACTGCTTAGAAACCCCTCGTCCTTGCACCCGCGGAAAACCGGTCCCATTCCCGTGTGATCTGGTGACACCCGAACAGGAATGCGGGCCGTCGGCGTGCATGAAAAACGGTGTATGGGAATGGTGGGTTGAGAAAGCGAGTCCTGCCCAAGCCCAATTCCTATTCCGTTATTACTGCCTCCATCAGTATCGGTCTCGGGCTTCAGCAAACAATTTAATCAAAGCTTCTCTTGCTACACAACGAAACAAAGAAGTAAGTAATTAGTTATATTTATCAAGCCTGGGTTCTTGAAATAAGTGTACTTACATGTAAATAGGTGCAGCATACAGACCCCGCTATGGAACCTGCCGCCAACACCAACCCGCCGGGCACAAACGATTCCCTCGCCGAATCCGAACCTGCTGCTAACGACGGCGGACGCCCGATCCAGAGCTGGACTGTGGACGGGTACTCAATCGTCGACGGCAAGTACCTCGGCCTCTCCACGGGCGAGCTCAAGACACACGTGGCTGGTGTGGACCGGTTCAGGGGCGGCCCGCCGTCGGTCTCCGTTTATTGGCAGAACCAACTGGCCACGGGCCGCGGTGACCAGTTCCTGGTAGTTGCCAAGGTCGTCACACACGTGAGGGACCTCACCGAGTACCTGGCGCGCGTTGGTACTTTTCTTGGAAAGGGCCTGTGCAAGGTACACTCGTTGAATGCGACGCGCTATGAAGTGTACGTGGTCGTGTTGTCGGAGCTGTCCCAGGGGGGATTTCAGGAGGCTTTGGCGAAGGATGGGCTTTTGTAGTGGGATGCTGTTCCATTTTGATTTAGTTGTGCCGGTGCGTGGCGGATGAGCCGGCGCTATATGTGGGAGTCGACTGGATCTAATACGTGACAACAAGTGACTCTATTAACAGTCCGCGTCGTTTATGGTTCATCAAGCTTAATGGCCTGATCCAGTGTCAGGTAAGGTATCAGCTATCTATGTCCTGCTTTTCTTCTCATTTGGAACGCTCAGGCACCCACAGATTGTTCCATATCGCCCCTTGCAGTCGGACTTGAACAAAGCCTCGCAAAGAGATGGATCCGTCAGTCAGAAAATATAGAGCTAAAACAAGAATCAACAATCAAAAGGAATAATGTCACAATCCTGCTCCGCAACGAAATGCTCCAGCTGCCCTTCCAGTGTTTGCCGCGGAGCACACATTGACGCCCCTACTTCTCCCTCCCCATTCGAAACAGGGACCCACCCTCCAATATCGTCGTCGCTCAAGTACACAACAATAGGAGGTGCCAGGAATCGGCCATATCTGGGCCCAATCACGACGGTGGAATCCCCCCCTGGCGTGCGCGGAGGGAAGTAGTTGACAGATCTGTTTTTGGACGACCGGGGCAGGTAGATCCTCTTCGAAGGCGTACTTGAGACTGGATTGCCAGTTGTTTCCTTTTTCGAGAGCGATGGAAGGTCGCTGCCCTGTGGATTCTCCCCGGTTGGAAGTGTCACGCGGTAGACCCGGAGGTGAAGATCGCTTAGCGTTACGAAGAGCTCAGTGGGGCACCAAGTGAAGGTGAAAGGGAATTGCTGGACGATGGGTTTCGAGCAGGGGCCGATGCGGAAGCTGGTACTGTAGAGCAGCTTGGGTGGGCTTTTTGTCGGATTGCTCGACGATAGGCGCAACACCATGACGTGGAGGTTCAAACATATGCGGAATCCGCTGCGGGTTTGCCCTCTTGTGAATTGGGTGCCTTTGGGCTTGACTGGTCTCCGGACCTCGGCTTCCATGCTGGCCACGCGGAGATGCTGTCCGCAGGGAGAGAAGGAGAGGTTGACGCAGATCTTTCGTGCTGTTGAACTGTTAGTCAATAGGTGTCTTACGATGTCTGTTCCCGATTGTATATAATTAGGTACTCACCTCTTCTCCCACTGCTTTTGACTCTCTGTTCAAAGAAGTTGTTTGCTTTAAAGTCCGCAAAAAGAAGGACCCTGCCCGCCAGAGGCCAAACTGCCAATGGGTGCTGAGGGTGGATGACGGGAGGGGATTGGTAGAGGAGCGAGGTATACTGCTTCCTCAGGTGGAACAGCACCTTTCCTCCACTGTCACCATTTTCGTAGATCTTGATCTCCTGCCTAATACGATGATCCCCTCGAGTTATGACGCCAACAGCCTTCCCTTTGACCATTCGGAAAAGCTGGTGGCTCTGATCCAAACACCACCTCTTTCGACGCTCACATCGGTGACAGATATTAAAGCCGTCCTCGATCTTGCACCTGATGCAGTGGTACCATTTCCGAAGTGAATTAGCTCCACAACCAGCGCAGTCGACTCTCCTTCGGCCATAGTAGATCCCCAACTCATGCTTGAGCTCATCAGGCAGCATTGTGACTTGGTTGAACATCTCGTCATCTTCGACATCAGACTCGTCGTACCCGCTTTCCGACCCCGACTCTAGCAAGGCACCGGTGACATGAGTGAGACTGACAAGGGATGTGAAAGATTGATCACTATCTGTGCCCGAGTGGCTCTCCACATCGCTGCCAGATTCCTCATCCGGGAAAGACTTGGTATCAGACCCTTCACTGTCAGATTGCAATGATTGGAGGTCCAGTTCGTCATCCTGGTCACCCCGCTCATAATCGCTGGGTAAATGGCTGGGTATGCTATCGCCAGAGGAGTCGCCGTGTTCCGAGGATGTTGACCCTTCATCCCAAGATTCCTCAGCAGACGGTATGTCGAGCAGACCGTTGTCCGAATCGGAGTCGCTGGAATCGGATGATGATGTGCCTGCAAGCGAATCTGAGGATGCCGAAGAGGACGGGTTCGGAGAACTCGAATCCTCAGGGTCGGATTTCTCCAGGAATCTCCTGAGAGGACCATCTAAACGCAAGCTTCTAAGCATCTTTACAGTTTGAGGGTTAACACCGACGATGCGTTGATTGGAGCCAGGTTTGCGATGTTTTCGGTAATGTTCCTGTTGTCGGTGCCAAATCCGACTTTTCATAGCGTGAATTCTTAGCATTTCCTTGAATACCTCGGCTGCTGGAGGCTGTGGTCGTGGTACTCGACGACGACAGAGCACGAGATACGGCCCGCGGGTAATAACATCCTCCCACGGCCCACCTAAAGAGGTGTCCTCGATGTGGACGAAGCTGGGGGTCACGCTCTCCGAGGGTTTGAGATGCAACAGCTGTGAGCCAATTCTCAAGGCAGACCAGTGGTGATTCGAATCCAGACTGAGTGCGAGAGCATTTGGTGGTATCACGCATTTGACATTTGGCACCAAAGGCACTGAGCGAAATGATTCCGTGCTTGGTACCCAGTATCGCTTGAGGTTGGTGTCGCCAAATGTGAAGGGAACTGGAGTGAAATTCTCCATCAAGGAGACAGGCTCAGCGCCGTCTAGCGTCCACTTCTCGAGTTTTAGGACACCGTCGGACTCTCTGGATAGTTTTCACATTGGTTAGCATCGAGATGTTGAGCCGGCACATGGACACTTTCTTACCCTGCTTCCCCAACGGAGCATAAGACCAGAACGGTCCCGTCTGGAGACAACTTGATGAATTGGCAGATATTGCTGCTCTCCGCCGCTTCTTTTGCAGCAAAAGACTGAAGTTGAAAGCTTCGGTATCGGCCAGTGTTCCTCGAAAGGAAGTTTGCGGGACCAAGGGCGCTTCAGAAACATCGATCGAGCTCCCCGCGAATCTCTGTCTGTTCGGGAACAAGAACATGACACCATTCGCTTTGAAACTCGGCGTACTGTGGGTGGATTTGTGGGTCGAGCTTCGGGATCCAGTTGGGCAGCGCCCTTCCTATGGCCGTGGCTTCGTCCGTGATTCTATCAAACTTTTGCATGAAATGTCGAACGACAAATAGGCACTGGATTTGTAGGCATGTCCGGAAGTTGGAAGAGCACAGGAATGCCTTGACGCAAGCCATGTCATCATCCTGTGAACCCCTGAGCTCAGAAGAGCTGCGATGGAGGGCGAATGGGCCAGAGAATGAGTGCGAGTGAAAGTGCTGGTACCAGTATTTTGCCGCGTACGTAAGAAGCTGGTGGTCCTCGAGGCTCTCCCCACGATGGGTCCGGAAAGTGCCGTTTGCGTACTCTAGAGGGTGCCGGTAACGTGGTTGCCTCGGGTAACGTAAACAGCAGTTTTTGATAATCTGGCTCGTCACGAATTGTTCCGCATCCTTTGAGTTTGATTTTTCCACGTCCGAGTTCTTGATCAGAAACGCGCGGACCGCCGAGTGTGAGAGCCTCAGAACTGAGTTTTGGGGAGAATCTTGTCCGTATCCAGGATTTGCCTGCTGCCTGACGAGAGACATGCAGCTGGAGAGAATCTTGTCAGGAGTGGTGATTCTATTCGTTCTCAAATTGTGCCCGTCGTCCGTCTTTGTCATAGCGATGGCTTCAATCACCTCACCCATTTTGAGCGGGCGCTTGGCAAAGGTGACAAGGGATAGGATAATGCTGCGAAGGCGATGAGTTAGTAGGTGTTGTTTGCAACCTTCATGGGAGTTTACTCTTCAACTCTTGTCGAAAGGGCGGTCCGCTTACCTCCAAAGTGGGGGCCCATCAGATGCTCTTTTCCGCCTTTTTCGTAGTCGATTGATGACTTTCATGTAGACCTCGCTCATCTTGGTAGGCAAGCCCTCCTGAGCGAGTTTGAAGAGCTCAGAGTCGTCGTCTGCTTCATACTTCAGGTCTTGGAGCATGGTATTGACCCACAAAAAGCTCCCCTCGGCCTCAGACGCCAAGGACGCAGTAACAAAGATGCGGCCAAAGCTGTCGTTGGCATTGGGTGTTCCTATCGCGGACGCAAGATAGCTCAGGATATCCTTCTCTGTATGCCGGGTTTGCAGACTGAGCTCCTCCACTTGTGAGGCCCACCGCGGCTGGCAGATATATTCCCGAATTTGCGGGAGCGGTTGGCTGCTCAGCCAGAGTTTGACTTTGTTTCCTGGTGAACCCGTGGTGACTCGGATCAGGAATTGAACAACCGCCTGAACATCGTCTACCTGAGCTGGAGCCGGCAGACGGTCGTCATCCACATATTCCGCCTCGTCCAGCCCGTCGATGAAGATGAAGGTCATGGGAAGCTCAGATATGATGGCGCGAATTAAATTTTCAACCGCGTAGGAATTGTTCACATCTATTTGGCGGAAGCCAGCGATGGAATCCGGTACCTTCTTTGGAGCAGGCGTCACGTCGGAGAGAGCCAAAAGGAGCTGGCTCGCGAGATGTCGGAGAATCTGGTTCCTCGTGATGTAAAAGTCCTTCGTCAGAAACCGAAACACTTGCCCATAGGATTTGCCCTTGTTCATGTCATTGATGTGCTGGATGGCGGAGGAACAGAGGAAGGACTTTCCAGCGCCGTGCTTCCCCGATAGCCAGAAGACGGACTTGTCCGCGTTCTCAGTAATCCACCTTTGGAACTCAATTGTGTCGAAAAGCCACTTGCATGTCCCAGCATGTCGATTGTCAATCCCCTGTTGATATACGTCGTAGTTCAGTTCGTTGTCTTCCATGAACTGTACTTGTCTTCTCATCGAGTCCCATGTCCGTTCTTACTTGAGTTAGCGTTGCGATGGCTGGAAGCAGAACCTCATGGTCTTACCATTCTGTTGCTCAGCCTCGGCAGACCGACGAATCTCAGCCTTTTGTCTTTCCTCCTCTATCTTTTCATCGATCTTCCGGAATGCTTCTTTGGTTAGATGTCTTGCCGCTGCTGTTTGGACGTGCTCCGCAGATATGGCTTCCCAGAGACCCTTACCAAGGTACGCCTCAAGACCGTCACGAATTCTGGAGAGAGAAGCGGAGTTGCTTTTCAGATCGTCCACCAGAAGCTGAAGTTTTCTGTTGGTGGTGAAGACATGGCTGACTAGAAACAGTTAGGTTGTCGAGCATGTATTATCAATGCTAATGGAAACAGACCTGGACTTTCGAGGATCTTGGTACACCGGTACCAGAACTTGAACAAGGTCTGGTATGGTGAAGATATCACTCGTTGCACCATATCTCCACCATAAAGACAGGATTCGTAAAGCGACTCGAAGTAGGACAGCTCCCATATCACGTCTGGCAGCAGCTGGACCTCAGCGGTTATCAACTCAAACTGTTTCTGGTACCGTCCTTCGCACTACTTGTTTATTAGAAGTGACAAGATTTCATGCAGCGGTCTACGCCAGGAGCACTCACTTCGAAAACGATCTTTAGTCCCCCCCAGATCAGCGATGTGGGAAAGGGACATGCCTGGGCTGGTTGACGCAAACAACAATGATTAGCCAAGGCCGTGAGTGGCGGGAATGTGATTTCCACATAAGTCGGACCCCCTCCCCCCCCCTTTGGAACACATGGCAAACCCACACTCAAAGATCCACCCATCTTCTTCAACACCATATATTGCAACCAGTTCAACACTACAATACAGGAAGCCTCGGAACCACCACTTTCAGACCCGCTCTCTTCAGCTATAGTATCCTCGATGCGACCGGCTTCAATCTGGGCCCTGTGGATCTGTTCAATTGAAGCAAATAGGGTATTTGGGTCCGTTTGGACCCTCTTCCGTTTTGATGGCCGGGCTGCTTCTAACTGGGCATTTAGAGCCTCGTTTTCCTGTTGCAACTGGGCCAATTTGACGTCTTTTTGATCAAAGGCCTTTTCAACCTTCTGGAATAGTAGCCGTCGGGTGGAACTAGGCCGGTTGTGGCTCGCCAACTCGGCCAGTTGACCACGTAAGTCTGATCTCCTCTGTGGAGTGCCGAAATGGACCTCTATTGAAGGCTGGGAGTGTTGAAAAGGTACTGGGGTCTTAAGAGGCTTAACTAGGTTAACTAGGCTAACTGGGACCTTAATGCTGGCTACTGGGTTTCAATTTTCTAGCAGTAGCCAGCTTATCAGGGGCTTGGCTATATTGACTGGCCATAATCCAGATGCCTACCACCTAGCCTTGATATTATAGGCTATAATAGCCTCTTTTCGAGACTCTATAACGTATTTGGTCATCAATTGTTTGCCTTGTACGGTAGATTCGGTCCAGGAGATCACTTAGTTAAGCCGCTTACGGTATAAGTGCTTAAGAGGGCTGAAGACCGATAAATCTAGTGGTTGGAGCATATGGGAGGTATGTGGTGGTAAAAAGAGCAACTGGATATTGTTGTTGTAGCAATGCCATATAAATTCATCGGTAATATGGCTATTATGGCCATCCAATATCAACAATCTTCTCTGGGAGGGATCCTGTGGTTTGGTCCAGGGTATAAACACCCTTTGTAGCCATTCGAGAGCTACTACCCTGTTGATCCAGCCTTTATCGGTTGTAGTAAATAGCCAATACTTCAATTGAGCCTTGTCGATTGGAAACCATTGCTGTTGAACGCTCTGGCCTTTGAAAATGACCGCTGGAGGTAGTGCTACCCCTGTAGCTGAGATACATTCGAGAA